>NC_086318.1:388943638-389603138 GCF_036172605.1 Pelobates fuscus | reverse complement strand
ATGGGGCTGTAGTAGGGTATAGGAGCAGTGGTGCAATTTGTGAGGGGTGCAGTGTGTGTGTGAAAGGTTCAGTGTATGTGTGTGTGTGGGGGGGGTGTAGTGTGTGAATGCATAGGGTGTGTGGGGAAATGTGTGTATGGGGGGGGCTGTGAATGTGTGTGGGGGGGCTGTGAATGTGTGTGGGGGGCAATGTGTGCATGTGTATGGTGTGTGTGTGGGGGTAGTGTGTCTATGGGGCTAGAGTTCACTTTCAACACTGCGACCACCAAGGGAGAGCCTCGTGGGGGGGGGAGGGGGGAGAGAGGAGTCTCCCCTCTCCTTCCCAGTCTCTCTCTTCCCCCTCTGCCTTTCTCCCCCTCCCCTTGTGTGTGTCTCTCCTTTCTCCCTCTGTTTCTCTCTTCCCCCTCCCCTTGTGTGTCTCTCTTCTTTCTCCCTGTCTCTCTCTTCCCCTCTGTCTCTGTCTCCCCCCTTTCCCTGTGTCTCTCTCTCCTCCACATCTCTCTTCCCCTCTGTCTCTTTCTCCTCCCTTTCCCTGTGTCTCTCTCCCCCACATCTCTCTTCCCCTCTGTCTCTTTCCCCCCTTTCCATGTGTCTCTCTCTCCCCCACACATCTCTTCCCATCTGTCTCTCTCCCCCACATATCTCTTCCCCTCTGTCTCTCTCCCCCCTTTCCATGTGTCTCTCTCTCTCCCCCACATATCTCTTCCCCTGTCTCTCTATTATCCCCCTCTGCCTCTTTCTCCCTCCTTTCCCTGTGGCACTCTCCTTCCCCCTCTGTCTCTCTATTCTCCCCCCTCTGTCTCTCTATTCTCCCTCCTTTTCCTTTGGCACTCTCCCTCCCCCTCTTTCTTGCACCCCCCGTCTCTTTCTTGCACTCCCCCTGTCTCTTTCATGCATCCCCCCTGTCTCTTTCTTGCACCCCCCCTGTCTCTTTCTTGCACCCCCCACCCGTCTCTTTCTTGCACCCCCCACCCATTCTCTCTCCCCCTCTGTCTCTTTCTTGCACCCTCCCCCTCTGTCTTTCTTGCACCCCCCACCACCCATTCTCCCTCCCCCTCTGTCTCTTTCTTGCACCCCCCACCACCCATTCTCCCTCCCCCTCTGTCTCTTTCTTGCACCCCCCCACCCATTCTCCCTCCCCCTCTGTCTCTTTCTTGCACCCCCACCCATTCTCCCTCCCCTTCTGTCACTTTCTTGCACCCCCCCATTCTCCCTCCCCCTCTGTCTCTTTCTTGCACCCCCCAACCCATTCTCCCTCCCCCTCTGTCTCTTTCTTGAACCCCCCCACCCATTCTCCCTCCCCTTCTGTCACTTTCTTGCACCCCCCCATTCTCCCTCCCCCTCTGTCTTTCTTGCACCCCCCATTCTCCCTCCCCCCTCTGTCTCTTTCTTGCACCCCCCCATTCTCCCTTCCCTTTCTGTCTCTTTCTTGCACCCCCCCATTCTCCGTCCCCTTCTGTCTCTTTCTTGCAACCCCCCATTCTCCCTCCCCTTCTGTCTCTTTCTTGCACCCCCCCAATTCTCCCTCCCCTTCTGTCTCTTTCTTGCAACCCCCCATTCTCCCTCCCCTTCTGTCTCTTTTTTGCACCCCCCATTTTCTCCCTCCCCCTCTGTCTCTTTCTTGCACCCCCCCCCATTCTCCCTCCCCTTCTGCCTTTCTTGCACCCTCTCCCATTCTCCCTCCCCCTCTGTCTCTTTCTTGCCCCCCACCCCCCTACCTGAGAGGAGTCAGGGGGGGCAGCGCGTTCCACGCTACAGCCTCGCCGGTCCGGCGGCATTTCTAATGCTGGGGGCTGAGCCTGAAGGAGGAGGGAGGAGCATGTCTCTGTACCATGCTCCCTCGCGGTTCCTGTGCTGTGAATTGTGGGAACCGCGAGGGAGCATGGTACAGAGACATGCTCCTCCCTCCTCCCTCAGGCTCAGCCCCCAGCATTAGAAATGCCGCCGGACCGGCAAGGCTGCCACCTGGTCCGGCGGCTCCAGCGTATGTGCCACCGGACCGGCCACTCGGTGGCACATATATTGCCAGAGCAGCCCCCAGGTGCCGCGGCCCACCGGGAAATTTCCCAGTATCCCGGTGGGCCAGTCCGGCCCTGTTTCTCACTCCACCAATCTGTGTCCCAGTGAAGCCGTCTCTCCTACCACTAGTCAGGCCTCATCTGGTAGCTCCAAACCCAAGCAATGAGGACTGAAAGATAAATTGGGCAGACCTAACAGCCAGATATATATGCACAAATAGTTAGATACACACACTGTCAGACAGACACAGAGCCAGATATACAAAGTCACAAAAACATACCTATATAGTCACACCATCAAATAGACACACATCCAGCCACACACACTCACACACATTAGATACACACACCCTCTGTCAAACAGACACACAGCCATACACACACACACCACAAACACAGATTCCCAACCTATCCCCTCCACAGCAAACAACAATAAATATCATAAATATCCCCTATCTCTACCATTTACCCCCTATCTTAGAGGCCTTGCATTGCAGCTTGCAATACCCTGCGGCAGTATATCATGATAGACAGATGGCGATATAATATGCCACATCCCCAACCCCTCAATACTCTGCCCCACAACTGGTCCTCAGCTGCCAGTTAGAGCAGTTCTTTAGTGTTGCTGGGCGACGCTGGGAGGAAGTGATATCTATGATATTACATCATCCAGCGTGGCTGACTGCGAGGGAGCTATGCAGGTTCTCATATAATAATGGGCCCCTCTGCTTGCCAATATTTCTATCTCCCCAACTAGACCAATAAAAACTGCAGGGCCACATCCAGGCCCCTGAGATGGACTGCGGCCCTTAAAAGGGTACTGCCTGTACCCCTCTTATGGCAGCCCTGCACACAGATGCACAAGAATACTCACTGCCAAGCATACAGTTTCAGTAACATGCAAGCTACACAATGCCAGATATCCACACACAGGTACCAACACACACTGGAAGACACACACTGAGATTGTGTGACTTTCTATCAAGGTATGTGTGTGCGTCTGTGTGTCATTGTGTGTCTCAGTTTATCAACTTGGGACTTTTGTAGAGTTTTACTGCATTTAATTAAAATATTTACCGGTTAATAATGTCAATATACCTTTGCTGCTTTGACATATGTGTAACTTGTCATTGATTGCAATAGACTTTTTGTAGTCAAAGTAAAATAATGAAACATACTCGCATAAGCTAATGTAATAAACATCATTTTAATTAACCATCATATACTCAAATTTCCTCATTTGTTACTATATACCTTAAAACTCTTTGAGAAGCCTGTTCTGACATGTATTGTTCAGTTTCGATCACTTTTTTTCACTGAGAAACCTGTGCATGTTATATGATATATTTCAGCTACACTTGCTGTTATAGAGATGACTATTCATGTTAACATGATAGTGAAAGGTTTTTTTTTTTTATTGGAAAACTTTTTGTTTTTGTTTAAATACTTACAATAAACTGTTAAACCCAAAAAACTGTATACTCTGCATTATTATTAATATAATTTATACTGTGTATTATCATATATTTTGGAAAATGCTACCACAGATCGTACAGCATCAATATTCCTTTCAGTTGTCTGTTGTGAACACAGAAAATACACATAATGCAAATTAAAATGTAAAACCATGTAAAACAAACATATATTAAAGGGACACTTTGAGCACCATTTGTATGGGAAACTAAAACATTACTTTTTCGTAAAAACGGTAATGTTAGTGTCTGTTAGACTGGCGGCCACTGGAGGCACCGTCTCATTGACGTCTTTACGTTAGCAACATCCTACAAAGCATGCTCACAAAGAAGCATGGGATTTTATGCTTTACTAAGAGTAGCTTCTGATTGGCTGAGCCAATTGGCGACTACCGTGCATGCCCAGTAGATACTAGTGCTTCTCTATACATAGCTGTTATGAGACCAGAGAGCTCAGAAGTGGATGAGCAGCTGCCCATGGAGTCTACCCAACTCTGGATAAAAAGTGCATGCCCAGTAGATACTAGTAGATACTAGTGCTTCTCTATACATAGCTGTTATGAGACCAGAGAGCTCAGAAGTGGATGAGCAGCTGCCCATGGTGTCTACCCAACTCTGGATAAAAAGTGAATTATAAATGCTATTTTTGTTTTAAATGAAGAGAGCCATACTCAATTATATGAATATATTTGTGTTTAATGTTAGAGAGTTCCTTTAACAAAATCATGCACTAAATTGGATCTTGGGCTAATACTGTACTCGTTTGTGACACACTCAAGCAAGTACTATTGCTCTTGAGGTTCACTACAAAATGTCCACATCGTTCGAACAGCAGCAGTGGGGCTGGGCTTTGGGTGATGGCAAGACAGGGCTGGTCAGAGCCCAAAGACTCCTCGATCCTGAACCACTACAACAAGCTGTTAGGATGCTTCAAGCATCCATTCACACAGTTATTAACACATTTTAAATAATCAGATTCAACAAGGCAAATTGAACAGAGAAAAACAAAATAATGTTATTGTGACCTAAATTTTTACTGCAATTTTTGTTATAAAAGGAATTACTAACTTCTAAATTAACTGTGAAAACCACAGAACAGATTTATTTTATTTTCGATGATGTTGAAGTTTCTACGACAGCTAATTCCGCAGATCATTGTTGACCAATAGAAAATGCACAGGCTTGTGAAGTTTGAGACTTTTCGATGCACCAAAAAATTATTTCCAACTGAACAGTATGAAAAAGATGACAGTTTTTTTAGTGTGCAAATAAGACAACTCTTGACAAGCCAGATGGGCGGACATTCCCTTGATTCTATGAGTTTTTAGTTTTTTTTATAAAGAATTAATTTAGCAAACATGTTTTAAGGCTCATAATAGTAATCTTCCATTACTTAAAAGGCTTTTTGATCTTTTTTATTTCATCAATTTTACATAGCTAGTTTTTACATGATTACACACATCAGATGTGTGATCGTTTAATCCAACTAACAATTCAACATGTGCACTTTGAAGAGGATTTTTTTTGTAGAAGTAGCAATGAAAAGATGAGAAAAGGCCTCTGGGGTTGACCCAGGGTGGAAATTAATCTCGTGAGGTGGCCCCATAATAAAATGCATGTTTCTTTGTGATTGAACATCTTGATGAAGGGGAGAGGAAAAAGAGACGGAAGAGAACTGAGCAGAACATGTCTGTGCTAATAGTTTGCCTCTAAGCGATAGGTCATCCTAACCAACCCCGTATAATTTATTGCTCACTAGACATGGACTTTTATAGTTTAAGGAGTATTCCCATCCTTTCCCCTGACCTAAGCTTCATTTAAATGCATACATGTGCTACTGCTTAGAGCAAATACTTTTTAACGACTGTGCATCAGCCCAACTAACTAATTGTATTCAACGGTTCTATTGCAAGTGACCTTCAAATATTTCACAGTGACGTGCAGCTTCAAATACTTTAGCTATCTGATTTAGCCCCAAATTCAGATTTTTGTCACATTCTTATCACAGTTTTTTCCCCCAAAATCCTTCCTTCTTTCATCACAGAGATACCTTTTCTTGAAAATATGTTTATAGTAAAAACAAAAAAATTCCACAGCAACAAGAATCAACTAAACAACCATAAAAATGTTTTTGTAGTGGAGGTAAATGTGGAAACATTGATACAGGCAGCCTTGCTTTAGTGCAGGGGTTCTCAACCCAGTCCTCAAGAACCCCTTACCAGTCCCGGATTTAGGGATCACCTGGGTGTGTCTAAGGTGTTTTTTGTTTTCTTTTTCTAAACACCTTAGACACACCCAGGTAATCCCTAAATCCTGGACTGATAGGGGGTCCTTGAGGATTGGGTTGAGATCCCCTGCTTTAGTGTCATATTGTATATGTATTATATTTAATATGTTGTATCTTGGTTATAATGTATGATAATAATATATTTACATGTGCAAGCCTAACAAAACTATATGGTTTGGTGTGTTATGTTTTATCCTAATCTCCTGCAGTATTTGGTTTGCCTCAGTTCCTCAGAATTCTTTAACGCTAGAGGGCTAGGGGACAGACACTAGATGTTGATTTTATCCTCAAGTGAGAAGTGACTGATAGATGGATAAAAGAAAGAGCAATACAAATAATCTATTTATATATTTTATATTTAATAGATAAAGATTTTTTATGGCTCCTCCTGGTTTTCCCTATATTGGTTACTGTGGCACGGAGGGGTTCAAAGTCTCCGTAGTTGGTCTGGACTCCCCAATATATTTATATATTGAGCACAATGGCAGCACTCACCTAAACATGCATACTGTATAAGGGTGCTGCTGAACTGCTCGGGCCAATTACTACAACATACAAAATCCAGCGCACTTACTCACTAAACAGCAACTTCAAAGTACACAAAATGCAATAAATAGTTTTTCAGAACACCTGACAAAAATAATGGGGAATGAGTTAGAATTATGATCATACATTGTGTAAGCCTGCCTCATTCCAGGGCCCTATCTAACCTTGCACTGTGGAGAACCATAAAAGAAAAACAGCAAGAGAGGAACACAAACTAGGCTACTGTACTTAGAGTAAACCTTCAGGGCCTGAGGAAGGCTTAATGCTTAACTTCAGCAAAGAACATATGACAACGATGTGATATTTCCACCCAGTCCTGGGGGAATTTCTATTGTATATTAATATAATTTGGCTAATTGTTCTGGTTTGTTTGAAACCCATGTTATGTATAATTTAGCAGATCATTTTGAAAAATGAGTATGCTAATTAACCTGTAATTTCAATTCATTCTTTTATTTAGGGAAATACAATTAACAATAGAATTATTGGCCTTTATTTACTGCATTTTCAATAATAAATGTAACAAGCTCTCTATATTTCTTTCCTGGAGTCTTCTTTCTACAAAATCTTCCAAGGCTATCATTTCATCTTTTTTCTTACTTTTTCATGATCAAAGCTACTTACCTCTTCTTTCCATTCTCGCTTTATTGCAATGTTCTGCTTTTTTATTTGATTATCAAAGGACTCTACTTATCTCAAAGCCTGATTATTTTCCATTTTTGTTTTTTTGGAACTTGTCTAGATGCTTTACTTCAATTAGAAACATTTATCAAATATGCTTTATATATATATTTAGAGACTGTCACTTTATATATATATATATATATATACTGTTCAAAAAAATAAAGGGAACACTTAAACAACACAATGTAACTCCAAGTCAATCATACATCTGTGAAATCAAACTGTCCACTTAGGAAGCAACAATCCATTTTACATGCTGTTGTGCAAATGGGATAGACAACAGGTGGAAATTATAGGCAATTAGCAATACACCCCCAATAAAGGAGTGGTTCTGCTGGTGGTGAACACAGACCACTTCTCAGTTCCTATGCTTCTTTGCTGATGTTTTGGTCACTTTTGAATGCTGGTGGTGCTTTCACTCTAGTGGTAGCATGAGACGGAGTCTACAACCCACACAAGTGGCTCAGGTAGTGCAGCTCATCCAGGATGGCACATCAATGCGAGCTGTGGCAAGAAGGTTTGCTGTGTCTGTCAGCGTAGTGTCCAGAGCATAGAGGCACTACCAGGAGACAGGCCAGTACATCAGGAGACAGGCCAGTACATCAGGAGACATGGAGGAGGCTGTAGGAGGGCAACAACCCAGCAGCAGGACCGCTACCTCTGCCTTTGTGCAAGAAGGAACTGGAGGAGCACTGCGAGAGCCCTGCAAAATGACCTCCAGCAGGCCACAAATGTGCATGTGTCTGCTCAAACAGTCAGAAACAGACTCCATGAGGGCGGTATGAGGGCCCGACATCCACAGGTGGGCGTTGTGCTTACAGCCCAACACCGTGCAGGATGTTTGGCATTTGCCAGAGAACACTAAGATAGGCAAATTCGCCACTGGCGCCCTGTGCTCTTCACAGATGAAAGCAGGTTTACACTGCGCACATGTGACAGAGTCTGGAGACGCCGTGGGGAATGTTCTGCTGCCTGCAACATCCTCTAGCATGACCGGTTTGGCAGTGGGTCAGTAATGGTGTGGGGTGGCATTTCATTGGGTGGCTGCACAGCCCTCCATGTGCTCGCCAGAGGTAGCCTGACTGCCATTAGGTACCGAGATGAGATCCTCAGACCCCTGGTGAGACCATATGCTGGTGCGGTTGGCCCTGGGTTCCTCCTAATGCAAGTCAATTCTAGTCTTCATGTGGCTGGAGTGTGTCAGCAGTTCCTGCAAGATGAAGGCATTGATGCTATGGACTGGCCCGCCCGTTCCCCAGACCTGAATCCAATTGAGCACATCTGGGACCTAATGTCTCGCTCCATCCACCAATGTCACGTTGCACTACAGTCTGTCCAGGAGTTGGCAGATGCTTTAGTCAAGGTATGGGAGGAGATCCCTTAGGAGACCATCTGCCACCTCATCAGGAGAATGCACAGGCATTGTAGGGAGGTCATACAGGCACGTGGAGGCCACACACACTACTGAGCCTCATTTTGACTTGTTTTAAGGACATTACATGATAGTTGGATCAGCCTGTAGTGTGTTTTTCCACTTTTTTGAGTGTGACTCCAAATCCAGACCTCCATGGGTTGAAACATTTGATTTCCATGTTTTAAATTTTTGAGTGATTTTGTTGTCAGCACATTTAACTATGTAAAGAACAAAGTATTTCAGAAGAATATTTAATTAATTCAGATCTAGGATGTGTTATTTTTGTGTTCCCTTTATTTTTTTAAACAGTGTATATAAAATCGTGTTGTATTCAAAATATCACCAACATTTCGACCCGTAGGTCTTCATCAAGATATTGATAAAGACCTAAGGGTCGAAACGTTGATGATATTTTGAATACAACACGATTTACTTTTTTGGACCAAATCCACTGAGTGCTCTCATTTTTTCTATCCTTTATAATTACGCTCTGTAGAGCCATGGCCTATTTACTTTATACTATTTTAACAAAGAGTGCCAGATTCTCAACAAAGGGGATTGTCATGAAATGAGAGAAAGATAAATCGAGTGGTATGGATGGTGTGTTAACTGTGAATGCCAAGGAGGAGGGTGGGGTAACAGTTCATGGTTTGGAAATTTTAGACTTAGATTTGGGGTTGGAGACATTTATCCTTGAGAGACATACTAAAATTGGAAAAGCCAAAAGCAGAGTCTTCCTCTGGAGCGATTCATATGAACACAAACCCAATATCCCCATTAACACTAAACACCCCCTAGCTGCTCCTAAAAAAAATGGCACCCACATCATTACAACACCAGGTGCAGCAAGGTCCCAGGTCCCATAGTGACTCTCTGCATGGTATTCAGTGTTATAATGCTGCCATGACTCACATGAAAGCCTGATGGAACTATCAGCCCGGTCCAGGACAAATTTCTATGTATTTTTGTTTTAAGCAAATATAAATATTATAATATGTAAAAGGACTGTACAGTATGCCCTGATTTATGAACTACAGTATGCATGGAATTTATTTCAGACCATAACCTTCTACTTTGAAATAAAACCTAACACGTGTGTCTTTGAAACAAAACGTTAGAAGCTTTCCCCAAGGGATTCTGCGTCCATCGCAGGACTCTTGCAGGCAGCTGTGTTTAGAGTTAGTGAAGCAGCAGGTTCGTAATCTCTATGACAACTGCCTGTTTCATTGCTAAAATGCTAATACACATTGTCACAAACACAAATAACGCTACGCAAAATATCACTAACTGAAAGGCAAAAAACAAAGCATTTTATTTAATGCAAATGTAAAATGTCACGCATGCGTAGTTTTAAATTTTTTTTTTATTTATCACCAAGTTTACAAACTCCAACTAAACAGTATAACAAAATTAATCTCATAAAACAACAATGTAAAGTAAAGCAGTTTTTTTTGTAAAGGAACACTCCAAGCACCATAACCACTACATGGCTGCTACTCTAAGCCAGTAAGCTAAGCCCTGCACTGCTGGGTGAGGAGAGCTAATAGAAGCCGCTTCTTCCAAACTATCTGCTCTCCGGAGTTAGTAGTAGAGGTTGGGAGTTGCACGTGGTAGACCCCAAGTAAGAAACCAAACAATTTAAAAGCAGTTTAACTCCTTATAAGGGGAGGTTGCAGGGCCGGCAAGTCCTATAGGTCCAGGGGGGGCGCAAATTTAAGTGACCCGGTAGGAGGGAAGCGCACAGTGCTCCCTCCTACCTGGCACTCAGTGTAGTGTGGCCAGGCGGCGTGGACCGCTGTACAGGAGTTTTGTTTCCTGTACCCAGCCGGTACAGGCCCTGGGGGCCCAGACAGTGATCTGTGTAAAGGGCCCCAAAGAATGGAGCTGTTTCCTGTTTGTTTATTTTTGTGAGCACTGCCTCCAGAGAGCCTGTTTTAACACCAGACCAGTGGAGCCAGACTGCAGCCTGAGCCCATCATCATCCTCTTGTCCTCATCTTGTGGTAAGTAGGCAATCCAGTATATTATTAGTGGCACTGATTTCTAATTGACCTCACATTAAATGGACACTATAGTCACAAGAACCACTACAGCTGAATGTCCCTGCATGCTTTTTAATGTAAACACACTGCCTTTTCAGAGAAAAAGGCTTTGTCTCATACGGCAGATCATATGGGTGGGGTATTGTGATGTCACATGGTGGGCAGAGCATATGGGGGGGGGGGGGGGGGGGGGGGCGGCAAAGGGAGGTAGATAGTGCACTCCTAGCACCATAACCAGTACATCAATATTACAACATAATGCAGTGATCTAGCATAATAAATATTTGTACTTTTTCCATGTTGTTAGGTACAGGACTGTAATCACAATGTTGATGCTTTCTTCCCTTTACTGAGCGCAGGGCTGTCCAACCTGCGGCCCCCCAGATGTTGCTGAACTACAACTCCCATGATTCCCTGGCTATCTGTTCAATTGAAAGAATCATGGGAGTTGTAGTTCAGCAACATCTGGGGGGCCGCAGGTTGGACAGGCCTTATAATTACATTTCTGCTTCCTATTTCAAAACACAAAAATAACCCCAAACTCAGGGAAAAGCATTACTACTCCGAATACCTGGTTTTCCATTTGACATTTAAATAGACAATAAACCAATAAAAACAATCGTAACTATGCTTTCTTCTATTTATTATTGTAATGCAAGTAATAGGATTTTTATAGGATAGTAGTTTTATAAAAACTGCAATTTGATGTTATACTCAATTTAGTTTTAATTTGTATGTGCTCCTATTGGTTCCTGAAATACATTTGTAATTATTTAGGTTTTTTAATAAATAGGTTTGGGAGGGTGGTCATTGCAATGCCCCGTGATCTGGAGAAGGTAATTCTGTGAGGGACTGGATCCTTTTCTGCTTTTTAGATTATATGGCGCAATTTAAATAATCTGTCTGTTTGTTGTACCACATTTAACATTTATTGCCTACGATGTAACTTGTTTGGTAGAGCTAATGATAAACTCGTTATGCAATATTGCAAAATATCATTAACAGAGAGGAATGGGTTAAGTAAGTTGTTAGTTAAAGTAATAAGATTTGTAATGACATGAGATGTTTTCCCAAATCTGGCAAGTATTGTCTCAACGCCTTGGTCAGAATTATGCTTAGATTGACTTAAAATTGGAGCAAAGGTATTATTTAGCCGGTGTCCTTTTATGATATAATAGCACTGTCCACACTTGTTCTATTTTTTTTAAATATTTACTTATTTTATTTTTTATCTGAAATGTTCAATTGATATTTTTTGTAGACGTGAAGGGATGGGTACAGGAAAGGAGAGTATGAATGAGGTAGGGGGAATAATTTTTTTCTCATATGTATTTTTAAGAAGTGCTAAAATGGTCAAACATCCCTTTCAGCTAGTATAGTGGTCAAGAAGCAGAGCTACATGTTCTTGATGGTTCCTGGACTCTTACAATTGTCCCTTTTGCCCTGTAGAAAACCTTAATAGTATTCTGATTTACATTTGTCATGATGAAGACAAGATTAATCAAAAGTATCTGTTTAAAGCTTTCAGTGAGTGTAAAAAAATCATTCTAAGATAAAGTTGATGCTCGAGTTATTCCTTGACAAGACTGAGATGAATATAACATTGAGGTTCGAAAAAAATATAGATTAACACAGTCTTTTGCAGTAATGCATGTATCAAGTTGTCCAGCAGGCATTGCAGTTCATCCATCCAAAACTGTAGGTGATCACATAGGACTGTGAGTATGTTTGCAGGTGAGGGCAAACTAGACAACCACTGTGCATTAAGGGGGGGTTGAGTGTTATTCTATATCATTGTATGCTCCCCTCTGCCTGTTGACTATACAGATGCATGGTTTGTTGGGTTTTGGAATCAATCTGTTCATTTGGTATCTGGACTTGGCTAGTTCTTGCTTACCCTGTTCCCTTTCGACCTTGGATTTATTTTTTTATTGATTATACATTCTATACCCCTTTGACCTCTGCTTGCTCTGATTACTCTCTCTCTCTTGACCTGTCTACATACCATGTTAATCCCAGTCACCTGTAAGGACTGGTAATATGCTTCAGTCTTCTATGTTCTTTGCTTTTATCAGCTTGACAATAGTCAAGTTCTCTATGTTATGGTCATTCTATCCTGACACAGGGTAAGCTCCTACCTGCAGCTAGACTTCAAATATAAAACCACTCATACTGATAGACTGTATTATATCGGAAAATAAATGATAGAATTCTATACTATAGAATACTAGAGCCAAGTCACATTGAATATATATAGTAAATTATAGACTTTGGAGGAAAACCCAATAATTATCGCTTTAAGATTTCACAAACAAATAAGTGGATACACAAATTGTCCTGACTTGACAAGTGACATCAAAATGTTATCTTTGGCCATAACCTCAGTTCCGTTAAATATAAATTGGTGGAATGGCCACTGAGATTTCTTCTGAGTATAACTCAAGTGATGATATCCCAAATCAATGGGGACTCCTTGCATGAGAACTTGGCAAAGCTGTGAGCTCTCTTTACTATTTGCCAAATGCGCACAGCTGAGTTGAGCTTTACATGTCCCAAGTTTTTTCTAGTTCCATTCTGAATGCAATGCAGCATTCCACAATACTCAAATCACTAAATAATAAACTGCAGGAAATGTTCGCTTTTCCAGCATGATTTTATACAGTCTTGGTTCAACAACACAATTAACAGAAACATATCCAGAAACCAATATTTAGTAGGATTTTAATATTTTTTGTGCCATCACACAGGCCCTATTTCTAGGTGCCATGTTTAAAGGGGCTTTTTTGCAAAAAAATAAATAAAATAAAAAAGGAATTCTAGAGAATTGACAGGATCACTGCAAACCACAGCTCAAAAAGTAAGCATTTTAAAATACTAAACTCAATACATTTTCCATTACAGCTAGTTAAGTACAGTTTGCATCTTTCTTTAAAATTCTTCATAACTGATCTCTGGAAGTTTAGCTTGAGTTTCTGTAGGCCGGCAAGAGAGCAAGATTTTCCACTAATGTGTTTTGGTCTTGATTGTGAGGCCTCAGTGTCCCTAATCTCCTTCGATATTATAGGGACTCACAGTTTGCACAACCTTTGAGATGGAGGTCCCCTAGAGGCCCACAGATTGCTCCCCCTTGTCCCTCTAAGTCCTTAATTGTCTCTACCTTGGAATGTGTTCTCATGGGCAGGGCCGACCCATAGATGAAATGCTATCCACCCCCCCATCCCTCCAAAAAACAAAACACGTCCACCAAAACACACCCACAAACACAGACACACATACACTCTCTAACTGATTTGACACACACCCCCTGACAGACACACACACAGTCTCACTGACAAACACACACTCACTGACAGCCACACTCTCACTGACAAACACACACATACTGACAGTGTGGAGGGGCAATGTGTGTGTTTGTTGGTGATAGTGTGGGGGGCAGTGTGTGTGTGTGTGTGTGTGTGTGTGTTGGTGACAGTAGGGGGGGCAGTGTGTGTGTTGGTGACATTGTGGGAAGACTGTTTTAGTAACAAACCTCCCCACATTGAAATACCATTATTATTAAAGTAATAAATTCTCTGGTTGTCCAGTGGGCAGCTCTTTGGTCTACATCTCTGCCAGGTGCAGAGCTGCAGACCATGTGATAGAGGTCTTGTGAGCACCCAGAGTTTTGCCATGGTAAGCGGTGGAAATGGAAGCATTGCCATGGAAAGCGGCAGACCATGTGATAAAGCTTGCAAGACCTCTATCACATAATCTGCAGCTCTGCACCTGGCAGAGCTGCAGTCTGGAGGCGCTGGGCTGTCTTCATATGGGCAGACTTAATAGAGGGGCCCCGCACCCAGCAGAATACAGGATAAGCTGCCAGGCAACCTCCTGGCGTCGGACCTGCGGTCACGGACCAAGGACCTGACAGGTCAGTCTGCCCTAAGGCGATTTAGGTGAGTCCCCAGTCAACATGTGGCCATAGGCGGCTGCATAAATCGCCTAAGTAGAGAGCCACCTCTGGCTGTTATATAATGACAGTGTGCCGCCTGCAGGCCCTGCTAATGGGAATCTCCTGCCAAATACAGTTTACAAAGTTTAACTTAATGCACAGTTTAGCTAATTAATTTCAATTTAAAGAATTTCTAAAGTGAACTTGGGTATCACAGTCTAGATAAACAGACAGGCAGGCAGTTAGACAGACAGATTGACAGAGAGAGAGAGAGAGTGGTGGAGGTGTGCTAAAGAACAACCAAGAAAGTCTTTTCACCAAATGTCATATTATGCCACTTGTGTATTAAATGTAGTTGCTTTTAAAACCTTGGGGAAAATATTTTGGAATGCAAGATATTTAATGTGCCATTGAGAACAATCTATATTCTTCAATGTGGGGGGAATGCTGCTTGTATGTTTGACCAGCAGGAAGCAAAATGAAACCTTCATAAAATTAGGATATGAAAAAGAAAACACAGACAGATTTTTGGAACCCTGCTGAGAATTAAAATTAGGCCAAGACATACTGCACATTTTTTTAAAAGTTATTTGGAACCAAACTTAAATAACAAAGATGCCTACCTCTGGGAACCAGAAAATAGGGTAGATGAATCTGGGAAAAACTGACAAGTAACTTTATACAGTATGATAAATGGTTGTTCAATGTTGCTGATTACAGATGTGCATGAACTGTGACCAGCACAGGTAAATCTAGGAAAGGTGTAATCTTCTATTTGTTTTCTTAAATGTTATATGGAATATATTCAGTTATTTCTTCAAATCTGATCAAACCAGTGGCGGAACTACTACCAGTGCAGTCGGTGCAGCCGCAGGTAGGACCACCTGATAGGTATTTCTGAACAGTTGCCTGGTCAAAAGCTGCAGGCCTTCAACAGTGTGACTGGACCCCTGTGATATTGGCAGTGCTGGGAGGAAGTGAGTGCAGGTCACTTTCCCCCCACAGGTAAATAGAGTGCCCACATGGACAAAAAGGAGGCACAGGCAGAGGTCAGGGGAAGACAAGGTGAATGCCGGGTCTAGCCACACACTTCACACAAAATATATGTCAACAGGAGGGTGGCTAATAATTGATGGCATATATGTGTCAGTGTGTGTATCTATGTGTGTGTATCTGTGTGTGCCATTGTGTGTATCTAAGTGTGTGTATCTGTGTGTGCCAGTGTGTGTATGTGTCAGCGTGTATCTGAGTGTGTGTGCACAAGTGTCAGTGTGTGTATCTGTATGTGTCAATGTATATTTGTATCTGTGTGTAAGAATGTATGTATGCGGCAGTGTTTTTGTATAGGTGCTTACATCCCAGCCTTCAAACGTCAACACTACATGCGAACACATCCTTGTAATCAAGCTCAAACATTACATTCAAACACAATTCTGCAGTCAAACACTAAAATTATATATAAACACGCCCCTTTATTCAAACACAAATACTACACACAAATGTACACCCACATTTCAAAGCCAACACTGCACACAAACACACCCCTGCATGCAAGTAACACATTACATAGAAGTACAAGGCTTCATTCCAATGGAAACTGTACATACAATTACACCCCTACATGCATGCACACATACATACTTCATACAAAAACACAATTTCATTGAAAAACATAAACTGCTCAAAAAATTCAATTCTGCAAGAATGGGGAAATAGTAGATCCCCAGCTGGCATAGCATTGTGGGATTAATATGTCAGATGAGGATTTACCATTTGACCATCCTTGTGCTAGAGGGGGGCCCAAAAATATTGTAATATGGACCAATCTGCTGTCTGATACAAAGGTTTACACCTCATGTGTTTGCTTGAATAATGTGTATACACATGGGTCAAAAATATTAGCTAATTTGTTAATCCAAAAGAAAATATACCACAGAAATATACCTCACTTACTTTTCCCTTTTCTCTACAACCAGTCTTCACCAGCAAAGAAACGCATTTCTCTGCAAGGACCCTAGTTTGTCCATCTGCATCTCTGCAGAGGAATTGTAAATGCCTCACCTCAATTCCTCCTGCATTGTAGATGCATTGTAGACTAGAACATATTGGTCTGGATTCTCTTAGCAGAGTAAGGGTTTGCTCAGCTTACTAAATAGCATTTTTCCTTTAGATGTGTTGGACTCTGCTAAGATAATCTAGTCCACCATGTTTGCAATGTGTTATTCACTTACTCTATATTTTTGTAAAGAATAAACTAATTAATTAAATGAAAAATCTAATTGTTTCTATTTCCATATTTTATTATCGTTATATCCTAAAAAAACAATCTACAAACACAATTGCCATATTACTGTTCTAACTAGTTCTGAGTCATTGAACCCTTTACATTTTTATATTTTTTAAAATGTTTATATTTTTTATTCTCCACTATACCTGGCGTTCATTTGACACGTTATATCACTAGCTGTCTTCCAAATAATTTAATAAAGGGAAATATCAAAGTAAATACAACCTTTTTTTGATAGTTCGTAAGACTGCAGTATTATTGCATGTAGAAAAAAAATCCAGAATTGCTTAATTTTATGTTTCTTTTATCTTTGCTTTCAACTTGTTCTAATTTTCTCTCTGCTTGCCTGTTTCACTTTTCCTCCGAATTTCGCTTGGGTGCTTCCTCATCTCCCATTACAATTTTTTACAGGTCGAAAATGGAACCAGGTCAGTGATTCAGATCAGTGATAAAGGTTGAGTTCAAATTCTAAATTTGATCATCTTTAATCTTCAGAGCGTGGTACCTTTTTCTGGCATTCCCTTACCTGCGCATGGTAACCCCTTGTGACCAGGCACTAGACAAATCCCTTATTATTCTGACAGTTACTTTATATCATTTGTCCTGCATGAGTTAATGTGTTATTTGCTTGCTTTTTAATTTAAATAAACATTAATAAATAACTAATATACAATAAAATGAGCAGTACTAATAATGTATCTGAACATGGGGATGTACTAGCATCTATGTTCTTTAAAAAAATCAAATGCTATATTTTTTTATATTGATCATTTATTAACTCATATTATCATAGGCTTTTCTTTTCCCCTTAGGATCGTGAAGGGGGTTAAACACTTTGCTGAATAAATTATGAAGAAAAATAAACACTAAAGCATTGTGTCATTTAGTAGTCTACTGTTATTACTTGCCATGCAATTATCAGTAATTGAAAGTTTTAGCTTTATGTAAAATTTACGGAATGTGCAGGGTAGCTGGCTGGAATGCTATCCTATTCCAGCTGGCATAGAAATCGATGTTTCGGGTTTCTGACCAGGTTCATGATGGGTAACTTGGCAAAGCTGATGATTGTGAAATATGTTTCCCAACATTTGTAGGCAGTTCCTGAAAGAGTGTCTGGGTATTTGGGATAAAGTAGTTCAAAAACACCTGCATCTTACTCACTAAAATATTACATTTTAAAGGTGGAGTATAAAAATATTAGAGATTCTTTGGTATACTTTGGAGGTAATATATGTCCACATAAATTGCAAATAAATACACACAACAGTGGAAATAATGCATGTGTAAGCTGTTTCAGCACTAGAGAGTCTGCCCAAATGCCTTCCCTTGGAAATCACAGCAATGTAGCACACATCATTATAACTAACATATCATTTGATCTTGTTCTTTCTCTACTTATAAAAGATACCCTACAAGGAACTAACATTGGATACATAAGACCTACACTATATCCACAGGCCGAATCTCACCGCTCAGGCGCTTAGGTGGAAGCTGGATTTAAGCTCCGAAAAAGAGCATCATACCAAAGATTACTATACTATTAGTTCTTGTTTGCCTCTTTTTGTGATTATTGCATAAACCTCTAAGGATGGTTAAGGCGCTCCACCCACCAATTAATTTTGTCTGTCTGTTACTCAACTGGAGAAAAGAGACCCCGGACTAGGTTGTTGTGCTGCCATATGGACTGTATCAGTAATTAAGAAAGTGCTGATTTTCCCCTTTGTATTTCTATCATTATTACTAGACTGGGAGATTTGTTTTGGTCTGAACTCGATTTCAGTCCGAATTTGGAGTGATTGGGTGATCGGTTGAAATCCAGAACTCCGAGGGAAAGGTTCGCAATACGCAAACCAGCTGAAACACTTAATGACCGAACCAGTTTCAGCTCATGATTCTGAATTCCATCTGGGCACCAAAAAAAGAAATAAATCATGGGACAAAAAGATGATTGATGTCTAAGGGACAGTTATTAAATGTTGATTTAATTCACAGTTCGAGTGAGCAATAGAGTGAAAATAGCAATAATTTTATAAATATATATATATATATATATAGAAAAATGTGTACACTACCTTGCACTCAGGCTGACAGTAATTTCCAAAAGTATCCAAAAAACATGGTGCAATACCAGGGCTGTTTATCCATATATACAAAGAGATGTGGCTGCACTCACGGATGTTCCTTTAAAACTTAACTTTTATTCAGTCCATAAAACAGATCGACGTTTCAGTCCAACATGTGGACTTTCATCAGGATCATATGAACATTAACACAGATATCACATATATATGAATGCATTGATTATAATGAAAAGTGATTAACTCACCCCAGGTGCTGTGGATGTGTGCAACCGGCATCCTACCCGGCCGTGTGCGCATGTGCCACGGTCTCCCCGCCCCTTGATGTGACGTAATTGCGCACGTATGCCGTCGTTGCCATGGGAACGCGGCTACACTGAAGTGTAACCATGACATTGCCGAACGCACAGCAACCACCCGTGTGAATAGAAATTACTGAACTAGCTGCTGCTAATGCAGTAGTTATGATTGTCATCTAGACTAGATCAAAAAGTGAAAAAATTAGTGTAGTGTAAATGCTACTGGTATATACTATCATTAAAGTGACTAGTGCCATAAGTGTCACATAGTAATGAAGTGAATATGGTAAGGCAACACATCAAAGTTGCTATTAAAGTGACAAGTGCATGTTTTAGAGTGTCCTTTACAAATCGCTGTGTCTTAAAGTGCCAGTGTGATAAAGTAAAAAATGAAAATAAAGTGCAAAGTGCCAAAGCGTGCAAACAACTCAACATTCTATATATGCATATTAGTTACTACACATTAAAAATAAACTAAACATATTGCGAGCTGCAGAGAATCTGAAATGTTCTATATATTTTTTCACTTTTTGATCTAGTCTAGATGACAATCATAACTACTGCATTAGCAGCAGCTAGTTCAGTAATTTCTATTCACACGGGTGGTTGCTGTGCGTTCGGCAATGTCATGATTACACTTCAGTGTAGCCGCGTTCCCATGGCAACGACGGCATACGTGCGCAATTACGTCACATCAAGGGGCGGGGAGACCGCGGCACATGCGCACACGGCCCGGTAGGACGCCGGTTGCACACATCCACAGCACCTGGAGTGAGTTAATCACTTTTCATTATAATCAATGCATTCATATATATGTGATATCTGTGTTAATGTTCATATGATCCTGATGAAAGTCCACATGTTGGACTGAAACGTCGATCTGTTTTATGGACTGAATAAAAGTTAAGTTTTAAAGGAACATCCGTGAGTGCAGCCACATCTCTTTGTATATATATATATATATATATATATATATATATATATATATATATATTTATATACAGTGGGACCTCGGTTTACGAATTCAATGCGTTCTCCGGGACTTTTCGAATTGCGAAATATTTGTAAACCGAAACGCGGTTTCCCATAGGAATGCATTGAAAACCAATTACTCCGTTCTGGAGGTCAGAAAAAAGACAAAATAAGCTGGGATGGAAACCAACCCACAATGCAAAACACACAATAAAAGGCATGCAAACGACGAAGCTCAACCAGAATAGCTCCAAAACTCGATGCAAAAGCCGCTCCAACACCTCCAACACCACCACACTCAACGTGGCGAGGCTCCAGCATGCAGGGGGCAGTGCTATAAACCTCCCAGGTACAATGCATCGTGGGGAAATTTGCTTTGTATTACGAAAAAAAATTGTAAACCGAGGCATTATTTTCAATGGATTTTCATTTGTAAACCGAAAATTATGTTAACTGAGTCGTTTGTAAACCGAGGTCCCACTGTATATGGATTTTTTTTACTGCTCCTCCTATTTATCCCTCCATCAGTTTGACTTACCTGAAGTCCACTGAGTACCAATCAGCTCCACCGTTGGATCCAGGAGGATATCGACTGAGAAAATTGAATACCGACTGAGAAAATTGAAAATTTTAAAGTGATACATCTTCACTTAGGCTGTGAAAAACAAGATCCAAGTCTTGACCCAATGTGTCTCAAAATAGCATTTCTCTGCATTGAATACAATGTACAGAATAGTGAATATTTTATATATTCCCATCTCCAGTTGGGTCCTCATCTACACAAAAAAAAAATCTAATTTGTTTAATTTTCAATATCCCTGCTATGTTTTAAGTATACTTTATTGCACAAATATGCCATAAAATACAAAAGAAGCAGTTATTTGACAGAAATGAGAATATCAGTTACATACATTGTATCATTTTACATTTTAATGATATAATAATATAATGTAATGTAAATAATATATTGCGGTGTACTGTGAATATTATAGGGATATAAATCACTTCCCACTGGAGTATGTTTTTTATTGTTTTGTGGTTGTGTTTTAATTTTGGGCAATAACAAGTTTCCATTAAAATAAATATTATAAACTTACTAGTAAAATACATTTCTGCTACATGAACTATTTGTTGTGGGTGTGCTAACAAATACCAGTTTTGCTTGTTTTCTATCTTTTCAGTCTGGAGATGACCCCCATTTTAATTTATTAAATTTATTTTAAAGATAATATAATCTTTATAATATCATTTTCAAGACTTCTCGAGGGCGGCACGTCACTTCTCTCCTCGGTTAGATGCTCACCCAGTTTCCACTCCTTCAAAAAATCATTAAAAACCCACTTCTTCATCAAAGCGTATCAATGAAACTGTTAATAGCTCCCGACTGATTCCTCTCTTGCAACTGTCACTAGTCTAATACTATCCTTACATTTTATGTCACTTTACCTCACTCCCTCTAGAATGTAAGCTCATTGAGCAGGGCCCTCAACCCCTCTGTTCCTGTGCGTCAAACTTGTCTGGTTACAATTACATGTCTGTTCTTCCACCCACTGTAAAGCACTGCGGAATTTGTTATCGCTATATAAATAATAACATAATAATAATAATAGATAATACGTAAATAAGAAATAAGAAAAATACATTTTTTTAAAATGGTCATAAAATGGTCATCTTTGAAATTTCTGTATTTTCTTCACATTGGATTACTGAATATATCCCATACATTCCTAATCAGGAAGGGCTAAGGCAGGGTGCCCAAAAGGTATATCGTCAGATAATGTAGATATATAGATTGCTTTGCATGCCTTTAAAATAGAAGCTGCAGTTTAAAAACATCCGGGGGATCTACTTTTTGGGAACCCCTGGGCTAAGGGATACACCATTGGAACAGTTTCATTTTTGAGGCTGCCTCATAGTCAGTCATGTTCAGATTTGGGGAGTGTAAAATATGCAAATATGGTCAGTTTTAGATTTATTTATTAAAAATAGAATTGTCAGTAATTCAAAGTGAATTTTGAATTAAAGTCCAAAGTAGCTGAACTGGTAGCATTGATGACTTCTGACATTTGTGACTTCTTGGTGAATTCTTCTATTATGGCTATTTTGGCCTTAAATTTGAAATGCAATTTGACTTCATGTCGAATTCCTGGTAATTATCATTTTAGTCAATAATCCTACATGTGTCTTTTTGAGAAAATAACTGGAGCTGTAGCAGCTGGTGAAGCCGTTCAGGATCTGTTATTTCAGGTTTTTATTTTTAGTCAGAACCTCTGTGGTTCTACTTCACAAAGCAAGTTATTCATCAAAAAGGTAAGTTGTAAGGTTTAGGGAAACAAGTTGCAAAATATTTGAAAGCAGCTGTGTACATGCTGAATGAGGACTGTCAAGATGAGAAAGGTTATACCGAGATTAGCTGGGAACTAATTGTACCTACAGGAGACAATTTTATATCAAACGGTTCCCAATCATACAGGAGTATTTGCTAAAGTGAAAATTCTATGTAAATTACAAATTTAAGGCCGGAGTAACTGAACCGGAAATATAGCTGACATAGAGAATTCTTCTAGTTAAGCTATTTTCACCTTTACTTTGATATTCACTTTGAATCCACCTTGATATAACACTTTAATGAATAGCCCTGATAACATGAATAGGTTAAAGCAGCACTGTCATGGCCGAATCCTGTTTTTTGTAACCCTGTTTTTTTCATCTAATTGACCCCCTAGTTATCCCCAAATGCCCCTAAGCCCCCCATATTACCTATTTTGTTATCTTTATTTTCTGCCTGGACCTAGGTCCTGGGCACCGCCATCTTTGTGTGGGTAGATGAAATCCCTGTGGGACACGTCATCTGCCCACATTAGATAGTGCTGTGAAATTCCCGCACATGCCCAGTTAAACACTTGGGCATGCAAACGGGAATTTCATCTATTCATTCGTTCATTCGTCAGAAAGAAAAACGAATGAATAGAAATGTCAGACGAACAAACAAACACTGAATATCGGTGTTCGTTTGTTCTTCAGTTTATTACAAGGAGGGCGCTACCGGTGCGCAGCTCCCTCCTTGTAACATGTAAAAATAGAAGCGTCAGGGAGCAGTGCTCCCCTCCACTTCCTAAGCCCCCCCATGTCATCCCTCGCTCTATGGGGGTCAATATGACCTCCATAATAGCATAAGGGAGATTGAATCCCAATGCTGCGGGTAGTATGTCTTCTAAACAGTGAGCCTGTGGCTGCTCACTGTTAAAAAAAACAAAAAAACCCTAGTCCCCCCCCCCTCAGCCCCCACCCCTGATCGGCTGGGGCCCCAAATAACAAATAGGGGGGAGATGGGAGCTATTGTGCCTGGGCGGTGGGTGGTGGCCCTAAAGGATAATGAGTGGGGGGGGGACCTATTGTCCTCCCCCTGGGCTCCAACCCCTGAGCGGCGGGTGGGGGCTCTAAATAACAATGAGGGGGAGACCTATTGTCCTCCTCCCGGCCCCCACCCCCTAAGCGGCTGGTGGGGGCCATAAATAACAATAAGGGAGGGGGACCTATTGTCCTCCCCCCCGGCCCCCACTACTGAATGGTGGGTGGGGGCCATAAATAACAATAAGGGGGGGGACCTGAGCAGCGGGTAAAATTCCAATACGAACAAAGTCCTGAAATGCATCCTAACACGAATGAACAAACTGTTCTCATTCTGTTATGACGCAATTCGGTAGTTTTGCCGGCGTTCTGTCTAAGTGACAGGAAGCATCTCGGGAACAGGGAGGAAAGCTTAGAATTGTGGGAAAATGTATCTGACCACCGGAAATGAAGCACACTTTGCTCCTCCGCTGGTCAGAGATGGTCAGGCATAGGAAACCTCCATAAGACAAATAGTCCCTACTTTGTCTTACGTTTTAAAGAAAACTAGAGCAGACAGGAATAAATGAAGAACAGATCCTGAGAGAGGGAGAGAAGAGGAATCGAATGGGGAAAGTTAAAGTTCGGCATGACAGTGCCGCTTTAATGCTATGAATTTTAACATTAAAGGGACACTGTGTAGTTGTTCTGGTGTCAGCCTGTCCCTGCATGTTCATTAGTGTAAACACTGCCTTTTCAGAAAAAGGCAGTGTTTACATTGCTCCCAAGAGACGCCTCCAGTGGCAGTCACTCAGATATCCACTAGAGGTGCTTCCTGGGGCAACAGGACCTGGGGGAAAAATAAGGTCCCCCCCGTTATTTATTTATTTGTAGTCCCCACCCGCCGCTCATGGGTGGGGACCAGGGGGGACATTAGGTCCCCCCTTTATTTAGCCCTAAAAAGGACCAAATAAATATCCATAATACACGTCGCAACCGTTAAAATAAAAAAAATTAAAAATGAGTTTTCAAACCCCTTTCAACCAATCAGAGTGTTATAAGTCAAATTACACAGCATGGGAAAATTCCAAATAACTTTCCCACGCTGTGTAAAATGACTCAGAGCCAACCAATCCAACCAATCGGAATACTGTGACAGGTTAATGACTTACCTTGCTCTGAGCTTAATTGCAGGGCGTGGGAAAGCTTTATAAGCCTTTCCCCACCCTGCCGAGCTCATCCGGCGCTGTGCCCTCGCTGGGTAAAAGGATTATTTTTTTTTGCGTTGGGATTTTATTTTTTTTGGTGTATTTTTTTTTGCGCTCTGTTTTTAACAGTTGTGACGGGTATTTTGGATTTTTATTGGGCCTTTTTGGAGCTGAAGAAAGAAAAGAAAAGAAGAAAGGAGACATCTAATGGTAAGTATGAGATTTTATTTTACAGGGTTAGTTTATTGGCCCATCTGTTCCCTATTAGGGTGAGGGGGGTAGGTAGGGTATTTTTAGGGGTAAGTGACTAGGCTTGCTGACCCCTGGTCACTTTATTATTTGTGATCCCAACCAGCCGGTCTTTAGTGGGGACCTGAGGGTACATTAGGTCCCCCCATTATTTATTTAATTAGGGTCCCCACCCGCTGCTCATGGGTCGGGACCAGGGGGGGCATTAGGTCCCCATTTAATTAATTAGGGTCCCCACCCACCACTCATGGGTGGGGACCTGGGGGGGACATTAGGTCCCCCCCCATTATTTATTTAATTAGGGTCCCCACCCGCCGCTCATGGGTGGGGACCAGGGGGAAATTTAGGTCCCCCTTTAATTAATTAGGGTCCCCACCGGCCGCTCATGGGTGGGGACCTGGGGGGTACATTAGGCCCCCCCCCCCCGAATATTTATTTAATTAGGGTCCCCACCCGCCGCTCATGGATGGGGATCAGAGGGGACATTAGGTCCCCTTTTTAATTAATTTAATTAATTAGGGTCCCCATCCGCCGCTTATGGGTGGGGACCTGAGAGGGACAATAGGTCCCCTGATTTATTTAATTAGGGTCCCCATCCACCGGTCATGGGTGGGAGCCTTGGGGTGAAACAAGGTTTCCCCATTTATATTAATAGCCCCCACCCGCGGGTCACGGGTGGTGGCGCGGGAAAGCACTGTCCCACCCATTTTAGTTATTTAGGTTCCCCACCATGGGGGAACAGAGGACCAGTGCAAGTCCCCCCTATATGACTGGGCAACAATAGCTGCCAAGTAATTAGTACTTTTAAATTTGTTTAGGCGACATGCCCCTACTTACAGCATGCCGCAAGTAGGGGAGTGTGGAAGGATTTAACCTCCCTTTTATTAATGTGAGGGTCATAGTGACCCCCATACTGATTTATATTTAGTTTTAGATGACAGCGAGCAGCCTAACCTCTCTTTTATTAATATGGGGGTTACAGTGACTCCCATAGGCTTTAATGGGGGGGGGGAGGGGGTAGGAATTAATATTATTACAAGGAGGGAGCTGGTGGCGCTGGTTTTCGCGCATGCGCAGTGTTATTTTCTCCATGCTGTGGGGGTTAATTCCCATGCAGCACAGAGTCTATTAAAGTAATGAAACGAAAAGGTAATGCATTCGGCATTTGCCCTTTCGTTTCGTTTATATTTCGTATGTGGTGATTTTGTTTACGTTTTAATAAACGAATACGAATAAACCTGAATTTTCGGACGAAATCATATTCGTACGAAAACAAATGCAAAGGTCTAAAACTAAGGAGTATGACCATGACCTATGTGATCAAAATCATATGGCCTTTTACTCCAAAATACCCCATCTTCCAGACATGACAAAATATTTATGGGGACTCTTTGCTTGCTGAACATCAATGTGCTTGAAATTACAAATGTACAAATTAGGAAATCAGCTATTAAGACAAATAAATAAATAAGTTAGAAGGCCATAGTTGACCCATTACTTTTTTTATAAACTTATATAAACTTTTTTTTTTGCATTTAGCACCAATTTATTAATCAAATAGCAAGGCGTCAGTAAATATCATAACTACAGAAATATATTCTCAAATTAGAAGTATTTTAGCATGCTGACCACACTTTAAAACTACATTGTAATGTGCCCTTTTTAAAATATTAGTGAATTTAGATTTCACTTAATTTATATGTCGTAATTTATAGACATGTTATCTGCCCTTACACAACCTACATTCTAAACAAATCTTTCTAAATGTGGAGGAGAATTTGAAATACTTTACTTTTTAGAAGACAGGCTGTTCATAACACGGACCATTTCGAAAAATAAATTATGTAGCAATATTAATTTAGTTGCATTTAGAAAAAAGTGTTTAGTTTTTTGGTTGCTTAAGAGTGTGACTTATAAAATGTATAAGGCATAAATCTTCTTGAAATATGTATTCAATAAACTACAAATTCTAGCAAATTGAAATCCATATGGTGACATTTAAGCCTAACCCTTTTACTACCAAGCGCTTTGCAAAGAAACAAACATCCCCAGAATCCGAGTATTTAGGGTGTACTGTAAAGTAATGTTTAAATATATTTTTCGTTTCATGGTTGGCACATTATTAAATGGAAACAAAATTGAAAATTTTGATAGGACAGAATTACATTTTTTTTTTTTTTTTACCAATTAATGAAGATGTTCAAGTAAAACATATATAGTTTTTTGCATTTAAATTACAAGCACAACTAACTCAACAATAGATATACAAGGTGATCATTTATTGTTTAAACTCCAAATTATGGTGGACTGAAATCAGCAAATTTGAATAGAATGTAATTTATTTAAAAAAAAATCTCCAACTCAACTAAAGTTTTTTTTTTACTGTAAGAACAATAAGGATGCAGAATTCTCTGCCTGAAGAAGTGGTTTTACCAGATTCCGTACAGATGTTCAGACAGCAACTAGATGCATACTTACAAAAACACAATATACAATTATATAATTTTTAAATTTTTCAGCTTCTTGATCCAAGGAGATATTTAACTGTCATTCTGGGTCATTCTGGGTCAAGAGGGAATTTCTTTCCTAATTTGTTGCAAAATTAGAAGTGCTTTAACCCCTTAAGGACACATGACATGTGTGACATGTCATGATTCCCTTTTATTCCAGAAGTTTGGTCCTTAAGGGGTTAAACAGTTTTTTCCCCCCTTCTTTTGGATCAACGGCAAAAAAACAAATGCGAGAAAGGCTGAACTTGATGGACACATGTCTCTTTTCAGCTATGTAACTATATAACTAGTCACAGTTTGGCTATTTTACCCTGATTGTTTACATTTGCAATATTATTCACTAAAGTGAGAATTCAAAGCAAATTCAAAGTTAATTTCAAGTTTAAAGTCAAACTAGTCGACCTGGGAAACATCTCTAAGTCGGCAATGCTTTTAATTTGGCTACTCTGGCTTTTAAATTTTCTTTGAATTTACTAAAATAATTTTATCTATTCAATAGAGTGAGAATTCAAAGTGAAATTAACATTTAAGGCAAAAAGTAGAACTGGAAACAGATCATTTAGATAATTTTTCAGTTTAGTTATTTTGACCTTAAATTTAAAATTCAATTGGCATTCACCTTAAATTTTCACTTTTGTTGGTGAATAACCATGTAGAGTTTGCAGGGGTGGGCAATCTGCGGCCCTCCAGATGTTTTGGACTACATCTCCCTTGATGCTTTGCTAGCATTATGGCCCTAAGAGCATTATGGGAGATGTAGTCCAAAATATCTGGAGGGCCGCAGATTGCCCACCCCTGGTTTAGGGGATAACCCTTATTGTAGTGAGTATAATACCACAATGAGGTTAGTACAATTAATATTGCATTCAAATGCCAGTGCCTAGTGCAGCCGTAGACAACATTCAGAGATGTAGTCCACAATATCTGGAGTGCCAGAGGATGAACAAGAATATATATATATATATATATAATTAAAAAGTTGCAAAAAACAAACAGAAAAACCCCACCTATATATATAGTTTTTTTGTTTTGTTTTTTGCTACTTTTAAAATACACGAGAAGAAAAAGAAATATTTAACTTGGCTTTGAATCATAGATTTTTACATTCTTATGAAAAAAATAAGCTCTACTTTATCAGTAATTTAAAAAGATGATTCTGTTAAAAATTCACCTGAGTTCATATAAGGTTATTTTTAAACCTTTGGGGAGTTTTATGAGGACTGGAAATGAAGATTTAAATCCACCACATTTTTTTTAAATGTAGGCTGGAGATAAAGGCCCAGTTCAGTTGAATGTCTCATCAAATACAACATCTACATTTTTAAGATCCTATAAAGCAGCTTCCAATTTAAACTTTATGTTACATCTGTAGTTCCCTGGGTTACCATCTGCTTGAAGAAAGGTGTTACTGAGGCTTGAAATTTAATCTGCTCTTGTTAAAACCATCAATAAATTAATTTTCATAAAAGTACTCTCTTGTCTCTGGTAGTCAGCAGCTAACAAAGTATCGCCCTCGTGTGACACGCACATAAATTTGTTAAATGCCTTTCGGTTATAGAACTTGACTTTGACGGGTCATTGACCCACAAAGGTTACGTTGAAAAGCGAGAAACTGCAAGAAATACAATCATGTATGCCTCCTGACCTCTGTTAGACCTGAGCAGAAAATTATGATCAGATATTCGAGATCTCACTTTACAGCGTTCTTTATTTTGTTTGTAACCCCATTGACAGCTCCATGCAATATAAGTTAACAAAAACAAAGTTTTGGATTCCATTGAATACAATCTGTAAAATTATCTGAAAAACAAATAAAGAAGTTATGGTATATGTTTATTTTCCTTTTTCCCGATACCATGCAATTTCCTTGTTTTGGATCACTAAAGCAACACTTGAATAAAGCCATAAGATCTACGATCTTCACTTTGTATAAGGATTTTTGGTTATAATCCTTTTTAATAAATGTTTTAGGGGTTTATTCGTTAAGCAGTAAGGTGATTTGATCAATTTCCAAAATATAGGTTAGAATGTAATTCTGCACATTTTTTTATTAAATAATTTAGAAAATCATGAAAAATGGCTTTAACCCCTTAAGGACACATGACGTGTGTGACACGTCATGATTCCCTTTTATTCCAGAAGTTTGGTCCTTAAGGGGTTAAAGCAGATCAGGTTCCTCTCTCCAGCATAATAGGTTCTGTCAAGCCAATCAGGTTCCTCTCTCCAGCATAATAGGTTCTGTCAACCAATCCTAACCCTCTTTCTTTGCTGCTCCCTCAGTTAAGTAACATCAGGTCCCCACGGTTCCTTAACTGTGGGGATCATATTTTATATTAATATAGTTGTAATTAATTTCTGTACCTTTAATGTTTTTACTGATTAATAGTGTCTATGTACAGATATCTGTGGGATTTATGTACCCCTTTAATTGATTCCCCTCTCATATACAGTTTCCTTATACTTTACATTTTATATGCATAGTTGTTATCACATTATAATTCTCTCTGGATCCTAATTCCAACACTGCCAGCCTGAGCCCAATCTTTATTGATCGGGCTCAGGAAAGTTTGACGGAATTTTGGTGTCCTGTCAGCGTTTCTTTACGCCCTGTCAGAGCCGGCCGCCATTCACTTGGTTTTCTCGAAAAGCTTATTGGCGGATCGCGACATTCATGTTTTTTCTCACGAACGCGTAAGTCTACGAACTTACGCGTTCGGTAGTTCTCCTGTCACGATTATATGTCTACCTTCGCCATTTGGCGACCAGTTACACGAAAGCTCCTGCCTTGTTCGGGATATTCACCACGAGCGGCGGCCATTTTATTAGTTTCCCGCGCTCAATATCTGATACCGCCCCCAACGGCCGGAACTCGGAGTTGGGGTTTAGTGTTAATGACGGTCGGACGGCTCACTGTATCTCCGGTTTGATTTTTACATTTATTTACATTTACTATATTGTGAGTACTTTTTTGTGCCTGATTTCCTCTCCCTTGCTTTGGGTTAATCAACCCTCCTTCTAGGTTGTTTTATTTCTCTAGGTTCAACATTTAAACTGTCTATTTACAAGGGGCAGTTTCTCAGCATAATCATTATGCCTACTGACAAGGATAATCAAAATCCCTCTGGGTCTCAGGTCCCCATTTAAGGGATTTCAAATACACATTCAGTTGAATTTAATACCACTGCTGATATGCAGACTTTATTTGACAAAACTATGTTACAGGCTATGACAAAAGCCTTTACTTCAGCTATGGGACTTATGTCTGACTCACTGTCACACACACTGACACATGCCCTCATGCAGGCACAGAAATCGTCTCAAACAGCCACTACCCAGGCCTCTGTACAGCCTCAGACTGGCCGCAAGGCCTTGACCAAAACAAAACACTCCTCATTATCTCAGATGGACAGTATACACCAGTCTCAGATGGCGCGCCTATTCCACCACCGCGCAAAAGAGCCACTAGCCGGGCAAAATCGGCTAGATTATGGAAAAGGGCAAAAGCCCAACTAGACTGAGTCGGACCTCAGTGATATTGAGGAGGAGACTTATCTGGATTCGGCAGATCCCTCGGATCTAGAATCATATAGTCTGGCCGAAGGTTACGACCCTGACCGAGACCGACCTGCGTCTCAAACTGCTATCAGGTGGAGCAAAAAGCCCCAGGGGACACAGATACGATCCTGGACCCCCATGGGGAACCCTTGTTTGACCCTGTTGATCTGCGCAACCTGCAATCAGCGGAATGGTCCCCCTCGAACCATGTGGCGAGATATATTGCGTCTAGAGTGCGCAAGCCTTTGGATAAGGCGACACGCAATAAACTCCGGGCAGAATGCCCACGACCCACGGTCCCTGATGATGCTTGCAGAACACCTGCAGTTGACTCAAAAATTGTACAATTCCTGAGTAAGACAGGTTGGAAGCCTAACAAAGGCTTGGATTTTTCCCTGTGCAATTGCCAGGATAAAGTTTTAGACATACTGGGTCCAGCAACCAAGATCTTTGAGATGGTCGAAGACGACCAAGTTTTGGACCGGACCGCCATAAGTGGGTAGATCCAAAGACTGATTTGCTTAATAGGCAATGCCAACACTGCGATGGCCACGGAGCGTCGCAAATCAATATTGTTAAAAATGTAACCAAAATTAATATGACTCTGAATGAGCCGGGCACCCAAGCCAAAGGTCTCCTGTTCGGGGACAACTTCGTTAAGGAGCTTGGCTCCTTCATCCATATGTTTACTGCCCTTGATACAGCGCAATCTAACATGCGCAAAGTATTCCACCATAAGGTTTTTGGTGGGGCCTGTCCGGCCGTGTTAACAGGAGTTCTTTCAGACAGAACCAAGGCTCCTACATTGGGTGAGCTATCTTCCAGGAACATCGCAACGCCCCGGCCGTGGGCGGCCATGGGTTGCTCGCGGACCGCGAGGTGCCCACTCAGGACGATGACCTTATGGTAAGTCCTCTTATGTTTAATTCTTCCCTAGGGGCAGTGGGGGGGCAGACTCTGTCATTTTTTCCATGTATGGGCACACATTACATCAGATGTCTGGGTACTGAACACTGTACAAGGATATGGCATAGATTTCCTGTCCATACCAATACAACATTACCCCCCACGGGAAATCCGGTTTTCCCAACAAGACACAACCCTTGTCACCAAGGAGATACGAGATTTGGTAAGAAAGCAAACCATTACAGAAATTCCTATGACCACACCAGGGTATGTGAGCAACCTATTCCTAGTTGCCAAAAAAAGTGGCGGTGTTTGCCCAGTGATCAATTTGAAACACCTCAATACATACGTATCATACAACCATTTCAAAATGGAGTGAATACATTGTCTAAGAGACCTCCTCCAACCATCCGATTGGATGGTAAAGTTAGACCTACAAGATGCGTACCTTACGGTACCGATTGCCCTACAACACCAAGACTTCCTACAGTTCATATGGCAGGGAAGGAAATGGAGATTCTCCTGTCTCCCGTTCGGACTATCTTCAGCCCCGTGGTGCTTCACCAAACTTATGAAGCCCGTGGTCGCCTTATTGCGCAGTCGAGGAGTACATCTTATAATCTACTTAGACGACATTCTCGTTATTGGCCAATCCTCGCAACTTGCCAGAACCCACCTTCACTGGACTCAGACTTTATTACAAAACCTAGGTTTTCTCGGCAATTTGGAGAAATTCATACTGGTTCCCACACAACACAGAGTTCTTGGGCCTCATCGTGGACTCTACGTCGCAGACCTTACATCTGCCAATAACAAAACTGAATGGTATAAATAAGGAAATCAAACGCACGCTGGCAACCCCCCAGCTCACTCTCAAACAATTGGCAAGAGTGATAGGTCTTCTGGTGGCCTCTATACAAGCCATTTTTCCAGGCCCTCTCCATTATCGGGCGCTACAACGCCTACAAGCTTCCCACTTGAGAGACGGGGCAGCCTACATGGACTGGATCACCCTAAACACGGAAGCAAAAGAGGAACTAAAATGGTGGCTCCTCCATATGGAAGCCTGGAATGGTCGCACCATTTTTGGCACCACACCAGATCTCATTATAGAATCCGACGTGAGTTTACTCGGTTGGGGTGCACGCTATGGAAATGTATCTACAGGTGGCAGATGGTCCGACATGGAATCATACCTCCACATCAATTGCCTGGAACTTCTCGCTGGATCCTTTGCGATCCGCAGTTTTTCGCCAACTCATGCCCAGTGCTCTATTCTTTTGAAGATGGACAATATATCAGCAGTCCGGTATATCAACCACCTAGGGGGGCACGAAATCGAGGATTCTGGCGAACATGGCACGAGATTTCTGGCAATTCTGCCTGTCACAAGGCATATCAGTCACAGCAGAATACATTCCCGGTCTATGCAACACCACTGCGGATTGGTGCTCATGACACCTCAGGGACCCCAGCGACTGGCGACTGAGTCCCAGGGTCTTCAAAGAGATCCGGTCATTATGGGGCCCCATGGACAAAGATCTCTTTGCCTCCCGCTTGAATGCACAAATACCCAGATTTGTCAGCTGGAGACCGGTTCCATCAGCACTGGCAACAGATGCTTTCACCCAAGATTGGGCGTCCACAAGGAATTATGCCTTTCCACCGTTTGCAATGATCCCACGTTGCCTATTGCAACTGCGTCGCCAGACGGGAACAATGGTGATTGTGACGCCGTTATGGCCCTCTCAACCATGGTTCCCCCCCCTCTTAGAGATGGCGATAGATATACCCCGCATTCTCCTGCACTTCGAGTACCTCCTCCAGGACCCGGACGGATCCCCTCACCCCTTGATACAACAAGGGCTTCTCCATCTCACAGTGGCTGATTTCAGGGGACCTTGGGCAATCCAGGGAGTTTCGGAGGCAACTCTCCAGCTTCTCGAGGGCGCATGGGCACCCGGCACGAGACAGGCTTATAAGTCTGCTTGGAACAGATGGCGTGATTGGTGCCTGGAATGAGATTTGGATCCCATATCGGCTCCTTTGACTTCGATCCTTCAATTCCTGACCTTACTGTTTGAAGATGGCAAGGCCTACCGTACAGTAAACCTGTATCGTTCTGCCATTTCGGCTACACATCGAGGTTTAGACGGAATCCCGATAGGACGCCAGCCGATCATATGTAGACTTTTACGTGGCATGAAATTTGCACGCACCCCGCTACCACGATATTCAGTATTATGGGATGTCTCCATCATTCTCACTTTTCTAGAATCATGGCCAGACAATGCAGTTCTGTCTCTGAAACAGCTGTTGGCTAAATTAGTGACGCTCCTTTGCCTCATATCCTGTAAGAGGGTTTCCGATGTCAGAGCTCTGGACCTCACAACACGCTCCTACACCCCTGAAGGGGTCACTTTCAACATTTTTCGAAGAACAAAGTTATCATCAAAGAGTGTATCATACCCAGCGTTTCCAGACAGACCACTCCTATGCCCGGTCAAATGCTTACAAACTTACGAATCTCGTACATCCACAATACAGGACATAATGAAACATGAGTCTCATTTCAAAAAACCACACCTTCCAGTTTCCACTCCTACAATAGCTCGCTGGGTTAAGTGGATTATGTCCCTAGCGGGCATTGACACTTTATTATTTTCACCCGACTCTGTTCGAGGAGCGATGGCCTCCAAGGCCTCCTCGATTGGTTGTCGTCTTGAAGACATTATGAAAGCGGCCGATTGGTCATCAGAATCCACCTTTCGTGATTTTTATTTTAAACCTATTCAACACTTTGCAGGAACGGTAGTCTCTCAGCTTTAAACCAGCATAATAGGAGCCTCCGTGTCTTAATAAAATTCACAGATTTTACTATTACCATGACGTAAAGTCATGATTTTATTAACGACACGGAGGCGAGTATTATCCCTCCCACCCAACCCGAAGACATATGGGTAAGTTGATCTCAAGGTAAGTCCTGATTTGTGGAGTTTCCTCATAATGTTAAATATGTTTTGATTGACCTACCCACAAAGGTCGGATTAACAGTAAGTTGGTTCGCGGTGAGTCCTAATGTCATGGAGTTTCCCCTCCGGTTATGGTTCACAATCGTTTCTACGTATCCACGATAACATAAATAATGACACTCTATCCACAATGCCTGGTGATTTATGCATACAACCAGTTTCATACTAGAATATTACCATATTTCTCCTTTTTTCTACAGCCTAACCTACGTTTCATTATGGATATTGCATTTGTACCCGGATTACTTTTCTCAGTTGGACGGTTATCATTCTTCGGGATCGCAAATAAAGAGGATTAGGATTGGTTGACAGAACCTATTATGCTGGAGCGAGGAACCCGATTGTCTGTTCCTGTTGCTAAGGAGATACCACTCTCAGACTGTTAATGTTATGTGCTGGTTATGTTTAAAAAAAAATGTCTTTGCTGCTGAGGGAAATAAAGAAAGAGTGCAGCATAATACACGCCTCCGTGTCGTTTATAAAATCATGACTTTACGTCACGGTAATAGTAAAATCTGTGAATTGTAAAGCAGAAAAACAGAGTTTGAAATCCTTTTCATCCCTGCCATGTTGGATCATTTTTATATTTTAGTTCAACTATTTTTTGTTGAGTTATTTAGTTGTTGTAGTTGCAAGTGTTAGAATTAACATGGAGAAAAATCTTGAAAAAGTAATTTGTCCCAGAGCAGAAACACAATATATTTTTCCTTCTGCCAATAAACATCAAGAGGCCTTTAAATATCAGTTCAAGATGGCTCCACACAACTGTGGCTCAGTAGCAAAGGTATTTTCTGAAAACCCTCTTATTTTAAATGTTGCCATTACAGGAAAGAAAAAAAGAAAGTTAGGATCACAAAAGTGATGTATTTCTTGTCAGGCTGTGAGTTTATTTGTATTTTTCTTACTATCATTTTTATATTGTAAAAATGATTTGCTGCAATGTTAAAAGAACACAGTACAGGTTATGGTGCCAGGAGTGCGCTTCCAAAGTAACTATTTAGACAATTTAAGAATGGTTTGACAACTTACCTGGGTTAGACGGTAAGGTCACTTTTGATTAACTAGAGCTCTCAGCCAATGATCTGGCCTGCTTAGCACCAAGGATCTAAAGGAACCTCCTTGCAGTGGCTTCCATCTGAAGAGTAGGCCCTGGCAGGCAGACAGCAGGTAAGTTATCTTAAAGGGACACTATAGTCACCCAAACCACTTCAGCTCAATGAAGTGGTCTGGGTGCCAGGTCCCTCTAGGGTTAACCCTGCCTGATGTAAACATAGCAGTTTCAGAGAAGCTGCTATGGTTACATTTGGGGTTAAGCCAGACTCTAGTGGCTGTCTTCCGGACAGCCACTAAAGGCGCATCTGCAACGCTGGAGGCATTTAATGCCTCCATCACGCAGAGCGTCCATAGGAAAGCATTGAAAAATGTTTTCCTATGGACACTTTGAATGCGTGCGCAGCACTGCCGTGCATGCGCATTCCGCTGACGTCAGACGGGGGAGCTGACGTTGGCGGGGGAGGAGAGGTAAGGGAGCCCGGCGGGGGAATAAGGTGAGTAACTAAAGGGATTTTAACCACGGGAGGGGGACCCTGAGGGTGGGGGCACCGATTTGTTTTCCAGACACTATAGTGATCCTTTGAAATGGTTTTCCTATTTACACTGGATGTTTGCTAGGACACTCCTGGCACTATAACCACTACAACATGCTGTAGTGGTTACTGTGCTTACAGTGTTCTTTTACCAAATATGAATATATATCATTTTAGAGTTTGCGTTTGCCTATTTATCACATTACATTTAGAAATCATTTTAAATTAAGATGGACAACAAGCTTGCCATTCTACTTTCAGTGGGGTTTCTTATTTTTTTTACATTTGAAGCCTTCAATTGGGGTCTAATTACATGGATTTCAGGACCGCTGTTCATGGAATTTTCATCTCAAATCCCTTGTCCATTTTAATGGGTATTCTAAAACAAAAACAGGTTGGATGGGCATTTAGATCTTTTGAACAGAGGTCTGCAATTATTCATACATCTAGCTACACTGCGAAGGCTGATTATTATGTGTTCCTTGATACCAACCTGCAAATGATTTGTTGACAGCAAATCAAAATAAATTAAAACATTTTTCAATTATTATGTCTCTGGATCAGTGGTATTACCAACATCACTGGATGATTATGTGCATCGATTTCACAGGCCTAAACATTTTGCTTGTCAAATTATATTCAGATCACATTGAAACTCTTAATTTGCTATTAGTTTATAATGAGTTTAAGCCCAGGAGGGATAATTTATAATCAGAATAAATCTTTCTCATTTTTAGAAGACAGAACCTCTATTGTTTACCATTACTGAAACACATACAATGCCTTGTCTCTAATTTATGGAGAAATCTAGAAATTTAGACTTTACATTTTTACTTTCTTTTGACCGAATTCTGTTGTAAAGATGATTTAACCTTGAAATGAAGATTTATTTAAGAAAGTCACGAGCGACAAAATATCAACAGTAACAAAAGAGACATGGTCTTCCAATCAAATGTTCATATATAGTTGTTTGTATTCTGAGACAGTGGCGTCACAAGAGGGTGCGGGTGGATGTGGAACCGGGGGAGGTGGGGAGTGACCACCATGTGAGGGGGGGGAGACCACAAGGGGAGGGAGAGAAGAGAGATACCACTAGGGAGGAGAGAGGGGAGATAACACCAGGGGAGGTGGGGATAGTAGCGTGAACACCATGTGAGGGGGGGGAGAGACCACAAGAGGACAGGGGAGAGAGACCACCATGGAAGGCGGGGAGAGAGGGGAGAGAGCACAAGGGGGGAGAGAGACCACCAGGGGAGAGGGGGGAGAGGAGAGACCACTAAGGGACAGGGGAGAGGGGGAGAACTCTAAAGGAAAGAGGACAGACGAGAGCACTAAGAGACAGGGGAGCATGTGAGATCACTAAGGAACAGGGAAGCAGGGGAGAGCACTAAGGGTCAGGAGGGGAGGGAAGTTTACTAAGGGACACACAGACACAAAGAGGGGTTTAGAAGGGGGACGTGGGGGTGGGAGGGGAAAGACACGCAGAGGGGCCACAAACCATCTTTTTCACACTACACACATACACAATGCATTCTTACACATACACAGAAACACACAAAGCATTCTTACACACACATAAACATACAATACATCCCTACTCACACACCGAAACACACAGTGAATCCTACACACACACAGAAACACAGCATGCTTCCCTTACACACTCAGCCTAACACATAATGCATTTATTACACACACACGATGCATCCCCCCCACACACAGATACACTGCAGCCCTTGCACACACAATGCATCCCTTAAATACAAAAACACACAATGCATCCCTTATGCACACACACAAATACACACTGTTTCTCTTACACACACAGTGCATCTTACACACACTCAATGCACCCCTTACATACACAGACACACACCTTGTATCCCTTACACATACAAGGCAGGAGGCAGGAGAGGACCCGGGGAGCTATTGCCAGCAGCTCGGCCGGGTTCCTCCCGCGAGATCTGAGCGTTGCCGCGGCAACGCTCAAATCTCGCGAGAGTGAACTCCAGCCCCGCAGGCTAGAGTTCACTCTCCACTGGACCACCAGGGAAGGCAGAAGCATGCCCCCCCCTCCTTACAAAATAAGGAGGGGGGATATGTATTAACTAACTAATCTGCCCCCGCCTCCACAATCACTAATCACCCAAACATACAGCACACACACACACACACAGCACCCACACACACAGCACCCTCACACATACAGCACCCTCACACATACAGCACCCTCACACACAGCACACCCTCACACATACAGCACCCTCTCACACAGCACCCTCACACACACATACAGCACCCACACACAGCACCCACACAGCACCCACACAGCACCCACACACACAGCACACATACAGCACCCTCTCACACACAGCACCCACACACATACAGCACACAGACAGCCCCCACACACACAGCACCCTCACAGTACACTAACAGCACCCTCACAAACACACAGCGCCCTCACACACACACACAGCTTACAAAAATCACACTCACACACAAACAGCACCCTCACAAACACACGACACCCACACACAGCACACAAACAGCACCCTCACACAGCACACTAACAGAACCCTAACAAACACACACAGCACACTACCAGTACCCTCACACACAGCACACAAACAGCACCCTCACACACAGTACACTAACAGCACCCTCACCCAGCACACACATAAACACCCTCACCCACATAGCACACTACCAGCACCCTCACACACACATCACACTAACAGCACCCTCACACAGCACACACACACACACAGCAGTGTATGTATGTGTGTGTGTGTGTATATGTATATATATATATATATATACACACATACATACATACATACATACACACACACACACACACACACACACACACACAAACATGCATACATATACACGCAGCGTGTGTTTGTGCTTTAGGGTGCACACCCTAATGCAATAGGCTGCACACGCCTATGCCCTTACACACACACACACACAGTATAACTCGTACACAAACTGGTATTCCTATACACTACATTCCATAAGAACACACACACATTACACACCTACACACACACACAGTATAACTCGTACACAAACTGGTATTCCTATACACTACATTCCATAAGAACACACACACATTGCATCCTCCACAATAACACATAACATATCCCCTACACACATGCACTCCATTCCCTGTGAGCGAACTCAGTTGTGGGCCATGTAGGTGGACTTATGGGCGGGCCTTGTAGGCATACTCACGGTCAGGGCCTGGTGGACCAGACCTTGAACTGTGTAAGGGGCCTTAAAAAATTTAGCTGCTTCCTGCTCGTTAATTGTTGTGAGCACTGTTACAAACAGCCTCCAGAGAGCCTGTTTTAACACCAGCCTGAGCCCATCATTATCCTCTTGCCCTCATCTGGTGGTAAGTAGGCAATCCAGTATATTATTAGTGGAACTAATCTCTAATTTATCTCACATTAATGGGACACTATAGTCCCCAGAACCACTACAGCTTGATGTAGTGGTTCTGGTTTCAATAGCCTGTTCCTGCAGGCTTTTTAATGTAAGCACACTGCCTTTTCAGAGAAAAGACACTGTGTGCAGCACTGGTGTTAACTCATATGGCAGATCATATAGGTGGGGCATTGTGATGTCACATGGTGGGCAGAGCATATGGGGGGGGGGGGCGGCAAATTTTAGTTTGCCTTGGGCTGCAAAAATCCTCGCACTGGCCCTGATGGGAGTTATGATTTACGAGTTACATTAGTAAAAAACAAACAAACAAAAAAACACATTATTAAGGGGGTTAGAGTGACACTGTGAGTTACCGCACCGGGTGACACCAACCCTAGTGGCTCCACTGCTCTGAGACAGACAGTAACAAAACACTGACAGCGTTATGTACTAAAGTGAGAAGTGTTGATGATTCAAAGTGAATTACAAATATTAAACCAAAATAGACAAACTAGGCTGAAATACGGAAATACGTTTTAAAACTCAGCTAAATACGTTTTAAAACTCAGCCTTAATTTAAACATTTTGAAATACGGACAATTCTCATGTTAGTAACCCTATTAAATAGCTCCTTCACTATCAAAGATTTTGCACAAAAAAAATAATTAAATGACTGTCAGAATATATTTTATGTAATAAAAATCTGTACCAGAAAAATAAGACGAAAGATTAGCAAAAAATCCCCGGATATTTTCCCAAGCTTCTGTTGTATGTTTCAGTCCTCTTCATTTGATTCATTATTCCCATATATACCATAATCCCCCTATATATGTTTTGATTCCCCAAAACAATCAGCTAGCCGAGGGATCTCAAACTCTCTCCCCCCTCCCCCCCACCTCCTCCAGATGTAGCCTACATAACTACCAGAATTATTTGAATGCAACAGATGGTCAGAAATCATGGGAGCAACAGTTCAGAAACATGTGGGTTTGGGGAGCAGTATTGAGATGCCTGATCTAGGACTTTACTGTTCTCATTTTGCAAAATACACTATGCCATTTAATATTGTCCAATATGCTGCCACACTGCTCCCATTTATATTGTCCATATGTAGTCACATTGACTCTCACTCTGCCTCCTATGGTTTAATATAAGTAGAGTCGGGTCTGTTAGCCTAAAATCCAGCAAGCGTAGGACAGAGTAAAATGGTTCACAAGCTAACAATTAAAATGATGGGGAGTGAGACAAAGGCTAATAAAAATAAACAAGAAACTAGAAGTGACGTAAGATGATAAGGAACGCTGCCACTGATTTATCCAAGGGAATCTCTGGAAAGATGCCAAAGGAAAGCAACAACTACACACTGACTGAGAATCTTCACGGTGGGCTATCTTTAGTAAATTAATAAAGGCAGGAGTCAAAAACCACCACTGACGACTCCTACTAAAAAAAGATTGTGCAGTAAGATGTTGAAAGTTCCTCTTGCAAACTGCTAGTGAATTCTCATGGTCGGCAGCGTGTGGGGGCTACTTGATAAAATAAATGGGGAGGAATCTTTATACCCCTTCCACCCCAATCATGGTCAACAGATCGGAGCTATTAAAGTGGGAGGCATTTGGGTAGGGTCTCTAATTAACTAAATAATAAGGGGCGGCTGGGCATGCTGTTGCACATTGGGTTTGTGGTCACCAGTGGAGCTGCTAAGATGGTCACGGATTTGAGATGTTTTCTTTGGAGGTGTACACTGTTCTGCTTTGAAGTGAAGGGTGCAATTCAGGAAACCAACACAAAGGTGCAAACCATACTTGAGCATTGCAGGAGGGTTGCAGAGTATATCCACCAAGGAAGGATTCCAAACTCTTGAGGCAAAGAGGGATTCCCATACACCAGGGGCACCGAATAGGTAGATCCCCCCACACACACATATATATATATATATATATATATATATATATATATACACACACACACACACACACACACACACACTTTTATTTGACAGTCCCCCTGCTGGCAGCTCCTAGACTCCTATTGCGGCGATGTGATCAAGATGATCACATGGCCCTGGAGGGCCAGGGTGTTCGGAGCTGCTGCAGGGGGACTGCTGGGGTCTCCGCCAGTCCTCCCCGACCGTGATCGCTGCGGATCGCCGTTCCAGGTAAGTCCAGGGCTCCTGTTAGATAGTGATGTCGCGAAAATAAAATTTTCGGTTCGCGAACGGCGAACGCGAACTTCCGCAAACGTTCGCGAACCGGGCGAACCGCCATAGACTTCAATGGGCAGGCAAATTTTAAAACCCACAGGGACTCTTTCTGGCCACAATAGTGATGGAAAATTTGTTTCAAGGGGACTAACACCTGGACTGTGGCATGCCGGAGGGGGATCCATGGCAAAACTCCCATGGAAAATTACATAGTTGATGCAGAGTCTGGTTTTAATCCAAAAAGGGCATAAATCACCTAACATTCCTAAATCACAATGGATATGGATTGACACCTGACATATGACATATTGACACCTTGACATATGGATTGACACCTGTCCTCAGAGACCCTGATACACACTGACACAGAGCAGAATAGGGACTGTTCCCCCTACATATGGTCACTTGGAAGATATGGATTGACACCTATCCTAAGGATCCCTGATACACACTGACACAGAGCAGAATAGGGACTGTTCCCCCTACATAGGGTCACTTGGCAGATATGGATTGAAACCTATCTTAAGGATCCCTGATACACACTGACACAGAGCAGAATAGGGACTGTTCCCCCTACATAGGGTCACTTGGCAGATATGGATTGACACCTGTCCTCAGAGACCCTGATACACACTGACACAGAGCAGAATAGGGGCTGTTCCCCCTACATAGAGTCACTTGGCAGATATGGATTGACACCTGTCCTCAGGGACCCTGATACACACTGACACAGAGCAGAATAGGGACTGTTCCCCCTACATAGGGTCACTTGGCAGATATGGATTGACACCTATCTTAAGGATCCCTGATACACACTGACACAGAGCAGAATAGGGACTGTTCCCCCTACATAGGGTCACTTGGCAGATATGGATTGACACCTGTCCTCAGAGACCCTGATACAAACTGACACAGACCAGAATAGGGACTGTTCCCCCCACATAGGGTCACTTGGCAGATATGGATTGACACCTGTCCTCAGGGACCCTGATACACACTGGGGGGGACCTACTGTCCTCCCCCGTCCCCACCCCTGCGTGGTGGGGGCCATAAAAATAATGAGGAGGGACCTACTGTCCTCCCCCCGGCCCCCACCCCTGCGCGGTGGGTGGGGGCCACAAATCACAATGGGTTGGGGGGACCTACTGTCCTCCCCCCGCCCCTACCCCTGCGTGGTGGGGGCCATAAAAATAATGAGGGGGGACCTACTGTCCTCCCACCCCAGCCCCCACCCCTGCGCGGTGGGTGGGGGCAATAAATCACAATGAGGAGGACCTACTGTCCTCCCCCCGCCCCCAGCCCTGCGCGGTGGTGGGGGCCATACAAATAATGAGGGAGGGGGGACCTACTGTCCTCCCCCCTTGGCCCCCACCCCTGCGCGGTGGGTGGAGGCCATGAAAATAATGAGGGGGGAAACCTACTGTCCTCCCCCCGGCCCCCACCCCTGCACAGGGGTAACTTCTTTTGGGGTGGGGACCCCTAGTCACCTTTGATTGGGGGGGGGGGATTTTTATTCACACAGAATGTCCTGATGAAAGTTCCCCAGTGGAACTGAAACGTTGACTGTTGGAATAAAGAAATAACATTTCACTTTGGATAAATCCTGGGAGTGCTGATTTTTCTTTGTCTGTATATATATATATACCGTATTTTTCGCTCCATAAGACGCACCTCACCATAAGACGCACCTAGTTTTTAGAGGAAGAAACCCAGAAAAAAAATATTCTGAACAAACTGTCCCATAGTGTTTCTTACTATGGGACAGTTTATACAGAATATTTTTTTTCTCCCCTGTCCCATAGTGTCCCCCCCTCCCATAGTCTTCTCCTCTCTCCCAGTCTTCATCCACCCCCTCCCCATAGACTTCATCCACCCCCTCCCCATAGACTTCATCCACCCCCTCCCCATAGACTTCATCCACCCCCTCCCCATAGACTTCATCCACCCCCCTCCCCATAGACTTCATCCACCCCCCTCCCCATAGACTTCATCCACCCCCCTCCCCATAGACTTCATCCCCCCCTCCCCATAGACTTCATCCCCCCCCTCCCCATAGACTTCATCTCCCCCCTCCCCATAGACTTCATCCCCCCCTCCCCATAGACTTCATCCCCCCCTCCCATAGACTTCATCCCCCCCTCCCCATAGACTTCATCCCCCCTCCCCCCATAGTCTTCATCTTCCCCCCCTCCCCCCCTAGACTTCATCTTCCCCCCCTCCCCCCCTAGACTTCATCCCCCCCTCCCCCCATATACTTCATCCCCCCCTCCCCCATATACTTCATCCCCCCCTCCCCCCCATAGACTTCATGCCCCTCCCCCTCCCCCCCATAGACTTCATCCCCCCCTATATTCTTCTCTCCCATATTGTCCCCCTCCCCTTGTCCCATAATTACTTACCTGTCTTGCAGCGTTGGCCGGCAGCACAGGGCGCACCGCGGCAGTGGAACTTGAATTTCATGTTCCGGTTTCCGGCGGGACTGAAAGGAAGTGCGCACTCAGCTTGTGCACACTTCCTTTCAGTCCCGCCGGAAACCGGAACATGAAATTCAAGTTCCACTACCGCGGTGCGCCCTGTGCTGCCGGCCAACGCTGCAAGACAGGTAAGTGAAGCTTCATATTCGCTCCATAAGACGCACAGACATTTCCCCTCACTTTTGAGGGGAAAAAAAGTGCGTCTTATGAAGCGAAAAATACGGTATATATATATATATATATATATATATATAGATAGATATCTATATATTTATATATATTTTTTTATTAACTATATATACCGTATATACCCGAATATAAGCCGAGGCCCCTAATTTTACCCCAAAAAACTGGGAAAACTTATTGACTCGAGTATAAGACTAGAGTGGGAAGTGCAGCAGCTACTGGAAAATTTCTAAATACAATTAGATCCTAAAAAAATTATATGAATTGAATATGTATTTACAGTGTGTGTGTATATAATGAATGCAGTGAATGTATATAATGAATGCAGTGTGTGTGTATGAATGCAGTGTGTGTATGTATGAGTGCAGTGTGTATGTATGAGTGCAATGTGTGTATGTATGAGTGCAGTGTGTGTGTATGAGTTCAGTGTGCCACTAGAAAAAGGCCCTGAATTTCTTCTGCGCAGCGCAAGCAAATTTAATAACATGCTAGGCCCTGTGTTTGCTTTTAAATTGTCTCTGGTGTCTCCACAAGTGGGATACCAGAGGACAAAATTGCCAGGAAATTGTATGGTGCATGTGTTTGGAGCCTGCTTGTGGGATTGCGTGTGTGTAGAGTGTGGTGAGGTATTGTGTAAATAGGTCAATTTCATTTGTGTTTGTGGTGTAATATGTGTGGTTAGAGGCTGTACAGAGTGTGTGTGTAGGGGGCATAGTGTTATAGGGGATGTAGCGAGTGTGTGCATACAGGCTGTAGTGTGTGTGTATAGGTGACGTAGTGCGTGTAGGGGTTGTAGAGAGGGTGTGTTTAGAGAATGTTGTATGTGTTTGCTGACAAGGAATGTAGTGTGTGTGTAGGTGGTGCAGTGTGTGTGTGTAGGAGATCTAGTGTGTAAACGACCCAGAGTGTGTATAGGAGATTGTGTGTGTGTGTCTGTGTAGAGGATTAAGAGTGCATATAGGGTAAGGGATCTAGCGTGTATCTGGAGTGTAATGTGTGTAGTGGTGCTGTGTGAGGGGTGCTGTAGTATGCATATATATATATATATATATATATATATATATATATATATATATATGGACGTATTGTATGTGTGAGGGGCGCAGTGTGTGTGTATGTAAGAGGGGTGCTGTGTGTGAGGGTGTTTTTATCTGCCATCACATTCTAGGTTTCTAATTTTCTTTGTCTGTTAACTCACTGAGGGTTATTTTATATATTATATGTGTGTGTGTCTGGGTGCTGTGTGTGTGTCTGGGTGCTGTGTGTGTCTGAGGGTGCTGTGTGTGTGTCTGGGGGTGCTCTGTGTGTCTGGGGGTGCTGTGTGTGAGGGTGATGTGTGTGTCTGGGGGTGCTGTGTGTGTGAGGGTGCTGTGTGTGTCTGGGGGTGCTGTGTGTGTGAGTGTGAATGTAGGCTAGAGTTCACTCTCGCGAGATCTGAGCGTTGCCGCGGTAACCGCGGCAACGCTCAGAATCCCGCGAGAGGACCCGGCGGAGCTGCTGGCTAGAGCTCCGCCAGTCCTCTCCTCCCTCCCTCACTCCCCAGCTGGCAGCCGCTTAGAATTGCCTGTGGGCCGGTGAGGGAGATCTTTGATCTCCCCACCGGCCCATGGAGGCACACAGTGGGGCCGGCACTTGGGTAGCGCTGGCCCTGCAGGGGCTGGCAGGGGAGGTCCTGTGATCTCCCCTGCCGGCCTCGGCCCCACGGCCATCGCGGCCCACCGGGCATTTGCCCGGTATGCCCGATGGCCAGTACGGGCCTGGTATTTATAACAAAAAAGTAAAATGTTGTAAAATGCCTTTTAAAAATGCACTTAACAAAAAGTTCTGTATTATTTCATGCAAGTGACCCTTTTAATGCATTAAAAATAGGCAAAAATAAAAAAATGCTTTAAAGGGACACTATAGTCACTTAATGTAGTTGCTCTGCTGAGTATAGTACGTCCCTGCAGGCATTTTCATGTATACACTATCTTTTCAGAAAAAAAGGCAGTGTTTACATTACTGCTTAGGGACACCTCTAGTGGCAGTCACTCCGATGGTCACTAGAGGTGCTTCCTGCGTGAGCATCTCTACACTATGCATTGAGGCTTTGTGAGGTTGATAGCACATATTTTCATTGGCATTATTAGGAAAGCATTGTATATGGAGTTTTGCTATTCCATGTGCACTAGCGGATCAAAGGGTTTGTAGGAGTTCTACTTGCACTGATTTCGATAGAGGGGAGGGCTTTGGATGACTGGTAGGACTCTGTTTCTAAAAAACTCGATCTTTTAATTCCTTTTTTTAATGGAACAAGGAGGATTAGGAAATTAGGAAACAAAATAATATGGTGCTGGGTGTGGGGAGAGGGTGCCGATACAGCTCCTCGCCAAGGGTGCCAGAGACCCTAGCTACCCCTCTGGTCCTACTGTGACTAGGGCACAGTTTCCTTTTTTTTTACATGAAACACAAGAAGGACAGTCCCTAATGCTACAAACTGGACGTGTGGGAAAACGTTGTTTTTGTCATAGTTAAAGGGGTGAGTGAGTGGACAGTTGCATTTTCTGACTTATTTGACTTGTTTCATTTTTGAACTTGATATATCTCATGCCACCCATTTTTCATTAGTACAAGAAAAAAAAAAGGAAAATATTATAATCAATCATTCCCAAAGTTCTTTCAATTCATGTTTTTTTTTTTTTAAATCCATATATATATATATAATTTTGGCAACTCAGAATTGGCATTACAAAAATAGCTGATATTGCACAGCAATTAGGCCAGGCAGTGTTGTAGCTGTTTTTTGCATATCAGCACAATCATAGGCAGCATTTTTCCTGCTGTTTAATTTCTCCTGATCCATAAAATAAAACATTTTCTGCCAAAGTGGTTTGAAAGAACCAAATGTCTCACCCTACACAAGCTTATTCTGTAGACTTGGTGGGTTGGATAGGGGCTGTAGTGTATGGGTGAGAAACAGGCTGTAGTGTATGGGGGGAATATGCACTATTGTGTATGGGGGATATACTGACTCTTGTATATGGAGGGTAGGGGCAATAGTGAAGGAGATATGGGCTGTAGTAAATAGGATTATAGAGGCTGTGGCATATGGGTCTAGGATCTGTGATGTGTAGTGATAGAGGCTGTAGTGTATGGGGGATAGTGGCTGCAGTGTGGTATTAGGGGCTTTAGTACAGGGGAAATTATGGATGTAGAAAGGAAGGGCTGAAGTCTGGCATAGGGGCTAAGGGGCAAGTATTAAATGCAAAACATTCTTAATTAAATTAACCTAAAGTTTATTACCCTTTCCCTGAGGCTTACCTCAGTCAAAGGAGTGGGGAATCCCTCGTGGTACGGTGAGTGCAGGCTCCTCCTTGAATGTATCAGAGCATTGTAATGGTAGCCCATGGCAATGCTGTCATACAGTAGAAGGAACATTTGCAGACCAAGTTCTCTGGATCTCTCCTCCCCTGAACATTAGGGAGACCTAATCTTTGATCATCCCAACGGCCTTGAAGACAAATTTCTGGGCATACTCTGTGGCACTGGCAGCAGCCGATTAAGGAGACTCCATTATTTCTCCTATCGGCCTTGTCCCAGGGAGTTTATGTGGTTTGCCGAAGACCTTTCCAGGCCTGATGTGTTGTATATAGCTGCATACCCTATCAAAGTGATCTAGTCTTTTCATTTACTACCAACATATTGTGTCTTCCAATCACTGCACAACATAGCAACATAACTAGCAGAAAAACCACAGCAGCTCTACAGCTATTTTGTGACATCTCCCCAACATTATACTATACATTTAGCTTTATTTTAGCCAAGTCTGTGTAATATATCTGATGTCTAATGAGCTCCATTTTTAGAGTAATTCAAGTATCACCTTCATGTTATTCAACCACCTTCATTGTTTGCAGGACCAATGCTTAATAATGATTAAACTTCTTTAGTAGAAAAATGAATTGAACTATTTATTTCTTAGTCAATATAGTAGAAGTTAACATTATTTTAAGGTTATATCAGTTATAGGAGCTACTGTCTCCTGTGTTTGTCAATATTTGTTTTTATGTGATGCATACTGCTTAATCATCTTGTGTATAGTTCGATGTTACTAAGCTGTGGAAAGTTGAAAAGGGAAAACTGTAATATTTGTTTGAGAATTAAACTCCATAGAAAAACATGTTTGAGTTCTACTTTACATCTTTTCACCTCTTTTTAGATATAGTCCCAAGAGTCTCCTTCTATGACGTAGGCACTGGTTTGAGGTTTGGAACTTAATTACTTGACAAAGGGTCGTGCTGTGTTGAAAACCAGGAACTGGGCTGGCATTTTCAATCAAATCAGCCACTTGTGAACTATGTACATTAACCCAGGAATACCATGATGTAATATCAGGATAGAACAGATTGGTACACTTGTGATATGAATGGAGTTAAAATGACTACATGTTAATTCTTAAAGGAAATAAAGATAACCTAAAGGGAAAATCAAAATGTCATACAGATACACCACATCGAATAGCAGCAGGTAAAACCATAAGTGAGTAATAGTAGAAGTTAAGGCTCATTACGAGTAACAAAACAGAGAAAACAAAAAACAGGATTTAACATTAAACTATGTGGATAATGGTCAGTTTGGGGCAAAGTTTAAAAGATGAAGCAACTTATAAAATCTTGCTATTGGTTTCAACATTTGTTGCTCCAACTTTAAAAGAACACCATAGAGTCAGGAACACAAACATGTATTCCTGACCCTATTGTATTAAAACCACCATCTCACTCCCCCCTGCCCCCCAGTCCCCACTTAATATAATCCCCTCAATATTTAGATGTATAGGTATGTCATAGATCTTACACCTGGGAGATAACTGCCTATCATGAATGGCTTTAGGTGTCATCTAAAGGTGTGGGGGGAGTATGTATTTAGTAAACCAATCTAGCTGAGGATATAAAATATGTACTGTAGAAACCACTTGACTAGTGTTCAAACTAAAGTAAATTTAATTAAACAAGGTTAAGTCACATTAAAGGGACTCATTACAAGATATCTCTCTCCCCTTTTGCTCCTCCTACCTCTCCCAGCGCTCTTTCAGTGTTTCTTTCTCTGGCTCTGCTTCTTCTCCCCAACTCCTCTCTGTTGGTGTCCCCCAAGGTTCAGTGTTTGGTACCCTACTGTTCTCTATCTATACTGCCTCCCTTGATAAACTCATTAGCTCCTTTGACTTCCAATATCATTTCTATGCGGATGACACACATCTATCTGTCCTCTCCTGATTTCTCCCCGTCCCTCTTGACTAGTTTCTCTGACTGCCTCTCTCCTATTTCTAACTGGATGGCTGCCCACTTCCTTAAACTCAAGCAAAACTGAAATTCTGGTCTTTCCTCCCTCAAGTGTTGCTACTCCTGTGTCTGTCTCCCCCCAAGTCAATGGTGCCACCATCAGCTCCACCACGCAGGCTCGCTGCCTAGGTGTTCTTTGACTCCGACCTCTCCTTTACGCTTCATGTTTAGTCCATCGCCAAAACCTGGCGCTTCCATCTCATTAACATTGTGCACATCCGACTCATCTAAACGCCAGGTACGACTAAGGTGCTGGTCCATTCCTTTCTCGCCTTGACTACTGTAATCCACTTCTCAGTGGTCTTACGTGCTCCCAACTTGCACCATTACAGTCCATAATGAATGCGGCAGCAAGGCTCATCTTCCCGTCCGTCCGCACCGCCCACACCTCACCCTTCTGTCGGTCCCTACATTGGCTTCCTGTAAGATATAGGGCTCAATTTAAAATTCTGGTTCTTGCTTTCAAACCTCTACATAATGCTGCTCCCAGCTATCTATCCTCCCTAATACACAAGCATGCCCGGTCTAGACCCTTACGCTCTGCTGAAGACTTACGTATATCTTCTGTCCATACACCCACCTCTGATGCTCGCCTTCAAGACTTTTCGAGGGCTGCACCATTCCTGTTAAATTTACTTCCCTGCTCCGTTAGATGCTCACCCAGTCTCCACTCATTAACTCATTAACTCAGTCTCCACTCAATAAATCATTAAAAACTCACTTATACATAAAAGCGTATCTATTAAACTGTTAATAGCTCCCGACTGATTCCTCTCTTGCAACTGTCATTAGTCTAATACTATCCTTACTATCCTTTGTGTCACTTTACCCCACTCCCTCTAGCATGTAAGCTCATTGAGCAGGTCCCTCAACCCCTCTGTTCTTGTGTGTCCAACTTGTCTGGTTGCAACTACATGTTTGTTCGTCCACCCACTGTAAAGCGCTGTGGAATTTGTTGGCGCTATATAAATAATAGCATAACAATAATAATAATAATTATTTTTATAACTCTCCAGTGCCAGGAAAACAAACCCATTTTCCTGGCACTGCAGGATCCTCCCGCCCTCCATCCCATGTCTCTGAAGGGGTTAAAACCCCTTCAGCTACTTACCTGAATCCAGCGCCGACGTCCGTCGGTGCTGGGTAAGGCTCCACCCGTGCTCCTCCCCTCACCAACGTTAGCCAGCGCGGGAAACCTAATGCGCATGTGCGGCAATGGCCATGCGTGCGCATTAGACCTCCCCATAGGAAAGTATTGAATAATAAAATGCCCAGCGTCATATAACAGACCAAAAGTCCGTTATGAACTGCAATGTTTTATATTGCAGCACTAAGTGCAATAGGGGCACAACACCCAGACCACTTCAAATAGCTGAAGTGGTCTTGGTGCCTGGAGTGTCCCTTTAAGTTTGGACAAGCTTCCATGATATGAGTCAGGTAGTGACAGCTGCATATGTTTGAACTGTTTAGGTATAAATGGTGTTGCCATTGCTGGAATTCATCTGGGAGGTGCACGTCCTGCTGCACGGAGTCCCATGGGATCTAGAGAGTCCTGTGGAAGACTCAAGGCAGCCAGCAATGCTGTTGCTTCGGTAAGGTCATGGATCAAAGGTCTATCTTTGCCTTTAAGGACCATGAGTGTGCATGCCATCCACCAACAGTACCAAATGTTATGCTTTTGAGAAGGGATGTGAATGGCAGTAATGACCGTCTCCAGGCCAGTGTACCTCCTGAGAGGTCTGCATAAAAGGTGATTGACATTGATTCAAAGTCAAAGGGTGTGCATTCCTTAATGGCCTCCAGGACCGTGGCCTTGTCTCTGTCGCTCTGGAAATGGACAACCAGGTCCCTAGGTGCAGCAGACTGGAGCCTTACATGACTTGGGCACTTGGAAGAATCCATCCAACCTTACCATGTCTGTGGGGGCAGGATAGCAACTAATAGGCACCTCAGTAGATGTGGCAATTCTGCTGCAGGGATATCTTTTCTGATGCTCCTGACCATCACATATCTTCAATTGATGCAAAGTGGCTGTCATAGTTTTCAGCCTGTTGTTGCATTTCTGGTACAGTCTGGTGCAGTGAAGCCATGAAGTAGGATCACCAGTGGTGGTCTCCAGGGTTCCCATCCTTCCTGATAGGCCCTGAATATTCTTACGGATTGTCACTATATCTGGTACTATGTTTGTCTGAAGGTCTGCCAGAATCGCCTTCAGCACTGCGGTGGTTCCCGGAGCAGTGTCAGGGTTTGTGGGGAGTGGCATATCATCCACCTTCCTTGGGGGAGAAATCAACTGAAAATTCAGAATAGGCCTTAGGGTTCCGACCCATCGTGTTTCCCTAGCATTAAGAATGCCCTTCAGGATGTCCAAGTTGGGATTTTAGGTCCCACAGAGGGTGGAAATAGCTCAAATAACTTGGAGCTCACAGTCGGTGGGACCGCTCCGCTCAGTTTCTTGGCTCTGCCCCCTAAGCTATATATATTTTTTAATGATATATATGTAAAAAACAAAAACAAACAAAAAAATAAAACTCCTCCCTACTTTTAGTATATGGCAGGATCCGGCAGCCATTGACATACTTCTTGGGTCAGACAGTGTTTGAAAACGCACAGTCTCCATAACCTTTCCTGTTTTATGCACTGCACAGAAGCAGGGAAGACTATAGAGACTAACAATTTTCAAGCACTGTGTGACCAAAGCTGCATGTATATGGCTGAAGGATCCTGTCATATACTAATGGTAGGATGAGTTTTTCTAATTTTTTTTGTTATACTTATTTTAAAAAACAAAATATTTCCTTTTAAAACTTGATAAAATAATTATTACATTAAGAATAGCTGTGAGATAACAGTTCTCCTTTATATGACTGAAATATATATATTTGTTTGTAAAACAGAAGAATCAGATATATAAATCCAATTTTAGCAACTCATAATCGGCATTTCAAAAATGCCTGATATTATCTTGCCATTAGGCAAATGAATATTGTATCTGTTTTTTGCAGTGCAGCACACTTATTGGTGTCTTATTGTGCCCTTTTGGTTTGTATACATCAATTTCCTGAATTATTCCTTAACAAATTCATCTGAACCAAAAGGCTACATGAAAGAATTTTGGGCCATTCAAACGAAAAAAAAATTCGGACTAACTTAATTTTTTTGTTGTACACAAAAAAATATTATTATTACGCTTAGATTTTATTTCATTCACCTTTACCATCTGCCATCTGTCTCAGAATAAGTATCTAACAATTGTCTTTAGAAAATATAACCACACAGTTGAATATCTTACCACAAAAATTTGGATTCATAGAACCAAAATAACAGTGATACAATAGCTTGTTAATTTCGATACGAAATATCTGAATATAGTTATAGAATATAAACTTTCTAATCCTTGCAGCTAATGTAACTTCCATATATTTTAGAAGAAAAATCGGAAGACTGCAAGTGTGTCACGGATTCCGACATCTCTGCCGGCGTGGCAGCACTCAAACATAGCATCCACACCGTCAGAGATGTTTTCAACTTACCTAGGGCTCGGCAGGCTACCTGGTCTCCCTCCATTCCGGTCCCCAGCGTTTGCGATGTTCTTAGGAATGCCAGCCGCTGCGGAACGGACTTTTATAAAGAACGTAATTTTGCCCATATCAAAGATGACGCCGACATGCGCGCAGTGTCACGTCATAGACGCGCACGCATGTTTTGGGGGCAGAGGGCAGAGACAACCAATTACAGACTAAGGAGGGTTTTTTTAAACCCAAATTACGTTTTGTTCAGTGCCCCGTCGTGGTTTCCCTTAGTTAGTTATACGAGAGTGTGTTCCTGATCTATAATTCTGGTTATTGACTTTGGCTTCGTTTTGACTTCCCTGAATTCTGTTATCCTTAACTTTTGGCTTTCCCTTATCATTGTGTCTCCTTCTGTGTCCCTGACCTCGGCAAGTATTCTGACTATTCTCTGGTACGTTAAGTCCAGCCATTCTAAGGCCCAGTAAGACGTTACATTTAGTCCTAGGTGTGATATAATTCTGCGTGCTGGATCAACTAGTAATCCTGACAAAGTGTTCACTTTACAAAATTGGTAAACAAGGCTCTTGTTGCATTTTTTTTCTCTCAAAATAACATCATTCTATATGTCTATTATAATTTTGCTGAAATTTTTTGTGATAATGCATGAATCCAGATGAAAAATCTGTAAATTCTCTCAATTGTTCCATCTTTAGGTTCCTGTTATAGATTTTAACTCAAGGCAACTCAGATGCATTTAGGATAAAGTTGACTATAATCAGTCTTCAAAATCTCTGATCTATCCAGCCGGGCCAAGTTAAGATACTCTAAATCAGTGTTCTCCAACCCAGTCCTCGTGGACAGGGGAGGGCTGTCAGCCTTAGGCCTGGGGGGCAAAACCAGTCAAGTGGCCCATTGCACCATCAAATCAGTTCACCATCCATGCCCACCTTTTCCTGGTTTTATAACGGATATTAATGTTATGCTAATCAGTAGCTCTTTGCCATACCCGCTCCTTCACGGCTCTGACTTTCAATGTTGTCAGAGCGCAGGCTGAGAATCTCTGAGCCTGTGCTCTGACTCACTAACTGAGCGCCGGAACCACAAGGGAGAGGATATGATCTGACTGCACCTACTGCTGGTGCGCACCAGTGGACCACCAGCGAATCGTTTAAATTAAATATGCTGGTGTACCTAACTTGTGAGCTGTGTTGGCCACCGGGCGCCTCTGTTGTCATGGCACCCTGCGTGACCGCACAGTTTGCACACCCCAACGGCTGGCCCTGCTGACACACACTGACGTTACTACTTAGACATCCCTCAATATTAATACAGACATCAGAGTAAACACCAATAAACTGTGGAAACAGAGCTGATAAACCCCCCCCCCCCTCCCCCCAAATTTATAAAGGTTTGTTTAGAGGATTTATTGTAAGATTAAATCATGCCTCCTCCCCTCTCTCTCCCATGCGCTGCTCGGTAGGCTGGGAGGAAGTGAAGAGTAATCACATTCTCCCAGCACAGCACCACCTGTGGCTGCATGGGGAACAGCTGTTTAATGTAATGCTTGCAGGACGGCCAGCTGCCGCAGAACCTCTTTGTTCCCGTCTCTGCAAAGGGCTCCAGGCACTGCTTGTTGTGAGTGTGAGCCACTGTAAATTAGGGGCAGAGGGAACTTGCACTGCGGTAAAGACGGGTCTGGGCAGGAGAAGAGTACAGTGCAATCAGTGCACTCCCCTCCTGTGGGTCACCAGTAGACTGGTGCACCTGCCCAGGATCAGAGCCGGTGCAAGGATTTTTGCCGCCCTAGACAAAATCAAAATTTGCCGCCCCCCCATGTGACATCACAATGCCCCACCCACATGATCTGCCATATGAACTAACGGCAGTGCTACACTGTGAGGTAAATTATAGATTAGTGTCACTAATAATATACTAGATTGCCTACTTACAACCAGATGAGGATGATGATGGGCTGCAGTTTGGCTCCACTGGTCTGGTGTAGAACAGGATCTCTGGAGGCTGTTTGCAACTGTGGTCACAAAATTCAATGTTCTGGGAGAATTGGAAGCAGCTCCATTTTTGGGGGCCCCTTACACAGCTCAAGGTCTGGGCCCCAGGGCCTGACGGTGAGTATGCCCATAAAGCCCACTCATAAGTCCACTTATATGTTCCACCCACCCATGAGTTCGCTCACAGGGAGTGGAGTGTGTAGGGGATGTGTTATGTGTTATTGTAGAGGATCTAATATGTGTGCTTATGGTAGGTAGTGTTGTGTTTCTGTGTATGTATAGGGATGCATTGTGTGTTTCTGTGTATGTATAGGGATGCATTGTGTGTGTGTGTGTTCGTGTAGTGTGAAAGAGCTCCCTGTCTTGCCCCCTGTCCTATAGAGCTGTCCCTTTTGTCCTTTAGAGCTCTCCCCTGCCCCTTAGTGGTCTCTCCTCTCCCCCACCCTGCCTAGCGGTCTCTTCTCACACTCACCCACCCTCCCTGTGCTCTTCTAATCCCCCCCTCCACCCTCCCTGTGTTCTCCTCACCCCCCGTGTTCTTCTTACCCCCTCCTCCCTGTGTTCTTCTTACTACCCCACCTGTTCTTCTTACCCCCACCTGTTCTTCTTACCCCCCACCTGTTCTTATTACTCCCCCCTTCTTCTTATTACTCCCCCCTTATTACTCCCCCTTCTTATTATTACTCCCCCCTTATTACTCCCCCCTTATTACTCCCCCCTTCTTCTTACCCCCCTCTTATTACTCCCCCCTTCTTCTTACTTCCCCCTTCTTCTTCTTAACCCTCCTACTTCTTCTTATTCCCCCTTCTTTTTACCCCCACTTCTTCTTACCCCCCTTTTTCTTACCCCCCTTCTTTTTACCCCCACTTCTTCTTCTTACCCCCTTCTTCTTACACCCCCTTCGTCTTCTTACCCCCTCTTCTTCTTACTCCCCTTCTTCTTCTTACTCTCCCCTCTTCTTCTTACTCCCCCTTCTTCTTCTTACTTACCTCTCTTCTTCTTACTCCCCCTTCTTCTTCTTCCCCCCTCTTCTTACTCCCCCCTTCTTCTTACTCCCCCCTTCTTCTTCTTACTCCCCCCTCTTTTTCTTATTCCCTCCTCTTCTTCTTCTTACTCCCCCCTCCTTTTCTTACTCACCCCTTCTTCTTACCCCCCTCTTTTTCTTATATCCCCTCCTTCTTACACCCCCTCTTATTATTCCCCCTCTCGCTCCGTGGTGCCCGGCCGGAGTGATAGGAAGGTGCACGCTCAGGAGTTTCTGTTTCCTGTAACCGTCCGGACTGACAGGAAGTGCACACTGAGCGTGCACCTTCCTATCACTCCGGCCGGCAACCGCGGACCGGAGAGGAGCTCGGCCACACTACAGGGGAGGGGAGAAGATGTGCTGCAGCTGCCTGAGGCTCTTTACAGAGCGCTCAGGCGGCTGCAGCATTAGGACCGCCGCGGCCGGTCTTAAAATTATTTAGGGCGGCCTGGGGGGCAATTGCCTCCCTGCCCCCCGGCCCAGCACGCCCCTGCTCGTGGACCACCAACAGTCCAGGTTTTGTCAGTATCTCTGCTGGAATAAAACAGGGAAATACATAAATCCTGGAGTGTTGGTGGGCCATGAGGACTGGGTTGGAGACCACTGCTCTAAATCACAGCTTTGTTTAAATTTTCTTCCTGTCTCATGAACATACCATAGACAGTGGTGAGGTCCACTCACTTTAAATACACTGGCTGTAATCAGAGAATCAACAGTCACACATGAAGTGCAGTTTAAGTTCTGTTAAAGATGAGTGGACATAACCTGCAGATCAAATCTAGAATAGGTCGATGTCCAGATGCATTTACTCCTGGACCTTTCAATCTCCCCAAGGAAATAGACAACTGTTTTTCTTCAGGTCAAATAATGAGATAAACTGCCCTCTATGTGTGAGTAATACACAGGTTAATGTATTATACCCGGTCATTTCACAACAGGAAATGTTTACATCTGCCAAACAACAATCTGCTTTTAATGAACACAGCGTTTTGACAATAGGTCACTTTTAAAACAAACTGTTAAATAGACTCCGATGTAATTATTTAACAATGATTTAAATTGAATCAATAAAGGAACAAGTAATAAGATAATTCCAAACAGACACTCTGTGATAATCCGCACATTCCATTCTCTCCGTGGAGATTTGGGGCATTTTTTTACGATTTAAGGTATTTATTCACTAAACAGTGAATTTGATGTAAAGTAACAGTTGTCAGTTTTATTCCCATGGCAAGTCTCATCAGAGTTAGACGCCAACAAATGCGAACATGCTGCCGAGCTTTCAAAGCGTGGGAAAGCCTTATAAAGGCTTTTTCCTCTTTGAAACTCCATTCATTCACATTAATTTCTTAAATTGTTCTGCTTTATTTTTTTGCAATATGGTCCTTTTTATTTTTAAAAGTAGCATCGGGATGAAAAAAAAAAAAAAGATTTACAAGGAAGAAGACTTCTGAAGGTAAGAATTATATATATATTTTTTTATTTACAGGTAGATTTATAGCCCTGTATATAGACATATACCATATATAGGACTTTTAAGGTATATGTCTATAGATGTCCATTTTTGCTTTTTGAATTCATGTTAAACAGGATATAAATAATTTTAGGCTACTATGTTATCAACAATATACATACATACATAAGACAGAGCTTCTTAAAGCGGCACTGTCATGGCCGAATCCCGTTTTTTTTTTTAACCCCCTTCCTGCCTCCACTACATCCAATTGACCCCCTAGTCACCCACAAATGCCCCTAAGCCCCCAATATTACCTATTTTTAATCTTTATTTTCTGCCCGGATCTATATTCAGGGCACCACCATCTTTGTGTGGGTAGATGAAGTCCCTGTGGGACACGTCATCTGCCCACACTAGATAGCCTGTGAGATTCCCGCACATGCCCAGTGAAACACCTGGACATGCGAACGGGAATTTCATCTATTCATTCATCAGAAAGCCGAATGAATTAATTGAAAAAAGAAAAATCAGACGAACAAACAAATACAGAATATCAGTGTTCGTTTGTTCGTTCAGTTTATTACAAGGAGGGAGCTACCTGCACGCAACTCCCTCCTTGTAATATGTACAGATAGAAGTGGCAGGGAGCTGTGCTCCCCACCACTTCCTAAGCCCCCCATGTCATCCCCCCCTCACTCTATGGGGGTCAATATGACCCCCATAATAGCATAAGGGAGATTAGAATCTCCCCAATGCCCCTACTCGCTATACCGCTATACCGCGAGTGACTGCTCACTGTAAAAAAACAAAACCTACTATCCGGCCCCCACCCCTGCACGGCAGGTCGGGGCCATAAAGATAATGAGGGGGGATGACCTACTGTCCTCCCCCCCGGCCCCCACCCCTGCGCAGTGGGTGGGGGCCATAAATTACAATGGGGGGGGACCACCTGTCCTCCCCCCCGCCCCCACCCGTGAGCGTTGGGTGGGGGCCATAAAAATAATGAGGGGGGGGACCTACTGTCCTCCCCCTTGGCCCCCACCCCTGCGCGGTGGGTGGGGGCCATAAGTCACAATGGGGGGACCTACTGTCCTCCCCCCGCCCCCACCCGTGAGCATTGTGTGGGGGCCCTAAAAATAATGAGGGGGGGACCTACTGTCCTCCCCCCTCGGTCCCCACCCCTGCGCAGTGGGGGGCCATAAATCACAATGGGGGGACCTACTGACCTCCCCCCGCCCCCACCACTGGGTGGCGGGTGGGGGCCCTAAAACAAACCTCCCCCCCAATCAAAGGTGACTAGGGGTCCCCAAGCCCCTAGTCACCCACCCCCAAAAAAGTTACCCCGTACCTACCCCCTCACCCTAAAAAATTGTGAGGGGGGAATAAAAAAAACTAACCTGTAAAGAAAAATTCAACTTACCATTTGACGTCTTCTTTTTTCTAAAATCTTCATTTTTCAGCCCCAAAACAGGCCAAATAAAAAGCCATCATACCCATCGAATTTCAAATAAAATAAAAATAAAAAACCAGAGCGCAAAAAAAAATCCAGACGAAAAAGAAAAAACCAGACGCTAAAAAAAAATTAATCCATCTTCACCCATGGAGGGCTCCACGCAGACTGAGCTCTGCAGGGCGGGGGAAGGCTTATAACGCCTTGCCCCGCCCTGCAATTAGGCTAAGAACACTCTGATTGGCTAGTTTAAGCCAATCAGAGTGCTCTTTGTCATTTTACACAGCGTGGGAAAATTCCAAAGAACTTTCCCACGCTGTGTAAAATGACACAGAGAACTGTGATTGGATGGATTTCAAGCCACCCAATCAGAGTGCTCTGTGTCATTTTACACAGCGTGGGAAAGTTCTTTGGAATTTCCCCACGCTGTGTAAAATGACAAAGAGCACTCTGATTGGGTGGCTTGAAATCCATCCAATCAGAGTGCTCTGTGTAATTTTACACAGCGTGGGAAAGTTCTTTGGAATTTTCCCACGCTGTGTAAAATGACAAAGAGCACTCTGATTGGCTTAAACTAGCCAATCAGAGTGTTCTTAGCCTAATTGCAGGGCGGGGCAAGGCTTTATAAGCCTTCCCCTGCCCTGCAGAGCTCAGTCTGCGCGGAGCCCTCCATGGGTGAAGATGGATTACATTTTTTTAGCGTCGGGTTTTTTCTTTTTCGTCTGGATTTTTTTTGGCGCTCAGGTTTTTTATTTTATTTGAAATTCGACGGGTATGATGGCTTTTTATTTGGCCTTTTTTGGGGCTGAAAAATGAAGATTTTAGAAAAAAGAAGACGACAAATGGTAAGTTGAATTTTTCTTTACAGGTTAGTTATTTTATTCCCCCCTCACTATTTTTAGGGTGAGGGGGGTAGGTAGGGGATAGTTTTATTTGGGTGGGCAGGGGGGGGTGGCTAGGGACCCCTCGTCACCTTGATTGTGGGGGGTTTATTTAGGGCCCCCACCCACCGCTCAGGGGTGGGGGGCCGGGGGGGAGGACAGTAGCCCCCCCTTATTGTTTTTTAGGGCCCCCACCCACCGCTCAGGGGTGGGGGCCAGGGGGGAGGACATTAGGTCCCCCCCACCACCATTCTTATATAGGGCCCCCACCCACCGCTCAGGGGTGGGGGCCGGGGGGGAGGACAGTAGGTCCCCCCCTTATTGTTTTTTAGGGCCCCCACCCACCGCTTAGGGGTGGGGGCCAGAGGGGGAGGACAGTAGGTCCCTCCCCCTTATTGTTTTTTAGGGCCCCCACCCACCACTCAGGGTTGGGGGCCGGGGGGGGAGGACAGTAGCCCCCCCCTTATCCTTGTTTAGGGCCCCCACCCGCCGCGCAGGGGTGGGGGTGGGGGGTGGACAATAGGTCCCCCCATTGTGATTTATAGCCCCCATCCGTCGCACAGGGGTGGGGCCAAAAGGTTTTTTTTTTACAGTGAGCAGCCACAGGCTGCTCACTGCTTACTAGACATGCTCCTAGTCTCGGTATAGCGAGTAGGGGCATATTATTTACTAATACTAAGTAATCTTTACTTAGTATTAGTAAATTTGGCTGAAAGACTAATTTAGGTCTTTCAGCCTTTTAGTAGATAGCTCCCTAATACCGTGGGAATTAGGGAGTTATATACTAAGTGGCTGCAAGATGCAGCCACAGCAAAGAATAGGATCGGAGTTTCATTCATTCGAATGCAATTCCGATCCGAACAAAGTCCCGAATTGCATTCTAACATGAATGGAGAAACTGTTAGAATGCAATTCGGCAGTTTTGCTGGCGTTCTGTCTAAGTGACAGGAAGCATCATGGGAACAGGGAGGAAAGCTAAGGATCATGGGAAAATTGCTGTGACCACCGGAAACGAAGCACACTTTGCTCCTCCGCTGGTCACCGCGTAGGAAACCTCCAGAAGAGAAATAGTCCCTACTTTTTCTTACGTTTTAAAGAAAACTATAGCAGATAAGAAGAAAAGAAGAACAGATCCTGAGAGAGGGAGAGAAGAGGAATCGATTGGGGAAAGGTAAGTTCGGCATGACAGTAGGAGTTCAGTATGAAACTGTAATAGTGCAAAAATGCAAGACAATAGTGCAATATTGCTGGAACAAATCAACTATGATATTTGAATGTTAGGAGTATCACTCACATGTCAAGAGCCATTAATCACATATGGCTCAGATGGTAAGTGCCTATGGACAATTTAAGGATGTCCAATTCCTTTTCTCTTTGGTTCTCTTTTTTGGGGGCTCTCACCGCCTGACACTCATGATATTCTGGATACCAGAAGTGTATACACGGGATACCAGGAGTATATTCCAAAAGGTGCTTTATTTATAAAATGTAACAAAATAAAATGATTTAAAAAACAAAAATAATAAGTACCAGGTATAGTAGCCAATAAATGTCCAAAACACATTTTGCCCTTTCAGATGGGCTTCCTCAGTTGGTTGTGTTCATGTTCTCTATCCTCTTCTCTTTAAGTCTCCCGCTCTCTGTTTACTTCTGGTTCAATATTTCCAGTCCGTGGAATGCAACATGCGTTCCAACGTCTTGCGTCAGTGCGCTTCTACTTCCGGTTAGTCTTTCCTCTTCATGTATGGACGGCATATGCATTCCAGCATGTCATATTAATGCATAGGGAGAACTTTATCGACAGGAGAAGATGGACAATGTTCTATATTGTTATGTGGAATGCAATATGCGTTCCCAAAAATTTAAGTTTCTAAATTAACACATAAAGTGCATGTTTTATCTCTTTAAAAGCAGTTGATTAAAACAACAATTCGACCAAAAAACGGGGCGCAAGAGAATACTGAGAAAAGGCAGCAGCTGAAATAGCCTGCCCTTCGGTGGGTCCCCGCTCAGTTCTCAAGCTGGTTTTAGCTCATCTTTTGCCATTACAGAGAGAACATCTCTGAAACATATCAGACTGGTCTCACCCATACGGGCAGTCCAGATCCGAAATGCCAGCATGTTCCCTCTGCATGAGAGACACAGCAACCCCAGACGATCGTTTCAGCCTTGTTCGGCATCATCAGTGAGGCATAGCTGATATCTCCCTAGGCACCGTGAGCAAGGGGTCCACGTCTGAATTACCCTTTAACCCCTTAAGGACCAAGCTTCTGGAATAAAAGGGAATCATGACATGTCACACATGTCATGTGTCCTTAAGGGGTTAAACTTGTGGAGAGCAAAAAAAATTTGAAAAAAATGTGAATTGTTCTTTAGGGATATGAGTTAACTCATAAAATAGCATAATTCAAAATCTTGATTTAGACCTTGAGGGATCATAGTGTTAAAATTGAAAATACATTTAATTTCTTCTATCCCGATTTTTTTGATATAGTCTCCCCCTCTCCAAGCCTTCTTCACCAATTTAATTGCACAAAAGAACAGCCTTCCCTTGGTTGTGGAACAACTTACAATGGTTGGAGACACTGTGTGACTCCAATCCCTTTTTTAATGTTTCTCACATGTCCTGCTATTCTTATGTTCATACAGCAGATGGTTCTACCTATGTATAGAAGGTTATAAGAGCACTTTAAAAGATATATCACTCCTTTGGAGTGACATGTCAAATGATCTTTAATTTTACATTTTTTATTTATGTAAGGCTCCATATCTATTATATGTCTTTTTTTATTTTTCGTCATCCTGCAGGCTAAGCAAAGCTCACATCCATAGAAGCCTTTACTTTGGCTCACAAAATTGCTTTGAAATGCTGTATGTTTAAGGCTGCTCTGGACTAAAGTGCTTTTAAGATTCCTCACTCCTCTATAGATTATCTTGGGTATTGGTGGTAAGACAGTCTTAAGGATTGGATCATCCGGTAGGATGTGCCAATATTTTGTGATTATTCTACATACTTTCTTATTAAGTTCACTGAAGCTACAGATAAATGGAATATCATTCTTGTTCCATTTTTCATTTTTCCTTCACTTATAAGTTAGTAATTTTTTTCTTGGACTTGTTAATACTTCCTCTAGGGCTGATTGCAACTTTTCCTCTTCGTATCTGTAACGGCTTACCTTGGTTGGGAGTCTGTAGCGCAGATATATGCTCACCCTTGCAATTAAACAAAGGCCAAGGTGGTCAGGTAAGAACTCACCTGGCCTGTGAGTCTGTGCACGGGGGCTGTGCAGGTTAGTGCTCCAAGTCGCAGTACAGAAACGGATAAACCAGGAGAATAGTCGTGGGTTAGCCAGAGGTCAGTGGGTGCCAGAAATCAGGATAAACGAGTAGAGAGCCGAGGTCAGAGGATGCCAGAAGTCAGGGTACAATGAAATAACAAGCCAAGGTCAGGAATCAACAGGAGCACACTGGAACACAAACAGCAATACGGAACCAGAGTCAATGAACTGACACTGCTCTCAAGGAGAGGCAGTGTCTTATCCCTGGCTAATTGGTGATCAGCCACAGGTGTGCTGAGAATGTTGGAGCAGCCACAGAATAACGTCTAGCCCACAGTGCTGGATACAAGGCAAGATTATACTTCAGGCAATTACTAGAGCTGTATAGTGGCTCAGAGGCAAAAAAGGTCCAGGATTGCAAAGTACCCAGGTTCAAGTCCCTCATCGAGCACTTCTGGGGCGACCTTGTCTGGATGTCGCGGTGAGAACCGTGACAGTATCCTTTCTCTAGGAATTGTGTTTTACTTTCTTATTATTTCCATTAAAGCTACAGATTTTTGACATTTATTGGACTACTTAGCCAATTATAGGACACTAAACCTGGTACTTATTATTGTTTTTAAAATAATGTTATTTTGCTAAATTTTATAAATAAAGCACCTTTTGGATTATACTCCTGGTATCCTGTGTATACACCTCTGGCATCCTGTACATCCTGGTATCCTGAACATCCTGAGTGTCAGGCGGTGAGAGCCCCAAAAAAGAGAATCAGAGAGAAAAGGAATTGGACATCCTTAAAGTGTTCATAGGCACTTACCATCTGAGCCATATGTGATTAATTATTATTATTATTATTGCCATTTATATAGCGCCAACAGATTCCGTAGCGCTTTATAAAATTATGAGAGGGGGGATGTAACTATAAATAGGACAATTACAAGAAATCTTACAGGAACAATAGGTTGACGAGGACCCTGCTCAAATGGCCTTACAGTCTATAGGAGGTGTGGTATAAGACACGTTAGGACAGGAAATATCAATCAAATAGGGTGGGAGTGAAGCAGAGCTGGAGGAGAGAATAAAGCACTGCCCTATAGGAGAGAGCAAGAGACAGGTATGTAAAGAACAGGTTACTCTTGAAGGCCATAAGCTAAAGCGATGGGTTTTAAGGCCCTTCTTAAACGATTGAAGACTCGGGGAGAGTCTGATGGGGGTAGGCAGGCTATTCCATAGGAAAGGAGCCACCCGTGAGAAATCCTGCAAGCGCGAATTGGCCGTATGGGTGCGAGCAACGGTCAGGAGGTGGTCACGGGCAGAGCAAATGGAACGAGGAGGGGAATACCTATCGATCTGTGAAGAGATATAAGAGGGGCTAGAATTGTTCATTGCTTTAAATGTATGGGTTAGCACTTTGAATTGACTCCTGTAGGATACAGGGAGCCAATGTAAGGACTGGCAGAGGGGTGAGGTGTGAGAGGACTGACTAGAGAGGAAAATCAATCTTGCGGCGGCATTCATTACAGACTGTAGCGGGGCAATACGGCTTCTGGTGAGATCAATCAGGAGAGTATTACAATAATCCATGCTGGAAATTACTAGAGCATGGACAAGCTCCTTGGTAGCATCTTGTGTAAGAAAGTGGCGGATGCGGGCTATGTTTTTAAGTTGGAACCTACAGGATTTGGCAACAATCTGGATTTGAGGCTCAAAGGTGAGGCCAGAGTCAAGTATGACTCCAAGACAGCGTGCTTGCAAAGATGGACTTATGTGAATATCACTGACTTGAGAGCGAGAGAGGAGGATCAGTATTAGGAGGAGGAAAGACAAGGAGTTCAGTTTTAGAGAGATTGAGTTTCAGAAAGCGTGAGGACATCCAGTCAGTGATGGAAGAAAGGCAAGCAGTGACACGTTGCAGGATGGCAGGGGAGAGGTCCGGGAGGAGAGGTATCTGAGTGTCATCAGCATACAGGTGGTAGTGGAATCCAAAAGAGGCAATAAGTTTGCCAATAGAGGCAGTATAAAGAGAAAATAGAAGGGGACCAAGGACAGAGCCTTGGGGAACTCCAACTGAGACAGGACGAGGGGAGGAGGTATCCTTGGAAAAGGAGACACTGAATGAGCGTTGGGAGAGATAAGAGGAAAAGCATGAGAGGACAGAGTCACAGAGACCGAGCGATTGAAGAGTTTGAAAGAGGAGAGCATGATCAACGGTGTCAAAGGCAGCAGAGAGGTCAAGAAGAATTAGTATGGAGTAGTGGCCTTTGGATTTAGCTGCAATTAGGTCATTAGTAACTTTGATAAGAGCAGTCTCAGTAGAGTGGAGAGGGTGGAAGCCAGACTGAAGAGGGTCAAGGAGAATGTTGGAATTGAGGAAGCGAGACACACGGGTAAAAACAAGTCTTTCCAAAAGCCTTGATTAATGGCTCCTGACTTGTGAGTAATACTCCTAACGTTCAAATATCATAGTTGATTTGTTCCAGCAATATTGCTCTATTGTCTTGCATTTTTGTACTATTACAGATTCATACTGAACTTCTACTTAAGAAGCTCTGCCTTATGTATGTATACTGCTTGTATTTTGTAGAAGTGGTTTAGGGGATACCACTTAAGGTGTATTGAGTTCATCATTCATTTTTCTCCATAGAGTGCACTTATTTGTAGATACTATTTTATCAAGTCTATTTTTATTTGAATATTGTGTGCAAAATTGAATTTTGTTTTTGAATGACTTTGTGATGTTTCTTATATATTGATGACTTATGGGCAGAACTTACATTTGTTTACACTGCCCGAGATTATAAAAGATGGCCCCCGGCAATCCCATTTAAAACTATATTACCCATGTTGCCATGCAAGTAATTATGACACCATTACTAGGGATTTACCGGATTGTGAGAGGAACCACCCAGACTGCTGCATCTATGCGGGGGCGCCGATGACATCTGATGTTGGGATGTCATTACGCAATGTCAGAGACGTTACCTGGAAGTTGACATAACAGAGGATAAAGAAATGTTGGGAGATAGGGCCAATTTAGGATTATTGTTTGGGACATATATAGGAACATGTACAGCAGGATAAGGTATACACCCTGAGAAAGACCTAGTGGTCGAAACACGTTGTGTGGACTACCTGCTGACTTATTTTATTAGCTATTGGAGTGTGTGCATAGATAACTTTTGTTAATTTTTTTGTTGGAATACATTTGCTTTTCCCTATCTTTATGCCTGATCTATATAAGGAGGACACCATGAGTGGGGGACCAACAGTGGAACATCTTTACTATACAAAAGCCGTTATAACCAGAGCCTACTATAAGTGGCTCTGGAAATTGTGAGATGGAATTTGTCTTATGTGACCTTTTATACCTGTCTATACAGCATTATGCTCTGAGAGTGTTTTTTATAGTTTTAGGTTTGTTGTGAACATCATCTCCTTTGTTTAATGGACCTAAAGTCTAAGTATAAGCTCTCTCAAACCCATCCTTTATTTAAAACGTGCATCCCCTATCTTTGTCTTTCTTTATACTGGAAGGACAGATTAGATTGGAGTACTTGCTTGTCCCTCCATTTAAAACTGGTAAAAATAAATAAATATTTAAAATATTTAAAACATTGAAAATCTTTTAAGAGTTTTCAATGTGGTTACCCTTTACGTGGAGTATTAGCACAAGTTGAATATTTCAGAATAAATGTGTTCTGTCTGTGTGCAGCTGTTTGGGCATGATGTTTGGTTTTTGCCAAGAGTTTTACAATGAAAAAGCAGATGGATTTAACTGTACCGAGGTTATAAGGTCAAATGAAGATTTTCTGCATTATTTATTATAAGTTTATGCGTAGTTCAAATATAGGTTGTTATATGATATGATGGCTTCTCTATCAGGAAAACATTTAAACAGAGAAAATAGCAGAAATATTGTTTTGTAGCATTGTTACAAAAAAATTGAACAGGGGTTCTGGTTAAAATGGTTTAATCACCAAAAACTAAACTTTATCTGCTTCTATGTAGCTCCCTGTATCTGAATATCTTCTTATTTTATGAACAATCTAGTTTTCATAAAATACTTAAAGGAACACTATAGTCATAAGAACAGAACTACAGCTTATTGTATTTGTTCTGGTGAGTATAATCATTTCCTTCAGGCTTTTTGCAGTAAACACGGTCTTTTCAGAGAAAATGCAATGTTTACATTACAGCCTAGGGATACCTCCACTGGCCACTGCTCAAATGGCTACTAGATGTGCTTCCTGCCATTCAGTGTCTCTGCATGGAGACACTGAACTTTTCCCATAGATACATTGATTCAATGCATCTCTATGAGGAGATACTGATTGGCCAGGACTGTGTTTGGCTTGTGGAAAGCATTATGATTGGCTCAGAACAGTAAGAACAAAGGTAAGATTTTACTATATTTATGTGGATAAAGGGGGGAGCAAGGGGGCTAGATGGTGTTTTTAACACTATAAGGTAGGAATATATGTTTGTGTTACTGACTCCTATAGTGTTCCTTTAACCCCTTAAGGACCACGTTTCTGGAATAAAAGGGAATCATGACATGTCACACATGTCATGTGTCCTTAAGGGGTTAAAGAAAATTAGAGACTCTTTCCTCATGTATATCAGTGAAGTTAACAAAATTTGATAATGGAAGTAGCAGACAGTGGCGGAATACCGCAGTCGCAGTTACGACCGGGCCTGCCACTCGCAGGGGTCGCACGTTAAGGGGCCCATCAGGTGGCCCATGCTCTTAGGAAATTAATTTTCAGAGGGCCTGGTCAGCGCTGTGGCGCTTTAACAGTGCGACCGCATTCGCTGTGATGAGGTCAGAGGCTGGGAGGAAGTCACTACCCTGGGCACTCTTCCCAGCTTACACCGGGAGCCACACAGGAGGAAGGAGAGAAGGGAGTCAGTGTGGGAACTCTGACTCCCATCAGGCTGAGCCACTGGACCCCAGGGAAGTCACCCTCCTGCACATAAAAGGTAGGAAACAGGAGGGTGACTAAAACATTTTGTAAATGTGTGTGTGTATGTATGTATGTGTTTGTATGTATGTGTGTGTGTGTGTGTGTGTGTGTGTCTGTGTGCCTGTATGTGTGTGTGTGTGTCTGTGTGTCTATATGTGTGTGTGTGTGTGTGTGTGTGTTTGTATGTATGTGTCTGCATGTATGTATGTGTGTGTTTGTATGTATGTGTGCCTGTATGTGTGTGTCTCTCTGTATATGTGTATCTGCATGTGTGGGGGCTTATTTTCACACCGGTGCCCCGTAGTTTCTAGTTACACCTCTGGTATCAGAGTAAGCAAAGTTCTGTTTCTCAATCGAATGCCTTTCATGAGTTTTTCAGCTTTCTAAAATAGGACAAAAAGCACAGAAAAGTAGGGGATTTCTAAGAATTATGTGCCTGTTTATAGAGAAATAAATCCGGTCTTGTCTATTTAAGGTTAAACATTGGTAAAAGAAGGCAGCTCTATACCTTTTTGTAGCAAATTAACTGTGAGTACACAAACATGAAGGGCAATGCTTTGTAGTAGTATGGAACACTTGTTTGGTTGTGTTAGATAAGAAGGCACAAGTGCTTTTTGGAATCAGAAATATTTCTTCCCTTAAAGTTCAATATTTTAATAATCAATCACTGTGAATTGCAAAGTCGCCCTTAGCGACCAAAGAGATATCAAGTATCAACACTGTTCGATAAACTTGCGAGCTTAACTTGCTCACATATCTCGAAGCTCACAGGAAATAAGCCATTTGAGCTGGTATCTGTAATGTAGCACATGGAGAAAGTGCAGCTTAGGGAATAGGGCCCTGACATGGATAGGAGGCGGTCTAGGGGTGGGAGCAGTATAGGGATTGGTGGGCTAGTGTTTGGCAGCTGGCTGATATAAATGGTCGGTCATTTTAGGATCCCTCACTCTAATTCCTTACGTGGCAGAGTTGGTCCCTCCCTCCCAATTTGGTTGTTTTTTCCCCATTTGGTCACAGCGGCGGGGTGGGATAAGGAAGGTTAAGGGGAAAACGGGCATTCTTAGTTAATAGAGGAGTAAGGGCAGTTAGTTGGTTGGTTAAAATGTTACACTTTTCGTACAAGTTTTGATAGGTTTCAAGCCCGTCGGTGGCTCAGAACCTTGGTGGTGTAGGGGTATCTGAGTATACCTCTACCAGGAGGAAACAAAAGAAATGTTGGCACTTTACATGTTCATATTTATGTGGTTGTTATATATTGCTAAGTTATGCTATGTTGTGGGTCATCGTCTTTGACTTAAACATGGGGGAGATGTTAGAATATTGGGGGTTGTGGCAGGCAATGACCTTAATATGTATTATATTTGTACATGATAAGTTATTAACTTTATTATTATTAAAGCTGTGGACGTTTTTTGACCCATACATAAGTGTCAGTGTATTATTGGGTGGGTTTGGGTTTAGGTTCTTTTATCCCTTCCCTGCCCATATGGCGACTATGCACCTGTCATGTTCTTACGAATTATACAATTTTCAAACCTACCTCACAATGCGACATTCATAACTGATGGATAACATTTTGTGACTCTCGATCAGTAGGCCGAGACAGTATTGCCGCCAAAGTAAGAAATCTTTATAACTGGGCCAAACCCATTTCATAGTTAATCTCATGATTTCAAGCTCAACAGTCTGATATTGTGAGGTTTAATAAAAAAAATAAATAAAAAAAACTCTTGTTTGCAGGGTTACCTCACAGGCTTAAGGTTGCAGACAGTCATGTTCTGTGATGCTAACACATGACAGGTGTGTAATAAACCCATTGTGTTCCATACAGACATTATTCTTTGTGTGCGTGTGTGTTTTCAAACATACATTTCAGATACTGTGCACATGTGTATTTAATAAGGTATCAATTGTTTTATTTCAGTTAACGTGCTTATTGGTCCTTGAAATGGTCTTATTGATTAATGAGGAAATGTTAGTTAACATTGCCTTTACACATGGGGGAGGGGTTCAAGTCCTTTTTAATGTTGACATTTCTACATTACCAATGGTTATTTTAAATGTCAATAATTCTACTTTGTCAAGTTTGTGATAACTGAATCTGAAGTGCTTCTCGTATAGAATATGGAATAGGACCCTTTTTTATCAATATGATAATGACATAAGTATTGTCAATGTAAATCAGAATGGTTGGATCGTGAATAAGATTACATCATTATAATACCAGATATGAAACTTCATTAAAAGGTCTCCAACTTACCTAAAATGATGTTACTCAGACAAGGAACATGTTAGATATGTAAACTGGTGCCCAGGGGAGCGTTTATATCTCAGGGCCCTGTAGATCCAGAATTCCATTCCACTCACAAATCCTGTATAGAGTCCTAAAAAAAGAAAAATGTTTTTTTTAAATGTCTAACCTAGTCCAGTGGTGAAATCAAATTGCCCTTTGACTTAATTTACCTTGTCAACATGCTCTTTATACAGCATTTAACTGGTAAGAGACAACTGGCAGTCTACAATGAGGCCTTACGAAGGAACCAATTATTATGAAGAAACCCACAGTACAGGGATAAAAAAATGTATTATACTTACTTTTTCACCCTTGCAGTACTGGTCTATGTCGGAAGCTCTGCCTCCTTGGCTGGTCATCAAGATCTCAGAAAATCCAACAAGATTGTCTCTGAGACCATCTGATAGAAATACAGTTTTACTTTGCCATCTTTTTGGAAGAGTCACTAAATGCATTTACACTCTGCAATCAAAACATTTTCGCTCTGCAGAGGTTAAAACTAGTTGCAGGATTTCATGATTAAAGCATTGAGAAGAAGGAACCTGGGTGCCCTTTAAGCATACCCACTTTCAAATCCAGAGGTGATTTGGAATACTGAACTGAAGGCATGGTGAGTATATTAGTGTCCTACTTAGAAATGTGCATCATGATGTACAATATATTGACACTTACTGCTTCTTGTGGGCCGTTGTGAGTTGTGGTCCTAACGTAGTGTCTAAAACAATCATCTTATGAAAGAGCAGTCAGAGATTTAATGTAGAATGCTATTAATGTAGACTGCATATATTATTCTGCGCTAATATAAACAATACCAAAAAAAAATAGGTCTAAGACAGGCGAAATTTGTGAGACTTAAATTAACCTGGTTACATTGGCTAGCAGAACAATACTTTTGAATTCAAGTTCTTCATTATCCCTTCAAGCTAATGGTTAGGTATGTCACTCATGACAGATGAATGGAAGGAAATGGTTAATTATATAATTGTTTAAACTGCTTAGGAAGGGAGATTTTGTAGACATCTGACATGGTTAATTTATCCTTGAATAACCTCAGAAAATGTACGATGATGGAAAAAATTTAAATGTCATGAAAACGACTCATTAACTAAATCTAGTAAAGCCTCCATATGATCAACCAGTTGGACATTTTTGTAACCGCACAAAGTATATGGTCTTTCAGTTGAGACAACTTATCTTAAAATTTTGATTGTGTTTAACGTTGATATCAAACTATTTCTTTGTTAAATGAGTTGCCTGTGAGTTACTGCTGAATTTTGTTACTCAGTACACCTCACTAGTAACAAGCTATTAAACTCAGAAAACATTCAGGGGCTGTGAGTACCTGAAGACAAGTTTGTGAGATGCTAATGGACTCTTGGAATCTGTTGAGCTTTCCAAAATAGGAAGCTGCTAGATGCACCAAGTGTAACACAGGACAAAGGGATCTATGCACTAAAACAGAGTTTGTGGAGGGTTGACAAGGGCATTGTAAATTTTGGTTTATGAATTAACCCCAATACGTTTTTTTTTTTTTTTTTATTGAGATTTTATTGATATAAACAAAGATTATTATTTTTTCATGTAAAAGAGTATTTATACAATGTGATAAAATAAAATAAAACAAGAAGAAACACACAAAAGGTACAATATTGCCTCAATAAAGATGTACACTATCTCACAATATCAATTCAATGTGGTAACTTACAGGTAGGCAAATGCCTGGCTGGGCTATTCCAGTCGGAGACACTTTCCTGTAGGGAAATCATAGGAACCTTAACCTCTGTTTCATTGGAGAGCTACTACCGTATATATTATCTTTATGACCCTTATCATCACCTAACCTATCACTCTCTATACATTGCCCCATAAATAGCCCCCACGTTCAGCAAATGGAGGAACCGTCATTGTAACAGTTACCACAATAAAAACAGTGATTGAAAGCCTCGACTCCGTAGTTACCATCCATGGGGTCCAAATTTCTAGGTAGAGTTGGGTGTTATCTGAGGAACCAAAAATCAGGTCCTCCATCAATGCGCAGCTCCTCCATACACTGAAACCACACTTGTTTTTCTGTCCAGACAAAATTTTAATTTTAATTTCCATTAAATATTATAAATATTGAGGCACACTAAAATGAAAAATACATTTAAACATTACTTTCAAGGACACTCAAAATACTTGTATTCTGCTGTGTTTTTGAAAACAACATTGAAAACAACAATACCAGCTGTTAAATCAGAAAACTGTATTGATTATTTACCAACACTGGATTGTAATTGACAACTTCATTTCACTGGGTAACAGAGATGACAAATCCTGGATTGTAACTACAAACTTTATTTGGCACTGACATTTGGCACTGGCATTGTAATAGTAACAAAATTTACTTCGAGTTAGTTTTCTTTAACTGCAGAAATTCTTAAATGCAAAACTGACAAAATTCTTTAAAAAAAAAAAAATTGTTTCCATTACTATTTAATTCATATTTAATATTGTAATATATATATATCTCAAAATAATACCAGCACTCTAGGTTTTCACACCTTAGTAGAAGGTCCATTTTTTATATTACATATACATATATATATATATATATATATATAAATAGATATGCTCATCTTCACATCACTATTTGTTATTATGTTTTTTTCATTATTATGTTTTCAGACTATGAGGCTAGGACAGTAACATATGTTACAATATGAAGGCAATAGACACGTCTTTTTTTTTTAAAATAGAATAACTATATTGCATGGGTAGAGTTGGCCGATCGTTGAAAAAGGAGAGTCTCCCTGCGTCTGCTGTTTACACAGCGGCGGCCGAGGTACTAACAAACGGTTGCCATGGAACTGTGACGTAGCCGCAGTGAAATGATTGGCCACAGCTACTCCCTGACGTGGGAGTGGTTTACCGAAAAGGCAGACATGCGCATATGCGCTAAGAGCACGCCAGGCATCAGAGGTGATGTGATACAGCTGATTTGGTGAGTGAGCATTGGTTAATGTGTCCTTTATATGTTTGTCATTTTGATGTATGTTATTTCATGTGTCCTGATGAAAGCTCCGACCGGGAGCTGAAACGTTGACATCTTTGGATTCACAAAATAAATCGGATGAAGAAAACCTAGAGTGCCGGTATTATTTAGATTTTTCTGTATTTCTGTGACTTGGCACCAGGTATTTAATAATATATTTTTTCAGTTGGAGTGCAAGAGGTTAATCTATTTTTGTGTATGTATATATATATATATATATATATGTCCAGATGTTTTGGACTACACCTCCCATGATGCTTTGCCAGCTTTGTGGGTATAAAAGCATTATGGGAGATGTAGTCCACATCATCTGGAATGCCGGAGGTTGCCTATCCCTGGTCTATTATATACATTATAATAAATAATAATAAACATTGATGAGTAATAACACAACAGCTTAAGGGTACACATGTCACCTATTAACATCACCCCTGCACTTTAAAAGGCGTCAAACAGGCAGGTTTTGCAATTTTGGAATAGCTATATTGCGATTGTGGTATTAGCAATGACGTCTGAAGTTAAACTCAGTTTTAAGTCAAAAATCATTTCTAACCTGGGTGACATTACCAGCAAAAAAAATGCTGTGACATTTTTGGATTAAAAAAAGCACTACCGCCTGTAAATCAGAAAACTTTATGGATCCCTGGATTATAATTTTCCCCTTAATCTCACTGAGTAATAGAGATGTCAAATCCTGGATTATAATTGCAAAACATTTTTGGAACCTATGCCTGTCAATTTGCATTGATAATTGTAACTAATGTATGCTTCCACGTTGGAAAGCTTTTTCAAGAAAAAAATAAAAAATGAAGAAATACTTAATAGTGTTTCATGTTGGTAACCTATTTAATGTTCATTGATTAGTGGCCTATTTTTAAAGGATGAACATTGGAAACTCGATAACATGACACATTTACAATAGGAAAAAAAAAAACAACAATGTCCGTACAGATTTTTATATGGGATTTTCATCACCTTTTATTCTGCTCAGACGTGTAGCAGACATATTTGGCTGAAATAACAGGGAGTTCACCGGTAACTGTGGTCTAAGCAAGAAGCCCTCTTTTAATTTTTTTTTTAGGAAAGCATGTAAAAATGTTTTTGATCTGACTTCGCTGACTTCTAAAGGAATCTGAAACTTCCTCCTGAAAAAGAAGGGATGTCAGGAAGCTATTTTTACAGAAAGCAAAAGGCCTCGCCTAAATCGTTTGGTATATGAAAGCTGTTAATTTATTTACTTTAAAATAAAGATTAAACACTATTTTGTTGCTTTTTAATTATGCTTTGAATTTTCTTTTTTTTGCAATTTTTTTTAAAAACAATCCTGACCTTCCTGACCCTCTTTTCATTTGTTGTTTTTGTTCCTTTTCTTTTTCTGGAATACTTACTTAGAATATATTATTTGTGGTGGGGTTTTTTCCCCCCAAGCTTTCCGAAGTAAAAACACTTGCAAAACTGTGCATGAAAGACACATTTGACTACATAGAGTTAAAAAAATATATAAAAGGCTAAGTAACCGGTAACATGTAACATATGCAATATATATATTTAGCAGGATGAAAAAGCCAAGTCTATGAAATGTCAATTTGCATAGGTACATATTTTTATTCACTCAGGTATGCTGAGTAGGAATGCGTAGTATACTTTTTTTATATAATATTTTAAATATTTTTTTTAAAAAAACTTCTATGAAAGCAGAGGAAATTTAAAATTTACTTTCTGACATTATATGTGAAAGATAACACACACACAAAAAAGAAAAAGTATACAAACAGCCATAAAAATCATAATTTGTCATCTGAAACCTGTTTGGGTTTGATGGCACATAACAAAAATCACCAAGTCCTTCAAAAAATTTAATCTTGAATCCTTTAATGACATCAAGCACCTCCCATGGCACAGGTTTCACATTAGCCCAGATCTAGACTGTGCAGTTGAATTCTTTCAGTCTGAACTCCTACAAGTTTGGAATTTGCATGCCCCGCTGCGTAAGGTGAGAGTAAAAGGGGCACATATGCACTGGATCACAGCTGACCTCATCCAAATGTACCAGTTTCGGGATTCATTGTGGTCAAAGTTCGAGCGTACTGGCTCTATGAACGATCATTGTGCATATAGACAATGGCGAAATATATGCACAAAACAAACAAAATTGGCCAAGGCCCAATATTTCTGTGAAAATCTGAAGAATAACCTATCAAAACCTAGAAACTTTTGGAAAGTCATAAATAAATTACAAACTCCCCCAGTCCACTCCCAACCCTCCACTGTCAAAGTGGATAACCAAACCCTGCAACTTCCCTTAGGTGTAGCAAAGGCCTTTAACAATTATTTTGTCGGATGCTCCACTACCCTGATTGCCAAGCTAATAAATGACACGCATCCTGAAATTACAAATGTGGATCAGGCCCACTAAATTTGCAAAGACCCAATATACACAAGTTGATTTTTAGACCTGTACCTATTAGTGTCATTAAGAAACACCTTAATAATCTAAAAATGAAAAACCAGTTTGGACCTGATCAAATCCCAGCAGTGCTGTTGAAGCTCAGTGTGCTGGCAATTGCTAAACCTGTCGCAACCCTAATTAATGAATGCTTGGTGTCTGGATACATACCCAAACTTTTGAAGACTGCAAGAGTAGCGCTTATCTATAAAAGTGGTGACACTACTTTGGTTTCTAACTATCGTCCAATATCATTGCTCCCAGTATTGTCAAAAATCTTAGCAAAATGTATTCATACGCAACTATGTGAGTATTACCAACAATCAAACTATCTGACACCTGATCAATCGTGTTTTCGCCCGAATCACTCCACTACAACTGCCCTCTTAAAAAGGTTTGCAATGACATCCAGACTGGCATGGAACAAGGAGACCTAACTGGAGCTATTTTCCTTGATTTTGCAATCAAGGTAGACCACGACATTCTACTGCACAAACTCAAAAACTCAGGTATTGGTGATTTTCCTCTAACCTGGTTTCGATCATATGTATTGGATCGCTCGCAATGTGTCCATTTCTGACAGCGATTCCCTCCCTCTCCCAGTCACGTGTGGTGTTCCCCAAGGCTTGGCCCCCTACTATTTACATTATTTATAAATGATCTGCCTAATGTCTGCAAATCCTCTAATGTACACATGAACGTAGACGACACAGTGATCTATGCGAGCAAACCCGATCTACCGCAGCTTGAGGCTGTGCTCCAAGACCAGTTTACAGAAGTAGAAAAGTGGATCCCAAAAATCAAACTCTTCCTAAACACTGACAAAACTGTCACAATGATAATATAAGCCTAAATCAGGTTCTCAATAGTTCCTTGGATCCTTTGCTTATCCTTTAATTTATTAAAATATGTCCACTTCCTGATATGAGAAATATTCACACAACATGATGTTGGCAAAACCATACTTTAAAGAAGAGATAACATGTTTTAGAGGATCTAACATGTTTTCTGGATCTCTCTTTTTCTGGTTCATTGGACAAAAAAATAACTCTTTCTGAAATAATAGTTGAGACACTCTGGCAAACTCCAGGCAACTCTTGGCACTGTAGATCTAGTGAGGGTAGTCTGCTTCACATTTGGTGTCACATCCTGTAATGATATTACACAGTTTTGGAGTCCAGTAGCCAGATCAGTAATGTTTTCTGCCAGAGGTAGCCACTCGTTACCCAGGTGGTTGAGCCCCTGAGCCTTGAGTGGCCGTCTGGTCTTAAGCAGAGATGGGAGACTGGAACAGAGAGATGATAATCGTCGTGAGGCAAGCCGAGGTCAGTGGGAAGGAGAAGCAGCAAAGTCAAAACGGTCCAAATTCAGCAACAGGTAGGAGAAACAGGAACAAGCTTGATTAGAGAGTACAGGAACCACAGTAATCTGGCAAAGGTACAGAGACAGGAAGTGGCTCTTATAGGCCAAGAACCAGACACATGGCCAGACACAGCTGAAGAGACTTGTCACTGATACAATTGTTTGTAGAGTCAAGGTTACCAGATCTCAGGTAAATTTGCAAAAGGCAGGCTGGTGTACTGGTAAGGAAGAGGTTTATCAGCATGTAAACCAGGGTTTGAAACCCAGCAGAGTCAGTTCCTCACACAGCCCTATGACTTAGGGCTCTTGGATAGGTGGCACATACTTCATGGCTATTTTAGGAATTCCAAAAGTTTATTTTCCCCAGATTACTTAAACTGAAAAATAAATAATCCCCTTGTAGAAGTCCCCCTGTCTTAACATAATACGTTTATAGCATAGAAGAAGCGAGGCAGGTGGACATCCTAGGCGCAGGTGACCCCAAAACAAAATAGATATCTGCAAAGGTGTTTATGTTGGCTAAAGCTTAGAAATGGGCATTGGGGAAACTTCTAGGAACAGCTAAGATACTGCTCAGAATCCTCAAACTCCCAGGGCTCTGGTAGAGGACCGAGAATGAGAATGAAACATACCACCCAGGAGACTACTCTTCGGCCGAGGAAAGCAGAGAAATTCAAGGCCTTCCCAGGCTCCGGTCCCCCAATACCTCTCCTCCTCCATCTTCCAGCCACGAGACCTGGCACGTTACGTATCTACACTTGGGAAAGGACGTTCGTGCCTTTTCCCACGTTCAGGCCTAAAAAAGCGGGGCTGGCTTCCTTTATACTTACCTTTCACTTAAAGTTTTAATTTGTGCCTTCATAGCCGTGTTATATATACTGACCTTTCATTTAAAATATCCATTTGGATTGTTTCCTCCGTTTGGGAGTTTTAGCCATGTTATATATACTCCTAGAAGAAAAAACTCACAGGCACTCCAATTTTCAAGCCGCAGGCAGATTTATTGTGACAGAATGCAACGCAATGTTTCGACCGGAAAGGTCTTTGAAAAAGACCTTTCCGGTCGAAACGTTGCGTTGCATTCTGTCACAATAAATCTGCCTGTGGCTTGAAAATTGGAGTGCCTGTGAGTTTTTTCTTCTTGGATTATTGTACTGGGATTGCTGGTCCTGCTCTGGAGCACCCTTGGCCGTTGGGACTGAGTGCAGTTCTCACCACTTACTCTGCTTAATGTTATATATACTGACCTATCGTTTAAAGTCCATTCGTGTTGTTTCCTCCATTCGGGAGTTTTAGACATATCATGTATACTTACCTTAAAATTAATGCGTGCCTGTTTTTCCATTCGTGAGTTTCATAGAAGTGCTATATACTTACCTTTCGTTTAAATCTTTTCGTACCTTTGTCTACTCGGGAGTTTCATAGCTGTGGAATTTGTGTTTGCAATTCATGCCAAAATTCAATTTGATTGAACAATATCTGTCTATTGTTACAAGCATCCATTCGGACGAACGATATTGTCCATTCGTTTAGATGTCATTTCATATAGGTTCCGTGCAGGTCATTATAATCATGATAATTCGGTTTTTAGGTTGTTACAAGTCTGAAGCGCATGTTTTTATTTTAGGGGCAACCATTCTAAAACATTTAAATTTAAATAGTCATACACTCAATGCTATGTTTAAACGTAAATACTCCATGACAATTAATTATATATTGCATAAATTAGCATGTTTTATATGTCATAAGCTCAGAAGTTTATCTGTAACGCTTTCTAAAAGGTGTCATAAGACTGGCCTGCCATGGCAATCTCAGCCATGTTTTCCAAGTGTTCCCACCATTCTAATACCAGCCTTCTTAAAATGTACTTACTGTCATGATATGCCATGTATAGAATTGTACATTCCAAAGGCACCTATACGCCTTAGAAAACTCGTTGTAAGGCACATTTCTCCTAACACCTACGCTATTATATGTCCATCAAATGTTGAGGTTGATGTGGGGTTTGCCTCTTTTAATTGACCCTCGTATGGTCCACATAGTCCGAGAAACAATATATTGCAGGCTGGAAGTGATAGGTGTTTCCATGTTGGACTTCAAAATTTACTAAACTAGGGGAGTTTATTTTGTAGCCAGATATAAAGGACATAATAAAGAAGTATTGTCTCTTTTCACTATATTCAGGGTACACCTGTGGTTGTGTATATACAAATAGTTTTTCTTGCCCTCTGTTCTGTAAGTGTCCTTTGGACAGAAAATAATTTATGGTATTGGGAATTGCTGCATATACAGTTATTGTTGATACATTTCAAACATTTGATTAGTAAACCCTAGAAGTCAAAAGCAACCAGGCCCTGCAGAAAAACCTAAGCAGAGGTATCATCTCTGGAAGATCTATTCAAGAATACATGTACTACTTATTGTTTCCCTTTATTTTTCAATTTAAAATTTTGTTCCATTCCACCTCCCTCCCTATATTCTCACTACTTAATGGATAATCATTATATCTGTGTTTTTTTTAAGTTGGTACACTCATAGTCTTGTTATTTTATGTTCATTCTTTATGACCTTTTTGTTAATTGTTAATCCTTCATATATTTTTATCCCTAATGATATCTCCTCTGGTTTTTCATCTCTAATGACCTCAACATCTTCATGTCTCCCCACCCATAATGGTGGCTTTTTTTTCTAACCCCAGACTTTATATTTCAGACTGGGCCCCAAAAAACAGCATTGATTAGTAAATTATTTTGTTGCATAAGGAGATGCTTTGGATTGTGAAACAAATATGATAAAACATAGATTATATGGAACAATTCAATGATAAGGGGTGTTATGCAACAGGCAGGTAGGTATAGACAGATAGGTGTATGGACAGGTAGGTAGATAGGTACAGAGGCCAACAGGTGTACAGAAAGATAGGTAGGTAGATAGGTACAGAGGACAATAGGTGTACAGAAAGATAGGTAGATAAATAGGTACAGAGGCCAATAGGTGTACAGAGAGATAGGTAGGTAGATAGATAGGTACAGAGGCCGCTAGGTGTACAGAAATATAGGTAGGTAGATAGATAAGTACAGAGGCCAATAGGTGTACAGAAAGATAGGTAGATAGATAGGTACAGAGGCCAATAGGTGTACAGAAAGGTATGTAGATAGGTACAGAGGCCAATGGGTGTACAGAAAGGTAGGTAGGTAGGTAGATATATAGGTAAAGAGGCCAATGGGTGTACAGAAAGATAGGTAGATAGGTACAGAGGCCAATAGGTGTACAGAAAGGTAGTTAGATAGATAAGTAGAGAGACCAATAGGTGTACAGAAAGATAGATAGGTAGATAGATAGGTACAGAGGCCAATAGGTGCACAGAAAGATAGATAGGTAGATAGATAGGTACAGAGGTCAATATGTGTACAGAAAGATAGGTAGGTAGATAGATACAGAGGCCAATAGGTGTACAGAAAGATAGGTAGGTAGATAGGTACAGAGGCCAATAGGTGTACAGACAGATAGGTAGGTAGATAAGTACAGAGGCCAATGGGCATACAGAAAGGTAGGTAGGTAGATAGGTACAGAGGCCAATAGGTGTACAGAAAGATAGGTAAGTAGAAAGATAGGTACAGAGGCCAATAGGTGTACAGAAAGGTAGGTAGATAGATAAGTACAGAGGCCAATAAGTGTACAGAAAGATAGGTAGGTAGATAGATAAGTACAGAGGCCAATAGTTGTACGGAAAGATAGGTAGGTAGATAGGTACAGAGATCAATATGTGTACAGAAAGATAGGTAGGTAGATAGGTACAGAGGCCAATAGGTGTACAGAAAAATAGGTAGGTAGATAGGTACAGAGGCCAATAGGTGTACAGAAAGATAGGTAGGTAGGTAGATAGGTACAGAGGCCAATAGGTGTACAGAGAGATAGGTAGGTAGATAGGTACATAGGCCAATAGGTATACAGAGAGATAGGTAGGTAGATAGATAGGTACAGAGGTCAATACGTGTACAGAAAGATAGGTAGGTAGATAGGTACAGAGGCCAAGATGTGTACAGAAAGATAGGTAGGTAGATAGGTACAGAGGCTGATAGGTGTACAGAACGATAGGCAGGTAGATAGGTACAGAGGCCAATAAGTTACAGACAGACAGGTGGATAGAAATGCTTATAGAGTTATATAGTGTTAGCTAGATTTACACTTAAAAAGACACGTTACATTTGGCACTAGTGATGTCCCGAACTATTCGCTGGCGAATAGTTCCTGGCGAACATAGCATGTTCGCGTTCGCCACCGTGGGCGAACACATGCGATGTTCGGTCCTCCCCCTATTCGTCATCATTGATTAAACTTTGACCCTGTACCTCACAGTCAGCAGACACATTACAGCCAATCAGCAGCAGACCCTCCCTAGCAGACCCTCCCACCTACTGGACAGCATACAATTTAGATTCATTCGGAAGCTGCACACTTTTTTTTTTATTAATATTATTATTATTATTATTTTTTATTCTAAATGCAAAACATTGGTATATAGGGGAATATTCACTAAATGCCAAACATTGGTATATAGGGGAATATTCACTAAATGCCAAACATTGTTATATAGGGGAATATTCACTAAATGCCAAACATTGTTATATAGGGGAATATTCACTAAATGCCAAACATTGTTAAATAGGGGAATATTCACTAAATGCCAAACATTGTTATATAGGGGAATATAACAATGTTTGGCATTTAGTGAATATTCCCCTATATAACAATGTTTTGCATTTAGTGAATATTCCCCTGTATAACAATGTTTGGCATTTAGTGAATATTCCCCTATATAACAATGTTTTGCATTTAGTGAATATTCCCCTATATAACAATGTTTTGCATTTAGTGAATATTCCCCTATATAACAATGTTTGGCATTTAGTGAATATTCCCCTATATAACAATGTTTGGCATTTAGTGAATATTCCCCTATATAACAATGTTTGGCATTTAGTGAATATCCCCCTATATAACAATGTTTTGAATTAAGTGAATATTCCTCTATATAACAATGTTTGGCATTTAGTAAAAATTCCCCTATATAACAATGTTTTGCATTTAGTGAATATTCCCCTATATTTGGCCTTTTTTGGGACTGAAAAAAGAAGATTTTAGAAAAAAGAAGACGTCAAATGGTAAGTTGAATTTTTCTTTACAGGTTAGTTATTTTATTCCCCCCTCACTATTTTTTAGGGTGAGGGGGTAGGTAGGGGGTAACTTCTTTTGGTGTGGGTGGGGTGGGTGACTAGGGGCTTGGAGACCCCTAGTCACCTTTGATTGGGGGGGGGGATTTTTATTTAGGGCCCCCACCCACCACTCAGGGGTGGGGGCTGGGGGGGGACAGTAGGTCCCCCCCTTATTGTTTTTTTTTAGGGCCCCCACCCACCGCTCAGGGGTGGGGGCCGAGGGGGACAGTAGGTCCCCCCTTATTGTTTTTTTAGGGCCCCCACCCGCCGCACAGGGGTGGGGGCCGGAGAGGGGGAGGACAGTAGGTCCCCCCTTCATTATCTTTATGGCCCCCACCCGCCGCCCAGGGGTGGGGGCTGGGGGGGAGGACAGTAGGTCCCCCCCCTTATTATCATTATGGCTCCACCCGCCGCCCAGGGATGGGGGCCGGAGAGGGGGAGGACAGTAGGTCCCCCCTCATTATCTTTATGGCCCCCACCCGCCGCCCAGGGGTGGGGGCTGGAGAGGGGGAGGACAGTAGGTCCCCCCTCAATATCTTTATGGCCCCCACCCGCCGCCCAGGGGTGGGGGCCAGGGGGGGAGGACAGTAGGTCCCCCCCCTCATTATCATTATGGCCCCCACCCGCCGCACAGGGGTGGGGGCCTGGGGGGAGGACAGTAGCAGTGGCGTCACTAGGGGGGGGGCCAGAGGGGGCCATGGCCCCCCTAGATCAGGATGTGCCCCCCTTTGTGCCCCCCAATTGAAAGTGAACTTACTGCTGGCTGGGCACCCTCCATGTTACTGAGAGCCCAGCCCCTGAGCAGATGGATCCTGCAGGCTGGGGAATCCCCCTACCTGTAAACAGGAGAGACACTGGAGGGAGGACGGAGGAGGAAGCAGGCTGTGCTCTCTGTGCACCGCTCTCCTGCTCCCCCTAGCAGAAACAAATGGGAGACTTCCTGCAGGCTGGAGAATGGTTCCTCCTCCACAGCACTAGAAGTCTCCCCTTCAGTGAGCACAGCCTGCTTCCTGCTCCCTCCTCCCTCCAGTGTCTGCCCGTGTGTACAGGGGGATTCCCTTGCCTGCAGGATCTGCTCAGAGGCTGGGCTCTCAGTAACATGGAGGGAGCCCAGCCAGCAGTAAGTTCAGAATGGTCCCTCCTCCACAGCACAAGCACAGGTATGGCCCACATGGAGCCCAAGGGGGCTGATTTTGTGTATGTTTGTGTGTGTATGAAGTGTGACTAAACTGGTGTGAGTGACATTGTGTGTGTATAGTTCAGTGAGAGTGTGAGACATTGTGTGTGTGTGTATACTGAATAGTGTGTGTTAGTGAGAGTGTGAGACATTGTGTGTGTGTGTATACTGAAAAGTGTGTGTTAGTGAGAGTGTGAGACATTGTGTGTGTATATACTGAATAGTGTGTGTTAGTGAGAGGGTGATACATTGTGTGTGTGTATACTGAATAGTGTTTGTTAGTGAGAGGGTGAGACATTGTGTGTGTGTGTATACTGAATAGTGTGTGTTAGTGAGAGTGTGAAACATTGTGTGTGTGTATACTGAATAGTGTGTGTTAGTGAGAGTGTGAGACATTGTGTGTGTGTATACTGAATAGTGTGTGTTAGTGAGAGTGTGAGACATTGTGTGTGTGTATACTGAATGGTGCGTGTTAGTGAGAGTGTGAGACATTGTGTGTGTGTATACTGAATAGTGTGTGTTAGTGAGAGTGTGAGACATTGTGTGTGTGTATATACTGAATAGTGTGTGTTAGTGAGAGTGTGAGACATTGTGTGTGTGTGTATACTGAATAGTGTGTGTTAGTGAGAGGGTGAGACATTGTGTGTGTGTGTATACTGAATAGTGTGTGTTAGTGAGAGTGTGAGACATTGTGTGTATATACTGAATAGTGTGTGTTAGTGAGAGTGTGAGACATTGTGTGTGTGTATACTGAATAGTGTGTGTTAGTGAGAGTGTGAGACATTGTGTGTGTGTATACTGAATAGTGTGTGTTAGTGAGAGTGTGAGACATTGTGTGTGTGTGTATACTGAATGGTGTGTGTTAGTGAGAGTGTGAGACATTGTGTGTGTGTATACTGAATAGTGTGTGTTAGTGAGAGTGTGATACATTGTGTGTGTGTGTGTGTGTATACTGAATAGTGTGTGTTAGTGAGAGTGTGAGACATTGTGTGTGTGTGTGTGTATACTGAATAGTGTGTGTTAGTGAGAGTGTGAGACACTGTGTGTGTGTATACTGAATAGTGTGTGTGTGTTAGTGAGAGTGTGAGACAGTGTGTGTGTGTGTGTATACTGAATAGTGTGTGTTAGTGAGAGTGTGAGACATTGTGCTTGTGTGTATACTGAATAGTGTGTGTTAGTGAGAGTGTGAGACATTGTGTGTGTGTGTGTGTATACTGAATAGTGTGTGTTAGTGAGAGTGTGAGACATTGTGTGTGTGTATACTGAATAGTGTGTGTTAGTGAGAGTGTGAGACATTGTGTGTGTGTATACTGAATAGTGTGTGTTAGTGAGAGTGTGAGACATTGTGTGTGTGTGTGTGTATACTGAATAGTGTGTGTTAGTGAGAGTGTGAGACATTGTGTGTGTGTATACTGAATAGTGTGTGTTAGTGAGAGTGTGAGACATTGTGTGTGTGTGTGTGTGTGTGTATACTGAATAGTGTGTGTTAGTGAGAGTGTGAGACATTGTGTGTATACTGAATAGTATGTGTTAGTGAGAGTGTGAGCCATTGTGTGTGTGTATACTGAATAGTGTGTTTTAGTGAGAGTGTGAGACATTGTGTGTGTGTATACTGAATAGTGTGTGTTATTGAGAGTGTGAGACATTGTGTGTGTGTATACTGAATACTGTGTGTTAGTGAGATTGTGGCACATTGTGTTTATACTTAATAATAGTGAGTGTTAGTGGGAGTGTGTGACATTGTGTGTATACTTAGTGTGTGTCAGTGACGTTGTGTGTATACGTAATAATAATGTGTTAGTATGTGACATTGTATGTATACTTAATAATAGTGTGTGTTAGTGAGAGTGTGTCAGTGACATTGTGTATATACTTAATAAATGTGTGTTAGTGAGAGTGTGTGACGTGTGTATACTTCAGTAAGAGTGTATGTTAGAGTGTGTAAGTGACATTGTGTGCGAGTGACTATGCGACCAATTATATTAATAATACATTTGATAGATTATAATGAAAAAAATGTTTCTTTCAGTGAACCTGTCAGACAGGTTCACTGTAACATTAATGTAAACCCATTACTATAAATTAAATCCCACAATATTATAAATAAAATCCCACCAAATGAATGAAAATGTTATTATAACAGCTATAAATTATATATTTCATGTAAAATGTATGTATTACAGACATCCCAACATGCAAAAATGCATTTCAGCGAGGTGGCTTCACAAGTTACTACGCCACCCCCGTGCACATGTGCGGTCACTCCAACTCCCCCTGACATGCTTGCGCTCACTCTCCCCCCCTCCACCAACACACACAGACACACAGATACACGTACTGGCACATACACACACTCTGGCACACAGATACACACATTGAAACGCACACTGGCACATACATTCAGATACAAACACTGAAACACACACAGATACACACACATATTGACATGCACAGAAGTCATACTTTATAGATTTGATTGTGTGTGTGATTTCCGGGATATTGTGTATGATCTGCGGGTGTCAGGGAACCGCATTCAACATGCGAGAGTCTCCCTGAACTACCGGAAGACTTGGGATGTCTGGTATTTGGCAGTATGTGTGTATGGATGTATGTATTAGGCAGTGTGCGTGTATGGGTGTATGTATTAGGCAATATATTTATTGTGCAATATGTGTGTGCAGATGGATGTATTAGGCAGTATGTGTGTATGGATGTAAGTATTATTCAGTGAGCATGTATTAGGCAGTGTGCGTTTATGGGTCTATGTATTGAGCAATATGTGTGTATAAATGTATGGATGGATGTATTAGGCAGTGTGTGTGTATATGTATCAGGCAATATGTGTGTATAAATGTATGGATGGATGTATAAGGCAGTGTGTGTGTATATGTATCAGGCAATATGTGTGTATAAATGTATGGATGGATGTATTAGGCAGTGTGTGTGTATGGGTGTGTATGTATTAGGCAATATGTGTGCAGGAGCAGAGCAAACAGACAGGAGCAGAACAAGCAGAGAAGAGGCAGCACAGAGCAAGTAGAGAGGAGCAGAGAGGACGAGCAGAGCAAGCAGAGAGAGGCAGAGCAAGCAGAGAGGAGCAGAGCAAGCAGAGAGGAGCAGAGCAAGTAGAGAGGAGCAGAGAGGACAAGAGCAGAGCAAGCAGAGAGAGGCAGAGCAAGCAGAGAGGAGCAGAGCAAGTAGAGAGGAGCGGAGCAGAGTAAGTAGAGAAAAGCAGAGCAAGTCGAGAGTAGCGGAGCAGAGAAAGCAGAGAGAGGCAGAGCAAACAGAGAGGAGCAGAGCAAGTAAAGAGGAGCGGAGCAGAGCAAGTAGAGAAAAGCAGAGCAAGTCGAGAGTAGCGGAGCAGAGCAAGCAGAGAGGAGTAAAAGCAGACCATGCAAATAGAAGCACAGCATGCAGAGAGGAGGCAGAGCAGAGCAAGCAGAGAGGAGGCAGAGTAGAGAGCAGCACCGCTGAGCAAGCAGAGAGAAGCAGAGCAAGTCGAGAGTAGCGGAGCAGAGCAAGCAGAGAGGAGTGGAGCAGAGCATGCAAATAGAAGCACAGCATAAAGAGAGGAGGCAGAGCAGAGCAAGCCAAGAGGAGCAGCACAAAGGAGGAAGAACAGAGCAAGCAGAGAGGAGCAGGTATTGTGGCCCGCGGCCTCTGCCACATCTAGGTTCTGAGAAAAGTGAATTAATTGCACTGATTACAGTGAGTGGTGTGAGTGTGACAAAGGTTACTTACTCCTGATTGCAGACAGTGAGTGGTAAGACAGTGGCACTTACTCCTGAGATTGCAGACAGTGTTGTGACAGTGTCACCTTACTTACCAGAGATTGCAAACAGTTTGCAGTGCGGCCCCACATAAGGTGTGAAACCTTACCTACCTGAGAGTGCAATTTGCAGAGGGACTGAGTGAGCAGAGCAGACACTCCAGACAGTGGCACTACTACTGTAAGTAACTTTAACTTTAATTGCAGCTTTTGACTAAATGATATGTATGTACCCAGGATTCCATATTGTGAGCATGAAAATGAAACAAGTCATTTTAGTTTGTGTTGCTATAGTATTCACCAGCTATAGGTCAGCGCACAAACTTTAGTGCCAACCATTTTTAGTTGTTCATGGAAGTAGAGCTAAATCTGCTCTTCTGAAAAATTGATTTGAGTTAGCATTTCAAAATACAACTTTGTGTCACTTTAAAATGCTTAAACTGTAGCGTAGAGAATACACTGTTAAGTGATCATTTTCTATGTATGTGAAATATTTATATAGAAGTGTTAATTTAAATTCCCTTCAAATTGCATGTTGTATATTATTAAAAAAATAAATATAAAAAAAAAAAATAATAGTTTTGTAACAATTCTGGCATCATGAGATATTGTTACAATTGCATATCTAAAGCAGACTTTAGCATATTTATCAAGGTGCTGGAAATCTGAATTTTGTTAACTTTTAAATGTTCTCCACGTGTATGTGTGTGTACACACACACACACGTTTTGTAATTGCCCCCCTACTTCTGTATCTGGCCCCCCATGTGCCCCCCCCCTAAATATGAATTCTGGAGACGCCACTGGACAGTAGGTCCCCCCCTCATTATCTTTATGGACCCCACCCGCCGCCCAGGGGTGGGGGCTGGGGGGGGGGAAGGAGAGTAGGTCTCCCCCCCCCCCTTCAATCACTATTGTGGCCAGAAAGAGTCCCTGTGGGTTTTAAAATTCGCCTGCCTATTGAAGTCTATGGCGGTTCGCCCGGTTCGTGAACATTAGCGGAAATTCGCGTTCGCGGTTCGCGAACCGAAAATTTTATGTTCGCGACATCACTATTTGGCACATATTTGTGTGTGGAAGTTTTTAATTTTTTACTAGGCTGTATCCAAGATGCTCCCTTCCCCTCTTCAACTATTGACCTGAACAGCATCAATCATATCCTCTGTGCTTCTTTTCAAAGGCACATCTGTTTTGTATGAATGTACAATCTTCAGAATTTGCAGCATGCTCTTTACAAAATATGCAAATGAAAAAAAAAAAAAGATTGCTATTTCAGGTAACATTACTTTTATTTGCACGAATGTGTTTAAATGAGTGTAAATCCTCAGAATTGGAAGGTATGCAGAATTATAGGAATGTGTTATGGGTAACACGCATAGTTATCATTTCTTTTTAACATCCGGCTTAAATATTACCCAGAGTAAACTGTCTCAATATAAACTAATGTTATCACACTCTGCTCTGTTTGAAATCCTGTATTTTTGATACTAGAGTTGCACCATTTTATTTTCAGGTAAAAGTTTTTTTTATTAATTTTTAGAACTCGTAAAGAAATCACACGTATTATTAGAGAAATTTATATAATAAAAACACAAGTAGATCAAATAAAAAAAAATAACACCCTCTGCTTTAAATACGACTAAGACAATGGAAGCCTAATAATTTCCAATAACTAGTAAAATGGAAACATGTCATCAATAATAATGACTATTTTTGTGTTTAGCACTAGTGCTAATTTTATAATCAAATATGAGGTTCGTAATAACTGTGAAAATATATTCATAAATAAGAGCTATTCTGTTCTCACAGTAAAAATACCTGGTAATGTGTTTTTTTTAATACAATATTTTATGCACCATCCTGTGAAACATAGCATCATTGGTCCTTGAGGGTATAATTTTGTTGGAACAAGGAATTTGGCTGGGATAGTCAAGTATTGGACCTCAAGCTATTAGCGAACTACTAATTCCATAAAGCTTTAACAGAATAAAACCCACGCAGTTCTTTGTTGCTGGCAAAGGTTCATGCTAGTGGCAGCCTGCAAACAGGTAATCAACTAAAGGTCTGATATTTTATTAGTCATAAAATATGCATACTGCTAAATGTTTTTTTTTACAATTAACCACAAAAAGTATACAGACTAATAACATCTACGTACACTGATCAGCCACAATGTTAAAACCACTGACAGGTGAAATGAATAACGTTAATTATATTGTTACAATGGCACCTGTCAAGGGGTGGGATATATTAGCAGCAAGTAAACAATCAGTTCTTGACTTTCATGTGTTGGAAGCAGGACAAATGGGCAAGCGAAAATATCTGAGTGACTTTGACAAGAGCCAAATAGATTGTGTTTTTAACATCATAGGGTCAGGAATACATGTGTTTGTGTTCCTGACCCTATAGTGTTCTTTCAATGCTGGCCATAATAGAGAGGTGTCAGAATACACAGGGCATCGCAGTTTGCTGTGTATGGGGCTGTGTTGCCACAGACCTGTCAGAATGCCCATGATGACCTCTGTCCACCCCTGAAATCACCTTCAATGTGGACCTGGGTGTCAGAAGTGGACCAAGGAGCAATGAGAGAAGATTGCCTGTCTGATGAATCACGTTTTCTTTTAGATGGCTAGGTGCCTGTGTGTCGTTTACCTAGGAAATGGCAGATAGCAGCAGGGTGCACTATGGGATGAAGGCAGGCCGGTGGAGGCTGTATTATGGTCCAGGGAATGTTCTGCTGGGTAACCTAGTGTCCTGGCATTCATTTGGATGTTACTTTAACACATACCCCCCACCAAGAGACTGTTGCAGAGCATGTACACCCCTTCATGGCAATGGTATACCCTGATGTAATGGCCTCTTTCAGCAGGATATTGCACCCTGCCAACTGCAATAATTGTTCAGAAATGGGTTGAGGAACATGACAAAGAGTTAAAGGTATTGCCTTGGCCTCCAAATTCCCAGGATCTCAATCTAATTCAGTGCCTGTGTGTTGTGCTGAAACAACAAATCTGAATCATGGAGGCTGCACAGCACAACTTGCAGGACTTAAAGAATCTACTGCTAATGTCTTGGTGCCATATACACAGAGCATATTCAGAGGTCTTGCGGAGTCTATGCCTTTATGCATCAGAGCTGTTTTGGCAGCATGAGGGGACCTACACAATGTTAGGCAGGTGGTTTTAATGTTGTGGCTGATCAGTGTAAACAAAAATAAAAACTAATCATAGGAACTACGGGATGAGTGTTATTGGTGGAGGAAGAACAAATCTTATTGAAACACAAATACGTAATACGTCAACATTTATATCAGACAGATGAGACCAAAATGGAGGTGTTTGAAGATAAATTGCAATATACAAACTCGGATTAAGAGATTGACTGCTCCATATTTTCTCTAAGTTATTTATTTCACTCTTTACTCACAAACATACCATGATAACTCCTTCATGTGTTAGACCATTGATGGTTGCCTCTTGGTGAGAAAGAGGATTGCTTCTGTTTTAAATGCTTGAGTCTCATGGACTCCAAACAAGTTGTGCTATGATTTATCTCTTTGGCATCACAGTGTTGCAATGATCTCTGCCTTGGCATAGAAATTGTTCGTTTTCTTTACTCACATGCTCAATCAGGCTACACGTAGTAACCTAACCAGCATTATATATCTAGTGGGATTCGGTGCGTAGACCCATTAGGTGTAACATTTCTGCCAAAAAGCATTTTAAATTGCAACATTGTCTATTTATTGAGATTCGTACAGTATCCTAAAGAACAGTCTTCCCAGCATTTTAGCACAAATAAACGAACTAGTAAGCATTTTTGCACAATGTTGCTGCAAACCAAGAAAAAAAAAGCAGCAATCGTGCTCAAATGTAAAGCGCTAAACAAATTTACTGCAGAAATGTAACTTTTTTTCTGTAAATGGTATGAGTGCCATTTGGCTGGGCAACACATCAAAAATATATTCAAGACCTGAAGAACACCCAACACAAGTAAAATATTCAAAAGATAAGTCATATTCTAGAACAACTATGACAAAACAAAATAACATGCACATTGTTAAATAACTATGTTTGTTGTGCTTACATAACAAACCGAATCAAATAATTTCTCAGAAATTGCATTTTAGTATTAAGTTAAAGCTTTATTATTTAGTATTAATGCAATATATTATTATTTGCTAAATGCTTACTGTCTTAAGGAAGATGTCTTAGAATAGGTTTTGTTTGTGTGATTCATGACATCATTCTCAAGGAGCTGTTAATTGTCATATGTGCAATTGCCAAACCAAAAAATAAATAAATGTATGAGTTTTCGAGAGTAACTGTGATACAACCTATATAAGTTCATAATGTATTCACATGTACTGTAAAAACCATCACTCAACATGAAAACCTCAGACACATGGTTGCAGATGGAAATTTTAACACATTTCTGAAATACAAATATGAGTGTAAGACTGCATTTACACAACCATTAAATTACTTTTGACTAAAACAGTATACCATGGAAGAGACAGCAAAATCATATAGATCATCACTGTATTTTGAGAATAAATCTGGACTGTGGTTCAATCGATGACTAGTTATGCTAACAAATAAATCTGTAACACATGTTACAAAAGAAGAGTTTTTTTGGGAAAAAGTGCAGAGCAAAACGCGTAAACATGACTTTGGTTTCCATGCCGATGGCACCCCAGGTTGCACATTATTCCAGATATTTTTTTTTTTACATTTTACATATATGGTCAATATCTATTTCCTCGTACTTCCTCTATGTGAACAGGCATTTCTGAGAACTTAAATAAAGAGACCTTGAATTGTGACCAACAATTAATATATCATCTCATTGCTAACCAACTACAAAGAGCCAGCTGTGTTCCAAAAAATGTCTAATGGGACTCTTAAAATGTCACTGAGTAAATTAATCCCAACAAGTCAGTTTACAAAATATAAAAAAAAAAACTCCGGAACTCGTGACATTGAAAATGTTGTCATCTCCTTAAAGTTTTGAGTTGGGCATAAAATTCTTGGGATGTAATGATTCACCAATATGTTCCCTGGTCTATTAACACGATCTAAAGTATAGCATTGGCAAGTTCAAATAATTCCCATTTAGGGAAAGCCCATCAATATCAAAACTTTTTATGTTTTTTCACTTTAATAACTATTATCGAATAAAAACTACTGTCCACCAATGAACCACTGCATCTATCTGCAACCTATATGACAGGCAACCCCATTATTTGTGGATGTGACCACATGCCCTACTCAACACACATAGCAGTTGAAATGTTACTAAGTCTCTCCTTTTTTGAAAAGTCAAAATGTCAGATATGTAAAGCATTCATTTGAGCAAGTGTCTACTGATGTATTTATTTATTTATTATTCACGTTTTTTTATTGAGTTTGTTAGCATAACAAAGATTTTTTACAAGTCGCAGCGTTAAAATAAGAGTTAATAAACATGTTAATGCGAAAATTGTATAAGTGCAAATACAAACATGTTAAATATTTCCAAACCAGTTCACATATCTGTTAACAGTTCTTTGTTCCAGTTTGAGCTGAACAAATATTATAACATGCTCTTTATAGTGGTAAATAAAGCGAATGTATCGTTAATATTAGTAAACACATCGGTTACAATGAACTATGTTAAATTTCCATTGTGGGCTACGTGTGGTAGGTGGAAGCATCTAAGCTTGAGTATGTTAACCAATTAACAGGTATACAATCAAACAGTAGCTGTCCTTCTAGAATAACTGAGAACAGATTTGGGTGTGAGGAGATGGAAACACACACCTTTGTACATCTTAATGGTAATCTAAATAGTCGGGGAAAATGTGCTCTCAAAGTACTATTCGTGTTATATAATTGTGTTTACTCCTAATCACCCGACATCCAAATTACCTAACTGCTGTGATGTAGTGTCTATTTGCAGGGTAGCAGTGATCATTGTCTCCTAAAAGGTCTGTTACCTGATAAGTGGCGGACTAAGGAGGGGGGCGGAGAGGGCAGTCCACCCCGGGTGCCACCTGGTAGGGGGATGCCATGACCCTGGTCTGAGGGCTAGTGGGGGATGTGTGAGCTGTGCCCCATGGCAGTGGGGGTGTTGCACAGCTCACACTGAGAGACCTGCAATGTGTATCCATCCCCTAATGGATTGGATTTTTGGTTGTTTCCAGTTAAGGGGGATTAGTTGATTGGCGGCCCTTGTCAGTTGGGTGACCATTGATGTTTCATGTTTACCCAGGTGAGGGGGAGGTATTAGAAACAATCTGAATCATGTTTTCAACATTTTCTGGGTTAAGGTGTGGATTAGTTTCCAAAAGTTTACTATCATCGGGTACTGCCACCATATGTGTGATTTGTGAGCGTCAGGTTTGTTACACCTTCAGCACCTATCTTGGGTCGAGCTATGTATCTTGTGCATCTTGGCCGGAGTATAATGCCATTGTGTGTGGCGCGTATAGTTACATTCCTGTGTCGCTGTTGATGAGGACGCCTTATGTACTTTCATAAATATTTTTTGCCATTGAACCTTAGATATATCCAGACCTAGCTCCCCTGCCCATTTGTGTGTGTATGGAGGGATGTCCTGTGATTGGGCCTTTTGTATTTGAGTGTATGATGTGGAAAGAAGTTTAGTTTTCAGTGGATGAGAAATACATAGTTCTTCTTATTGTGTGGGTTGCTGTCCCCCTTCTGGTAATAATTTTGTTCTACGGATAAAGTGGGAGAGTTGTGTATATTATAGTTGTTGTATTCCAGTGGGTGTGCTCGTGGGAATTATATGGTCCAGTGGTATCAATTTATCCTCTCTACTTATATCTTTCAGCTTTAAGTATGGGTTGTGGTATTGCTGTCTAAGCAGATTCCCTGTGGTTCCCCTTGAGAAGAGGGGGTTGTGAGTAAGAGGGTAAAGTGGGGAGGGGTAAGGAGCAAAGTCTGTGGGTTGTGTCCATATTTTAATTGTGGGCACAATAGTTGGATGCTTTTTGTGTTCTAAAAGCATTGAACCAGATTTGTGCAATGGAAGTGTCTGAATGGGGATTTTTAAGGAGTCCTCTACAGTCACCCACTGTTGGGTTGTGTGATCCCTGGTCCATTCGTAAATCCTAACTAGGTGAATGGCTTTGTGGAATATGTCTATGTCTGGTAGACCTACCCTGCCAAGGTCTTGTTGTTTTGTGAGGATGGAGTTCGCTAGACGTGGATGTGTGTTTGACTAAATGAAGGATGTAAAGAGTGTCTTGAGAAAGACAGAAAATGTATTGGGGAGCTCTATAGGGGGTGTTCGGAGTGGATAAGTATGCATGGTAGTATATTCATATTTATGATGTTCATTCTACAGAACCAGCCATAGCATGGGTTATGCCATTGTTTGATATCTTTTGTAATAGCCGCTAGTAGGGGGAGGAAGTTTAATTCGAACAGTTGGTCTAATTTTTTTGGCAGGTGCATTCCTAAGTATTTTATAGAGGTGGTAGCCCATGAGAAATGAAATCTTTGGCGGAGGAGATTGTCTAATTCCTGTGAGGTATATAGAGGAACTAATTCACATTTAGTCAAATTTGCCTGGAAATGAGATACTTCAATATAGGTGTTCATTTCCTCTAGAATGTGTGGAATGGTGTTAAGAGAGTTCTGTAATGGAAATAGAAGGTCATCCGCAAAGGCAGAGACCGTGTATTCTTTGTTTTGGATTGTGAATCCCCAGATCTGAGGGTTGTCTCTGATGCTTTGAAGGAAAGGCTCAAGTACCAAGATAAAGAGAAGAGGCGAGAGGGAACACCCTTGTCGTGAACCATTGGTTATCAGTACTGGTTCAGTCAGTTGGCCATTAATTCGCAGTCAGGCAGTGGGTGTTGAATAAATCGCTCCCAGCCATTCCTGCCAACGTGGGCCAAAGCTTAGAAATTGCATGGTTGTTAACATTAGAGACCAATTCACTCTATTAAAGGCTTTTTCAGCGTCGATGGCCAATAGAGCGCTTTGTATTTTGTTTGTTTGAGCCCAATGCATTAGATTAAGAATGTTGGTGGTATTGTTCTTTGCTTCCCTGCCCAGGACAAATCCTGATTGGTCCATGTGTATGAGCCCAGGAAGCAATGGCTTCTGTTGGCCATGATTTTGGTCAATATTTTTGGTGATAAAGGGATGGCCTAGCGTCTGGGAAATTATCTTGAAATATTTACCCGTGAAGCTGTCAGGACCTGGGCTCTTGCCTATTGGGATGCTTTTGGTTATGTGGTGGAATTCTTCTACTGAGATGGGACTGTCTAGAAATGTTATCTCATTTTGTGGTAGAGTATTTTGGATCCTCTGTTGGAGGAAAGTATGGATGGGAGGACATTAGGTGTTCGTTGTGAAGGAGCTTTATGGTATGCATCTTGGGTTTCCAGAATGTCCCTGTTGAGTAGTTTGTGTTCTGCTGTAATTGAAGATGTTGTCCAAGTTTTCAGTCATACTGTTTAGTGATAGTCCTGGCTTGTGTGAATGGGAAGCCCCAACGATATTTGATGTTGCAGTTCCTGAGATGTTCTGTGATAGGTTTCAATGCTCTCCTCGCTTGCAAGGTGAACCAAGAGGGATCTGAATAGATTTATATTGGATTCTCGTGAAAATCAAAGTGGCTGAGTCGTGTCCTTATCTTTAATAGAAAAGTAGTGAACACAACATATTACGTCTCTAGTAGCCTCTGAAGTCAACCCTCTCATGCCCAACGACCTGTGGGCTCTATCCAATATAATTTGATTGTCGCTGGCTTCCCCAAGAATTAAGTTGAATAGTTCAGTTAGAATGGAAGCAACATCTTCACCTTGGGCCTCAGGTAAACCCCGGATCCTTAAATTGTTTCTGCGGCCGCGGTTATCTAGGTCGTCAATATGACGCTGAATAGAGGACAGAAAGTGTGTTTGGCCCTCTATAGTAGTGGAGAGATTAGTTATTTGGGACTGTAGTATGTCGTGGTCTCCTTCTAGGTCTTTAACTCTGAGACTTACTTGATTAATATCCACGCTCATCGCCTCCATCTTGGCTTGAAATGCAGCTTCCAGCTTACTCACCATTGCTGCTAAATCAACCTTGGAAGGTAAGGAGATGCTAGAGCTCTCAAAGGGCGCTGGGCTTAACAGAGAAGAGGCAGCTTGATTTTCCCTTACCACCATCTTGCCATCCATGGCCTCCGCCTCGTGGTCTGCCGAATCGTGGAAAAAGTGGGTCAAGTAGCCAGATTCTGTAGAAGGGATTTTCCATCCTGCACCCTGAGTAGAATTGTGCTTCTTAGGGTTTCCCATTCTATTCCAAAGTCTCCGATTAGAGTGGATTGAATCCTGGGTCTTAGAGAGCTGAATCAATGCACAACCATTCAGCTCTGCAGCAAGCCACGCCCCTCAAATTTATTTATTTTTATCTCTTACTATTGTACACAGAAAAAGTGGCCCATTAAATTGAGATTTGTTTTTGCTTGTTTAATTTTAGGTAAGATTTTGTTCTGTATCTGTACTTTGAAATCATCAAATAAAAACTTAAACAGAAGAACATTACTAGGAAAAACTATTGGTGCTGCTTGGACTAATGAGGAAGTATTGGTCTGAGCAACAATGCTGACTGCTTTTAGCCTATAAGAGTGCCCATTGCCACTATGAATGGGTATAGCTATAATTGTATAATCTCTGCCTAAGTCACATTTCTGGTAGGGAACTGGGCTGTGCGTGACCAGGGACCTCTATTTAGTGTTAAACTGCTTGAAAATGATTTAACACTAAAAGGAGGGACAGCATCACAGGACATGAGGCATTATAACCAATTCAATGAGATTAAATGGTTATAGTGCAAGTGTCCCTTTAGCCTCAGTAAAGCTAATTAAAGTTCCCATGGTGGTAGAGTTGCAATGATGCACAACAACAGCTAAGGAAAGAATTCTCCCCACCTTGCCTTTCTCTTTCTCAACCACACATAGATCATGCCTTTCCTACCCTTCAGACTTTCTCCCCTGCTACTGAACAAGAGGTGGCTGCACTTCTCCTTTCCTCTCGCCCCACCACTTACCCGCTTCCTATGGAAAAGCCTGCCTACCGCCATCAGACTCTCCTCTAGTCTTCAATCGTTTAAGAAGTGCCTTAAAACCCATCTCTTTAGGAAAGCTTATGGCCTCCCAGAGTAACCTCTTCCTCACATACCTGTCTCTTGCTCTCTCCTAAAGGGCTGCACTCTACTCTCTCCTTCAGCTCTGCTTCACTCCCACCTTAGTTGATTGATATTTCCTGTCCTATTGTGTTTTATACCACACCTCCTATAGACTGTAAGCTCGTTTGAGCAGAGTACTCTTCAACCTATCGTTCCTGTAAGTTTTCTTTTAATTGTCCAATTTATAGTTAAATCCCCCCCCCTCATAATATTGTAAAGCGCTACATAATCTGTTGGCGCTATATAAATGACAATAATAATAATAATAACAAAATAGAGCTCCATTTAACATCAGAAAGAATGCAAATGAGCGCTACCTAAAACACATTAATGTCAGATTTCTTTTGAAACTATCTTTTAATTCCGTTTCTTTTTTATATTGTGCCATTTGTTTGTCAGCAACATTTATGTCCTAGTTAAAGAACTACCAAAAATAGGACAGGTATCAAGTATTTGCCATATATGCTTACATTCTAAGTAGCCTCATTAAAACGAATGGAAGAAGATGGTTTAACATTTTCTTATAAAAAAATTGATATGCATTGTTTCGCACAGTTTATATGCACTCACATCGCGTCTCTGTTACAAATAGTTTTAATTTCAATTCCCATTGACTTATTGCCAAATTAATATTAATATTTTTCGCCTCAATGTCCCCATAGGAGCGTAGAAGTGAACTTGAGAAATTGTAAACTATATGCATAATGTTTTTTGGCATTAATAATATTTTTGCATTCATTTGTAGATCACCAAATGTTATCCATATGTTATTATATTAAATCTGAAGTAAGAGAAAAATATCAGTTGATAAATCACGTCATAAAGTAATATGTAAAATAGAATCAAGATGGCAATGTGAACTCTATTTCTAGTAGAAAAATCGGAAAATTGGTTTGTTGACCCTCAAAAGCCTCCGACTGAAAATAGACCTATATGGGTCACAATATGAAATGATGTCCGGAATAAATCGTATGTCTATGTAATTGTCAAAATTCTTTAATTAGATAAAAATGTAAAACATTTTTTAATTTAGATCTATATTGTTTAAAGTTCCCAATCACATCTAAATATTTATAATGTGAATAAAAATAAGCTTTAGATTGAGAAAGAAAAATTAAAATGAAAAGAGATGATTTTAAAAAGATGATTAAGAGAAAGTATTCTTCACAGATCATTTTTCTCAACTCCAGACTATTTATCAGAACGTATACAAAGCATTCTATTTTTTTTTTTTTAAATAGAACATTATAAAAAAAAACTGTATTTTTAGCAAAACACTGAATACACAAAAAGACTGGTACCATGTCAATAATAATATAATCCTCTAGTGATCAGACTAGTGATTGGATGCATAGCAAGTTAAATGTAAAAAGGCAAAAGTACACATCCTGGTATGTATACAATGTTTTGATAATCTATAAATATTAAAATAAAAACTTATCAGATTGTTCACACTGTGTCTTCTAGTTATGAGACTGCTTGTATTGGCACCTACTTACATAGACTACAACCAGCTGTGCCAAGGCAGTGATTATCTTTTTAATAAAAGGTACAAACTATGGACTTTGGGGATGATTATTCAATTGTTATAGCAGAAAATTAGTTCAATCATAATATATATATATATATATATATATATACACACATTTGCACTAATTTATCATTAAATCCAAGCAATTGCAAAAGAAAAAAAAAATGTTTTTTTACTATGTCCATACTTTCCATCAGTATCTCTGAAGAAGGATTATAAACTGCATACATGTGTCAGTGCTGTCCAAGATTAGTGGGAGTTATGCATCTGTGGGGCAGTTGACAGGCATTTATACATCTCTTTCACAAGATGAATTAAGAAAAGAAGCTGGATCTCAGGCTTTATAGTAAACCCCTCCTCTTAACCTCTATACTAGGCTAACTTTCAATCAATAAACCTTATACTAACCTAAACAATAGCCTTATCTTTGGCCCTAACCCCAAACTCTAACTCTGACAACAATCATAACACAAACCTCAAATGGACACTATAGTCAGCTTATTGTATTTGTTCCGGTGAGTATCATCATTCCCTTCAGGCTTTTTGCAGTAAACACTGTATTTTCAGAGAAAATGCAGTGTTTAAATTACAGCCTAAGGATACCTCCACTGGCCACTCCTCAGATGGCTGCTAGAGGTGCTTCCTGGGGCAGTGCTACACAGTGTGCAGCTCTGCCATTCAGTGTATCCACCCCTGCATGGAGACACTAAATGTTCATCATAGAGATGCATTGATTCAATGCATTCTATGAGGAGATGCTGATTGGCCACGGCTGTGTTTGTCTTGTGCTAGCTCTGCCACTGATTTGCCTCTTTGACTAGCTCAGCAAATCCAATGCTTTCTTATGGTAAAGCATTGTGATTGGTATTAAGCAACACCTCTGATGATGTTTACCAAGTAGGCAGATCAGAGGCAGAACCAGCAGCAGAAGATGGGAAATAAGGTAAGATTATACTACATTTAGGGAGGGCAATGGGGGGAAGGGATGGGGGCAGGTGGGCTAGATGGAGTTTTTAATGCTATAGTATCAGGAATACATGTTGAATACATGTTAGCACATTAACCTAAGACTATAAATCTAACATAATATTGAAGATGCATAATACTGAAGCATGTTTATGGGGCAAACAATGCCAACTTGGGGTTCTGAGGACATTGATAAACCATTGAGCCTTCACTTTTGTGCTTTATTATAATGTCTCCAGAAATGTAAATGTCAACATGGACTCCTACTTATCAGTTGTCGAGGAAAGCTTACAAAAAGCATGCTGTTTTTCACAATTCTAAATTGCACATTATAAATAATTGAAAGACGAAAAAGTTATTTCTATACTCCAGTGGCTCTTTAATTCACATCTCCACCCATCCATTAACTTATTTAGTTTCATTTTAATATCGCAGGGATTTGATTTATGACATTTTGATTTCAAAAGGCTCATTTTAAAGATTGTTGAAAAAGTACATCAGCAAATGCAACAACAAAAAAATCCCCCAAGAGAACTCGGTAGCTCAGTTAGTCCCACGTATCATCATTCTCAGCATGATCAGTATATGTCCAAGGCAACTTTCATTTTTAGTTGTTTTTGGAAACGGTGTGAGTTTACTGCAGTCTTGGCTTTAAGCAAGATAAGAGTTATGTCTTTCAATTTAACCTGCCAAGTTAAACTTATGCCTTGGTGTGAAATCACGTGTTTACCCACGTGCAACTTAACCGTAATATCTGATTGTACTAACATTCATAAAATCTTACCTAACCAAAACTTCCTCTAACCTTATGTGAAAAAAATATATTTAAAAAAAAATCCCTTTCTGGCCCCTGTTGAAAGAGAAAAGAGCTGGATTTAAATATAAATTATAACTATTTAATCTGGTTTAAGAAAACACCCTCTGATTCAACAACTAAAATATAAAATCTGTCTAATCTATCTGTCTGTCTATCCTATCCTATATGGAGAAAAGTATTGAGACCTAATTATTGAATTCAGGTTTTTCAGTCAGACCCATTAACACAGGTTTATAAAATCAAGTCCCTGGACAAGCAGTCTGCATTTACAAACATTTGTGAAAAAAATGGGTCGTTCTGAAGAGCTCAGTGAATTGAAGCTGGGTACTGTGATTGTAATAAGTCAGTTCATAAAATGTCATCCCTGCTAGATACTCCATGGCCAACTGTAATATTAACTGGAAAGTGGGAGCATGTAGGAACAGCAGCAACAGCCACGAAGAGGAAGAGGAATACTTTACTACGTAAAGTCAAAGAGTGGGGTCACCAAGTGCTGAGGCGCACAGTGCGTAAAAGTCTTTAACACTCTGCTGATTCCATAGCTGAAGAGTTCCAAACTTCCACTGGCATTAATCTCTGTGCACGGGAGCTTCAGGCAATGGGTTTTCATGGTTGAGCAGCTGCATGCAAGTCTAATATCACAAAGTACAATGCCAAGCGTTGGATCAAGTGGTGTAAAGCATGCCGCAACTGGACTCTGGAGCAGTGGAAATGTGTTCCTTGGAGTGACGAATCACGCTTCTCTGTTTGGCAGTCTGATGAGCGAGTCTGAGTTTGGTGGATGCAAGTAGAACTGTAAAGTTTGGTGGAGTTAATGATATAGGACTGTTTTTCAGGGTTTGGGCTAGGCCCCCTACTTCGAGTGAAGGGAAATCTTAATGCTTCACCAAGTCAAGATATTTTGGACAATGCTATGCTTTCAACTTTGTTAGACCAGTTTGGAGAAGGCCCTTTTTTATTCCAGCATGACTGGGCCCTAGTTTACAAACAAGGTCCATAAAGACATGATTGGATGAGTTTGGTGTGGAAGATCTTGACTGGCCCGCACAGAGCCCTGATCTATCCATCAAGATATCTATTTATCTATCTATCTATCTTATCTATCTGTCTGTTTATTTATGTCTGTTTTCTATAAATGGCTGGTTGGCCAAATATATGGTGAAATCACAGAAACATTGTCAAAATAGTGATGTAAGAAAAACTGAAAAGAATCATTTTGACCTACAAATTGCAATTCATTTGTCACCAACAAGTTAATATTTACAGAATAAGCCCTCATGTTCTATTTTTAAACATCCCAACATCTCTTTAGAGCCTATTTATTAGAAGGGAACAGTCATTAAATAAAACCTTGAAAATCACCTATAACGTGTACCTATCTTTGATGCAATGCTCTTTTTTTATATCTATGTTAAAGAGTCAGCAAATTATATCACAATCCGGCTCGTTGGACACATTGCAAGTGAGAAGAAAATAATCATAATTTCATTTCTTCTCTTCTCTGTATGCTTTCTATATGCTGATTGCCAGGTGCAGACTTCTTAAAACAATGATTGACAGGAAGCCAATATAGATTTATCCAGCTGCAGGATAGAGAGGTGTGGATTTCCACATTTAATTTCATATTTCACACCTCACAAATACATACTTGTTAAATAAAGGGGACAAGTAAACTATTTATTATTTTTATATTTTATTTATTTTTTGCTGTGCATATCATCATTACATATACACTTGTCATGCCCCAAAAGCAATTGACGAGCAGAGAGCATACCATGCATTGAAACATATTTGGGACATTGAGATAATATGTGCACTTTTTTAAGGGGTTATTATAACAAGAGTTAACCATTGCTAGTTAAGATGAGTAACAGTCTGCCCATAACTATAGTGCGAAATTATTAAAGTATTACTGAGGCATCATTTGTATCAGAACAATTGCTACAAAAACAGTGTATTAGTTGTTATAACAAGCTAGTGTGTTATGATTATTTAATTGCTGAGTGTTGAAATGCAAGCTAATCTATTGTTCCTTAAAAAGGGTTTAAATACGCTGAAATTTAGTAGCGAGCGTCTGCTATGTATGTACCATTGAGACCCACAGTGCTAATAGTAAAACCTGTGAGGGCAATTAAATACGTTAGGCGATGTCAGGGCTCTTGCTAGAAATAAAAATAAATGTTGAAGCGTTTTTAGAGAGTACGTTAGAGAGAGTACATTAAACAGGCCCAGGAGTCCTTGGAATACATCCTCTAGGGCTTAGGCATCACTTAGTTTCGGATAATCCTTCGGGTTAGCAGGCTGTCGGCATCTGGTGTGCAAGCTGTCTCATTTGCAGAAGCACTTCACCCTATCCCCCGTCTGGGCACTGCTCGGAAGTAGCTAATGAGTCCTTCAGAGGGGGCTCTGCTGCATCCGCTGTATGAGGTACCTCGTGACTGCCGTCCCTTTTCGGTGCTTTTGATGCCTGAAGCATGGTAACGGGCAGAGGTGGCAACACATTGAGGGCAGGGAGATTGCTCCCTCCAGCCCCAGGCCTGTGTAGAAGCCGACATCTCAGGTCCACGGACCCGGAAACCTTGTCTCCGTGATTTTGGAAGCAAGCCAGGAGGTCTCGTGGGGCCTTTGGTGGGGCCTTAGCTGCTCATGGTAGGCGAAATACCCTTTCGATGGGTACCTGTCTGGCTTGCTTGGGAGGTAAAAGTGACTGCATTAGTCTCTGCAATGTGTGTGGGAGTTCAGACTCCGGTATCTCCTCTCCTATGCCTCGGATTTTTATATTCCGGCAGCAACTCCAATCCTCTAAGGTTGCAATGCGCTGCTCGTATGTGGAGTGCTGTAATTTGATTTCCTGGACCGTTTGTTGTAGGACTTGTAGGGTTGTTTGGTGCACTGGGAGTCAACCTCCAGTGTGCCCAGGCGGCCGGTTAGGCCTTGTAGGTCCTTGCGCAGTTGGGCCATGTCGGCCTGTATTGTTAGTCGGAGGTCTGCTAGGAGGTCTTTCATGACCGTAACGGTCACAGGTGAGGAGTCTGTTTTCGGGGGTGACTTGCGAGGTGGCATTTCCTCATGTGGGTGCTCTATCTCAGTCTCCGTGGTGAAATCATCGGAGATATCCGAGCCGTAGTCGTTGTAAGCGGCCATGTTGGGGCCTTGGGCGCTAAGTGCCTGCTTCCATATGTCGCCGATGCTGTGGTGCTGCCGCGGGTTGTCGGGCTTAGATTTTTTATTTTTGCGGTCCATATCGTTGGTGGATGCCTGCAGGTCGGTTTGGCACCCGTTTCGTTGGGCTGGGTTCGTGTAAGCTGGTCCAAAGTACTCTTTTGCAGCCCTGATCTATTTTAATTTGGTTTGATATCAATAATGACATCATAATATCATCCTTGGATATTTAGCTTGTGTAAAGCAAATCAATCTATGATGTCACCCTTACAGCATGATTGAGTGGTCAGTTGTCTTTATTCATAAAATGTTGTCCAAACTGCAGCATAATTAAACATACTCAAAGCTGAACTCTGAGAAACGTTTCAATCTGAAAAAGAATGGTAATTACTGTTCAAGTAATTTTAACTAAAAACATACCTCCTAACGTTTGGGTGAGCCCTGAGAGGACATCACCATTGATGGATTTGTTTCACTACTGATACCCACTAAAAGGGCTGGTCCTGCTGGTGCCCGACCTATAGGACCTTGCGGATATTGCTGCTGAAGAATTTTCTGCAGGGTCCTAGTGTCTGTTCACAGTGCGAGTTTGGCTAATGATGCACTCACACTGTGCTGCCCAAAGACAGTACCCCGGTGTCCCTGGAAGACAGACACCATATAATTGGAATGGCAGAACAGGACCCCAAATCAGGACAGTCCTGCTGAAATTGGGATTGTTGGTGTGTTTGTTAAAATTATCTATCAGGTTTCTTTTCAGTAAAAACACATACACATACAGTGTATATTGTATTTTCATTCATTCTCAATAGTTTAAACATAATTCAGCCTATTAAAGTGCTACATTAACATTTTAAATGGATTACAATGTCTGCCTTCTTGCTTCCATAGGAAACTTCTTAAAGTTTGCATCCAAACAAAGACTAGTTGACAGCAGTAGTTAAAAGCAAGCCTATTAAATACAATTTTTAAGGATATCTGTTCTTTTTTAGTTTCCTCCCTCATTTGAAAGCTGTGCTGGGAGATAGGGACCCACTTCAAGTAAATGAGTCACATTTGCTTCTCAGCCAGGACAATTAAACATCTTGTAAAATCCATGACCTGAGGCCTTTCATTTACCACATCATTCCCCCACTGACTCCCGAAGGCCAGCTAAATAAAATCAGTTTGCAAGTTACAAAGCACACAAACGCTTTGTTTCTTTTAAAAAAATATTGCATTATTATTATTATTTCATTTTCATATTACATGAATGACTGATGACATTCAGTTAAATTATTTCTAAAATATGTGTTGTTTACTTGTGAACGATTTTTGCAACAAGTTTACTTTTTTAAAGCCAGGCGTATGAAAACATAGATATGCACACGCTACAAAGATATTGTGAAAACACGTACACACACACAAACGCACAGTATAAAACCTTTTTTTTTCACCATCCCTGTCTATGCTCTGTTCAGGGGAATGAGGATGGTAAACGTTTGACTGCAATAGCCCAGTCGTAGGGCAGCTGCCCAGTACAGGGAGCAGCCACTGGCTACTTGCCATTTAGTGTACAACCCCCCATTCATGGTATGGCAAGTGGGGGTATAGGGGAGGTGTTAAACCTCCCTTGTACTAATCTGGGGGTCATTTTGACACTTACCGTTTTTATCAACTAATTGCTCACTGGCTACTAGTGCTGCAAGCTGTAACTAGTTACAACTTGCATTTATTAACAGGTCTTTCTGGTCAGGACGCAGGCCTGCTGGGGTTCCCACTGGGATATTTCCTGGTGGGCTCCCCCTGTCTTGAGCCACCTCCCCCCGTGCCGGGCCGATCCTCCAGGCACCCAGGAAGTGGCCATTTGGCCACCTTAGGTTGCCCCCGAAACTGTGCTAGGAAAGGCAGAGCAGGCACTTGCTTACCCTGATGGCAGGTGCCTGCTCTGCCAACAAATGCCGGTGACCGGAGGACAGGGGGGAAGGAGATGGCAGGCGGCGAGGGAGGCTGTTCCTTCAGCTTCCCACTCCTCCCTCGCACACCCTCTGTAATGCTGGGAGCCAGAATATGACGTCATTCCGGCCCCGGCATACTAAACAGCGGGCGGGAGGAGTTAGGAGCTGCTCCACACTGGACCCCAGGGAGGTAGGGAGGCTGGATGGGCCTCAAAAAATAAAATTGTGTGGGTCTGTGTGTCAGTGTGTGTGTGAGTGTTTGACTGTCAGTGATTGAGTGTGTGTGTGTGTGTATGTGTGTGTGTCTGTCAGTGACTGTCTGCCTGTGTGTGTGTCTTTCAGTGAGTGAATGTATGTCTGTCAGTGAGTGTCTGTGTGTGTGTCTGTCAGTGAGTGAGTGCATGTCTCTCAGTGAATTTGTGTGTGTCTGTCAGTGAGTGAGTGTATATCTGTCAGTGAATTTCTGTGTGTGTGTCAGTGAGTGAGTGTATTTGTGTCAGTATGTGTGTGTCTGCCAGTGTGTGTCTGTCAGTGAGTGAAATGAGGGGGCGGCCAAATGAATCTTAGCCTAGGGCGGCTGAATTCCTTGCACCGGCCCTGTTTGTGGTCAATATTTTCAAGTCCATTAATCAAGGCTTATGTCCTCAATAAATGGCATTACATCATTGCCTCCAATATTTTTTAAGCTTCAGTATAATAATAATAATAATAATATGTTTTTAGAAAACTGATATTATATGAAGCGATACTTATCGGCTCTTAATAAGCCTTTGTTGGAGGTGATATAATTATTTCAAACTGATAAAAGACGTACCAGGGGCCAGTAAACTGCTAATAAACATTATCATCTGGATTGTAATTGATGCCTAAGTTAAAATCTCCCAAAGACTAATTCTATATTTGAAGCCAATCTTTATAGAAGATGTGGAAAAGTTTGTATTGAAGTAGAAATTTGAATTTATGTATTTGTTTATATGCTTTGCACTCTAAAATGATAGCCCATCATTTTAGAATGATTTCTAAATTCCATTTCATAAGACCCAGTTTCCCTTTTCATATTCCCAAACCAAACCATGCATGACTGCTTTTGGGCAAAATATATCCCAGTCTTTCATGGTTTGGTTTGGGAGTATGGAAAGGGAAACTGGGTCTTATGAAATCAAATGTAAAAATATTTAAGATTTATGGGCTATCATTTTGGAGTGCAAAGCATATAAACAAACAAATAAATAAACGTGATTAAAAAATTGTAGACCATTGTAGACCAATATGCTGTTAGAGGAGCGATGCTGTATTAATGTATCTATCCTTGCAAGCACGCTGCATTGGCATCATACTTGATTCTGGCCTCACCTTTGAGCCTCACATCCAGTATGTTGCTAAATCCTGTAGATTTCGTCTTGAAAACATAGCCCACATGTGCCTCTTTCTTATGCAAGATGCTACCAAGGAGCTTGTCCATGCTCTAGTTATTTCCCGCATGGATTTTTGTAACACTCTCCTAATCGGTCTTCCCAAAAGCCGTATTGCCCCGCTACAGTCTGAAATTAATGCTGCCGCCAGACTTATTTTCCTCTCACACCGGACCCCTCTGTCAGTCCTTGCATTGGCTTCCAGTATCCTACAGCAGTCAATTCAAAGTGCTAACCCATACCTATAAAGCACTGAATAATTCTAGCCCCTCTTATATCTCTTCATAGATCCGTAGGTATGCCCCTTCTCTGTCTCTTCGCTCTGCACATGACCTTCTCCTGTCCGCTGCTCGCACCCGTATGGCCAATTCATGCTTGCAGGACTTCTCTCGGGTGGCTCCCTTCCTATGGACTAGCCTGCCTACCGCCATCAGACTCTCCTCTAGTCTTCAATCGTTTAAGAAGTTCCTTAAAACCCATCTCTTTAGGAAAGCTTATGGCCTCCCAGAGTAACCTCTACCTCACATACCTGTCTCTTGCTCTCTCTTAAAGGGCAGCACTTTACTCTGTCCTCCAGCTCTGCTTCAATCCCACCTTATTTGATTGCTATTTCCTGTCCTAATGTGGTTTATACCCCACCTCCTATAGACTGTAAGCTTGTTTGAGAAGGGTCCTCTTCAACCTATTGTTCCTGTAAGTTTTCTTGTAATTGTCCTATTAATAGTTAAATACCCCTCTCATATTATTGTAAAGTGCTACGGAATCTGTTGGCGCTATATAAGTGTAGATAATAATAATAATAATCTATCTATCTCGGAAAAAACAACATTTTATAAAGTGCAATTTTAATACATTGTTTAATTGTTTACCTACTTTACCTAGCTATAAAAAAATACTTTTGTTACGTTGAATACACCATTTTCAGCTATATTGGACAAATGTTTATAGTTAGAAAGATAGAAACGCAGAATGATACGGCAGATAAGGACCATCTAGTCTGCCCAATTAGTTCTCACCTTTTTGGAATTCCCATTTTAGTGAATAACCCTAAGTCATTTCTGGGGAGGGCATATAAACTTTCCACACATTGTTATATATGGTGTGTATTATTATTCTTTACTTATAAAGAGCCAACACATTTTGCCGCTCAGTACATGGTTACAATTAATACAAGTAAAACGACAAAGAGGCAATCAATTTATCTGATAGGAAATACAATGTAATACAACATTTCATTAACAATTACAGGAGGAGTTGAGGGCCCCATTCACATTGGAATTTACGATCCTGTTACTTTATTTATATTTATTTGAATAAGAATTATTATAAATATCATAGTTATACAAATACATCAGTTTTAATTAAAAAAAGGCAGGTGTCCAAATTATAGGGATCGTGTTTTAAATCCAATTATAGGAAATTGACTCAAAACCAAAGAAAAACTGAAAATATTTGTTTGATAAACATTTCTGTCCATGAAATAACTGTTAAAATACATTAATGCTGTTTTTATAACGTAAGAAAAACAATTAGTTAACAACATAGATTTGATCCAACAAATGGTTCCTTATAATGTTATCATTATACCATAAATCAAACAATGAATAGTTCAACATGACATAATCCAGTGTAATGACAGATTTATAAGGTCAGAATATTTATGCTTACAAATAGTTTCCATAATTATTGTACAATATAGGTTCACCATAATAATATTTATGTTTCTGGACCCGTGAAAACATAGTCCACTAAATTCAATCAAGATGGCAGAACAGCTATACTTTGTAGAATTGAGGCCTCCATTTAATATTGCTGGATACGCTTTCCAAGCTATTTACTATTTTTGGATAAACTATTAAATTATTCAATATTATAAAAAATATTTTATTTTTGTATTTTTTTTTTATATATTGATATATTATTTAATATTTTTTATTTATTACCGTACTTGATATTTTAAGATTTCTAAAAAAATATTTCCTAATTTGGAAAGCTTATCTAAAAATATAAAATGGAGGTCTTAGTGAAGAATGTGAATTATTATACATATAGAATCAATTAAATAATAAGTAGACTAATGCCCAGCTGAACCATTTTTTTCAGAATAAAAATAATTAATGTGGCAGAATTTCGGCCATATATCGGTTCAGCTCGGCAGAATTTTGGTACTGAAAACTGACTCCAGAAATGAATCAGACGAATCAAAAGGGAGTCAAAGTGAGTCAGTCAGTGTACTGATGATAGGAGCATTTGCACTCCATTTCATTCAGAGATCAAGTGAAGAAAAGCAACCAATAGAGGGAAAAACTTCTCACTTGATCTGTGAATAAACTCAACATTTAGTGACCGTCCCTTAGCCATCAAACTTCTTTTTTTTTTTTTTTCATCAATGAGCTCTTTTTTGGCCCCATAGGCGGAATTCAGAATCACAATTCTGTGTCCTTTACTGTACTGGAATAATTCAGCAAATAATATACAGTACATTACAGCCTAGTTTTCTCTTCTTTCAAATGATAACTATTTGTGTTGGCTTTTTGTTTTTTGCCTCTTACCCTGATTGTTTCCAACTGAATGCCAGATGTTAAGATGAAGTTGTATATTTAAGATGTTACATCAACAGAGTTACTCACAATTACATATATAGAGCTCTTCAAATTCACACTTGTGAACTAATGATGGGTGTAGGAACTTGGGAGGGGGTAGATCCACCACAGACAACATTGCATGGTTATTGAAACTGTGCAAATGCCCCCAGTTATTATAATCAATATTGAATTTATTAAGGCATTTTCACATAAGAAATAATAAGTTGGGTTTTAATTTAAAGTTTAGAACCTTTTGTTTATGTTTCCATTGTGAAACACCCTAGGAATTTTTTCCTCAATCATTGAGTAATGGGTGGGGTGGGCTTATCTGAATAGTCAAATGTTATTTTCTGTGCAATACGAATGTCAAGCTCCAGTCGAATACTCCTTTATATAGGGTTGGGTTAACTGTGCCGAATGCATTTTAAGGAAGTAAGATGATATTTTTCAAATCTTTAGTTCTAAAATAAATAAACTGCATTGTATAACATATATGGACATATGCATATATACATAAAAAATAAACAGGGCTAGTAAGACATAAAGTGTGCATGGATAGTTTGAAGGTAACTCTATGGTCTAAGATAAATAACAGGTTCAATGAGTGTTACCGTTTTGAAGACTAAGAGGGTAACTCACTAACGTGAGAATTTAAGGAGAATTCAAAGCAAATTTGAAATTTAAGGTGAGAATAGTAAAATTGGAAGAATCATTTATGTCAGCAATGTTTTTAGTTCCTCGACTCTGGAGTTAAGTTTGTAATTCGCTTTACATTCTCATTTAAATACGTCGAAGCCAGGTTGAAAACAAGACACTCTGTAATGTGATTGGTTACTGTATATATAGCTTGATATGTCATCAATGTAATGCAAATTAGATTACATTTAATATATGAATTACAAAATTAATAGCGAGGTCACGTTGCTTAAATAGACCGTGATACGTCCTTAACCCAAATCAATCTATAGTCTAAATAATCACTTCTCCAAAAAAAACAACAACAACAAAACATATCTCATACCTGGTACAGGCCAATACTAAATATACTGTATTGCTGCCCTGATAAATAGAATGCAATCATATCTTCCCCAAGTGTAAGACAGTGTTTCGCATTTTTTTGGTTTCCAAGCTTTCACATTCACAGGATCATAACAAGATACTCATAAAACCTGGCTAATGATGTTTTTGAGATTTGTTTCCCAGGGGGCATTTGAGCATGATTAACGGAATATTGTAGAGTTAGCATTTTCATTGTATGCGTCTATTCAAATGACCACCTACTTTACCAATTTCTGAAAAATCCACACATTTTACCTGGAATTGAAATACAGGTATTTACTAAATTAAATCAGTTAGAAAATTATTACAGAAAAAAATATTCTGAAAAAAAGTAAGAATTTCATACAAAAATTAAATTTCTTTCATTTACCGAATGATGAACCAACCTGAATTGTCTTTGAATGAAAATATTCAGTTTTAACATGCACATTTCTATTCTAATGTTCTTGGCAGTCCATGTAGCAGACATGTGCAACAAATGTCCTCTTTCTGCAGATGAATGGAGCCTTTGACATGCATTATGGCAAGCAGTAGTTGCCCACCCTCTCACAAATCAAATAGAAATGCCCAGTCTCTAATCAAATGCAAATGAATGAGCTTGCATGCTTAGACAATTGGGTGAAAAGGTTTGGAGGAATCTTCAGCAACTCTAGCCAGAGCCATAAGGAGTCTTCCTTATGGCTATTTTTTGCTATTTAATCTCCACAAGTAGATATGAAGCTAAGGATCTTTCCACAGAATAGCCTCTGTCTACCCATGTGGTAGGGACACTGTAAGGACCTTCTGGATCGCTCGTGTACCACAAGATTTTTTCCCGATTACTATTATCACTTTTTGTCTGTTTGCCAGTCAAAAGACTGAGTTATTTTGATTGCTATAGTCAGGTATCTTACAGGGATATGTAGACTTGATTCAGATGGGTTTTAATCCGGAAATGAACAGTATTAAAAAAAAAAAAAAATCTATATTTTATGAATAACCCTGTCAATCTTTCAAAATTTAATGGGAGGCATGCAGATCATAGATTTAATCTCCAGGTGGCTGTGTTCAGCTTTATAACCTAATGTTTCTCATGGCATAAATAGCAGTTGTGGGGCATAGATTTAAAAGTAAAGAAATCACCATGGAAACCAGTGGAATGTTGCTGTTCATTATTGCTCCACCTTGATGTGTTCAATAAATATGCATTGCTGACTCTTCACATCTGGTTTTGCTCTCTTCACTCTCGGAAGTTAAGTTTGACTGTTGAGGACTTATGCACTGGTTTTCTTTGAGAAGGTCACAAAATAGCTTATTCACTAAATACTGAGTTTTGATAGCCAGACACGAATTGTCAACTGAGTTGCAAAAAACTGGCCACAATAGCCGAGCTAAAAAGCTTCTGACCTTGAAAACATGTACAACTTGGCTCTTTTACAATAAACCCAGTTTTAATTAAACATCATCTCACCACAACTCATGGCTAACCTTTTCATCATCCACTCTCTTCTCACAAACTGGATATAATAATCAAATGGACAAGTTTGCTGAACAGTGAACTGTGCAGATGTAAAAATAAACTTGCAAAATGTGTGGCAAAATAGACAAGTTGAAAATAATATGTTCCTAAAGAAGAATTTAAAATTACGTTTAAACACAAAAACACGTAGATCAACTTTATCACTACTAACTACATATTCTTATTTATATTTATCTTTTTTTTGTCATTAGTTCCTTACACTGTGTGAACATTTGGACAAAACAAAAAAGTTTGATTTGTTCAACTACGCTATATTGACCTATTTGACAGAGCTGCACAGTTCCCCCAGACACGAAAATGGAACTCTAAGACTGGTACTCAGAGTTTCGTTGACATGGAGAATTCTCTTTTTTTCCACCATTCAGAAGCTGAAATCTCTTATTTGAAACTCTACAAAAAAAAAAAAAAAAATGTTTTTTTGTTATCACACTTAGAATTTCTGGAGAAAGAGAAGTTATAGGGATGGTCTCTCTGGTCATAATTCTTTAATGTGACTGATTATTTGTAGTCCAGCTCTTCATCATTACAGGTTAAGGGCGATGGATGATTTTGAATGGTAGTTCTTAAAAGTCATGTATTACATTTTCTGATATGGGTTTGATAACTGTGCCTAATATCTTTGAAATAAAAACTGGACACCCCCAATCAGAGGGAGGATAACGTTATGACCGTGTTAGATTTCTGGAAACATTATTTTTGCTATACCACCATCCAATGATCTTACTGCTTTTGAGAGAATGTTTAAATATCATAATACAGGGCAAAGAGCTATGTCGAGAATGCAGAGTATGTCACAGTCTACTTTAGAGCGTGGTAAGAAGCCCTTTCAAATGTTGTGGGAGAGGGTCTTGATTATGATGAATAGAAAAAAAAAACTGACACATATTGTCCGAATGCATTTCAATAAAAGAAAGTAGCTATAAGAACATTTCCCAATGGTACTAGATCCAGTTCAACTATGTTTACCCGGTTTTCTTCCCACTTTGTTTTTATTGATATGTCTCGAAAGGTACATACTAGCACATGTGGTGGACATGTAGCATGATTGCAGTTCTATTGAAGAGAGTTTTTGCTCCCCTTAGTCATCTATTCAACAAAAGTATCAATCTGGACCTAAAGTTAGTTCCGCTATGCAGTGCACAGTCAACTACAATTGCAGAAATGGGATATTAAGCTCCCCAACAAGATTTGTGAGGCTATACAGATATGTGCTCCACGCAGGTGGAATGAGACTGTACAAGCATTAAATGTGATAATACGCAAAATAAATTTTAAAACAATATAGAGATGGGTAAAAAATTATTTCATTAAAGTCTTCATGTGACGGGAGATGTAAAATCTAGCACCGTCTAAAGAACAAATCAGACAAAGAAGCACAAAAGAATTTAGCTGAAAGTTGTTTTAAGGGTATGGTCTGAATTTGATGCCAAGAATCTATAAAATATTGAACCACATTGACATTCCAAAAAGCTGAATATCAATTAGCAGGAGGTTTAGCAAAGCAAATGCCCTTTAGAAGTCGACAGACAAAAGGATGACAACCAAGAGGAGATCCATCAAGGCCATTATGACCAGCCAAAATAGTAAACCTATGAAGAATTACTATCTGATATGATCTACCAATCTCAAAGAGAGTAGTGAAAAAATAAAGAATTGCAGTTAGAGTTGCTCTATACGGTATTCAGGTTCCTTCCATGAACCAACTAGGTCAGGCATGCCAAGTTGAGAGATAAGAGTGTCTAGTGCCCTTAGCCCATAAATATTCCTGGAGATGGAGAGTTGATTGCAGAACTCTCTTGATTGATCAGGATCCCTTGAAATCAGCCAAGCCATCAGATGAATTGAGTTCCCATCTGGATCAAGGAGAAGAGAAGGTATATTCAGTAACAACTGAGGAAGATGTATTGACATGTTCAGAATGGAAGGGAACGATGGTTGAGACTGCCTGAAATGAGTGATAAACACCAATGACTTTCCCCGGAGGTGGATGTGAAGGAGGACCCTCAAAAAGACTGAATGGAGGAAACACATACTGTCTCGTCAGGGCCCAATCTTGTAGAAAGCATCTACAGCTAGAACATATGGGTCTTGTCTCCAGCTGAAAAATTTTGGGTAATGGTAATCTAAGCGGGAAGCAAAGATATCAATATCCTAAGGATGCCAAAGGAGAGCACATTTCATAAACAGAGATAAATGCTACTGTCAGTCCCTGGACTGACTGTTGTTTTAGACAGACCCAAAATGTGCTTCACCACAAATGATATGTTGTGTAGTAGACAATAATGCCAGCAATCTTGAGCAAACACCACCAATGTCTTTGATATTGTACCGCCTAAATTATTTATGTGATCACTATATATAGCGTGGGGTGGAAGCAAAAATGCCTACAAAATTAAAAATATAAACAAAGAAAAATTAGACCTGTGTTGCAGATACTCCATACTGAAGTCCCATCAGTGTATATACAGCCAAAAAACAAACAAGAGTCCTGCGCATCCTGTATAGGTGTGCACACCCAGGTGCTACCACTATTTATTTGAGGACAAAGTTAAAGCAGCAAACGTTTTGAGCAGCAGCCCTTTCTCAATGGACATTAGCATTGAGAAAGGGCTGCTGCTCGAAACATTTGCGTTTGCTGCTTTAACTTTGTCCTCAAATAAATTGTTGTAGCACCTGGGTGTGCACACCTATACTGGATGCGCAGGACTCTTGTTTGTTTTTTGGTGAAATTATTTATGTAATGGACAGCCGAAACAATCTTGAGCTGGATTAGCTTTGGAAGGAGATAGACTTCAAATGAAACCAAGTTCGAGACAATTGATGTGAAGGAATTACTCTTCAGCTGACCATCTTCAACATGTAGAAATGTTCCTGTAATACGTGCCCAAACTACATAAGCTGGTGTCGGACTCCATGAAAGTAGGCAGGAGTCACTTGCTGAGCATGCATACATGCCTGAACAACTGATTAGGATATAGAAGAGAACATAGCCCCCATAGCAGAAATAGTGCTTTATTGATGGTCTTTGACATTGTGGTGTCCATTAAAACCTGGAACTTCTCAGATGTCCCAGACCCAGGGCCAGGGGAACTCATCAAAGGAAAACAAGGGAGGCCAGAGGGCCCATCACCGCCAGTCTGCATGATGCCAAATATAATGCCCAACAGGTATAATTAGGGGAAACAATAACAATCCCAAGCAGTATAAGGAGGGGGAGAAACAAATACCCGCAGTATAGTACCTCAAGTATCATAGTGACAGTAGTAGTAACTGAAAGGTCACTGCTCTCAGTTACAAATATCACTCTAACAACCTGAAACAGGATTGTACTAACTTGTCTTTTGTTGGACAAAGGATCCAAGCAAACTAGATCCAAGATCCAACCAAAGACAGTAAGAGGCCTGGCAGGGTGCAGGCTCCCATACAATGAGCACACAGCAGAAAGGAGACATTGGTCAACCACCCAATAAGCACGGCAAGAGGGTGGAGGCCGCTTTCAGCACCAGCCAATTACGGATTTCAAGTTTGGCAAGACTCGGTAAGCACGGCCTAAAGGAAGCACCAAAAATATGTCCACTGCAAGAACCACTGCACATGTGCGACAACCTAACTGATATTGTCACAGCAAATGAAAAGTGTGCCTGTGTTGCGGCCTGAGCAGAACACCAGTAAACCACGGAATCCCAAATTAGCACAAAGGAGGGGGCAGAAACCATGCAGGCTCATAGGGATAAGAGGAAAAACGTAGGCCAGACGAGAGCAGCAGCTACCCCGATCTGCAGCACTTTTCAGGCCACACAAAGGGGAAAGGTTAAAACAAGGAAACACATGTCCACAACCCAGTGAAACAACACTCAGGACAGGTTGTCAGGGAAAAATATATACACAGTCAGACAGGTAAGGGAAAAATATAATAATGACAAAAATAATAATAATAGCGAAGATCAAATCAATAACCAAAACTCATTGAAAGACAGAGAGATGAAATAGTGATACTTAGCTGGTCTGTAGGAGCGGCAAAGAAAGAGCGGTAACTGGGATTGAGTTGAGCCTTTTAAAGGTTATACTCAATTGTGATTGGTTAATATTTGTCTAAGCATTTCTTGTTATTTCTTTTCATTTTCTCTCATTGGTTTTCTTTGCTGCTGAAGGAATAAAGAAAAAGAATAGCATAACAGGAGTCTCGTGTCTTAATAAAATCAAGTTTTCAAGCATATCATATTGGACTATAACAAGCCGCAAGATAGTTTATTTCAGCCAGGATAAAGGAATATGTGTATATATGTACTTAAGACTATATTTCCTTAAATATAGCCTTTCTATGCCTAGTTTTAATTCTAGAACAATCTTTGAAAGGAAATGAGCTAAAGACTAAATTTAAATATAGCCTCACAGCACAACCCAACTGAGGAATGTTCTGGCTGTAATAATGGGATAATAATGTGCTGTGCTTTTTTTGCATTGAAATATTTTCAAAGATACATAACTTACAAAGTACAAATAAGACACAGATTCAAACTCTCTGATTAACATTTCCATCTTTCTTTTTTCCATTGGTAGTAAATATAAACAAAGATGCAATTAATTATATGAAATATGTGTATGCTGTGTTTTCATGCACTCTTTTGATCACTTTATGTAGTTCAGTTGGTCATGCCGTAGGAAAGCATAAGGGTGTTTTCAGAAGCTTAAAATAAATTTAAAATGTGTTTTCTTCATCCAGATGAAGAAAAAGGGGAAGGCACTTTTCCACTTACAAAAAAAAAAATCTTTGATTTTTTCTTTCTTTTTATATATTAGAAATTTTATATTATTGAATAAATTCCCTCTGGAGTTCTTTAACCCCTTAAGGACCAAACTTCTGGAATAAAAGGTAATCATGACATGTCACACATGTCATGTGTCCTTAAGGGGTTAAAGCCTTGCAGAGTTGGTGCACTGTGATTGGCAAGAAGTAAATCAGTTGACTTGCAATGCAAGAGAAGGCAAGACTGATGGCGTATGTCTCATATAAATGTCACGGCGTATCCTAGAAGGTCCCATTTCTAATGCAATCACTGGGTATTATTCATACTGATTTTTGTTTCAAGTCAAATTTTCTATTTTTTTTTTATTGTGCAAAAGCATAATGTGGATTTGCTGTGAATATTTTACAAATTTAGGTTAAAGAACCCTAGGTGATGTCTGCATTGCTAATGATATAATACATGGAGTAAGATAAACTAACACTACTATATTTCACCAGATGTCGCCATGTTCTCGCCAAAAGCTTTGGCAGTCGCGTGTGCCATGTGTTGTATCACTACAATGTTACGACTGTATTGTCACACTCACGCATTAACCTCACATGAGTGAAAACCACTGAGATCTCCTGGCACACGACGATTAAATTTCTATAAACATCCAAAGCACATTACACAAGATGTCTATGACATCTGTTGTCAGTGGATGGTGGTTTTGTTTATAAAGCATTTTCTTATACAAGGGTTAGGCAATTCATGACCATTTTCAATGCATTACTTAAACCACAGTATATGTCTTAAATTTAACTGGATTAGGTTAATTAAAAGTATTAATATATAGTATATATTTTATTGATCAGTATGTATTATTTTGTTAAAAGTTAGGAAAGACAATTCCGTTTACAAAGCAATTTTTAGAGGTTAATGGGGGTGGAGGTAAATAAATGTTTATGATATCTAATGTGTGTGATTTTTAGTCTAGACAGTAGGTGGAGCTGTAACTAATTATCATAAAATTCAATATATTTTTGATTAAAGCCTGTTCTTTCTAAAAAAGTTAAAAACCCAGTTAATCTTTAATTATTGCAGCATGCCGAGCCAACACATTATGAGCCCAGAACAGGCTTAAATAAATCTATAATAAGTAGAAAACAAGATACACTGCAAGATACAATGCAGCCTCTATTCTTACTTACAACACAGCTCTAGTACCAGCCGTATGGGCTAAATAGCTTTTCACATGGATAAGAACAAGCATATGACAACATGTTAGTTGTTTCTTTTATAGAGATGGGAATTCATTGAAAAAACTCCCATAGCGTTTCCATTTGTCAGTTCACATTTTGTTTTTAAGTTTTTCCAAAGTTGCTGCTCAATGTATGTAATGTTGCTGAATATGGCCTCAATTTAAAGGAGCACTATAGTCACCTAAACAACTTTAGCTTAATGAAAAAGTTTAGTGTATAGATACCTGCTTCTCAGGTTTCACTGCTCTTTATCTCGTTCTCTGTAAATTGAACTTTAAACACATACAGTAGGCCCTCGCAGTGTCTAGCAAGTTATTAACATAGCAGGGGATAAGAAAATCTAAATTAAACATAACTTGCAATAAAGTAAGGATAAACTTTAGAGGACTCGTTACAGGAAGTGTTTAGGAAGGCTGTGCAAGTCACATGCAGGGAGGTGTGACTAGGGTTCATAAACAAAGGGATTTAACTCCTAAATGGCAGAGGATTGAGCAGTGAGACTGCAGGGACATTATCTATAGACCAAAACTGCTTCATTAAGCTAAAGTTGTTTTGGTGACTATAGTGTCCCTTTAATATTTTTGGATAAGCTTTTGAAATGATTGTAATAAACGTTAAAATATGAAAATATCTAAATATATATCATAAATGCAAAAAAAATATATATAAAAAAATATAAAAATATGAAATCATTTTAAAAGTGTATCCAAAAAATATTAAATCAAAGCCTATGTTGGCACTGTATGTGTAAATTCCAATAATTATAAAAATAAAGAAACTGAAAAGTTGATTTGTGTACTAGTTAAAAAAATAATATTTTATTGTTTGAAGTTGAAGCATTTAGTGATCAATAGCAAAAAGATACAGATCCACCATATATATACAACAAAAACACTAGATTTATATAATATGTGATAAATATGTGCCCCATGTGTGGAGGGGCTTGATTTCTCTTTTTAGTGGGAGCCCCACAGATTAATGAGAGAATGACACAGCTGCACCTCCGATTTAAACAAATGCTTTCTGGGTTTTCTCAAATCTGTATTCCATCAAACTAATTAGCAGACAAAAATAAATGTATTATGATGCAATGTCTTTTTATCAGCTTAATTGCTCTGTCACAATCACAAATTGCATCCGATATTTCTTCTTTAACTAACCATGAGGTCTTATAGATCTGCAATCAAGATCAGCTTTGCCACTATAATTAGGCATGACAAGACTTTCAACTAACTGCAGTTCTCATCTACACCAAGTTAAACAAAGAAATAAAAAAAAATGGAAAAAAACAACAACATATGAGTTGTTGGATTTGCTCATGCGCATTGTAAATATATGATTCAATTTTATAGTTGTTGATGTTCATAATATTGCTATGGATAACATGATGTATGGATTGTAAGGAGTACTTGACCTTGTTTCTAAAGAAAGTAGTACATCATGTGATGATCAGCTCGATGCAACGTTGCCCTTTCCACCAATACTCAGAGTTTTTTTACTAAAGTGAGAATTTAAAATGAATTCAAAATTAATTTCACAATTTCGCACAGCTAAACTTACTCAGAATACCTGCTGAATGTACTATGAAAGCTTGTATCCACTGGGCTAATTTTACTCTTTCATGGTTTTTGTAAAACCACCCAATGCATCTTGCAATGTTTTTGCTTCTTTTTGATTTGGCATGTCTGATTATCCTGGTTTTCTATCATTCTGGTATCATTATATTGAATTGTTTACGTTTTTAGAGATATCATATAACTCCAGTCAATCTGTGGTCCATTAGCAACATCTACCTTCCTTTAGATATTTTATGTAATTACTTAGCATGCGTAGCATTTTTTTTTGCATGCTGGTTTGTACAGTATCCTAACATTATTGCTAAAATGATATAAACCCATGTGTAATACCAAAAAGGAAAGCTTTTCAAGAACTGGATACATCTCACCTTTTCTGTCAGTCCCTACATTGGCTTTCTGTAAGATATAGGGCACAATTTTAAATTCTGATTCTTGCTTTTAAATCTCTACATAATGCTGCTCCCACCTATCTATCCTCACTAATACACAAGTATGTCCTGTCTAGGCCCTATGTTCTGCCAAAGACCTGCTTCTATCCTCTGTTCCTACTCCCACCTCTGATGCTCGCCTTCAAGACTTCTCTAGGGCTGCACTGTTCCTGTGGAACTCCCTTCCCTTATCCGTTAAATGCTCACCTAGTCTCCACTCCTTCAAAAAATCATTAAAAACTCACTTCTTCACAAAAGCGTATCAATTAAACTGTTAATGGCTCCCAGCTGATTCCTCACCTGCAACTGTCATTAAAAAACACACTAAGTCTTCAGTGAATACTATTCTACAAATCGACTGCTCTAATACAACCTTACCTTAGGTGTCCCTTTACCCCTCTCCCTGTAGCATGTAAGCTCATTGAGCAGGGCCCTCAACCCCTCTGTTCCTGTGCGACCAACTTTTCTGGTTACAATTACATGTTTGTTAAACCACCCATTGTAAAGTGCTGTGGACTTTGTTGGCGATATATAAATAATAATAATAATCAACGCTAATGGTTTGCCTAAATAATGGGATAATCACTTGTTCTTTAGTGTTCCTGATAGGTCATCATTTAAACTTTAATAGTGAATGAGAGCAGTGACAATGGGTAAAAAAATTGACTTTCTAATAAGCAGTAATTTTTAGATTTCCTATGAATATTTCAGTTTATTTTGAAAAAGAGATGATTTTCTTTGCTCTAATTCTTAGTTTTATCTTCAATGAATTGTCCAAAGCTCATCTTTTTTTTTTCAAACCAGCTTTATTCGTGTCATCAAATCGTTTACAACAGGACAATTGGTAGGTAACGAGAGATATACGCAGTCCTCGCTTAAACATGGTCAGCCATCTTATCAAATATGTATTAAAGAGGTACCTGTAACATTAAACCGTGTATAATGCTTTTAGCAGAGTGTGTAGGAGTCGTCACCGCATGGATATAACGTATAGGATGTCTTCAACTAGTCTGAGTGACCCGGTCAGTAATAGTATGGCTTGGATCAAGAAGCCATGTTGGGAACATAGGTTCCATTAGTATCGTCTAGGCACGTAGGTAAGTAAGTATGATGTACTGTACATCATAGTCTTAGAGCTGTATGTGTCTGATGAATATGTACTCATTGAGGAGGGAGATTAAGGTTAGACCTCAGTTGGTGCCTCGTTTACGGTGGGCGTTTATAATATTTGTATACCCCATGGGATCGTGTGGGTGTTGTCGCCTGTCTTGCTGGCTCATGGGTGTAGGTGCGCTGAGAAACTGTTAGATGCCATAGGCTCAATCATGCGGTACCCACCCACTTCGTCTTTGAGTGTATTAGTATTTGAGGTCAGTACGGCCGAGGCCTAGAGGTAGAGTGAAGCTAGAACCAAAAAAGAAGTATATACACTAGAGGTGAAGAAAACGTATAACTGAAAGTGATCCCAGGTGTACTTCACAGCCACCTAAGAAAATGTACACATATAAAAAAGAAGTGGAAATCACCCAGAGTACGTATAGATATAATATATAATAGAATGACCTGTATTTAGGCAAATTCTTCCAGGCATATGCTCTGTGTAAATAAATCAAATAGCTAACATAGCGTAAAATAGTATATTATAAGGATGTGGAATAAATGTGATATGAATACACTCACAAACGGATGAGATAATCAGGCCTTTCACCCACTCAGGGGTATTTGATGAATATGAGATGAGATGTAATGTCTTCCAACTAGATATGTAAAAATAAGAAGATCAAATATAGTGAAGTACGTATAAAATAATATATAACAAATTTATTGGTCGCACTTACACTTAAGAAGTATAAAAACAGCGTATCTCCAAGTTAATGTAAACTCCTGGATGGATGTTTCCTTCAAAGTCACCACAGTAGGAGTTAGGAGCAGCAGTAAGTAACAGCAGAAAGTAAAATCAACATATGTAAATAAAAAATGTTCACAAGGGGTTAATCCAACGCGTTTCGTCCGGTCAAGTGCTGGACTTCTTCAGAGTGAAGCTAGAGTATGGGAAATAGTGGGTAGAGGGGGGAGTGAGGTGTTAGGTCAGAGAGAGGAGACAAGAGAGAGGAGATAGGGAGAAGAGGGGAGGGATGAGAAGAGAGAGAGAGAGAAAAAAAGGGGGGGAGGGGGAGGTATAAGGGAGGTCTGTGGCCAGTGCATCTGCCTACTGTGCGCAGTTTCTGTGAACCCAGATGCAGTTACTTGAAGTGGCCGCGGTTCTGGGACACATCGCGCAGGGCGGCAGTGCCCAGTCCCGGGTGTGGGAGGGGTCTCCCCTATGGACGCACCTCTCCCCCTGCCCCCGTGCCCCACTCTGCTATAAATGTCAACCACGGACGCCACCTCTCCACATGTTTCTCCTCTGTACCCAACAGCGAAGCCTGTGTCGATTCCACTCTGTATATCTCTTCCACGCGTTCCATCCAGTTCCCTATTGCCAGAGTTACGTCTTGCTTCCAGTATAGCGGGATCAGAGCCTTGGTGGCATTCAGCAGGTGTCGAAGGATAGATTTCCTGTAGACCCCAATGGTGTCTGTTGTGGAGTGTAGGAGGGCTGTCTCCACATTGAAGCCTCCGTCTGTCCCCAGGATCTCCTCTGTTTTTTGTTTTACTTCATTCCAGAACGGCGTGATGCGTGGGCAATCCCACCATATGTGCATCACCGTTCCTTGTTCTTCTCCGCATCTCCAACATGTATCAGGTACAGTGGGAAAGATTCTGTGCAAGCTATCAGGCATTCTGTACCAGAACGACAAGAGCGTGTAGTTAGATTCCTGGTAGTGAGAACTTGATGAGCATTTATGGTGGAGGAGAAGGATCTTCTCCCATTGAGCCATTGTGAATGACTTATCCAGGATGCGTTCCCATCGACGTCGAAAGGTGTCGTTGTTTCATAGATGTCCTATGAGCAGGTGTTGGTATATAAGGGAGATTGATTTGTCCAGATTGGTTTTGTGGTCGCAGAGTGCTTTGAACCATGACAGTTCTCGGTGGAGGGTTTCCTTGTGTGGCAGGGTCTGATAGAAGAATTTAATTTGCATGTACCGTAAAGTTTGTAGACTGGACGGTTGATTGCCTTCCGTTAGCTCCAGCAATGGTAACATACCAGTGTTGTTCAGTATCTTATGGATGGGGAAAGAGTCCCCCCTCCCAGGAGAGTCCATGATGTCGGCGGTAGCCCCCCCCCCCCATCCGAGGATTATTTGGTATCTGGATCATCAGGCTTGTTGATGGGGAGAGGTGTGGGGCTCTAATGATGCTATCCTATGTTTTCAGTGTCTGTGCCACCGTGGAAGAAGGGTCGAGGATCACCTGCGAAGGTCTCGTCGAGTTCCAAATCGCAGTGAGAACGGCGTACGTGACATTCATCCAGAGCAATCCACTGTTTGTGTGTCGGATGGGTATGCCACTCCAAGACCCGCTGTAGCACCGTTGCATGATGATATTTGCATAGATCCGGCTGCGCCAATCCACCCCATGCTCGTGGCAGGTATAAGATCTCTTGTCGGAGTCTCGCCTGTCTCCCGTTCAAAACGAACCTGAGCATTGCGGAGGGATGTAAAGTATGCTGTCGGTAGGGCTAGTGGAATCATTTGGTAGAGGAGAGGATCCGAGGTAATACGTTCATTTTAAGGATTGCAATTCGGCCGAACCATGATATATGTGGATAAGACCACGTCTTTAGGTCCTGTTGTATTTTTTGAAGTAAGGGTAGGAAATTTGCTTGGTACATGTCTCTCAGGTCCCTAGTGAGAGCCGTTCCCAGGTACTGCATGTGGTCCGTACACCATAGAAATGGAAATCGGTGCTTCAGTGCAGCGGCCTGGGCTGTCGGGACCGTGACATTTAGTATTTCACATTTGGACATGTTCCATCCTGAGATCTCTCCGTATGTCTCTAACATTTCCACCAGGCGAGTAAGGTAGTCTCTGGGTTTTTAATAAAAAACAGAAGATCATCCGCGTACTCCGCCACTTTATGTGTGGTACCTATATTGGGGAAGCCCCTGATTTCCTCTGATCTGCGTACCACCTCCAGGAACGGCTGGAGAGTGAGGGCAAACAACATAGGAGAGAGTGGGCATCCCTGCCGTGTTCCATTTCGGATCTGGAAGGACTCTGTGAGTGCTCCATTCACTCTGACTTTAGCGCTGGGACAAAGGTACAATGCCCCTATCCATTGAAGCATGTTCCCTCCAAAGCCTAGTTCCCTAAGGGTATGCATGAAGAATGACCAGTCCACCCGGTCGAATGCTTTATCAGCATCTGTTGATAGTAGTAAGATTTTGTCTTCTGATTGTTTCATCAGGTGTTGGATGGACAAGACTCTAAGAGTGCTGTCCCTGGCTTCTCGTCCAGGGATGAATCCCGTTTGATCCGGATGGACTAGTTTCGGCAGCACAGCTCCTATTCTGGCTGACAGTATCATAGTGAGCAGCTTCACATCTACATTAAGCAAGGAGATCGGTCTGTAACTGCCACACAAAGTGGGGTCCTTCCCCCGGCTTTGGAAGCACTGCGAGGGTAGCTGCGAGTGACTCCTGGTGAAACTGGGCGTCCGTGATAAGAGCGTTGAAGGCGCTGGTAAGTCAAAGCTCATCTTTTGCTAACATCCAAAGACCAATAGGAATCATATGATAGAAGGTTTCATAAAGCTGGTAGCTTATTTGGTTACTGTACCTAATAAGTAAAAGGCTTGATGCCTGACATGGTCAACACAGGATTTTATTCTTATTGGTTTGTTCAAATGAGAACAGTAAACTATTATGAATGCAGGAAAGGATAACCCGCAACACAAAGATTGTAATGTGGCTGCTGTTTATTTCATTCATACAGTGGGCCCCACGGCATTTTGATCTATGTCTATGACAGTTTTTATTGGTGATGCTTGGTAGAGAACATCATAGGTCAAAATGCTGCCAGGTCCACTATGTGGATGAAAAGACAGCATTCACATAAAAGCCTTGGTGATGTAGAGCTCATTATTACTTTTTTTTCTGCATTGATAAGTAGTTGAATGCTGGCATTGTGAAATTGATTCATTTAGCTATTATTTACGTCTGTTTGAGTACTCGTACCTGTAATGATATGACCCTGGTCTCTAGCTCAGACCTGCTATCATCCGTGATTGTCTTTGCCTAACCTGCACTGCTAACTGTTCAACTAAGCCCCAAGGTTATGTTTGCTTAGTAGCGGACTAACCAGAAACTCAGGCTATACTGTGGTTGTATGTTCTGACTGTTACAGAGTATACATTTTATCCTGAAGCTTCCAGCTTTTCTAAAAGACCACAGCACACAAAGGAAATGTATTTACAATTATTTACACCAATATGACAGAGATCCACTATGGTTTACTTGCCTCACATGGGACTGGAGACCTGAGACCTGATTGAGGAATGTGAATTCGGTTGAGCTAATTATCCCCAGAGGTCCCTTGTACTTATCACAGGACACAATAAACTTTGACATAAAGGCTAGTTCCACTCCCACCACTGCCTCCCCCCCCCCCCCCCCTCTAACCAGCGTGTGTTAATAAACACTTCAAACAAAGGTTATACACATATCACCAGATCTAGTGTCTGTAAAACACATATAGAAGTTGCCCTAATTCTCTGGGTCTTTTCATACAATGCAGCTTAGAATGTAACGAATATACCCAAAAACGCATTACATAGGCCATTTTGTCACTAAACAATTTTAGAATACCTCTACACTCCTCCACTCCTTATGATGAAGAGCCAGAAGCTCCAAAGCAGTAGCTTCCCCTAGCTCTCCTGAGTGAAGCTCTGCATTGTAGTGCTAGCTCATTGGCTGACATAATCAGTGGATAACTTGCAGCCAATCAGCTAAGGTCTACACTGCAGGGCTTAGCCCATACAGAACCTGTCTTCATTGCAGTAGTGGAGGAGGGGAGCAGTACACAGTGAAACCCAGATCAGAAGGCTAAGCATTCTAAAACTGTTTAACGCCTTGCAATGCAAGGGGCATCAGAGCACACAAGCTGAATTTATTATGGGGCTTAGAAAGTTCCTAGTATGCATTCAATAGTTTGGTCGTTTAGAACATTTAACTCTTATTAACTCTAATTTGCTATACTTTGTAACTTTTTTAGACATTTAAAGAGCTGCAATGGATTATTTAAAGGTAGATATGTTGTATAATTTTCTTCTAACGCTAGGCATCGCCATATGGGATCTTGTTTTGCAGAACTTTGGCAAAAAAACAAGGATTTAGTTTCTTTAGTTTTAAGAACTTTTCATCACTTTTTCCTCCTTGCATAAAAATACAATCTTAACTACTTTACCAGGGAGACTTCAGGTTTGAAAAATAATTGTGTTCGGTGCCAGTGCCTGCAATTTAAATTAATGTAATTTTAGTTTCAGTCCTGATTCTCACAAAGAAGATTCATTTTCACAAGAAATTCACCTTCTACTCTGAGCACTAAGATTTCCATAGGCAACAGCTGTGTTATTTGAGTTTAGGCTTCCTGTTACTACATACAGCAACAGCCGTACAGACACAAATCATTACCCCAGAACCAAATTTAGGAAAGCAGTCTCCAGTAACCTCTTGTGTATTTTTATTGTTCAAGTGTCTCTCTGTATTTAACCTGGATTAACTACTTATAGAAAAGAACAAAGTTAAGGTCGTGCCAAAGAACATCCTAAAAGAGACAGTAATGCTTCAAAGTAATTTCCATGTATACAAAAGAGAACATCAGAGCACATCAAACACAAATGTAATATTTATGAAGCAGACCTGTTTTACTTTGATGGCACAGGCAAGTGTACATTGTTACAGAAGTCTATGAAAGGACGTTTGTTTATTCCCTTCTGCAGATTTTCTGGTCACTGACCATTACCTGAATTCTGACTGTGTGAATCCACCAAACAGGCAGTGTGAACTCAACTTTGATTTCCAGGACAGTTGTTCCCCTGTCTCCACCTGTTGAATTATTCTAAAAGTATTTAATTCCTTTCATTAAATAAGTAAAAAGAAATGTTAAAGAAACACTTGAGGCACTATAACCACTGCAGTTCACTGTAGTGGTTATGGTACCAGGAGTGCCCAGGCACCATCTTATACTAGAATGATTTCACAAATTACCTGGGCCCCAGCAGGTGCCCATGGCTGCTCTCCCTGCTTCCAGTAAGCCTGCAGCCAATGAGTGTAATCCTGTATTATCTGTGCTTAGGCACAGGCAGGGCTGATGTTAGATTATTTTGCACCCCAGCCAAGACCAGTTACTTCTCCTCCTCCCTCTCCACCCCCCTCTTGACCTCCCTGCCGGTGGCTGCCTTGAGTTCCGCATGTGGGGACTGACTCAGTGGGATGAAGTGATGTTGCGAAGCTGTGATGTGCATCTTGGGAATAGTGTGGTTAATGGAGAAGCTAGCCCTGCAGAGATGCTGTGCTCATGGCCGTAACTAGGAATCACATGGCCCCAGTGCAAGAATCAAAGAAGGGCCTCTATTACGCTCTCACTGATACACATAGACTGTTTGTGTGTGAGTGAGTGTGTGTTAGTGAGTGCATGTCAGACACACAGTCACTACAGGACACACTGTTAACCAAAACACTTTCACTTGTAGACACCTGTCACTCACTGACAGACACACACACACTCTTGGATACACCTACACTGACATACACACTGACAGATACACGCACTCACTTACAGACACACATTGACATTCACACTCTCACTGATTTGACACACAGTGACAGCCATACACCTTTACTGACAGAGAGATACGCTCATTAACAGACAGACACACTCATTCATTTGACACACAGATGGACACACCGACAAACACACTCACTGACAGATACACACACTGACAGGAACACACTCACTGACAGACACACTCACTGATACACACACTCTCTGACATAGAAACTCACTGGGAGACACACACACTTATTGACAGACACACAGTCTCTGACATACACACACACACACGCTTATAGACACATTCACTGACACACACACTCTCAATGACAAAATCACTGGCACACACTCACGGATTTGACCCATTTACACATACAGATTCTCTCAAACATATTTACAAATTAATTTTACTTATAGTACTTTTTTTTTTTGAGTCTCACCCAGTCTCCATAACTGTGGGAGAGCTGGTGTGGGTCCCCTACCTGGGATCTAGTTTACTTTCCTTATGTCTAGTGTGGGGTTGCCTGAATCTCTTCCTCACTGCTCCCTCGTGTTTAGTGATGCTGACAGCATCAGAACTCCCTCGCCGCGCATGTTCAGCCCTGCCCCGGACACACTGCATTTCAGCAGTTCAGGTAAGAAAGTGCCTACTCTGCCTTAATGAACATCCAGCCACCTCCAGGGGGGCCCTAAGGTGGCCAGCTGGCCAGCTCATGGTCCCCTCTGAAAGACGGAACACATGGGACCTCAACAACCCCTGTAGTTTCACCACAGGCTGCACCCTGGCAGCTGTGCATCCTAGTTTGCCTAGTGGTAGCACCAGCCCTGGTCTCAGGCAATTCTTAAATGCTTTGATACATAGGCCTTGCTAGATAGGGTTTTTGGAACTGAAGCTTGCCTTGGATGTGGGCTGGTCTAGTCCCGGATCTTCACAGTTGGTGGAAGGGGGCAGGTGGGTATTATTTTTTATTTAATTTTTATAAAAAAAAATATTTAAAATCAAGCAGCTGCTTCTTAAAGCAGCCACCTATTAAAAAGAGAAAGGTCAATAGCATCGTGTCATTTATGTATAAATCCAGATTAATCTTGTAGGATATTATGGGCTGGTGAAGGTGGCATAAAGGGAGAATTTTATTTCTTACAATACCTTCTCTATCCCTTACTCAAATACTAAAAAAATATATTCTGGTAACTTGATCATAGCAAAAAAGAATTTAGGAGTGCCTCTTTTGGATGAGGTGATGTGATAGGTTGATGAATGTATGGCTGAAATATTTGCAGTTGGTGAATCCATGCTTTGAAGTATCTAGGCTCCTCATGAGGCATCTGGAGGAAATTGAATTACATCACGATCTTAGAACAAGTGCCTTGACATGAGAAGAAACCAAGCATTATGTAATGCTATAATGCTTTAGTCATTTACTCTGTGACCAAACAGCCATTTTAATATGAGAAATATGTTTTTTATGACGTTTAGATGGACCCATATTTTTTTAAATAGATCTCACATATTCTCTCTTGTAATGTAAATAATAAAGAATTACATTACTACTTTTGAGGACTGTCTGGGACATTTTAGACATTTGTTATTGTTTGACATTTACTAGTAATTTAGGGGTCATTGTTGCCCACCTAGTCCAGAAATCTTAGATTTGATAGGTTTTCCTCAAGTAAACCTTATGTAGATCCAAAGCATTTTTGGTTCTTTTTACTTCACTAAGAAGACAATTAATGATTAGACAACCGCACTGCTGTTGCTCGTTACTATTTACAAATAATTGACTGCTTGAGGTGCACTGAGGACAAAGGCCCACTGTTACACATCTAGTGTTCATGCCACGAAATTCAACAGGTCTGGAAACAGTTTCATGATTCTTTGACCGAGTTGGTGATTTTCCATCATACCACTGTTCCTGTATTTCAATATATGCAATCAGTTGTAAAACACACCTTTAATACGGCAATGTCCCTGATTCAAGCTGTCTGAAGAACTGCTCACATTTCTAAGATACAGAGTATCGGTAACAATGAGAAGATTATAACCATGCAAAGGTAGTTCTAGTCCAGTGATGGCAAACATTTTTGAGCCCAAGCCTTAGTGGTCTCTCCCCCCTTTAGTGCTCTCTCCTCTCCCTCCCTTTAGTAGCCACTATTCTCCCCCACCCCTTAGTGGTCTCTCCTTTCTCTCCCTCTTTGGTGGTCTCTCCCTCCCTTTTAGTGTTCCTCTCTCCCCCTCCCCTTGGTGCTAACCTCCCTGTTGTGCCTCCTGCCTCCCTGTGTAGCGTGACCAGGCGGCGCGGACCGCGGTACCGGAGCTCCTGTTTCCTGTACCCGGCCGGATTGAAAGGAAGTGCACTTCCTTTCAGTCCGGCCGGGTACAGGAAACTGAAGTTCATGTAGCGCGGTCCACGCCACCCAGCCACGCTACTCAGAGTCACTGGCAGGAAGGAGCACTGTGCGCTTCCCTCCTACCGGGTCACTCAAATCTGATGCCCTCTGGCGACCAATGGCTGCATGCCCACAGAGAGGGTTCGGCGTGCACGCATTCCATAGGTTCGTCATCGCTGATCTAGTCTGTTTATGACAGATGCATGCCCCCTCGATTGGACCCCTTGGTCCAATTTTGTTGTAAAAAATGCAGGTCTGCTGTGAACAGTCCAGGGCAGTGTACTTGCATGCTTGTCTTTGTGAAACCAAGAGAGTTGCAACAAATTGTCTTCTAGTGCTGTAAGTTCTGAACAATTCATCAATGTGTTTTTTGATAATCACATAGAATTTTTGCTTACTGCCTTTTTCTACTACGGGGACATGATCAAACATTGCTAATTATGTCCTATAGACTGTAAGCTCGGTCCTCTTCAACCTATCATTCCTCTAAGTTTTCTTGTTGTCCTATTTATAGGTAAATCCCTACTCTCATAATATTGTAAAGTGCTACGGAATCTATTGGCACTATATAAATGGCGATAATAATAATAATGTCCCGTACAATCACATATTTTCAGAAATATGCCTCTCTAGTCCCACATATTATTTTAATCAAAACCATTAGTCTGAAATGATAATAAAAAAAAAGCTTTTCAAAGATTAATGTCATAAAATCATAACCCTTGCTAGATCACAGGAGACAATTTGACTACCAAAACATTAATAGATAAATCACCATAGACATTTTCAAGATAATAACACACAATGGTAAAAGCAAAATTGTAGTACTGGTGGAGGTAAATTATGTAAACGTCTACATTTTATTAGAAAGGGGGAATGCATCCAAAATGTACATTTAAAAAGAAATAACAGTGTGTATATAGAAGGAGAGATAAAATGAATGATAAAAAAATAGCTTTAATGCCTAAAATAATATATCACTATGTAGAGGAAAAACATATATATGGGGTTTCAAGGTCAAATGAAAGTTAAGTGGTGGTTTAGCATTGTTATCTGTTTGGCTTTCTCATGTGTGTTTTCTTTTTTTACAATACTTTTTTTACACTCTATATTTAGTAAAAGTCGCATGTAATAGAACTAGTATTTGATATAATATAAAATTATTCTTATCTTGTTATTTTTATATAACCCAGAGTACAACTGAAACATGCCTTAAAAGGGCACTTCACTGTTCAAAATGCATGCATTTAATAATGCATTTTCCATTGCAAAAGTTACAGATCCCTTATTTGAAGCCTTTGTAAGTCCTTTCTTTCTAACCCAGCCCAGACTTTCTGTGGCTTTCCAATCACAGACTGCCCAATTCAGCTCAATGAGAAGTCTTTGCAAGGCACTGACCAATAACCTGTCTCTTACGTTTAGCTCCACTGAGGTAACTCAACCAGGAAGTAACAGGATCGGTTGTCTGATTGACAGCCAGGGGTGTAACAAGGTTCATTTATAAAAGTCGCAATTTATATCGAAATTCACACTTTTTGTAAAATGTAAAAAAGAAGACACACTCTTCACACATAAAACACTTCAACAAGTTGAGGTGCTTTACGGGTGTGGAATGATTTTTTAATAAATAACTGACTACATTTAAATATGCATTTTACAACATATCGGTTTGTAATCTGTTTTGTCACTAACTTTTTTTTACTGATTTTAATATTGCTGTACATTTCCTGAGGGGTGGTGTCATTGTATATGATAATTGTTTTAAAAAGGTGCCTGTTAACGTGTAACAACATATGCATTGTAATCAATGCAAGAAGGGGTCAAGTGTTGATGGAAAAATATAAAAAAATGGAAAAAGTAAAGTGGGAAGCGAAATAGAAGAAGAGGCAGAATAAGATTGATATAATGGGAAAATAACATAGAATGGAGTAGAATAGTAAAGAACAGGAAACGGAATGGGGTCAAGAATCTTGATGAGCCTTGGAATGAGGGGAGAGGAATCTGGAATAAATGTTAGTGATCTGGAGACATTGGTGGACTATGAGATATTATGAGACATGGAGGACATGGAGGAGGACTGAAATAAAGGAAGGGCATGCTGGGAGTGAAAGACCAGGGATTGTGAAGATACATGGAATGCTAACAGGATTTTTAAGTGGGGATACATGGGGTTGGGGGAAGAACATGTGACAAGGGAGGTCTGCGTATTTTCCAGTCTGTGTTTCTTAAAGTATGGCTGAGCGTACATCTGGGTTTTACTGTGTGACTTTTAGTAGGTCTATGTTTGTTTGTCTGGTGTGCTGGAAGTGTGCATGTGTGTTTTATGAGGCTGCTGAAAGTGTGAACTTATTAAATATGTGCTCGGTTTTACTCTATGTGGGTTTACATGTTATATTATGTTTCTGAGAGTCATTCAGTTTATGTTGATGTCTGTAAATTAGTCACTTTAGTACTGGGCATCTATAAGTAGGCTTCTAAAGAGGAACTGTCACTTCCAGAGAAGTGACAGTTCTTTGTTCCTTCACCCTAATACATGTTATATTACAAGGAGAACTTTTTCTGCTTTTTCAGACAATTTGCATGCATGCATCTAATGGAGAAATTCAATGCATGCTCATTCGAGCTTGGGATTTTCTACAGCAGTGCAGAGTGTTACTGTTAAGTAATGTACATATTTTGCCCTGCCTTGACTGGTAAAGTTTGTATGTTAGTGCCTTAACAAGTATGAAAATGTTTTTTTTTTACAATGTTTAGTTTTTGTTTCCATTTAATAATATGCTAACTAGGCATACTGAAACGAAAAATACATTTAAACATTCCAGAACACCCATACTACTTGGATACTGGGGGTGGTATTTCTGCAGTCCGCTTACTAGTGAAGGGGTTAATATAAATTTGAAACCAAATGGAGCATCTAAAAAAAAAAAGTTATAGTGGATTTTAAATGATTTATTCAATGGCGCAAATTTAAGAGAAATTAGTTTCCATTTAATCGTCCTATATCCCATGTTGCTATATGTAAAAAATAAATAAATAAATATCAAATATCTTCTTCTTGTTATGTCTTTAAAAAGAGTTATAAAAAGGTGATCAATAAAATCACTATTTAACGGTACACATGACAATCCACTTTCCTGTGCACATATAACATGTATATGTTAAAACCACCAGGAGTAGTGTTTCTGCATCTCACTTTAGAGATGATTTCACTCTGCATTGTAAATTCCTCAAATGCATTTCTTTTTTAGAGATACACTGAAACTGATCGGAATTTCTCAAAATGGGAAACCCCTATTCCTAAATTCAAAAGGACTAAATAATACATTCCTACTAACTGGCAGGACAATGCTGGATTTTTTAGATTCCAAAAAGTTAATTATAGGAAATAAAAGAGATACTGCAGTCAACAGTATGATTTCATAAACACGTATTGTTAGTTTGCAACAGAAGAATGTTATATTTATGGGCTTATATGCATTTTAATATACATAGACGTTCCGCTGTTAAGCTTAGCCAAGAGTTTTTAAGAATAAGGTAGCATAAATAAATTTGCAAACCCCGGACCGTGTCCATGCCTGTCAGTAAAAATAAGCCAATAATCATGACCGGTGTATAGTCGCCATATGGGCAGTCGGAATCCAGGACAACCACCCCACATACCTAACCCAATAATGCACTGACACTAGGGTATATGGAAAAAATTGTCCACAGCTTTATTAACAATCTCAAATAATAACAATTAGAATAATTATAATAATAATATAATATAACCATAATAACTTAACATGTAAACATGGGTCATTGCCCCCCATACTCTGCCCTTGCACCCGTATCCTTCTGTCAATATAAAAGGCAATGACCCCAATATAAATAACACATATATATACATATACATAACATATACCACATTATTCCAACATGCACCAATTTAAAGTGCCCAAACATAAACTAACCACGGCAGGGGTATACCCGGATACCCCTACCCCACCAGGTTCTGAGCCACCGACAGGACTCGAAACCTACCAACCACCAATGACCACGATTTTCCATTCCCATCCGGTTCCTTATGGGGAGCCTATTCCTTCTCCTTCAGCTCCCCATCCTGCCACTAGCTCAGACCTTGACCCCCTTAAGCCGTCTGAGCTCCGCCACTCTGAAGAAAAATTACCTTCTGCATCCCTTCCTGCCAACCCAAGTTCAGTAGGTCCCATCCCACTGCCGAGAGATGAACCCCGTCCGGGTGGTAGTACCCTTGCAGCCCACCTTCCAACTCACTGTGCCACACTACTACCCCCCCCCCCCCCCAATTTCCTAACAAAGCTTGCCATCATGCTGTTCACTTTCTTCCTGCACCTATCTAAGGCCCCTGGGTCCCGTGTGTGGCGCCAGTGCCGCCTCTGGACCATCTCCGACCAAGCCAGCATCACTCCAGAAAGCAGGTCCCTCAGCTTGTTGAGGTCCTGCTTCATCCACTTTACCAATCGACGCTGCAGTGTCAAGCCCAGGTCGTTGCCCCCGGCATGGAGGACCAGCAGATCTGGCCTCTGCCCGCTGGCCACCATCCTGAACACCGCCCCGCAGACATCCCCCCAGCAACCTCCCCTGTACCCAAACCATCGCACCATCAGGTGTTCCCTCAGAAAGCCCAGCTGCTGGCTTTGAGCTTGAGCTGCAGCCCTCCTTTCAGCCCCAACGACAAAAGAATGTCCCACGATCCATGCGACGCGGCCTGGGGAAGAAATAAACAAACTGTAAGACACCCCCATCCCCATCGGGATCCCCACCAGCCCATCATATCAATCCAATAAGCCCAAACGAACATAGGAACGGAACCTCACAGACTCCCACCATCCAATCCATTTCACTAAGTCATCCCCCAACCCCAGGCATGTGGCCTCCGTGGCCGCCCCGATGCGGAAGGAATGTGTCCCAAACCTATCCGCGCGTAAACCCAGTTTACCCAGGCCCGACCGAAAGACTTTGGTGAATTGGAAGCGGGACAGGGAGGACCCGTCCGCGTGTACCAATAGCGATCCCCCACCGCGGCCACTGGGCACAGAGCGGAGCCCGGCAGGACCCCCAGCGTCACGTCCTGGACCACCCCTGTGACGTCCGTCTTGGACTTGGCCAGGTGAACCCCCAACCTACCTTCCAGAACCCGACCACCAGAAAACTGCAGCCCCCCCGAAGCCGCTCGAGTAGCACTCACCAATTCTCCAATCCGGAAGGCCCCGAAAAAGGCCAGGAGGAAAGCAGCCCGGAACAGCGACACCTCAAACCCGTCGAAACAAATCTCCGGCAAGACCCGTATTAGGTCCCCCAGCACCCGAACTGACACCGGGCGCCTCGTGTCGGGAGATCTACGTCCCTTTCGGTACCCTTTGAGCGCTTGCCTAATGACGAAGGTCTTAGTCAGATCCTCCTTCCCGCGCAGCTTAAGCCAGAACGCCATTGCCGCCATGGACCTGTCAACGACCGCGGGGGACACCTCCCCCGCCAGTAGCCGAAAGGCAAACCACAAGAAGGCATCTAGGAGTGACTCCCCCACTAACACTTGCTCCAGCCCACGTAGTGAACGCTCCCAAGAAATACAAACCTTATTGTAGGCGGCCCAAGTGGCCGGCGCAAGTGAAGCCTTTACTAGTCCCCCAAGCAAGACGTTCCTAGTTGCCATAACTCGTCTGGGCACTTCTGGCCCGTTTCCAGTGCCTCCGGGGCCGCCTTCCGTAATCGGGACAACTGAAAATGAGATAAAGCGTCAGCCACTTCATTTAAATACCCGGGCACATGGCGCGCGCGAAAGACTACGTTAAGTGACATACACATCAAAACAAGATGCCGCAGCAGCCGAACTAATGGTTTCGACGCCGCGGACTGGTTATTGACCGCGTGCACTACGGACATGTTGTCCGAGAAGAAGATCACCTTCCGATCCCTCAGCCCGTTTCCCCACAGAGCCATCGCAACGACCAGCGGGAACAATTCCAAGAAAGCCAGGTTACGCATGAGGGGGCTCAGCCCCCATGCCTCTGGCCATTTCTCCGCACACCATTTCCCCCCGAAGTAGGCCCCAAAACCAACGCTAACCGACGCGTCGGTGAACAGTTCCAATTCCGCCGCAGATACACCCTCTTGCCGAAAAAACACCGTCCCATTAAAGTTCCGCAGGAAAGTATCCCACACCGCCAGGTCGGCCCGCAATGGTGTGGGGAGCGTACCCCCGCCGTCGCGCCGGACAGGCTGCGGCTAAATACCCTACCCATCGGGATCACCCGGCACGCAAAGTTGAGCATCCCAACCAGCGATTGTAGTTGACGCAGGGTAACCTTGCGAGCTTGCGCCACCGCTGCCACCGTACCCCGCAGACCCTCCAATTTTGCCACCGGCAACCGACACTCCCCGAGCCTAGAATCTATCTCCAGCCCCAGGAAACTAAGACAGGCCGTCGGGCCCTCTGTTTTTTCCGTTGCCAGCGGTACCCCAAAGTGGCCCGCCACCTATTCGACCGTTCTCAGCACGTGCAGGCACGCCGGGGATTCCGCCGGCCCCACGCCGAGAAAGCCATCCAGGTAGTGCACCACCGCATTGCTTCCCGATTCCACCCGCACCACCCATTCGAGAAAGGAACTGAATTTCTCGAAGTAAGCGCAAGAGATGGAACAACCCATCGGGAGGCATAGGTCTACACAATATCCCCCTTCAAAGAAGCACCCCAACAGGTGATGACAAGCCGGGTGGATCGGGAGCAGGCAAAACGCGGCCTCAATATCCACCTTAGCCATCAGTGCCCCGCGCCCGGCCCTTCTTACCAGCTCGACCGCCCAGTCGGATGATGCATAAGAGACCGAGCACTGATCCCTGCCTATATCGTCGTTCACCGACGCTCCTTTTGGATAGGAGGGGTGGTGAATGAGCCTAAACTTCCCCGGCTCCTTTTTGGGGACCACCCCAAGGGGGGAAACCCTGAGACCCTCCAACGGCGGTACCGGGAACGGTCCTGCCATCCTACCCAGCTGTACCTCTTTACCCAATTTGTCGCGTACTACTCCAGGGAACTCCGCCACCGACTTTAGGTTGCGCAGTCCCCCCGTCCCAACCCTCTCCCGGGAAGGGGATAAAGAACCCGTGCTCAAAGCCCTCCTTGGGCACCGTGGCATCCGCCCTGTTACCGTAGCAGCCTAGCCACTGTTCCATCGCGTCGAGCCTCACCGGTGTGAAGCCCCGAGGCAGGTGAAGCCCCACCTCTGACGTTTTTTATTCATCAGCTGGGTTTTTTACATTAAAAAGTAAGTGCTTACGTGCAAATACTCTTAGAACAAAAATAGCAAGGGAATACAGATAAGACATAGGGATGAGCGCCATGTATACATAACAAATAAGTTTCTGGGTAAGAGAGAACAACAAGATTAGAGTAGAGACATCTTGGGTGGGGGCTCTCTGCTCCCGGGACTTAGACATATATGGTCTTAAGTGTTGTTCAAGCATCAAGCAATCAATCCTAATTCCAAGTTAGCCAATTTTAATATAGGATATCATTATATGACACCTATAAGCTTGAGCCTTGGAATCAAGATAAATTCTATCACATGTCCCGCCCCAGGGAGCGCCTGCCAGCCACCAAAGCCTCCCGCCGTGTGGCCCTTTTGCCGTGTGCCTTAGAGGCCCAGGCAGCCCCCCCCGGGGACTACGACTCCTACCATCCCTACCCGAGGACCGCCCCCGTCTACCATGCCTGGGGGCTCTACCCCTCTCCCCCGCAGAGCTATCTGAAGTGGACCGGTCGCATTGTGACCCGCCCCTGGCCCCCCCAGCCCTCCTGGCCCTAACTGGTGAAATGCTGCCACTGCTGGTCCCAGAGCCCCCCCCCCGGACTGCTCCCCGCCAACTGCCCCCTACTCCGGGATGAACCCCCACTGCCGCCCGAGGGTGCACCATGGCTATCGTACCCACCCTGGACCAGCACCTCCCGCCCAGCCACTGCCCCTTCAGCTGACCTCCTCACCCTATGCGAACCTAGCTGCCCTTGGTGTGTGGACCCAGTCCCAGCCTCCAAAGGGGACGCCCTTGTGTTGGAGACCCCCCACGTATCCCCACCCCAGACCCAACAGAAGCTGGCCCAGACACCTTGCCCCCTAAGCTCAACTGCATCCCCCTTTGCTCCCCCCCCCTCTCCTAGAGCCCCAGTAGCTGCCGGTCTGCTCCCTCTCCCCTCCCCCTGCCTATGGCTCCCCCTCTGAGCACCCCCTTTGTCCTGCTCACCCAGAGGGCCCCTGCCGGAGCCCCCCATACTCGCCTGCTGTTCCATCGGCCTGGTGTGCGTCTGCCCCATCCGACCTGGGAGCCGCGCTGTCACTAGTCCGGGCGGCCGCCCGCCGCGTGGCAAATATCCGAGGTCCCGGCAGCACGCAGGGAGGCTGGGCCTCGACCACGCGGCTGCCGGACCTGCTGCGGCCCTCTCTATCCGCCATACCATCCGCGCCAGATCCAGAGCCCAGGTTTGGGGCGATGGTCCTCCTAGGCCCCGGCGGTGCCTCAACCACGCGGCCGCCGGGCTTGCCGCGTCCCGCTCCCGCCAGCCCGCTGACCCCAGGGATATCTTCACCAGGCCCAGAGCCCGGGCTCAGCCTCCTCGGTGGCCTCCTGACCCTCACAGGACGTCCTCTCCCCGGATCCGCCGTCAACGCCAGGGCCGGTCCAAGTTGGGCCCGCAGCCAGTTCGCTCCTTGATTCCAGGCCGCCGACCGGATCCCTGCAAGCAGCCTCTCCACATCATCCATGGCCCTGCAGCAACGAAAAGAAGCGAAAAAACCCCACCAGGCCAAATCTATGAGCACAGGAGTGCACACAAACTCAGCCAGGTAGCCATAACTCCAATCCCTGCTTCCTTCCTCCTAAGCCCACCTCCTAACCCCTGTCAAGGCCCTTTTCCGCTAAGCTGCACTTTTGCTACATGGGGCTACATTATAATTACTCTCACATGGTAGTTGGTGAAGGCAAAAAATAAATAAAAATACTGACAGGTTTTCATGGTCAACAATTGTTTTTAACATCTGTACTCACAATCACCTCCACTGGTACCGACGACCACCACTTAGTATTTACTGTACCAATACTTGGATGTACATCAAGAAAGTCAAGTGTTCCATTTATTGCTATATAAACTCCACCAGGACACTATGAAACGTTTGCTGAGCACATGCACACTTCACCTGAGATTATCAGAGAAAGTTGTCCCTATTGCTTCTAAACACCGGACTTGCCAAATTTCCCAAGTATTTATGGAAAATTACATACATTATGATTATAGATAGGCTTAAATGTATTTAAATATAGAATAATTTTTTTTATTTTGTTTTTTATTTTATATAAAAGATGTATTAAGAGTTTGTGGTCTTTAACTTCTCTTTTTCTCTTTACACCTAGACGAGGCAGATGTAATTTATAGTCAGATAGTGACAGGTGGTCATTTTTACCATTGAGTTTGGAAACCAGGTGCTTCTTAGCACTTTGTGTCTCCAATTAATTTCAAAGGGAGATGTTAAATCTTTTGGCAGCCGCTAATTACCAATCGTTAAATGTTAAGTTTTGTATCATGGAAACTGCCAACAATCACTAACAATAACAAAAGCAATTTTAGCGATTACAGATTTGTCGCTAAATGATTGGAACAAGCATGAAAACGAGCCCCATATGTTTTCAAACTAAAAAGAATTCCAGCAAACTCAAATAAAATCTAGAGGCACACAAATGCGTTTCATGAATGTCAGCCGTTTTGTTCAGTTCACACGCAACTTAGATCATTCAAAATTATTTTAATTTCGGTTTTCTGTTAATGCTTAGTTAAAGAATTGCATTGTCAATGAGAGGATCATATCATTAGGGAAGAATGCTGTAATAGTTATTTCCTATGCGTAATCAGCTGTGGTTTGTATTGAGAGAAACATTCTTAAACCCTATAGGATTGATTACTGAAAGTTAATACTTTACCTGTTCTATCAACTTTACAAAGTTCATATCTTAGCTATGCGTTTGTTTTCAGACTTCAGATCATCCACGTCTTTATTACTGAATTACGTCATAATCTTGAAGTCTTGAGATGTTGTCATCTCATGATAAGGAAGGCATACACTAAAAGCAATGTTAATATAAACACAAAATTAAATTATGATAAACTATTCGCCATTAAGCACGTCACAGATTCTACACAAAGTTACCTGCACACTATCCCCAATGCCTATGTACACCTAAATAACTGGAGATTTTTTAGTATCACTCTATGGGTTATTAACCCCTTAAGGACACATGACATGCGTGACATGTCATGATTCCATTTTATTCCAGAAGTTTGGTCCTTAAGGGGTTAAAGGGTTAGCTCACCTGCCACGTCAAGGCAAAACCTCTTAGGTGAGTTCTGAATTAACAATTTACCTTGCTTCTTTAAGCTAAAAGGTAAACTCTCTAATGAGACAGAGAGGGCTATTTTTCTAAACCCTTCTTCACACTTATTAACCCTTTATAGGGAACACATTGGGTGGGTGTCAGCATTGTAACATAGCTGTGTAATACAAAAGCAAATACAAACATATAAAACGGAAACTCCCTTTACTCCTGGGAGGCAGCAATGACTATTGTACATATATCACAACAAGAGGACATAGTCTTAAATTAGAGGGGCAAAGGTTTAAAAACAATCTCAGGAGTATTACTTTACAGAGAGGGTAGTGGACACATGGAATACCCTTCTAGCTGAAGTGGTAGAGGTTAACACAGTGAGGGAGTTTAAGCATGCGTGGGATAGGCATAAGGCTATCCTAGACTTAAGATAAGGCCAGGGACTAATGAAAGAATTTAGAAAATTGGGAAGACTAGATGGGCCAAATGGTTCTTATCTGCTGTCACATTCCATGTTTCTATATTAGCCCCAATACATACAATGTAAACCAATGAAGAAGTTACTTGCTCACTATTCCAAATCCCTAAGCACATTTAATAACTGGAGGTTTTTTAGTATTACTCCAATGGCCATTAAAGTGTAAGCTCACCTGCCGCGTCAAAATATCTAATTATTGTGAATCTATTCAAACAAATGAACCCTTAATCGGTCACATATAGAATGGCAGGAGCACTGTACCAAGGCTGGAATATGGATTGGAGACAACTGGTATAAAATACAAGGATCAATCTATTTTCAGGAGGTACCTGACAGGACGCTCCTTCTTTATATCATTTTTATTGTGGTGTACATTACCTGGTGTTAAAATCCTTTCAGGAAACCATTGGAGGTATTTCAAATTTTCTTTATTTCAGTTTAAATAGACTGCACCCATGGAGCGATTTCTTCTTCAAAAGCAATAAAGAACCACTTTAAGTACCATAAATTCTACCATTCTATCAGCGGTTAGATGATGCATTATATCAAGATATGGATCGTTACTGTGGTTGCAGAATTTTCAGGCAGTGTCCGGAATGCACAGATTCACAGGTTGTCATCTTTGTGCAGAGGGATTGAAGCTGACATGCTCATTGGAGGTTAGCTATTAGGTATGTACACCTGTTAAGTAACACGTATGTACGACTCATAGAAACTATTCATGTCATTCGTTCAGATGACATTTTAAATTATTTTTCAAGACAATTGGTGTGTTTTCAAAGATCCAGTTAAAGTGTACTTAACTCATCTATGGAAAGATTGTGATTGCCAAATTCAAAGGGCTACCAAAAGTTATAGGGCCTATTTTCATCAATCCGATAATTATAGAAATGGGGTCAAATATTATTATAACAGTGGGAATGTAATCACTTTGACAATGTTAACAGTTTTTGGGATCCATTAATAATGGGCAGTAAATATTGGATATGAGATTGTGGTTTCGATAGTTGTGTCATCTAAGAGCAATGGTTAAGATGTCTATATCTTTATTTACAAATAGTGCAATAGATTACAGGTATAACCAATGACGTTGTGAATACTTAAACATAGAAATCATTACAAATTAGTGTGCATTCCTGAAAAGGTTGCGTCATTTTAGGCAATGATTAATAAACCACTGACTATGAGGATTTCCTTCACCCTAAAGAGTATTAAAAGTGTTAATAAGGATTAGTCATTGTCACATTCTATAAAAGTGTTTATCATTCAAACAAAGATTGACAAGCCTATCGGAATCCAAGAAAACCTCAAGAATTCAGATAGCTATGGCATAAAAATGAATATCTTGGGTGCCATTAAACATTGAAACATTGGATTTATCTATTTTACAAAGCACAAAGGAATTTTACGAATTTGTTTAATAAGTTATGCACTTATGCACTTCGGCGTAAAGAATGCACAAGCAACGTATACCCTTAATGGAAGCGAATTAGGGATAACAACACACGAAAAGGACTTGGGAATTGTTATAGACAACAAACTATGCAACAATGGACAGTAAGGTATTGTCATGCATGAAAAAGGGCATTCATTCTCGGGACGAGAATATCATTTTGCCTCTTTTTAAATCACTGGTAAGACCACATATTGAATATGCTGTGCAATTTTGGGCACCTGTTCTAAAGAAGGATATTATGGCACTAGAAAAAGTGCAGAGGCGGGCTACAAAATTAATAAAAGGAATGGAACATATCAGCTATGAAGAAAGGTTAAGAAATGTAAACCTATTTAGTTTAGAAAAACGTCGCCTGAGAGGAGATATGATATCAATATACAAATATATTCGGGGCCAATACAAACCATTGTGTGGAAATCTATTCACAAACCGGACTTTACATAGGACACAAGGCCATGTGTTTAGACTGGAAGAAAGAAGATTTAGTCTAAGGCAAAGGAAAGGTTTTTTTTTTACTGTAAGAACAATCAGGATGTGGAATTCTCTGCCTGAAGAAATGGTTTTATCAGAGTCCATACAGATGTTCAAACAGCTACTAGATGCATACTTGCAAAAACAGAATATTCAAGGATATAATCTTTCAATGTAGGGTAATAACTGCTTGATCCAAGGATAAATCTGACTGCCATTCTGGGGTCAAGAAATATTTTTTTCCCTAGCTTGTTGCAAAATTGTACTTCAAACTGTTTTTTTTGCCTTCTTTTGGATCAGCAAAAAGCATATGTGAGGAAGGCTGAACTTGATGGATGCAAGTCTCTTTTCAGCTATGTAACTATGTAACTATGTAACTAAGTCCTAGTTTGTGTAATCCCCAAAAGAAAACAAAATGGGCAGGAAAAGCACAAATATGAAATAATGAAAAACAATGTAATTTTATAAAGCAATAAAATTGCATTATTTGATAATACTCTATGGGGAGGAGTGGGGAGATCCGGGACCAATTTTTCCAGGGTTAACCTCAATACATTGAATTATGGAGTAGAGTAAGCACATAGGATTAACAATTGTCCTATTATTATTTAAGCCTAGTTGGGATACATGTCATTCTTTGTAAAAGGTTGCACTGCATGTCAAGCAGTACTGAAGCGTCTCTCTCTCTCTCTCTCTCTCTCTCTCTCTCTATATATATATATATATATATATATATAGGAAACATGGGGGGATGGTTGCACTCACCTAAACATGCTTAAATGGGGTGCTGCTGGGGGCCATATTATGTGTATTGTTTATTTTATATGTATATATATATATATATATATATATATATATATATATATATATATATATATATATATGAAAGTAAGTATAACATGCTTAACGTAACACAGGAGTATATGAAAGTTGGTTGTGATGTGCAGAAACCAGCACTCTGGTAGGCCTGTAAAATAAAGAGGGCCCACCTATGAGTATGAGCCATGGATATATGGGTCATGGTGATTGTACAAATCCTAATAGTTTAAAAAATGTTTCATATCTTCAAGTTTATTTAAGATCTTTTTTTGGTGAAGGACCACTTAAAGGGAATCTCCAGTGCCAGGAAAACGATCCGTTTTCCTGGCAATGGAGGGTCCCTCTCCCTCCCACCCCCCAATCCCCGGTTACTGAAGGGGTGAAAACCCCTTCAGTCACTTACCTGAGGCAGCGGCGATGTCCCTCGCTGCTGTCTCCTCCTCCGCGCCGCTCCTCTTCTGTGTTGTATCGGCCAGTGGGCGAGACTGATCCTGCACACCGGCCGAGGAGACCTAATGCGCATTAACGCTCCCCATAGGAACGCATTGAAAAATAATTTCAATGCTTTCCTATGGGGATTTGAGCAACGCTGGAGGTCCTCACACAGCGTGAGGACATCCAGTGACGCTCTAGCACAGGTTTCCTGTGCTATAGAGCAGGAAGTGACCTCTAGTGGATGTCTAGTAGACAGCCACTAGAGGTGGAGTTAACCCTGCAAGGTAATTATTGCAGTTTATAAAAAACTGCAATAATTACACTTGCAGGGTTAGGAGTAGTGGGAGTTGGCACCCAGACCACTCCAATGGGCAGAAGTGGTCTGGGTGCCTGGAGTGTCCCTTTAACTGTCCGAATCTAATGTTTTAACCATTCCTCTCCAGTTCTAGTGTATGTTGGGGGATTCATGTTAATTTTTTTACATATGGACCCATTGCGGGACCCCTTGCATTTGTATTCTCATTTAAACTTATGAAACAATGTATAGTAATGTATTTTCATGTGTACATGTCAGCTAATGCTGGAAGAAGGTTCTGAATGGGAAGGCCACCTGGGAGCATGACTAAGAAGGTACTCTCTCCAAGTACTGTGAACAAACTGAGTTAAACTCAAGTGTTCTGTGTTATAGTGTATGTTACATTGAGGGCCTAAAGTATATTGATTTTTTTGGATTTACTGGCTTTGGCAGGTATACTTACTATTGACCTGTATTATCTGAATTTTTGACCTGTGAATTTGTTTCTGATTAATTCGACTTAATATTTTTGGATAAGCTTTTCAAATGAATTCATATTTTTTGGATACATTTTTAAAATTACTTTTTCAAAATATAAAATGTCAAAAATATAGCATATATAAAAAATATATCAATATAGCAGAAAATATCAAAATATTCATTTTATTTTTCAAAAATGTAAAATAATTTGAAAATGTTTGTCCAAAATTATTAAATTGGTGCCTAAACTCTCTGGACTGCCTCTGTGTTGCCTTATGTTGGTTCATTACCTACCTCAATATTGCATCTACGGCTTCTCTCAATACCAAACATGAGGACAGGATTCCAATGTACGTGGTCACCTATGGAGACACAAACAACACAGGATTACTGACGAGAATGTAAACAACTAAATAATAGGTTTTACTGAAAAATGCTAAACTTTTCCATAAACAAAGAAAAAAAACTACATGTCACAGTTAAGCATGGTCAGGGATGAACCAGGACAGGAGCTCAATATGGTTGCTGTTGTATCTGATTGTTTGGTGTGATTTCTAACCAAATTAATTAAAGTAACAGGCTTAAAAACAATGGAGATCATTAATTTATGCCTGTAATAAAAAAACAGCAGTGACCACAAAATGATTACAATTATCAAACCTGTAACAGACTCCAGACATGATCTTGCCTTTGTGCCTACACTTACATATCTAGAACATGATTGTCAATGACAGCAGTAACCACACAAATAACTGTGGGAAAAAAGATTTGGGTGGTCTATTAGATCATGATTCTTGGGAGGAGATATGAATATATCTTTCCAAAAGTTCCATCAGTGTATTAATTAGGGAAAATGTGTGTTTTGAGTATTTACAAGATTCCATATGGCAACATAAAAAACCCAGTTTGATATTTCTCTCTCACTCAGCACTTCCCACTCACTGGACAGAGTACAGTAAGATTGACGTACGATCTTACTTGGTGGCAGTTGGCTAAAATTACAGAATTCTGGAACGAAGTCAAAAATCACATACAAGATATTCCTAATAGGGATGCTTAATTCTCTTATCATATGGTTTGAAAACAACAAAAAACTATTTAACTGGTTGAACATACAGTGTGACAGTTTTAAAACTTATGCTAAATAGATGTCTGAATTATAGATATTCAAAACTAAAACTTTAATTTTAATATATTGTAAATGGAAACCTGAAAGGAAAATAAATATCACACATTTTTTTTTTTATCCCATTCTAGGTACATATTATAAATTCCATTTTCATTTGGTGACAGGGCAAGTTGGATACCCTTTCTAAATCTGAGGATGAGCTATATGTATGTATTAACGTTTTCATCAGAATTGAAGTTTTAAGCAATTCAAAGAATAACAAAGGCGAGACGTAGGTTTACAAGAATACGGACATTGAAGCATGGGACATTGGATGTGAAATGAATCCACAAACTTCAAATATTATACTCACCATAGCACAGTGGGGACAGTGTTTTAATAATGTTAACTTTATGTTGGGATAAGGTATTACCCAACAAGCAGAATTAAGTAAAACAAAGGATAAATGCAAATACCCTATAAACATGTTACTTTAGAATAGCTAGACTTAATGTAGATAGAATAGTAAGGAACGAGCCAAGGTCAGGGACACAAGAAGAGAAAAGAATGAAAAGACAAGCCGAAAGGTCAAGGATACTAGAAACATGTTGTTATGCATTTGTTTCACGTTCCACTGTTTGGAGATTTGGATGCTGTCTAATCTGTAGACAGTTCTCTAAATTGCGGCAGGAGATTGTATTTTTGAAATCTGAGATTTTTAAATTATCTGGTAAACAAACTCAGGCTGATACTGCAGCAAAGCCACTGCCGCAGAGACGCACTAGGAATGGCAGATGGATTACTGTAGGATCTGGTAGACTTAGAGTTGTGGATAAAAGGCATATTGCACAGTCTGTTGCTCTACATAATAAATTTTCTTCACTTTCGGAGGTAGTGGTGTTGTGGAGACAGGCTCAGGCACTGAGGGTAGTGGTGTTGTGGAGACAGGCTCAGGCACTGAGGCTAGTGGTGTTGTGGAGACAGGCTCAGGTACTGAGGGTAGTGGTGTTGTGAAGACAGGCTCAGGCACCAATTGTAGTGGTGTTGTGGAGACAAGCTTGGAGACTATGGTGAGGCCTAATAGAAAGCGGTTGTTGTTGGGGGATTCTATCAAAAGAGGTCTGGAGATGGACAATGGTGGTCTTGTGAGATGTTAAGCGAGCAAAGCAGGTAGGGGAATTGGATGTACTTGTCCATCTAGGAACAAATGACTTGACTTGCAATGAGGTTTCAGAGGTAAAGGAAGTTTTTAGTGTTTTTGCCAATGATATACGACAGGTTGCTTTCACACTGTCATTCTCTGAAGTGCTGCCTGTGCATAACACTCAGAACGACAGGTGGATATGTTTTAGGGACTTTAGCTTGTGGCTTGGTGAATGGTGTCGGGAGCAAGGATTTGGCTTTGTTTCTCATGGGAACTCTGTTTGGAATGGAAATAAACTGTATAAAAAAGATGGTTTGTATATTTCTCAAAAGGGAACAAATGTTCTCAGTGAGCAGTTTAGAGGTTTTGATAGGATGTATTTAAACTAGGAGGGGGAGGGGGGCAAAAGGGTGATAAAACATCAATCCAATTGTCCCCCAAAACAAGGACAGAAGGTGCCTGTAGCAAGTGTGTTAAAAAATGATAAGCTTAGAGTCATGTCTACAAATGTTCGCAGCTTAGGGAATAAGATCCATAACGGGCCCGTATTAGCCGCGAGGCAAACAAGACATTTGCCTCGGGCGGCATTTTCCAGGGGGCGGCAAAAAAAAGGGCGGCGGCGCTGGTGAGGGAGCACTTTCCCCTGAGCTCTCTGCCTCAGAGTGATGTCGGGAGCCGGAATATGACGTCATAGAGCTCACTAATCAGTGCTCCCTCGCCAGCGCCGCCCGCCCAGCAGCTCAACAGCCACTGGACCCCAGGGAAAAGGAGAACCCCCCCAGCATTCCCAAAGGTAAGGAGGCTGAGGGGATTGAATAAAAAAAAAAAAAGTGAATGTGTTAATGTGAGTGTGTGTGTGTGTGTGTATGTGTGTGAGTGTGTGTGAGTGTTAGTGTGTGTGTGTGTGTCTGTTAGTGAGTATGTGTTTGTCTGCTAGTGTGTGTGTGTGTGTCTGTTAGTGAGTGTGTGTTTGTCTGTTAGTGTGTGTTTGTGTGTGTCTGTTTGTGTGTGTGTGTTAGTGTGTGTGTGTGTGTGTGTGTGTGTCTGTTAGTGTGTGTGTGTGTGTGTGTGTGTGTCTGTTAGTGAATGTGTGTATGTCAGGGAGTGTGTCTGTTAGGGAGTGTGTTAGTATGTGTGTGTCTGTTAGTGAGAGTGCATGCATGTCTGTTAGTGAATGTATGTGTCAGCTAGTGACTGTATGTGTCTGTTAGTGAGTGTTTGTTAGTGTGTGTGAGTGTGTGTCTGTTAGTGAGTGTGTGTATGTCAGGGAATGTGTCTGTTAGGGAGTGTGTTATTATGTGTGTGTCTGTTAGTGAGAGTGTATGCGTGTCTGTTAGTGAATGTGTGTGTCTGCTAGTGACTGTATGTGTCTGTTAGTGAGTGTGTATGTCTGTTAGCTAGTGTATGCATGTCTGTCAGTGAATGTGTGTGTGTGTATTTAGAAGGCGGGGCAGGGTGGGGTGGCGCGGGGGAGGGGTGGGCGTCTGGATTTTGTCATGCCTACTGCAGCACAAAACCAGGATACACCACTGGATCCATGAACTTGTGGCAATAATGGCAACTGATAATGTAGATTTAGTCGCTGTTACTGAGACATGGTATAATGAGAAAAATTACAAGTCATCCACTTTGAAACTTGACTACCTGTACTGAACCCTGATCTACATTCCTAGGAGGATCATTATTTCTTCCATCCTCTGTGAATCAAGTTTGTACAGACAGATGTATCCTATTCCTGGGCTACAAGTATTAACCATAAACAATAGTAGCATTCTGTAATTTCACAGTAAGTGCAGCTATATAACATAATTTGTCTGTTTTGTGTTCTTTAATAATGCATCCCCAGCCTGTACAACAAGCATGTCAAACATACGGCCCACAATTAGTATCTTTTTGGCCCAGGACCGGACTGGCCTACCAGGAAACTTTGTGTTGTGGCCCTCCCGTGGGCCGCGGCAAATCATGTGCTCCTGCGATTGGCATGGCTGCAGCAAGAGCGCAAAACAGTCTTCCACGTCTGTCGCTGGATATGTGCATACAGCTTCTGGAGTCATATCCGGTGGCTTCGTGGTGGCGCTACAGTGCGAAGAGTGGCTGGCTGCATGCAGAGCAGGCCATACACTCCCCTTCCCTGCTGCTCGCTGCTGCAGCATGTGGCCTGCTTGAGCAGAGAAGATTGTGCAGGACTGGACAGGAAGATGACTTAAGGTAGAGGAAAAGGGGCTTGGGGGAACCTTCCTGTAGTGTGTAGTGTATTCAATTTAGGGGGAGGGGGAGTATATTCAATTGGGAGGAAGGAGGGGGGGTAATGCATTAAAGTGGTGGGAGGGGGGCAGTGTATTTAATTGGGGGAGGGAGGGCAGTGTATTAAATTGGGGGAGGGAGGTGGGGTAGTGCATTAGAGTGAGGGGACAGTGTATTAAATTGAGGGAAGGAGAGGACAGTGTATTAGAGTGGTGGGAGGGGCGGCAGTGTTTTATTTCCGAGGGAGGGAGAAGGAGGGTAGTGTATTAAATTGGTGGAGGGAGGGAGCAGTGTTTTTGTGTGGTGGGAGGGAGCAGTATACTAGAGTAGTGGGTGGGGACAGTGCCTTAAATTGAGGGGAGGGAGGTGAGGCAGTGTATTAGATTGGAGGGAGGGGGCAGTGTATTAGAGTGTGAGGGACGGGGCCATGGGTGGCTGTGTATTACATTGGGGGGGGGCATAGTAAGTAACTTGAAGTGAAGCTTTTGAGTAAATTATATATATGTACCCATGATGTCATTGTTTGCATAAGAAGGATACAAGTAATTTTAGTTAGTGTTGGTTTTAGTTAGGGGGGCCCGTGTTAGCCTTTGAGTTTGACATGCTTGCTGTGCAACTAACCTATATGACAGACCAGGAAAAATTTAAATTTTGTACATTTTGTTTTGTTATGCATGAATATGTCATATGCTGTACATCAGTAAACATATCCTGTATGCAAGCTCTGTTGTATAATGGGCACTTTTATTACATTTTGATGAAAAACATTTTGTACAATGTGGATTGCTGTAATATTTATATTGGGCAATGTTTAATATAACTGTAAAGCTTTTGTACATCAAGTCATGGTCAATAAACCCTTTTCAATAAACATTTAGCAGTATGCTAGTTGAAATAAAATTATACATATAAATTTATATAAATATCTATATCACATTTTGCTTTTATCTTTGATCAATGTGTCTTAAAAAGAACATGAACACAAAAATAAGATACAGAGACCACCCAGGTTTTTTTGAAATATTAGTCATTTGCTACTGCATTTTAAGCTTCATTGAAAGAATGACCTCTGCGTGATAAATTACAGAATGTGAACACCGAGGCGTATCAACAAGTCAGACCATGATATTATGAGATACTACAGTTATTTTAAGAAAGCTAATATAGTAAAAAATTACACATAACCAATAGTGATGTCGCGAACATAAAATTTTCGGTTCGCGAATGGCGAACGCGAACTTCCGCAAATGTTCGTGAACGGGCGAACCACCATAGACTTAAATAGGCAGGCGAATTTTAAAACCCACAGGGACTCTTTCTGGCCACAATAGTGATGGAAAAGTTGTTTCAAGGGGACTAACACCTGGACTGTGGCATGCCGGAGGGGGATCTATGTCAAAACTCCCATGGAAAATTACATAGTTGATGCAGAGTCTGGTTTTAATCCATAAAATGCATAAATCACCTAACATTCCTAAATTGTTTGTATCGATCAGGTTGTATCATGTTGTATCGATCAGGTAGTGTAAGGGTTACGCCTGCTTCACAGTGACAGACCAAACTCCCAGTTTAACGCACTGCAAACAACCGCAAACAGTCCATTTGCACAACCGCAAACTCCCCATTTGCACAAGGTTGGATACCAAGCTAGCCATGTCCCGTTCCTTGTCCTCACTGATGTCATTGAAGATCTCTCTTCCTCCACCCAGCCACGTACAACACCAAGGGTCCCCGAAAGGTGACAACAAGCCCCCTGGGACGCCTGATGTGTTTGGTCTTCCACCTCCTCAAAGCCACCTTCCTCCTCTGACTCCCCTTCTTCAGACTACTCTCTCTGCGTTGCCTCTCTCTGCATTATTATAAGGTGTGTTAAGTAGTACTATTCCTATCAGTTTAATCCCTGTTACGTCCCCTGTGAGGGGACGTGTATATATGGCATTGATTTTAGGAACCGGGAGATGGAAAAAGATGCTTGGTCAGTCCTCCTACTTCAAATTTGGGGCACTGCGCGTGCAATCTAATGTGCCACCAGATAGGAGTGGTGTGTTATGTAGTACTATTCTTATCAGTTTAATCCCTGTTACGTCCCCTATCAGGGGACGTGTATATAAGGCATCGATTTTAGGAACCGGGAGATGGAAAAAGATGCTTGGTCGGTCCTCCTACTTCAAATTTGGGGCACTGCGCGTGCAATCTAATGTGCCACCAGATAGGAGTGGTGTGTTAAGTAGTACTATTCCTATCAGTTTAATCCCTGTTATGTCCCCTATCAGGGGATGTGTATATAAGGCATCGATTTTAGGAAGCGGGAGATGGAAAAAGATGCTTGGTCGGTCCTCCGAATTCCAACGTGTCGCACTGTCGCAAATCAAGCGCCTCACTGGCATGTTGTTTCGCCGCTGGATATCGGAAAAGTGCGCCATGGCCGTGTAGGAATGCCTGAAATGGCCACATACCTTCCTGGCCTGCTTAAGGACGTCCTGTAAGCCTGGGTACTTATGCACAAAGCGTTGTACGATCAGATTACACACATGTGCCATGCATGGCACATGTGTCAACTTGCCCAAATTCAATGCCGCCAACAAATTTCTTCCGTTGTCACAAACCACTTTGCCGATCTCCAGTTTGTGCGGAGTCAGCCACTGATCCACCTGTGCGTTCAGGGCGGACAGGAGTGCTGGTGAGGTGTGACTCTCTGCTTTCAGGCAAGTCCTCCTTGCGACGACCTCCCCCTGCTTCCAACTCGTCTCCTCCTCCTCCTCTCTGTCTCCCCATCTGAACTTTCCCCCTGTTCTTATTCTCTTCTAGCGGGCACCCACGTGACATCCACGGATGCATCGTCATCATCAACCGCTTCACTTGTATCTGACAACTCAGCAAAGGAAGCAGCAGCGGGTACAACATCCTCATCATCACACCGTACATGTGTAATGCTGCCTGACTGAGACATATCCCTGTTATCTACATCCTCTGGCAATAATGGTTGCGCATCACTCATTTCTAGTGATGTACAGAACTGTTCACTGGCGAATAGTTCCTAGCGAACATAGCGTGTTTGCGTTCGCGCCGCGGGCGAACACATGGGCGGTTCGATCCGCCCCCTATTTGTCATCATTGAGCAACCTTTGACTCTATGCCTCACAGTCAGCAGACACATTCCAGCAAATCAGCAGCAGACCCTCCCTTCCACACCCTCCCATCACCCTCCCAGCATCCATTTTAGATTCATTCTGAAGCTGCATGCTTAGTGAGAGGAGGGAAAGTGTAGCTGCTGCTGATTAGATAGGGAAATTGATAGCTAGGCTAGGGTATTCAGTGTCCACTACAATCCTGAAGGACTCATCTGATCTCTGCTGTAAGAACAGCACCCCAAAAAGCCCTTTTTAGGGCTAGAACATCAGACTGCTTATTTTTTATTTTTTATTTTTTTTTGTGTAATGTAATTGCAGTTGCCTGCCTGCCAGCTTCTGTGTCAGGCTCAAAGTGCATACTGTGCCCATTTGCCCAGTGCCACCACTCACTCACTGCTGGTGTCACAATAGCTTAAGCTTGCATTTAAAACCAAAACAAGTTTTTCACTGTAATAGATTGAAGAAGAGCAGTTAGTTGTCTGCCAGCTTCTGTGTCAGGCTCAGTGGATACTGTGCCCATTTGCCCAGTGCCACCACTTATATCTGTTTTCACAATAGCTTATGCTTGACATTTAAAAAGATTTTTTTTTCACTGTAATAGATTGAATAGCAGTTAGTTGCCTGCCAGCTTCTGTGTCAGGCTCACAGTGGATACTGTGCCCATTTGCCCAGTCAGTGCCACCACTCATAAAGTGTCAGGCCCACTCAGTTGCCACTCATATCTGGCCTATCGTGTGTCTCTGTAGCGTGCTTTTACAAAGCAAAACAGTTTTCCAGTGTAGGCTAATAGCAGTCAGTGTCCTTAAAGCAGGTTTGTCAGGCCTTCCTTCAGCTTGTGCCCTGCAGACCCCTGCCAGTGTACTTTGACAATTGCCACTCATATCTGGTGTCTCTATAGCGTGCTTTTATAAAAGCAAAAAAGTTTTCCAGTGTAAGCTAATAGCAGTCAGTGTCCTTAAAGCAGGTCTTTCAGGCCTTCAGTGTGTGCCCTGCAGACCCCTACCAGTGTACTTTGACAGTTGCCACTCATATCCGGTGTCTCTGTAGCGTGCTTTTACAAAGCAAAAAAGTTTTCCAGTGTAAGCTAATAGCAGTCAGTGTCCTTAAAGCAGGTGTTTCAGGCCTTCAGCGTGTGCCCTGCAGACCCCTGCCAGTGTACTTTGACAGTTGCCACTCATATCTGGTGTGTCTGTAGCGTGCTTTTACAAAGCAAAAAAGTTTTCCAGTGTAAGCTAATAGCAGTCAGTGTCCTTAAAGCGGGTGTGTCAGGCCTTCCTTCAGCGTGTGCCCTGCAGACCCCTGCCAGTGTACTTTGACAGTTAACACTCATATCTGGTGTCTCTATAGCGTGCTTTTACCAAGAAAAAAGTTTTCCAGTGTAAGCTAATAGCAGTCAGTGTCCTTAAAGCGGGTGTGTCAGGCCTTCCTTCAGCATGTGCCCTGCAGACCCCTGCCAGTGTACTTTGACAGTTGCCACTCATATCTGGTGTCTCTATAGCGTGCTTTTACAAAGCAAAAAAGTTTTCCAGTGTAAGCTAATAGCAGTCAGTTTACTTAAAGCGGGTGTGTCAGGCCTTCCTTCAGCGTGTGCCCTGCAGACCCCTGCCAGTGTACTTTGACAGTTTCCACTCATATCTGGTGTCTCTGTAGTGTGCTTTTACAAAGCAAAAAAGTTTTCCAGTGTAAGCTAATAGCAGCCAGTGTCCTTAACCCCTTAAGGACACATGACATGTGTGACATGTCATGATTCCCTTTTATTCCAGAATTTTGGTCCTTAAGGGGTTAAAGTGGGTGTTTCAGGCCTTCAGCGTGTGCCCTGCAGACCCCTGCCAGTGTACTTTGACAGTTGCCACTCATATCTGGTGTCTCTGTAGCGTGCTTTTACAAAGAAAAAAAGTTTTCCAGTTTAAGCTAATAGCAGTCAGTGTCCTTAAAGCGGGTGTGTCAGGCCTTCCTTCAGCGTGTGCTCTGCCAACCTGAGCAAGTGTAATTTGCCACTCATATCTGGTGTCACAATAGCGTGCATTTAAAACCAAAAACTTTTTTCACTGTTATAGATTGAATAGCAGTTAGTTGTCTTCAAGCGGGTGTGTCAGGCCTACAGCGTGTACTCTGCCAACCTCTGCCACTGCACAGTGCCACTCATATCTGGTCTATGTCTCAAGCAGGCAGCATTACACACATGGACGTACGGTGTGATGATGATGATGTTGTACCCGCTGCTGCTTCCTTTGCTGAGTTGTCAGATACAAGTGAAGCGGTTGATGATGACGATGTGTCCATGGATGTCACGTGGGTGCCCGCTAGAATAGAAGAAGAACAGGGGGAAAGTTCAGATGGGGAGACAGAGAGGAGGAGGAGACGAGTTGGAAGCAGGGGGAGGTCATCGCAAGGAGCTAGTGGCATAGTCAGACAGCATGCATCGGCACCCGGGGTCAGCCCGACAGCATGCCAATCAACGCATGCTGTGTCCACCACCAGAATGCCGTCATTGCAGAGCTCAGCAGTGTGGCATTTTTTTTGTGTGTCTGCCTCTGACAACAGCGATGCCATTTGCAACCTGTGCCAAAGGAAACTGAGTCGTGGGAAGTCCAACACCCACCTAGGTACAACTGCTTTGCGTAGGCACATGATCGCACATCACAAACGCCTATGGGATCAACACATGAGTACAAGCAGCACACAAACTCAAAGCCGCCATCCTCCTCATGGTCCAGCATCTTCAGCCACGTCAACCACTGCTGTCCTCCTTGCCCCCTCTCAACCATCCGCCACTCCGTCTCTCGCCTTGAGCAGTTTCCGCTCATCTGCCCACAGTCAGGTGTCTGTCAAGGACATGTTTGAGCGTAAGAAGCCAATGTCACAAAGTCACCCCCTTGCCCAGCGTCTGACAGTTGGCTTGTCCGAACTATTAGCCCGCCAGTATTTTTCGTTGATATGCATTTCTATTTCTTCTTAGATAACAAAAAAATTCTGAGACGACATTGGCAAGGCTATTCACTTGTGTGATCTGTCATGAATTGTCATTTGAATGTTAATTTGAACTGTGGGGCACAAGAACTTGAATCGAAAACATCTTTAAGCCAACTATGTTTTCACTAAGCTTAGTGAATAACTAACATTAACGAGCGCATTAAATGCACTCTGCACTCAAGGTATGATCTGTTTAAATGACCCCACTCGGGCCCTAAATGGTAAAACGTTTCACATGGGCATACGAAAGGTACACATGGCAATTAAAATCAGAAAATATGTAAAACATTTTTAGATATACTGGAAATTAGTACACCAATACGATTAAGCACTGTACTTTCTGTACTTTCCGGATTCATGTTTGCACGTTTTTTTTCAGAATTTGCCAGGAATCTATTTTGAAGTTGTTCCCCTCCTCTTGACACGATCAATGACCTGAGAGTCTCCGTAAGCAGGGTTGACCTGTTAGTCCCGTTTTCCATTCAAGTTGTGCATGATGTCCCGGCTAGGTTTCCAGGGACAAATGTTGGAGCCTCGGCGTTGCCCCAATATGGAGGGAGCGTGGAGTTTGTTGGAGGCTTCGATGTGAGTAGCGAGTCCGGGGGGAGACCCAGTTGCCCCAGGATTCCCTCTGCCTCCTGCATGTTGCGTACGGTATGCCTGGCGTACGCATGGCGACTTCTCGCTTCAGTAGTTAGGACATGCCCCCCTAGCCCGCCAGCTTTTACCATACAAGCTGGTGGAGTCTGAGGCGTTCAAAAAATTTGTAACTATTGGGACACCACAGTGGAAGGTACCCGGACGAAATTTCTTTTCAAAAAAGGCAATCCCCAACCTGTACTCGATTGTGCAAAAGGAAGTAATGGCATGTCTGTCTACGGCAAGGGTCCATCTGACCACTAATACCTGATCTGCAAAGCATGGTCAGGGCAGGTATATCACCTACACTGCGCATTGGGTAAACCTGCTGACGGCTGCCAAGCATGGAATGCGTGGCTCTGCAGAGGAGTTGGTGACACCGCCACGACTTGCAGGCAGGCCTGCTGCCACCTCCTCTACTCCTCCTACGCCATCCTCTTCCATAACCTCCTCGGCTGAGTCCTCTTCTACTGCTGCATCTTGCTCCACATCAACGGCACCTCCCCAGCTCCCCAGGTGCTATTCCACATCCCTATTCTGCTGTGTGTCAGTGTGTATCATGGTCTCTGAGGACAGGTGTGAATCCATATCTGCCAAGTGACCCTATGTAGGGGAACAGTCTCTATTCTGCTCTTTGTCAGTATGTATCAGGGGCTTTGAGGATGGGGAACAGTCTCTATTCTGCTCTTTGTCAGTGTGTATCATGGTCTCTGAGGACGGGGAACAGTCTCTATTCTGCTCTTTGTCAGTGTGTATCAGGGGCTTTGAGGACAGGTGTCAATCCTTACCTGCCAAGTGACCCTATGTAGGGGGAACAGTCTCTATTCTGCTCTGTGTCAGTGTGTATCATGGTCTCTGAGGACGGGGAACAGTCTCTATTCTGCTCTGTGTCAGTGTGTATCAGGGGCTTTGAGGACAGGTGTCAATCCATACCTGCCAAGTGACCCTATGTAGGGGGAACAGTCCCTATTCTGCTCTGTGTCAGTGTGTATCAGGGGCTTTGAGGACAGGTGTCAATACTTATCTGCCAAGTGACCCTATGTAGGGGGAACAGTCTCTATTCTGCTCTTTGTTAGTGTGTATCATGGTCTCTGAGGACAGGTGCCAATCCATACCTGCCAAGTGACCCTATGTAGGGGGAACAGTCTCTATTCTGCTCTTTGTCAGTGTGTATCAGGGGCTTTAAAGACGGGGAACAGTCTCTATTCTGCTCTTTGTCAGTGTGTATCAGGGGCTTTGAGGACGGGGACCAGTCCCTATTCTGCTCTGTGTGAGGAGGAGGAACGGGAAATGAGTAGCTCGGCATCCAACCTTGTGCAAATGGGGTCTTTCATGCTGTCGTGCCTGTTGAGGGACCCTCGTATAAAAAGGCTGAAGGAGAACGACCTGTGCTGGGTGTCCACGCTACTAGACCCACGGTCTCTATTCTGCTCTGTGTCGATGTGTATCATGGTCTCTGAGGACAGGTGTGAATCCATGTTTGCCAAGTGACCCTATGTAGGGGGAAAAGTCTCTATTCTGCTCTTTGTCAGTATGTATCAGGGGCTTTGAGGATGGGGAACAGTCTCTATTCTGCTCTTTGTCAGTGTGTATCATGGTCTCTGAGGACGGGGAACAGTCTCTATTCTGCTCTTTGTCAGTGTGTATCAGGGGCTTTGAGGACAGATGTCAATCCATACCTGCCAAGTGACCCTATGTAGGGGGAACAGTCTCTATTCTGCTCTGTGTCAGTGTGTATCATGGTCTCTGAGGACGGGGAACAGTCTCTATTCTGCTCTGTGTCAGTGTGTATCAGGGGCTTTGAGGACAGGTGTCAATCCATACCTGCCAAGTGACCCTATGTAGGGGGAACAGTCCCTATTCTGCTCTGTGTCAGTGTGTATCAGGGGCTTTGAGGACAGGTGTCAATCCATATCTGCCAAGTGACCCTATGTAGGGGGAACAGTCTCTATTCTGCTCTTTGTCAGTGTGTATCAGGGGCTTTGAGGACGGGGAACAGTCTCTATTCTGCTCTTTGTCAGTGTGTATCAGGGGCTTTGAGGACGGGGAACAGTCCCTATTCTGCTCTGTGTGAGGAGGAGGAACGGGAAATGAGTAGCTCGGCATCCAACCTTGTGCAAATGTGGTCTTTCATGTTGTCGTGCTTGTTGAGGGACACTCGTATAAAATGGCAGAAGGAGAACGACCTGTGCTGGGTGTCCACGCTACTAGACCCCCGGTCTCTATTCTGCTCTGTTTCAGTGTGTATCATGGTATCTGAGGACGGGGAACAATCTCTATTCTGCTTTTTGTCAGTGTGTATCAGGGGCTTTGAGGAAAGGTGTCAATCCATACCTGCCAAGTGACCGTATGTAGTGGGAACAGTCCCTATTCTGCTCTGTGTCAGTGTGTATCAGGGGCTTTGAGGACAGGTGTCAATCCATATCTGCCAAGTGACCCTATGTAGGGGGAACAGTCCCTATTCTGCTCTGTGTCAGTGTGTATCATGGTCTCTGAGGACGGGGAACAATCTCTATTCTGCTCTGTCAGTGTGTATCAGGGGCTTTGAGGATAGGTGTCAATCCATACCTGCCAAGTGACCCTATGTAGTGGGAACAGCCCTATTCTGCTCTGTGTCAGTGTGTATCAGGGGCTTTGAGGACAGGTGTCAATCCATATCTGCCAAGTGACCCTATGTAGGGGGAACAGTCCCTATTCTGCTCTGTGTCAGTGTGTATCAGGGTCCCTGAGGACAGGTGTCAATTCATATCTGCCAAGTGACCCTATGTATGGGGAACAGTCCCTATTCTGCTCTGTGTCAGTGTGTATCAGGGTCCCTGAGGACAGGTGGCAATCCATATCTGCCAAATAACCCTATGTAGTGGGGACAGTCCCTATTCTGCTCTGTGTCAGTGTGTATCAGGGTCTCTGAGGACAGGTGTCAATCCACATCTGCCAAGTGACCCTATGTAGGGGGAACAGTCCCTATTCTGCACTGTGTCAGTGTGTATCAGAGTCTCTGAGGACGGGTGTCAATCCATATCTGCCAAGTGACCCTATGTAGGGGAACAGTCCCTATTCTGCTCTGTGTCAGTGTGTATCATGGTCTCTGAGGACGGGGAACAGTCTCTATTCTGCTCTGTGTCAGTGTGTATCAGGGGCTTTGAGGACAGGTGTCAATCCATACCTGCCAAGTGACCCTATGTAAGGGGAACAGTCCCTATTCTGCTCTGTCTCAGTGTGTATCAGGGGCTATGAGGACAGGTATCAATGCATACCTGCCAAGTGACCCTATGTAGGGGGAACAGTCCCTATTCTGCTCTGTGTCAGTGTGTATCAGGGTCCCTGAGGACAGGTGTCAATCCATATCTGCCAGGTGACCCTATGTAGGGGGAACAGTCCCTATTCTGCTCTGTGTCAGTGTGTATCAGGGTCCTTGAGGACAGGTGTCAATCCATATCTGCCAAGTGACCCTATGTAGGGGAAGCAGTCCCTATTCTGTTCTGTGTCAGTGTGTATCAGGGATCCTTAGGATAGGTATCAATCCATATCTGCCAAGTGACCTTATGTAGGGGGAACAGTCCCTATTCTGCTCTGTGTCAGTGTGTATCAGGGTCCCTGAGGACAGGTGTCATTCCATATCTGCCAAGTGACCCTATGGAGGGGGAACAGTCCCTATTCTGCTCTGTGTCAGTTTGTATCAGGGTCTCTGAGGACAGGTGTCAATCCATATCTGCCAGGTGACCCTATGTAGGGGGAACAGTCCCTATTCTGCTCTGTGTCAGTGTGTATCAGGGTCCCTGAGGATAGGTGTCAATCCATATCTGCCAAGTGACACTATGTAGGGGGGACAGTCCCTATTCTGCTCTGTCAGTGTGTATCAGGGATCCTTAGGATAGGTGTCAATTCATATCTGCCAAGTGACCCTTTGTATGGGCAACAGTCCCTATTCTGCTCTGTGTTAGTGTGTATCAGGGTCCCTGAGGACAGGTGTCAATCCATATCTGCCAAGTAACCCTATGTAGTGGGGACATTCCCTATTCTGCTCTGTGTCAGTGTGTATCAGGGATCCTTAGTATAGGTGTCAATCCAAATCTGCCAAGTGACCCTATGTAGGGGGAACAGTCCCTATTCTGCTCTGTGTCAGTGTGTATCAGGGTCCCTGAGGATAGGTGTCAATCCATATCTGTTAAGTGACCCTATGTAGGGGGAACAGTCCCTATTCTGCTCTGTGTCAGTGTGTATCAGGGATCCTTAGGAAAGGTGTCAATTCATATCTGCCAAGTGACCCTATGTATGGGGAACAGTCCCTATTCTGCTCTGTGTCAGTGTGTATCAGGGTCCCTGAGGACAGGTGTCAATCCATACCTGCCAATTGACCCAATGTATGGGGAACAGTCCCTATTCTGCTCTGTGTCAGTGTGTATCAGGGTTCCTGAGGACAGGTGTCAATTCATATCTGCCAAGTAACCCTATGTAGTTCTGAGAGTCCCTATTCTGCTCTGTGTCAGTTTGTATCAGGGATCCTTAGGATAGGTGTCAATCCATATCTGCCAAGTGACCCTATGTAGGGGGAACAGTCCCTATTCTGCTCTGTGTCAGTGTGTATCAGGGGCTTTGAGGACAGGTGTCAATCCATATCTGCCAAGTGACCCTATGTAGGGGGAACAGTCCCTATTCTGCTCTGTGTCAGTGTGTATCATGGTCTCTGAGGACGGGGAACAATCTCTATTCTGCTCTGTCAGTGTGTATCAGGGGCTTTGAGGATAGGTGTCAATCCATACCTGCCAAGTGACCCTATGTAGTGGGAACAGCCCTATTCTGCTCTGTGTCAGTGTGTATCAGGGGCTTTGAGGACAGGTGTCAATCCATATCTGCCAAGTGACCCTATGTAGGGGGAACAGTCCCTATTCTGCTCTGTGTCAGTGTGTATCAGGGTCCCTGAGGACAGGTGTCAATTCATATCTGCCAAGTGACCCTATGTATGGGGAACAGTCCCTATTCTGCTCTGTGTCAGTGTGTATCAGGGTCCCTGAGGACAGGTGGCAATCCATATCTGCCAAATAACCCTATGTAGTGGGGACAGTCCCTATTCTGCTCTGTGTCAGTGTGTATCAGGGTCTCTGAGGACAGGTGTCAATCCACATCTGCCAAGTGACCCTATGTAGGGGGAACAGTCCCTATTCTGCACTGTGTCAGTGTGTATCAGAGTCTCTGAGGACGGGTGTCAATCCATATCTGCCAAGTGACCCTATGTAGGGGAACAGTCCCTATTCTGCTCTGTGTCAGTGTGTATCATGGTCTCTGAGGACGGGGAACAGTCTCTATTCTGCTCTGTGTCAGTGTGTATCAGGGGCTTTGAGGACAGGTGTCAATCCATACCTGCCAAGTGACCCTATGTAAGGGGAACAGTCCCTATTCTGCTCTGTCTCAGTGTGTATCAGGGGCTATGAGGACAGGTATCAATGCATACCTGCCAAGTGACCCTATGTAGGGGGAACAGTCCCTATTCTGCTCTGTGTCAGTGTGTATCAGGGTCCCTGAGGACAGGTGTCAATCCATATCTGCCAGGTGACCCTATGTAGGGGGAACAGTCCCTATTCTGCTCTGTGTCAGTGTGTATCAGGGTCCTTGAGGACAGGTGTCAATCCATATCTGCCAAGTGACCCTATGTAGGGGAAGCAGTCCCTATTCTGTTCTGTGTCAGTGTGTATCAGGGATCCTTAGGATAGGTATCAATCCATATCTGCCAAGTGACCTTATGTAGGGGGAACAGTCCCTATTCTGCTCTGTGTCAGTGTGTATCAGGGTCCCTGAGGACAGGTGTCATTCCATATCTGCCAAGTGACCCTATGGAGGGGGAACAGTCCCTATTCTGCTCTGTGTCAGTTTGTATCAGGGTCTCTGAGGACAGGTGTCAATCCATATCTGCCAGGTGACCCTATGTAGGGGGAACAGTCCCTATTCTGCTCTGTGTCAGTGTGTATCAGGGTCCCTGAGGATAGGTGTCAATCCATATCTGCCAAGTGACACTATGTAGGGGGGACAGTCCCTATTCTGCTCTGTCAGTGTGTATCAGGGATCCTTAGGATAGGTGTCAATTCATATCTGCCAAGTGACCCTTTGTATGGGCAATGTTAAGACCTGCAGAGGAGATGTTACTGCAGTTCCTTGTTCCTTTTCCAGCTGCTGAGTATAAGTGACCATAGCTCCAGCAGGGGGTAGAGATGAATACAGCTTCACGACAATCCTTCCCAGTAGTTAGAGTATCCTTTCCCCAAACATGAGCCAAGACTTCATGAAGGGTGTAACAGAACTAAAGCTTTATTGAAACAGGCTGGCTTTTATGGGGGTCCTCATGCAAGAGGACCTCCCAAAACAAACAAACATATTACCAATCACTGTACAGTATTTTCTTACTACACGCCCCTTCCTCTGCCTGGAAGATAGTGAGATAAGTTAAAGGTTAAATCAATTATCTCCAGGCAGAGGGCACACATTTTACCCCAACATTGGAACACCCCTTTCCCCACAAGGTATCCCCACAAAATACATATCCCCGGATAGCCCCGATCTGGGAGGCAAACATATCCAAATTTCGCCCAGATCGGTTCAGGGGTTTTTAAAAAGTGTGGAAGTCTTAGTTTACCGACCACACACGAGGCTCCTGCCCAAAATAGTTCCACGAATTCCGTGTGTGGGGTCGGTCGCTTGGGAAAAAGGGCGCAAACTGTCAAAAGTCCCGAAAATACTCTCCTGGCTCATAGGAGCGATTGTTCCCCTGGTCCATACGGGGATAACTACCGAATGCCGCTCTTCTGGGTGTTCGGCAAGTTGGAGAACCGGCCGTCCGGTAGTTTTCAGCGGTACTTCGCACGGTCGAGTGTCCGATTTTAGTTCCGGACACTCGACGACCAAGTCCCGCTGACTCGCCTCGTGCGGACAAGATGGCCGCCGTTTTCTTTTCCTCGTGGCGTGCGGCTATACAAACAACGGCCACCCAGGGAACACTTAATTGTCGGTGATGCAAACTGCCGAACGGAGAAGCTATTGTTGGCAGAAAAAGGGAATTAAACACAAAACATAGAAGAAAAAGGTAGCTGGGGTCTCTTTTCTTCACATTACTCCCCCTTAGTTCCATGGATCGGCATACCCGCCTAGACCCTGCCGGGTTGGCTAGGGGATGTCCGGGTGGTAGCATTAAGAGTCCGAGTCTGTCTGACGGGAAAGTCCATCCGCATTACCGTTCTGTTTGCCCGGACGGTACTGCAGTGTAAAATTGTATGGTTGCAACGCTACACTCCAGCGTAACAACCGGGGATTGTCTCCCGAGACTCGGTTGAGCCAAATAAGAGGGTTGTGATCAGTTAGTAGCGTAAAAGCTCGGCCGTAGAGGTAGGGTTGAAGCTTCTTTAAGGCCCATACCAACGCCAAGCATTCCTTTTCTACGGTGGCATAGCTAACCTCCCGAGGGAGTAACTTCCGACTGAGGTATGCCACCGGGTGTTCCATGCCATCTTCCCCCACCTGGCTCAGCACGGCTCCCAGCCCAAACATGGAGGCATCTGTGTGAACGAGAAAGGTCTTATTAGGGTCTGGGGCCGCCAATACTGGAGCTTTGCTCAGAGCTGCTTTGAGACTTTGAAACGCTGCTGCACACTCCGGGGACCACGATACCTGCTTGGGTAGGGCTTTTTTGGTTAGATCGGTGAGGGGCTTTGCTAGGGTGCTATACTCGGGGACAAACTTGCGATAGTACCCTGCTGTGCCTAAGAAAGCTAGGACCTGAGTCTTAGTGCGGGGTTGGGGCCAATTTGCTATGGCCTCTATTTTGGCGGGCTCGGGCCTCTGTTTACCCGAACCTACCCGATGCCCCAAATACTGGACTTCTGCCATGCCCACATGGCACTTCTCGGGTTTCAGGGTAAGGCCGGCTTCCTGTAATTTGTGGAATACCAAAGCCAAGTGCCCCAGGTGAGCTTCCCATGTGCCGCTGTAGATGGCGATGTCATCCAAGTAAGCACATGCGAAGTCCTGCATTCCTTCCAGAAGTCGGTCCGCCATCCGCTGAAATGTAGCCGGGGCATTCTTCATCCCAAACGGCATAACCTTAAATTGGTATAGCCCGAATGGGGTGACGAAGGCTGACTTAGGGATGGCAGCCGGGTCTAGGGGAATTTGCCAATAGCCTTTACATAGATCTAAAGTAGTCAGGAAGTGTCCACTAGCCATGCGATCGAGCAATTCGTCGATCCGCGGCATAGGGTAGGCATCTGTGATTGTCCTGTCATTTAGTTTCCGATAGTCAATACAGAAGCGAGTGGTGCCGTCTCGCTTCGGTACTAACACTACCGGAGACGCCCAGGGACTCTGGGAAGCCTCAATAACCCCTAGTTCGAGCATTTCCTGGAGTTCCTTCCACATGCTCGTGCGTACTGCTGCTGGTATACGATAGGGCTGTTGTCTCAAGGGGTTTTCCCCCTGGGTCTCTACTCGGTGTACTGCGGCGGACGTGTATCCGGGTAGAGAGGAGAACAGCCCACCGTATTCCTGGAGCAGGTGCTTAGCGTCGGCCTGTTGAGGGGGGTCGAGCTTGTCTCCTAATCCCACTTGTTCTACCGTCCCGGGGTTAGCCGCTAGTAGGTCTGGTAAGGGGAGTCCCTCACTATCGTCTGTAGATGGGGCGCATATGGCAGCCACATCTTCCGAGCGTCCGTGATAGGGCTTCAACATGTTGACATGAAAGGCCCGTCTTACTCTTTCATCTGAACATTTGGCCACGATATACGTGGTGTCACTAATCCGCTCGACTATTTTAAATAGCCCTTGCCAGGCTGCCTGGAGCTTGTTCTTTTTGGATGGTCTGAGGGCTAACACCCTTTGCCCTATGTCCAGGTTTCTATCTCTGGCCCCGTGGTCATACCATTGTTTCTGGCGCTTCTGGGCCGCCCGCAAGTTCTCCCGAACGGACTCGGTGAGAGCTTGTAGGCGGTCCCGAAACTCCAGCACGTATGGCAGGACTGGGACTCCCTCCTCTCCTGTGTTGCCCTCCCAGTGCTCTCGTATGAGGTTCAGGGGTCCCCGGACTTTTCTCCCGTAGAGGAGTTCGAAGGGGGAGAACCCAGTGGACGCCTGAGGCACTTCCCGGTAGGCAAACAGGAGGTGAGGTAGAAACTTCTCCCATTGACCGTAGGACTCTGTGAACGCCGTGAGCATTTGCTTAAGCGTGCCGTTAAATCGTTCACAGAGGCCATTGGTCTGTGGGTGATAGGGGGAGCTGAATAAAGGTTTAACCCCGCAGCTCTGCCACAACTGTTGCGTTACAGTTGCCGTGAACTGGGTCCCTTGGTCGGAAAGTATTTCCCGGGGAAACCCTACTCGGGAAAAGATCTTAACTAGGGCCTCTGCCACCGTCTCCGCCTCAATGTTGGAGCGCGCCACCGCCTCAGGGTATCTGGTGGCATAGTCCACCACCGTGAGTATGTAGCGTTTTCCGGAGGAGCTGGGTTTGTTGAGAGGCCCCACCAGGTCTACTGCTACCCGGTAGAATGGCTCGTCAATGATAGGTAGGGGTCTTAATTTGGCCCTAGGGTGATCCCCCCTTTTTCCTACTCGTTGACAGGTATCACAGGTTCTACAGTAAGACTGCACATCGGTGGATATTCCTGGCCAGAAGAACGTCTGGGTAAGGCGGTCCTTAGTTTTCTTGATACCCAGATGTCCGGCTAGCGGGATATCATGGCTGAGCCTTAGAAGCTCCGCCCTGTATTTCCGGGGTACTACCAGCTGCCTCTTTATCACTTGTGCTGCCCCCCTCCCCACTCCCCCGGTAACCCTGTACAGCAACCCCTTATCCCATTGGAATCCCTCGTGGTTATTCCCTTCTCTGGGTGTCCCTACTGCCTTCCTGTAACCGGCTAAGGTGGGGTCTGTTTGTTGGGTTTGGCCAAAATCTTGGGGGGTACCCCAGAAGGGGATAGGGTTAGGGGCGACTAGGGGGTTTTCAGTTCCTACCTGTGGTTCCTCGGAGTGTGTTGGTCCAGCTCGGCGGGCTTGCGCCCTAGTGGTCACTGCGCAGGCTCCGGCAGGTTCGGATTGTATCAGCTTTGAAGTTAGGCACCCTAAATCATTCCCCAACAAAACGTCGGCTGGTAGTCCCGCCATGATGCCTACTTCCATCGGCCTGTCACCATGGCCCCAATTCAGCTGTACCCGAGCAGTGGGTATCTTGTGGATGGCACCCCCGGCCACCCGTACTGCTACAGTCTTGTTGGTGCGAGCCTTGGCAGCTACGGTATGCGGCTGTACCAGCGTAAGGGTGGCGCCCGTGTCTCGGAGCCCCTCGGCTTCTTGACCGTCTACGGTGACCAACTGTCGGTGGTGGACTCGATTGTCTATTTCAGCTTGGGCTAGGTCTACCTCATGTAGGACAGCCCACTGTTCGGAGTCGGGTGTTGGCTCGCCCACCGGGGTGTGCTGATAGTGGTGAGCTGCCGCCCTCGGAGTTTGTGGGGGCCGTTCCCAGCTGGTTCGGCTCCGCTGAGGACAGTGGATCTTGAAGTGCCCGGGCTGATTGCACTGGTGACATACCGGTGGAGGTTTCCGTACAAAACCAGGTTGGGGTGTGGGTGGTCTGGGGTTGGTCACAGGTCCTGGTGGTGGAGCACTGGACTTTACCAGAGGACGGTTCCCACTAGCTTCCCCCTTTCGGCCTTCGTGATGCTCGTCCGCCAGCTTGGCTGCGGCTTCGATGGTAGCCGGCTTTCGGTCTCTGACCCAATCCCTGGTGTCTGCCGGGGTGTGCTCAAAAAAATGTTCCAGTAGGAAGAGCTGTAGTACCTCTTCCAATGTGGTGGCTAGGCAGCCTTGTATCCAGTTTTGGGCCGCTCGATATAGCCTAAAAGCCCACTCAGTGTAGGAGTCTCGGCCACCTTTCCGTAAGGCCCGAAATTTCTTTCTGTAAGTCTCTGGGGTCACAGCATATCTAGCAAGCAGAATTTCCTTTACCTTGGCATAGTCATGTATGGCTGTGTCAGGAACTGCTCTGTAGGCCTCGGCTGCACGGCCCGTGAGCTTGCTGCTTAGGATCGATGCCCATTGCTCTGATTCCAGACCCTCCAAAGCGCATTGACGTTCGAAATCCTGCAGATATGCGTCAATCTCTGTTTCTCCGTCCGCAAAGCTTTTAAATGCCGCATAGTTAATTTTCTTTCGCTGTCCTCCGTTTATAGATCCTGTTAGTGATGCGTTGTCTGCTTGGATCAAGCTGGCCTGTAGGGCACTGCGTTCTGCATTCACCTGTGCCAGGATTTGCGTTATCGCCTCCGGTGGTGGGTTCGGCCCATATAAATTTAGCCTCCACATCACCTTCCGCTGGAACTCCGCTTCCTCTCGGCTGACGTCTGTCACGCTGCTGGTTTGGTCGCCCTCCATTAGTTCGGCTATGAGGGTAGCTTTTCTTTTGTTGCTTGCCACCTGGCCTCGGGCTTCCAGTAGATCTTGTAGCGTCGTCTTTTTTAGTTTCTCGTACTGCTGGGCCATTCATCAGTTGTCTTTCTGCGTTCCATTCAATCCCGTCGCTTGCCACCAGTTGTTAAGACCTGCAGAGGAGATGTTACTGCAGTTCCTTGTTCCTTTTCCAGCTGCTGAGTATAAGTGACCATAGCTCCAGCAGGGGGTAGAGATGAATACAGCTTCACGACAATCCTTCCCAGTAGTTAGAGTATCCTTTCCCCAAACATGAGCCAAGACTTCATGAAGGGTGTAACAGAACTAAAGCTTTATTGAAACAGGCTGGCTTTTATGGGGGTCCTCATGCAAGAGGACCTCCCAAAACAAACAAACATATTACCAATCACTGTACAGTATTTTCTTACTACACGCCCCTTCCTCTGCCTGGAAGATAGTGAGATAAGTTAAAGGTTAAATCAATTATCTCCAGGCAGAGGGCACACATTTTACCCCAACATTGGAACACCCCTTTCCCCACAAGGTATCCCCACAAAATACATATCCCCGGATAGCCCCGATCTGGGAGGCAAACATATCCAAATTTCGCCCAGATCGGTTCAGGGGTTTTTAAAAAGTGTGGAAGTCTTAGTTTACCGACCACACACGAGGCTCCTGCCCAAAATAGTTCCACGAATTCCGTGTGTGGGGTCGGTCGCTTGGGAAAAAGGGCGCAAACTGTCAAAAGTCCCGAAAATACTCTCCTGGCTCATAGGAGCGATTGTTCCCCTGGTCCATACGGGGATAACTACCGAATGCCGCTCTTCTGGGTGTTCGGCAAGTTGGAGAACCGGCCGTCCGGTAGTTTTCAGCGGTACTTCGCACGGTCGAGTGTCCGATTTTAGTTCCGGACACTCGACGACCAAGTCCCGCTGACTCGCCTCGTGCGGACAAGATGGCCGCCGTTTTCTTTTCCTCGTGGCGTGCGGCTATACAAACAACGGCCACCCAGGGAACACTTAATTGTCGGTGATGCAAACTGCCGAACGGAGAAGCTATTGTTGGCAGAAAAAGGGAATTAAACACAAAACATAGAAGAAAAAGGTAGCTGGGGTCTCTTTTCTTCACAGGCAACAGTCCCTATTCTGCTCTGTGTTAGTGTGTATCAGGGTCCCTGAGGACAGGTGTCAATCCATATCTGCCAAGTAACCCTATGTAGTGGGGACATTCCCTATTCTGCTCTGTGTCAGTGTGTATCAGGGATCCTTAGTATAGGTGTCAATCCAAATCTGCCAAGTGACCCTATGTAGGGGGAACAGTCCCTATTCTGCTCTGTGTCAGTGTGTATCAGGGTCCCTGAGGATAGGTGTCAATCCATATCTGTTAAGTGACCCTATGTAGGGGGAACAGTCCCTATTCTGCTCTGTGTCAGTGTGTATCAGGGATCCTTAGGAAAGGTGTCAATTCATATCTGCCAAGTGACCCTATGTATGGGGAACAGTCCCTATTCTGCTCTGTGTCAGTGTGTATCAGGGTCCCTGAGGACAGGTGTCAATCCATACCTGCCAATTGACCCAATGTATGGGGAACAGTCCCTATTCTGCTCTGTGTCAGTGTGTATCAGGGTTCCTGAGGACAGGTGTCAATTCATATCTGCCAAGTAACCCTATGTAGTTCTGAGAGTCCCTATTCTGCTCTGTGTCAGTTTGTATCAGGGATCCTTAGGATAGGTGTCAATCCATATCTGCCAAGTGACCCTATGTAGGGGGAACAGTCCCTATTCTGCTCTGTGTCAGTGTGTATCAGGGTCCCTGAGGACAGGTGTCAATCCATATCTGCCAGGTGACCCTATGTAGGGGGAACAGTCCCTATTCTGCTCTCTGTCAGTGTGTATCAGGGTCCCTGAGGATAGGTGTCAATCCATATCTGCCAAGTGACCCTATGTAGGTGGGACAGTCCCTATTCTGCTCTGTGTCAGTGTGTATCAGGGATCCTTAGGATAGGTGTCAATTCATATCTGCCAAGTGACCCTTTGTATGGGCAACAGTCCCTATTCTGCTCTGTGTTAGTGTGTATCAGGGTCCCTGAGGACAGGTGTCAATCCATATCTGCCAAGTAACCCTATGTAGTGGGGACATTCCCTATTCTGCTCTGTGTCAGTGTGTATCAGGGATCCTTAGTATAGGTGTCAATCCATATCTGCCAAGTGACCCTATGTAGGGGGAACAGTCCCTATTCTGCTCTGTGTCAGTGTGTATCAGGGTCCCTGAGGATAGGTGTCAATTTATATCTGCCAAGTGACCCTATGTAGGGGGAACAGTCCCTATTCTGCTCTGTGTCAGTGTCTATCAGGATCCCTGAGAACAGGTGTCAATCCATATCTGCCAAGTGACCCTATGTAAGGGGAACAGTCCCTATTCTGCTCTGTGTCAGTGTGTATCAGGGTCTCTGAGGACCGGTGTCAATCCATATCTGCCAAGTGACCCTATGTAGGGGGAACAGTCCCTATTCTGCTCTGTGTCAGTGTGTATCAGGGTCCCTGAGGACAGGTGTCAATCCATATCTGCCAGGTGACCCTATGTAGGGGGAACAGTCCCTATTATGCTCTGTGTCAGTGTGTATCAGGGTCCCTGAGGACAGGTGTCAATCCATATCTGCCAATCCAACCTATGTAGGGGGAACAGTCCCTATTCTGCTCTGTGTCAGTGTGTATCAGGGATCCTTAGGATAGGTGTCAATCCATATCTGCCAAGTGACCCTATGTAGGGGGAACAGTCTCTATTCTGCTCTTTGCCAGTGTGTATCATGGTATCTGAGGAAAGGTGCCAATCCATACCTGCCAAGATACCCTATGTAGGGGGAACAGTCTCTATTCTGCTCTTTGTCAGTGTGTATCAGGGGCTTTAAGGACGGGGAACAGTCTCTATTCTGCTCTTTGTCAGTGTGTATCAGGGTCCCTGAGGACAGGTGTCAATCCATATCTGCCAGGTGACCCTATGTAGGGGGAACAGTCCATATTCTGCTCTGTGTCAGTGTGTATCAGAGTCCCTGAGGACAGGTGTCAATCCATATCTGCCAAGTGACCCTATGTAGGGGAAGCAGTCCCTATTCTGCTCTGTGTCAGTGTGTATCAGGGTCCCTGAGGACAGGTGTCAATACATATCTGCCAGGTGACCCTATGTAGGGGGAACAGTCCCTATTAGGCTCTCTGTCAGTGTGTATCAGGGTCCCTGAGGACAGGTGTCAATTCATATCTGCCAAGTGACCCTATGTATGAGGAACAGTCCCTATTCTGCTCTGTGTCTGTGTGTATCAGGGTCCCTGAGGACAGGTGGCAATCCATATCTGCCAAGTAACCCTATGTATGGGGAACAGTCCCTATTCTGCTCTGTGTCAGTGTGTATCAGGGTCCCTGAGGACAGGTGTCATTCCATATCTGCCAAGTGACCCTATGGAGGGGGAACAGTCCCTATTCTGCTCTGTGTCAGTTTGTATCAGGGTCTCTGAGGACAGGTGTCAATCCATATCTGCCAGGTGACCCTATGTAGGGGGAACAGTCCCTATTCTGCTCTGTGTCAGTGTGTATCAGGGTCCCTGAGGATAGGTGTCAATCCATATCTGCCAAGTGACACTATGTAGGGGGGACAGTCCCTATTCTGCTCTGTCAGTGTGTATCAGGGATCCTTAGGATAGGTGTCAATTCATATCTGCCAAGTGACCCTTTGTATGGGCAACAGTCCCTATTCTGCTCTGTGTTAGTGTGTATCAGGGTCCCTGAGGACAGGTGTCAATCCATATCTGCCAAGTAACCCTATGTAGTGGGGACATTCCCTATTCTGCTCTGTGTCAGTGTGTATCAGGGATCCTTAGTATAGGTGTCAATCCAAATCTGCCAAGTGACCCTATGTAGGGGGAACAGTCCCTATTCTGCTCTGTGTCAGTGTGTATCAGCGTCCCTGAGGATAGGTGTCAATCCATATCTGTTAAGTGACCCTATGTAGGGGGAACAGTCCCTATTCTGCTCTGTGTCAGTGTGTATCAGGGATCCTTAGGAAAGGTGTCAATTCATATCTGCCAAGTGACCCTATGTATGGGGAACAGTCCCTATTCTGCTCTGTGTCAGTGTGTATCAGGGTCCCTGAGGACAGGTGTCAATCCATACCTGCCAATTGACCCAATGTATGGGGAACAGTCCCTATTCTGCTCTGTGTCAGTGTGTATCAGGGTTCCTGAGGACAGGTGTCAATTCATATCTGCCAAGTAACCCTATGTAGTTCTGAGAGTCCCTATTCTGCTCTGTGTCAGTTTGTATCAGGGATCCTTAGGATAGGTGTCAATCCATATCTGCCAAGTGACCCTATGTAGGGGGAACAGTCCCTATTCTGCTCTGTGTCAGTGTGTATCAGGGTCCCTGAGGACAGGTGTCAATCCATATCTGCCAGGTGACCCTATGTAGGGGGAACAGTCCCTATTCTGCTCTCTGTCAGTGTGTATCAGGGTCCCTGAGGATAGGTGTCAATCCATATCTGCCAAGTGACCCTATGTAGGTGGGACAGTCCCTATTCTGCTCTGTGTCAGTGTGTATCAGGGATCCTTAGGATAGGTGTCAATTCATATCTGCCAAGTGACCCTTTGTATGGGCAACAGTCCCTATTCTGCTCTGTGTTAGTGTGTATCAGGGTCCCTGAGGACAGGTGTCAATCCATATCTGCCAAGTAACCCTATGTAGTGGGGACATTCCCTATTCTGCTCTGTGTCAGTGTGTATCAGGGATCCTTAGTATAGGTGTCAATCCATATCTGCCAAGTGACCCTATGTAGGGGGAACAGTCCCTATTCTGCTCTGTGTCAGTGTGTATCAGGGTCCCTGAGGATAGGTGTCAATTTATATCTGCCAAGTGACCCTATGTAGGGGGAACAGTCCCTATTCTGCTCTGTGTCAGTGTCTATCAGGATCCCTGAGAACAGGTGTCAATCCATATCTGCCAAGTGACCCTATGTAGGGGGAACAGTCCCTATTCTGCTCTGTGTCAGTGTGTATCAGGGTCTCTGAGGACCGGTGTCAATCCATATCTGCCAAGTGACCCTATGTAGGGGGAACAGTCCCTATTCTGCTCTGTGTCAGTGTGTATCAGGGTCCCTGAGGACAGGTGTCAATCCATATCTGCCAGGTGACCCTATGTAGGGGGAACAGTCCCTATTATGCTCTGTGTCAGTGTGTATCAGGGTCCCTGAGGACAGGTGTCAATCCATATCTGCCAATCCAACCTATGTAGGGGGAACAGTCCCTATTCTGCTCTGTGTCAGTGTGTATCAGGGATCCTTAGGATAGGTGTCAATCCATATCTGCCAAGTGACCCTATGTAGGGGGAACAGTCTCTATTCTGCTCTTTGCCAGTGTGTATCATGGTATCTGAGGAAAGGTGCCAATCCATACCTGCCAAGATACCCTATGTAGGGGGAACAGTCTCTATTCTGCTCTTTGTCAGTGTGTATCAGGGGCTTTAAGGACGGGGAACAGTCTCTATTCTGCTCTTTGTCAGTGTGTATCAGGGTCCCTGAGGACAGGTGTCAATCCATATCTGCCAGGTGACCCTATGTAGGGGGAACAGTCCATATTCTGCTCTGTGTCAGTGTGTATCAGAGTCCCTGAGGACAGGTGTCAATCCATATCTGCCAAGTGACCCTATGTAGGGGAAGCAGTCCCTATTCTGCTCTGTGTCAGTGTGTATCAGGGTCCCTGAGGACAGGTGTCAATACATATCTGCCAGGTGACCCTATGTAGGGGGAACAGTCCCTATTAGGCTCTCTGTCAGTGTGTATCAGGGTCCCTGAGGACAGGTGTCAATTCATATCTGCCAAGTGACCCTATGTATGAGGAACAGTCCCTATTCTGCTCTGTGTCTGTGTGTATCAGGGTCCCTGAGGACAGGTGGCAATCCATATCTGCCAAGTAACCCTATGTAGTGGGGACAGTCCCTATTCTGCTCTGTGTCAGTGTGTATCAGGGATCCTTAGGATAGGTGTCAATCCATATCTGCCAAGTGACCACATGTAGGGGGAACAGTCCCTATTCTGCTCTGTCTTAGTGTGTATCAGGGTCCCTGAGGATAGGTGTGAATCCATATCTGCCAAGTGACCCTATGTAGGGGGAACAGTCCCTATTCTGCTCTGTGTCAGTGTGTATCAGGGTCCCTGAGGACAGGTGTCAATCCATATCTGCCAAGTGACCCTATGTAGGGGGAACAGTCCCTATTCTGCTCTGTGTCAGTGTGTATCAGGGTCTCTGAGGACGGGTGTCAATCCATATCTTCCAAGTGACCCTATGTAGGAGGAACAGTCCCTATTCTGCTCTGTTTCAGTGTGTATCAGGGTCTCTGAGGACAGGTGTCAATCCATATCTGCCAAGTGACCCTATGTAGGGGGAACAGTCCCTATTCTGCTCTGTGTCAGTGTGTATCAGGGATCCTTAGGATAGGTGTCAATCCATATCTGCCAAGTGAGCCTATGTAGGGGGAACAGTCCCTATTCTGCTCTGTGTCAGTGTGTATCAGGGTCTCTGAGGACAGGTGTCAATCCATATCTGCCAAGTGACCCTATGTAGGGGGAACAGTCCCTATTCTGCTCTGTGTCAGTGTGTATCAGGGTCTCTGAGGGCTGGTGTCAATCCATATCTGCCAAGTGACCCTATGTAGGGGGAACAGTCCCTATTCTGCTCTGTGTCAGTGTGTATCAGGGATCCTTAGGATAGGTGTCAATTCATATCTGCCAAGTGATCCTATGTAGGGGGAACAGTCCATATTCTGCTCTGTGTCAGTGTGTATCAGGGTCCCTGAGGACAGGTGTCGATCCATATCTGCCAAGTGACCCTATGTAGTGGGAACAGTCCCTATTCTGCTCTGTGTCAGTATGTATCAGGGATCCTTAGGATAGGTGGCAATCAATATCTGCCAAGTTACCCTATGTAGGGGGAACAGTCCCTATTCTGCTCTGTGTCAGTGTGTATCAGGGGCTTTGAGGACAGGTGTCAATCCATATCTGCCAAGTGACCCTATGTATGGGGAACAGTCCCCATTCTGCTCTGTCTTAGTGTGTATCAGGGTCCCTGAGGACAGGTGTCAAGCCATATCTGCCAAGTGACCCTATGTACGGGGAACAGTCCCTATTCTGCTCTGTGTCAGTGTGTATCAGGGTCTCTGAGGACAGGTGTCAATCCATATCTGCCAAGTGACCCTATGTAGGGGGAACAGTCCCTATTCTGCTCTGTGTCAATGTGTATCAGGGTCTCTGAGGACAGGTGTCAATCCATATCTGCCTAGTGACCCTATGTAGGGGTATCAGTCCCTATTCTGCTCTGTGTCAGTGTGTATCAGGGATCCTTAGGATAGGTGTCAATCCATATCTGCCAAGTGACCCTATGTAGGGGGAACAGTCCCTATTCTGCTCTGTGTCAGTGTGTATCAGGGTCTCTGAGGACAGGTGTCAATCCATATCTGCCAAGTGACCCTATGTAGGGGAAACAGTCCCTATTCTGCTCTGTGTCAATGTGTATCAGGGTCTCTGAGGACAGGTGTAAATCCATATCTGCCTAGTGACCCTATGTAGGGGGAACAGTCCCTATTCTGCTCTGTGTCAGTGTGTATCAGAGTCTCTTAGGACAGGTGTCAATCCATATCTGCCAAGTGACCCTATGTAGGAGGAACAGTCCCTATTCTGCTCTGTGTCAGTGTGTATCAGGGTCTCTGAGGACAGGTGTCAATCCATATCTGCCAAGTGACCCTATGTAGGGGGAACAGTCCCTATTCTGCTCTGTGTTAGTGTGTATCAGGGTCCCTGAGGACAGGTGTCAATCCATATCTGCCAGGTGACCCTATGTAGGGGGAACAGTCCCTATTCTGCTCTGTGTCGGTGTGTATCAGGGTCCCTGAGGACAGGTATCAATGCATACCTGCCAAGTGACCCTATGTAGGGGAAACAGTCCCTATTCTGCTCTGTGTCAGTGTGTATCAGGGTCCCTGAGGACAGGTGTCAATCCATATCTGCCAGGTGACCCTATGTAGGGGGAACAGTCCCTATTCTGCTCTGTGTCGGTGTGTATCAGGGTCCCTGAGGACAGGTGTCAATCCATATCTGCCAAGTGACCCTATGTAGGGGAAGCAGCCCCTATTCTGCTCTGTGTCAGTGTGTATCAGGGATCCTTAGGATAGGTATCAATCCATATCTGCCAAGTGACCCTATGTATGGGGAACAGTCCCTATTCTGCTCTGTGTCAGTGTGTATCAGGGTCTCTGAGGACGGGTGTCAATCCATATCTGCCAAGTGACCCTATGTAGGAGGAACAGTCCCTATTCTGCTCTGTTTCAGTGTGTATCAGGGTCTCTGAGGACAGGTGTCAATCCATATCTGCCAAGTGACCCTATGTAGGGGGAACAGTCCCTATTCTGCTTTGTGTCAGTGTGTATCAGGGATCCTTAGGAAAGGTGTCAATTCATATCTGCCAAGTGACCCAATGTATGGGGAACAGTCCCTATTCTGCTCTGTGTCAGTGTGTATCAGGGTTCCTGAGGACAGGTGTCAATCCATATCTGCCAGGTAACCCTATGTAGTTCTGAGAGTCCCTATTCTGCTCTGTGTCAGTTTGTATCAGGGATCCTTAGGATAGGTGTCAATCCATATCTGCCAAGTGACCCTATGTAGGGGGAACAGTCCCTATTCTGCTCTGTGTCAGTGTGTATCAGGGTATCCGAGGACAGGTGTCAATCCATATCTGCCAAGTGACCCTATGTAGGGGGAACAGTCCCTATTCGGCTCTGTGTCAGTGTGTATCAGAGTCTCTTAGGACAGGTGTCAATCCATATCTGCCAAGTGACCCTATGTAGGAGGAACAGTCCCTATTCTGCTCTGTGTCAGTGTGTATCAGGGTCTCTGAGGACAGGTGTAAATCCATATCTGCCAAGTGACCCTATGTAGGGGGAACAGTCCCTATTCTGCTCTGTGTCAGTGAATATCAGGGTCTCTGAGGACAGGTGTCAATCCATATCTGCCAAGTGACCCTATGTAGGGGGAACAGTCCCTATTCTGCTCTGTGTCAGTGTGTATCAGGGTCTCTGAGAACAGGTGTCAATCCATGTCTGCCAAGTGACCCTATGTAGGGGGAACAGTCCCTATTCTGCTCTGTGTCAGTGTGTATCAGGGATCCTTAAGATAGGTGTCAATCCATATCTGCCAAGTGACCCTATGTAGGGGGAAGCAGTCCCTATTCTGCTCTGTGTCAGTGTGTATCGGTGTCCTTGAGGACCGGTGTCAATCCATATCTGCCAAGTGACCCTATGTAGGGGAAACAGTCCCTATTCCGCTCTGTGTCAGTATGTATCAGGGTCTCTGAGGACAGGTGTCAATCCATATGTCAAGGTGTTAATATGTCATATGTCAGGTGTCATCCATATCCATTGTGATTTAGGAATGTTAGGTGATTTATGCCCTTTATGGATTAAAACCAGACTCTGCATCAACTGTGTAATTTTCCATGGGAGTTTTGCCATGAATCCCCCTCCGACATGTCACAGTCTAGGTGTTAGTCCCCTTGAATCAACTTTTCCATCACTATTGTGGCCAGAAAAAGTCCCTGTGGGTTTTAAAATTCGCCTGCCCATTGAAGTCTATGGCGGTTCGCCTGGTTCGCGAACGTTTGCAGAAGTTCGCTTTCGCCGTTCGCGAACCGAAAATGTTATGTTTGCGACATCACTACTCAGATGTTGATGTTAGGACTCTATCAAATATTCTGTACTCTGCCCTTGGTTTTTTACTACTTCTATTCAGCTATCCTGACCTACTATATGAAATTTGTATTGAAATCAAAATGTACACTTTACTCAATTACCCTAATTTTGTTTTAATCCTATTCCTTTTATTTTGACAACATAATTTTGCAGTCGACAACACTGATATTTATGATACTGGCTAGCATACCTATTAACTAATATTGTATATAAGCAATCCAGAAGATTAAAGTTATGCTTGTTTTTTTCTGTGTCAATATGCCTGTATCTCACACCGAGGCCGCTCTGTGAAATATCTATGATACGTTCATGTGTTTTGCTTATATTTTATGGTTTTAAATTACATTGTTGAATAGGTGGGATCCATGTCATTTTTTTAGTAGTTAATAGTTTTAATGGTGCTTCTCACACATTCTATACCTACATTATTGTTATTATTATTATTGAATTGCCTGTGATCGGTTGGATATAGTTGGAAAGAAAAATAGACATACGGGAAAAGGATAATTAAAAAATAAATGGTTTTAAATATATTAAAAATTATAATATTGGCACAATTATTGGTCAACTGAAACGAAATTTAAATGAATAAGTATTGGACATTAAAAAGCTATGACTTCAGAACCATTGTGTTTTTTATTACTATAAACAACTTTGAAAGAGGGTGTGATAAATTGACTGGATGAGGTTCTGGGTAAGTTTTTTTTACTAAAAGAAGAGATTTTATTATTTCTCATAAGCATTTTTTACACACTTGATTATGTCTGGCCATTATAACTTAGAGAGTCTCCATCTGGTGACTTAGTATGTCTGTATCTTAATGCACACAAGACAGAAGGAATTTTGTTCCCTTTAGAACAAAAAAAAGTGATACATTTAAAAGGTCCTTGCTCCTTGTCCCCCGTACAAACAAATTGAAAAAGTTAATTGAAACTCACTTTTCGTTCCAGTGCCAAACCTTATTCTCTCTTAGCGCTATGTTCCTCCTCTGATGACACAATACCCTCACTTGAGGGGAAGGTATGTCAGGAAGGACAGCTGAGCGGAGGACAGAATTGGCACTGTGGGGGGCCTTACGAACATTAGCACCTGTCTCCAGCATATTGCGCAGTGCGTTGACAGACGAAAAATATAACGACGACAAGTATGTACAGAATTGACATTAGCCAGCCTGGAACAACACTAGCCATCCATACCAGGGACTGATTATCAATGACAATGCAATGAGCAAGTGAAGCCCAAACAGATGGGAATTCAAAACTATACAGGACCAGCTTTAAATCACTTTACATGCTTATACCTATCGTTCAGTATGTAGTACTTCTGCATCTCATCTCACATGTACTGCAGAGTATTACAGTTTTTTTTTTAAATATAATTTATATGCTCGGTATGATCATTTCAACTTTCTAAATGCAATGTAGTTGCCAAATTCCAAGATAAACAATTTCAAATTTAACACATAACTGTGAAATTTCTCAGAATAATAAAAAAAAGGTTTCTGCCAGTTCTGATATTTCTCATATCTTTCATCCCAATGAATTACTTAAAGCGATTCAGTGTTCTCCAATGTTGGCACCAGTGTAACAAAGATATGCTTTAGTTTTGATATTGTAAATGAACCTTGAAAATGTATTTTTTTGAGTTGCGAAACTTTTTCGGCCACCCACTTACCCTGACCCTCATACTGTAAAGAATACCATTTACATTACTTTCATCCATCCCAAAAAAAAATGCAGAAAGTCAACAACTAATGGTTTTAATAACTTAAACCTTAAAATAATGATCTGATCTTTTATCCACACTTTGCTTTTTTACTTCATACATTTTATATTTTATATCCTCCTTAGGCGAAGAGCAATGAGCATGAGACCACCCATAAAGTTCTCTCCTACTGTGCTATTTAGGGATATTCCTGCATTTGATTATGATCCCAGAGAGTAATGTAATGCATTTTTGTTTGGTGTGATCAAGTTTGATGTTCCATTTTGCAAAACAGTTGCAGATCACTTTATAGAGTTCCTTCCTTAAAATATCTGGAACAGAAGCACTCAAATGTTTTGAAATACATTGATCTTCTCAAGGATACATATTTTAAATACTAAAATAATTCCTGTTTTGAAATCCGCTGATAGAAGAGTCAGATATGTTTAATAATAACATTTACAGTTCCATATTGCTATGGTAGTGTCTACAGCATTTAAAACAAAAAAAAAAGATTTTACTGAATTAATGTGGTTCTGGCATTGCACAAACAAACAGGACTCTACCTACATACCTACACACAGAGACTTACAGTAAAGTTTTAATGTATTCTGCAGATTTATTTATTTTTTGGTGTGGTGGAGGGGGTGCTTAACTTTCAGCATCAAGAAGCAGTTATAAAATGTATTTTGTGTGTGAAATTTGCCTGTACTAATAAGCTTAGCAATGGACAATTCAAATTGGTTGTTGTCTGCAGAGAATGCCAGATTTTTCTTTTTGCATTGAATGCACATGCTAAACACCAAAACAACTTTAGCTTAATGACCATGTCCCTTCAGTCTCACTGCTCAATTCTCTGCCACTTAGAAGTTGAATCACTTTGTTTATGCAGCCACAGCTACACTTCCTATGGCTAAGATTCACAGTCGCCCTACATACCGTATTTTTTGCTCCATAAGATGCACCTAGTTTTTAGAGGAAGAAACCCAGAAAAAAAATATTCTGAACAAACTGTCCCATAGTGTTTCTTACTATGGGACAGTTTGTACAGAATATTTTTTTTCTCCCCTGTCCCATAGTGTCCCCCCTCCCATAGTCTTCTCCTCTCTCCCATGGTCTTCACTCACCCCCTCCCCATAGTCTTCACCCACCCCCTCCCCATAGACTTCATCCACCCCCTCCCCATAGACTTCATCCACCCCCTCCCCATAGACTTCATCCACCCCCTCCCCATAGACTTCATCCACCCCCTCCCCATAGACTTCATCCACCCCCTCCCCATAGACTTCATCTCCCCCCTCCCCATAGACTTCATCTCCCCCCCTCCCCATAGACTTCATCTCCCCCCCTCCCCATAGACTCCATCTCCCCCCCTCCCCATAGACTTCATCTCCCCCACTCCCCATAGACTTCATCTCCCCCCCTCCCCATTGTCTTCATCTCCCCCCCTCCCCATTGTCTTCATCTCCCCCCCCTCCCCATAGACTTCATCTCCCCCCTCCCCATAGACTTCATCTCCCCCCTCCCCATAGACTTCATCTCCCCCCCTCCCCATAGACTTCCTCCCCCCCCTCCCCATAGACTTTATCCCCCCATAGACTTCATCCCCCCCCATAGACTTCATCCCCCCCCATAGACTTCATCCCCCCCCCCTCCCCATAGATAAATCTGCCTTCATAAGAAGCCTCCAGATGTGCCCAGATATTGATATTACAACTATGCAAATGTCATATTGTATTGACGGTGTAAGATAATTTCAATTTTAGTCAGTGGTTACACCAAAAAGCAGTAATCCATTGTTTTTTTTTTTGTGTGTTTTTTTTTTTTTTTTTAACAATTACTGATATTTGTTTTGATTTTTAGCCCTTTCACTACTTTACAATGCATTAAATATTTGGTATCTCCTTAATATACCATTAGATTTAGACTATTCATTTAATATACCATAACCCCATCAACCATTTACTACACATTTTCAAAGTTAATAACATATTAAATAAGTTTTTATTACAAATGAAAATGCATTAGCATTCTTCTCTCCCATACTGTCCCCCTCCCCTTGTCCCATAATTACTTACCTGTCTTGTAGCGTTGGCCGGCAGCACAGGGCGCACCGCGGTAGTGGAACTTGAATTTCATGTTCCGGTTTCCGGCGGGACTGAAAGGAAGTGCGCACTCAGCTTGTGCACACTTCCTTTTAGTCCCGCCGGAAACCGGAACATGAAATTCAAGTTCCACTACCGCGGTGCGCCCTGTGCTGCCGGCCAACGCTGCAAGACAGGTAAGTAAAGCTTCATATTCGCTCCATAAGACGCACAGACATTTCCCCTCACTTTTTTTTTTTTTTTTTAAATTCTTTATTTTTGCGTGCACAAGACTTATACATGGTGCAACATATGCATCGTTTGAGAGGGTAACAGGCTTTAACATTGGGTAAATAATGCATTTGATAAGTTTTAGCACAATTTTTTTTTTGTTTAGTATAACATGCGTAAGATCCTAGGTCGAGGTTGGGGTCGTATAGGGGTTTAGTCGTGCAATTCGTCTGCGGGTGCGGTACCTAGGTCATGGGTCAGTGTCGGAGGCGTGACCCTATAAGTGTTAGAAAGTAGTTGCGTGGAGGTGCGTAGTGGTGCTAGGGCCCGTGTGGGTGCACTGGGTGTCGTTTTGTCGGTCAGGTAGTCTGGTGAGTGGTACAGGTGCTCTTTTCTACTTTCTGAAGTGGCCTGGTCGTCTAGTTCCACTGGAGACCACTCGTGAGAGGTGGTGGCCCTAACCTAGGGGCTGTCGGGGGGGGGGGGTAGGTTTTGGCTTAGGCTATGGCTTGTGGTCTGGTAATGAGGCATCGCGCCAGCATCACCGGCTATCTCCTCTAACTTGCGGTAAACGGGTAGTAACGTAAACTTCAGCATTGTATTGCGGGGAAGGTGGGGAGAATACAGGTTGTGTTAGGCAAGGCATATGGGTATTGCCGTTGAGCGGGCATGGGTAAGAGACCTCTCTCCCCCTGTCCGTCAGGTGGCTTGCGTGTCCATTCTCTGCCCTCTTGGCACAAACGTTTCCGAGACATCTGGATTCCAGACGTGGGGAGTGCCCGGGTTGGGCAAGTTTTGTAGGCCCAATTTTGCAAGCAGTGTAGGGGCCTCAGTCCCTGAGGTGAGTTTATGGGTGGTCCCCTGGTGGGTGATGAGCAAGGAGCGAGGGCTTCCCCATCTATATGGTATCCCCGCTGTGCGTAGGTGGCCGGTTAGTTCTGTCAGCGACTTTCTCCACTGAAGGGTGGCCTTGGATAAGTCCTGATAAAAAGTTAGTTGGGCTTCCTCGAAGTCAAGCGGGGTCTTACCCCTGATTGCGCTCATGATGTGCCCCTTGTCTTGGGGTAGGATGCAACGGACGATGACGTCTCCGGCTAGCGTTGCTGCGGCTCTGGGAGGCGTGGGTAGGCGGTAAATCCCTGCAAAGGCGAGTTTCTTTGTTACTGCAGTAGGGAGTAATGATTGTGTGAGTCGCCTCACGTAATGCGGTAGATCCTCTTTGCTCACTGATGCCGGGATGCCTCTAATTTTGATGTGGTTGCGCCGGTTTTTATCCTCCTGCGCCGCCACTTGTATTGCTAAGTGTTGCTGGTCGTGTTGTAGTTGGTGGAGCGAGTCTTGTAGCGTAGAGATTTCTCCCTGTATTGTTTTGACTTGGTTTTCAGTGGTTGTCACTTTTTCTGTGATCTGTTGCATGCTAATTTTGAGCGCAGGTAGGTCTGCTGCCAGCAGGCGTTGTATATCCTGCAGCATAGTTTGCATCTGCTGCAGGTCCTGCTTGGTGGCTGGGTCTGCTGTTCCCTGTGGGGGTATGGGTTTAGTGGTTGTGATCTGTATGGGCTGTGGGGTTCTCTGAGTGTCCCCCTGAGTGGTTTGTGCAGGTGAGGTGTCTGCCTGTGGGGGGTCTGAGCCCTGGTCGGGCGCCATTTTGGCTGGGGTTTGTTTCTGTAGCAGTGCCCCTATATCAGGCTGTGCTGTGGCAGTACCTTGGTGTGGTCTTTGTGATCTGCGCCCCATCTCCTCATGGGATTGGTCAGGGTCCTGTGGATGATCGTTGCTTGGGTCTCCCAGGCTCTCTCTGCCCCACAAGTACTCCAGGCCGCGGTAGTTTGGCGTGTAGTAGGCCCGGATTTTCGTTTTGGGCTTTGCCTGCCTCGGATTGTACTTAAATGGCATCGGGCGATGCAGAATGATCTCCCCCGGGCAATGCAAGTATTTATTTGCGTGGATGGCATGTAGTTTCGGTGATGTTTGACGGATTCAGTTTGAGTCGCCCAGAGCTGCTAGAAATGGCGTCCGTCTCGCTCCGCCGGTAAGCCCCGCCCCCCTACCTCCCCTCACTTTTGAGGGGGAAAAAAAGTGCGTCTTATGGAGCGAAAAATACGGTAATTCCTGAAAAATAGTCTACATTTGTTCAGCTTCCCTTACTGCACAGTTTGTTTAATTTAGATTTTTGTTTTCTAGAGACTGCAACAGCCTCTTGTGTGTGATTAAAGTTTAGTTAACAGAACAGGATGCAAGATTAAAAAAGTAAACACACTGTGCTGTAATGTCTGATTGAAAATTAAAACCTTTTTTTTATAAAGGATGTATGGGTCACAGGCAGAGGAAGTGTGGCTGGGGCTGCATAAACAGAAACAAGCATGATTTAATTTCTAAATGGCAGAGAATTGAGCAGTGAGACTGCAGGGGCAGTATCTATACATAAAAATTGCTTTGTTAAACTAAAGTTGTCTTGGTGCTTAGAGTGTTCCTTTAATGGTCTGTGAAAGTATTGAAATTGTGAGATTTCGAAATGGCCACTTCCATTATGAAAACTGTTCTCCCTTTAAAACTCCCCTTCTAACCCCTCCCAGACTTACTGTGGCTATCCAATCACATACTTCCCAATGCAGTCTTTGCAAGTCTGGTGCTCTAGGCAATTGTTGCCTCTTAAATTTAGCTCCACTGAGCTAACCAAGCCAGTAAGTAAAATGACTTAAAATCCGTCGGGAGAAGGGTGTAACCAGGTTAATTTGCAAAGTGAAAATAATAGGACACACTCTTCACACATAAAGCTTTTCCGGAAGCTAAAGTGTTTAGATGTCTATAGTGTCCCTTTAAGTTGTAATTGCAGCTTAGGTTTCCATAGTATAAAAAGAGAATATAATGTTGCATTTTGTTATAATGAGTCCAAGGAGATGGAGACAAGAGTCTGGAGACAGCATTGGAAGGAAAGGGCAAGCAATGACTGTATTTAAATCAGCAAGTGATAGTACAAAATAAAAAGTGTATACAAAAAAGTAAGTGGGGTTCTATATTTGTTCTATAGTATGGTAACTGACATTAAATGCAATGCAAGGTCAACTCATAAGTGACTTAAAAGTATGAAAAATAAGATCAACAAATCAAACATTGAAAGGCCACAGCAATTCTAATTCTTCTGGCTTCCTACAGGCACAGTCATTATTTAATAGTGTACAATACAATAGTAATTCTCAATATTGTTGTTGAAAGTGCATGTGCAATGTGCAACACGTGAAAAAAATGGGGTAGCAAATCCACACTCACAATTTTAACGCCACTGGCGTGGATCACCCCTCAGGGCTATGCAAATATGTAAAACAAACACAAAAAGACAGAGATCATAGGGTAATATGTCTTTAAAACTCAAAGTATATGTAAGGGGAAATATTCACACTTACAAAAGTAGAGCAGTAAAAGTCTGCTCTAACTATGATGGCAGAAGTCCTCTTATCTCAGGACTCAGAGACCTTTAGTATTCAGGACAGCAGACAAATCCTTCTGAAGCACTTTATTTGAAAAAAATATTAAAAGGTAATTCACACAAAGTGATAAAATGTATAAAACTTGCTTCTAAGTCACCAGTCCAAATGATTCTCCTCATCCAGCGGTCACGATATGTGCTGTTTGTATCCGCCGGTTGATAGATATTACCACCTCAAGTCTATACTTCCGGGTTTCGGAGCGATCACGTGGTGACGTCGTGCGTGATGACGCGTTTCGCCAGATTGGCTTCCTCAGATCACATGTTGGATCCTGCTGTCCTGTTGGTTATATGACGATCTTTCTGGGCGTGGATTTCTTCAGGGGAAAGTCTATTGGTTCTGGGTCACCTGATGACTCCATAATGAAAACGTCCAGTCTCTATTGTTTTGGGCATATCGCCTAAACGGCACTTTTAAATTTAGAAAATGAAGAAATATACAAGCTAGTAATACTAGCACTTTCACACTTGCCTATATAGGAAATTTAAAACATTTTAATATGCAAGAGAATTATAAACATAAGCTTAATACAAGTAAATGAAAAATAACTACATATATTGTTATTTTATATATCATTAAATAGAAAATGTCATACCAGATGTAGTAGCAGCTATATTGTAATGTCCCACATCCTACTAATAAAGTAAAAAAAGATTAAAAATATAGTAGACAGAAGAAGTACAGGTAATTTTAAAGTTCAGAAACATCATAAAAAACTTTTATAAAAAAAAAAAAAAAACAATTTTAAATTTTTTTTTTATAAAAAATTAATAATTTATAAAAAATTAAAAAGATCAAATTCAATGTTGAGACCCATTGGTTCCAGGGTTTCCAATTTATGGACCCATTTCATTTCCTCTCTACCTATATGCTGTATATGGTCACCTCCTCGCCAGGATTTTTTAACTTCTTGTATCCCTACAAAGGTTAGTCCGCTCGGATCTTTATTGTGATATTTTTTAAAATGTGCGGACACACTATGTAGCTCAAATCCCTTGCGTATGTTGTTAACATGTTCGTAAATCCTTTTGTGTAGCGGACGGATCGTTCTCCCTACATACTGCAATCCGCAGGGGCAAATCAGCAAATAAATAATATTTTTGCTAAAACAAGTGATAAAATCCTTAACATTAAACTCGTATTTAGAATGTTTGCTTTTAAATTTATTAATTCCTTTAAGGGTCCTATTTGCACTACATTTACAACCCACACATGTCCCGCATGAATAAAATCCTTTCTTATTATTACTTAAAAAAGTTTCTGGCACTTCTCTTTTGGGGTGGTTGAACGTAAGTATTTGTTTTAAGTTAGTAGCCCCTCTAAAAGTGATAAACGGTTTTTGTGGGATAATATTATTTAGTTCTTTATCCTTTCTTAATAGATGCCAGTGTTTGTTTACAATACGTTTGAGTTTTTGTGAGTCTTTGTTGAAATCTAAAACTAGAGGTTGGAGAGTATTGTCTCCACTCTTTTTATTACTATTTTTATGAATTAAGACATCCTGATCTAATTTATTGACCTCCTCATAGGCTTGGGATAATAATTCATTTGGGTATTCTTTTTGGGAAAATTTCTTTAATACAGTTTTCGCTTGATCCTCAAAAATATTTTTATCTGTGCAGTTTCTTCGTATCCGTTGCAATTGCCCTTTGGGAATATTATTAAGCCACGGGGTGTAGTGTCCACTATTGTACAGTACGTAGCTGTTAGCATCTACTTTTTTTAAAAAATTCTTTGTTTTTAAAACCCCTTTGCTACCCCATTTTTTTCACGTGTTGCACATTGCACATGCACTTTCAACAACAATATTGAGAATTACTATTGTATTGTACACTATTAAGTTATTTAAAGTCATAGCGCACCTTATTTTTTGCAATTGTATAGTGGTGTTTTTCTGAGCTATTTTACACGTTAAGGTGCAGCTTGTTTTAAGATTGTTTCACTTGGAATAAATAAATAATTATATTCACTATCACTAAATATATAGCGCCTACTATTTGCCTGTAGATATTTCTTTTATACTGTGTTCTTTATATAGCTCTTAACAGGCAAGGCTGCTTTTAAATTATGTCACTTTTTGAGTACAGAGATAAAATGAGATGTGGATTTGATGATATTGATAATGCACAGTATGACAATATACATAATTCCAAGAATGATGATATTGAAATTACATTTAATGATTTGGAAAAGATTTTGACAAAAGAAATTAAATACAAATGGGAGATAGCCACTCTAGAAAGATACTTACAAGATAAAATTACACCAAGAGGTTTGAGATTCTCTAAAACCCCGACCTTTGAGAATGAAAAAAATCAGAAATATGTCACAATGTGGAATGAAGCTCTAGAAAGATTCTCAAGAGAGATGATGAATATTGTGATACTTTGTAGAAGTGAAGCTTTAAACGACATAGACAAAGAGGTTAAGGACATTCAAAAAATATTAGAACCAACAGTAGAAACCAGGGACTATGAGGAACTAACTAAACAAACCAGAGAAAATCTAAATAGATTAGAAGAACAGGTTAAGCAAAATAAATATAAAAAATACAAAAGAGACATGGACGACTACAAATACAATAAAGTTAGAAACTTCCATAAACCAACAGGAGAACATAGGTATGTCAGAAAAGATCACTCCAGGTATCGCGCAAATACCTATGACAGAAAAAGGAATGTTAATCAATCTTATACAGATTTTGATACCCCCAAATGGAAAACACCAGAAAGTAGTAGAAGAAATGAATGGACAAAAGTGGAACCCCAGAATAAACGAAATTTCAGACCGTATAAAAATAGAAATTCCCCTAGAAACAAAGAGATAGAATTACGCAATAGGTATGACCCATTGGCTCAGGCCCAAAGGCAGGATATTTTTTTAGAGAAACCGAGAGGGAAAGTCTCTTTCTCTCCCCAAAAGAGGAGGAGAGACAGAGAGGATGCAGAGGAGGAATTAGGTTACAACGACGGAAAAAGAGGAAGAACGTCAAACTGGAGGGAGTGATTAATTTATCACAATTTGTACCTAATAAAGACGAAATTCAAATTCTTAATAAAGGTTTAAAATTTGCCCCCAGTAGAAACTTTAACTCCTTCTCTGCATATATAGATATACTCAAATACTCCAGAACTCTCACAATAAAAAGATTCTTTGAAATAAATAAATTTGCAGATACCAAAAAAAGCGATAACCATACCATGTTGAAAAATAGGTCACAATTTTATCCAAAGAACTATAGAACCAGTGCTATCGACATGTTTGAGAAATCTGTCATTGAAGATTTTGAAAAATTAAATAAAGATAATTGTAAGAAAAAATCTCAAGACAATTTAAATCCCAGAGAATATAGAGCATTACAACAATTAAGAAATAATAAAGAAATTATTATAAAACCGGCGGATAAAGGAGGGAGTATAGTCATTCAAAATACATCAGACTATCTAAAAGAATGTTGCCGTCAATTAGAAGATAAAAGAATATACATGGAACTTAAGAAAGACCCCACGACAGATATAAAATCATCTCTTGACATTTTATTAGACAGAGGAAAAGAAGAAGGAATTTTAAATGAAAAAGAGTATAAATTTATTAAAATAGAATCTCTGAGAATACCCGTTTTCTACACTCTACCGAAAGTGCACAAAGACCTAGACTATCCCCCTGGAAGACCGATTGTGTCTGGGATAGGTTCTATTTCATCTAATCTTTCCAAATATGTAGATATATGGCTGCAAAATATAGTGAAAGATATGCCCTCATATTTGAAAGACACGACAGACATGATAAAAACTTTAAAAAATGTACAGTGGACAGAAGGGTATATCCTGGTTACTTCAGATGTATCCGCTTTATATACATCAATTCCTCACATTTTAGGCTGTGATACAGTACGCAAATGTTTAGAAAAATCGAAGACACTGTCTAATGAACATGTTGTTTTTATTGTAGATAGCATCAAGTGGATTTTAGAAAATAATTACTTTTTATTCAATTCAAAATTTTATTTGCAACTACAGGGTACGGCTATGGGGACCAGGTTCGCCCCTAGCTACGCAAATTTATTTATGTCAGGGTGGGAAGAAGAAGCCATCTACTCTCATGGATCGTGGGGGACGAACCTGGTCTCCTATAAGAGATATATCGACGACCTGTTTTTTATATGGAGAGGTTCCCAAAATGATTTGGAATTTTTTTTAGAAGAAATAAATCAGAATTCCTGGGGAATACAACTAACTAGTAATTTTAGTACACGAAACATCAATTTTTTAGACCTGGAGATTTACGCTGAGGAAGGGGTTTTAAAAACAAAGAATTTTTTAAAAAAAGTAGATGCTAACAGCTACGTACTGTACAATAGTGGACACTACACCCCGTGGCTTAATAATATTCTCAAAGGGCAATTGCAACGGATACGAAGAAACTGCACAGATAAAAATATTTTTGAGGATCAAGCGAAAACTGTATTAAAGAAATTTTCCCAAAAAGAATACCCAAATGAATTATTATCCCAAGCCTATGAGGAGGTCAATAAATTAGATCAGGATGTCTTAATTCATAAAAATAGTAATAAAAAGAGTGGAGACAATACTCTCCAACCTCTAGCTTTAGATTTCAACAAAGACTCACAAAAACTCAAACGTATTGTAAACAAACACTGGCATCTATTAAGAAAGGATAAAGAACTAAATAATATTATCCCACAAAAAACGTTTATCACTTTTAGAGGGGCTACTAACTTAAAACAAATACTTACGTTCAACCACCCCAAAAGAGAAGTGCCAGAAACTTTTTTAAGTAATAATAAGAAAGGATTTTATTCATGCGGGACATGTGTGGGTTGTAAATGTAGTGCAAATAGGACCCTTAAAGGAATTAATAAATTTAAAAGCAAACATTCTAAATACGAGTTTAATGTTAAGGATTTTATCACTTGTTTTAGCAAAAATATTATTTATTTGCTGATTTGCCCCTGCGGATTGCAGTATGTAGGGAGAACTGTTATGGTACTTTTTCAGTAAACCAAAATGTTTAAGTGTCTATCTGTTCCTGTCCAAATTAAAGAGAATTGAATTGCGTATATACGCTGAAGTAATTCAGTCTGACACACGGAGTTCAGGTTAAAATAACTTCGAGGAAATTTATTGGCAAGTGCAGAATCAGCGGGCGCGCAGGCCCTTTTAAGAGACATTTTCGTCATCATTGATTATCAAGATATCAGTGAATAAACATCATTAATTGGATTAATTGTTAAGTGTCTGGGTTAGTGTCCACCTATCAATATAATTAATTGGATCAAAAGCTAAGTGGTTAGTTCCGTGTCCACCCACCAAGAGGTGGTACTTTTCCGGACACGGGTGGGGGACAAGGGGTCTTGAGCGTCATTTTACTCGGTCGGTGATGTCAAATCTCGTGGTTAGGTGCAAGGTCTCTTATGAATAGAACATTTCATTACTACTGTGTTCTCATGGCCTTTAAATTATATTATGTTGCGAGTTAGGGGAAATTCAACAGTTCCTGGGTTAGTCATATCCTTATGGAGAATATTGTCCTTGTCTATTGTATTAAATGTGCTGAGAAATACTGTCATGTAATGTAGTTTTAAAATGAACAAGTCAGGTTAGGAGGACAAAATGGAGGATTGTCACAGTATAAGGTTAAAATGGAGTTAGTGCAATAATTGAATACAAGTACAATAAGGTTTTTTAATAATTCTACATCAGTCCCCCCTATGAAATGTTAGATTCTAAGAGATAAAACTTTATTAAGTTAGTACCAGGAAGACGTGTTAACCCAAAGGCACAGAAACCCTGTGGCCGCTAGCTAGGTGTTAATGCAAAGTGCAAGGCTGTCCCTAGTTCTGACCCTGATAGGCTAACTCATCCGTCAGTATGGCTCTCGAACACTTCACACCCATGGGTATCCCATGGCAGCTAATCCACCACTTCTCCAACACGGGGTCTTTACCATTCACTGACAGATGCTGTCCCTAAGTTAGTCCCTTCCTAGAATTCCTGCACTTTATCATCAAAAGGGATGGATTGCAGCGGCAAACAGGGTGAGTTGAGATCCTGGAAATCTTGGTCATAAACATCAAGTAGTGTGAAAGTGGGTGCCGCTTGGTCAATAGTCTTCGTGAGAGCTTTCCTTAGGCAGGGGAAGACACAACAAAAGAGAAGAGCAAAGATAAAAAAAGAAATTAGTATTGCCATACCAATATACATTAAAGCCTTTTTCCAACCTGTCATCCAACTAAACCATCTGTCCCAGGGATCTTTTATCCCAGAATTCCTTTTTAATTCTTCTGAGAGGTCATTTAATTTTGCTATGGCTAATGTAACTTTACCATTAGGACCTGTGTTTTCTGGGATGTAGGTACAACATGTCATGGTGTCGGGCAAAATTTTACATACCCCTCCTTTTTCGGCTAGGATCATATCCAGGGCTATTCTATTTTGGAAGGCCATTTGGGATGTTGCCTGCAATTGTTCGGCTAATCCCTGGAGGGCATCTCTGGTGTAATTAACAAAACGCTGTTGATTGTAATAAATGTAGTTTATCCAATTTAAGTTCTTGTTTGCAGTAACTATGGTAAAAATTGATTCAAATCCTGCAGCAACTTCATCTCTTGCTTTAAATTCATTGGGTACCCCCCTAGGCACCCCAATGGCATCAATGTAAATGTGAGGGTCAAAACTTCCTTTTACTGGGGCTTCACGCTTGGCCTTAGTGTGGCTGGACTCATGGGTGTTGGTGTGTGTGTCAGAAATAATGTGTATAGGCATAATGGCCTTGGCCAATGTACACTCCCCCCACCACTCTGTGTCCATTCTGGATCTTAACTGTAAATCCCCACACAACCAGTAAATATCTCCCAGTGACCTAGTGTGCTGCTGCAGCAAACGTACAGGAACAGTTCTATATGTACTACAATAACCTGCGCGAAAGTTACCCACAAATTTACCAATCCCATCATGTTTGGCATAGCAAGTGTAATTACCTTTATATACAGTAACACCATGAGGAGGTCTTACATTTTTGGCTATAAGAGGATACTCCGTTGTCCATGCTTGACATTGAGACCTGTTGAAATTATACTGGTAGGCAAAAAGACTTAAAATGCAATTTTCTTCATTTACTGGCAGGGTTAAAGGTACAGTGCCCAGATGAGGCCGGGCACCACCACACACATAGCATGCGGTTCGGTTATGTTTGTTGGCATTATATTTCATCCATTCTAACCATAGGTTAACATCATTAAAACCTGTTTCAGCGGCCATAGTATCTTCAAAGGTGGGGTTAGCAATGGCCATCATGTCCTTAAAGGACTGGATGTGTGGTTTTAATGGGTTTGTGACCATATGAGTAGCTCCTCGCCACTCAGGGGAATTACACATATCTTTAAGGTAGAAATGCCCTAATTTAGTATAGTGGCCCTTTTTCCAGTACATTCCCAATACATACTGGTCTGCATCTGTTGGGCTTGGATGTTCAACATTAAGAATTAATTTCATTGGTGTGCCTCCTCCAGGCTTTCTCAGAGTCATTCTTTGAAGGAGGGACCTACCATGATCATCTACTTTAGATAAGGCACTTTTTGGCTTGTAGCCCCAGGAAGGCCCGGCATTCCATCCCGCCGCCCCCCAATGGCCACAATCATGTCCCCATTGTTTGTCAACTACACAAACATATGGATCTTTTGCATGAGGGATATCTCTATAGATATTCTGGATCTGTGTTGTAGTGAATGGGCATTCTACGATGTCACAATAATCAAAGGTATAGGTAGCCACACGGGTACATGATGAATTATACCAGAAGGTGTACCCACTAGCATCTTTAGTGATGGCTACTTGCTGGGCCTTAATTAAACTAATTAAGGAGACAATGTACCAGAGGTACATGGTTGTGCGGTATCTGCTTCCTCTGGGGCAGGAGACTTCTTGCAGTGGGAAGCGTGGATCCAATGTGGCCTGCCGGCCAATTTGACGGAGGTTGCGGTGATCAGGAGAACTTGAAATGGCCTGTCAAATCTTGGTTCCAGGGAGCTTTTCCGCACGAACTTCTTAACCAGAACCCAATCTCCGGGAAGCAGGTTATGGGTACCTGTGTTCAGATCAGGATCTGGAATTGAAGAGAAAACTTGGGCATGTATTTTGTTCAAGGCACTTGCAAGTTCAGTTACATAGTCTACTAAAACATCTGATTGAAGCTGTAACTGCTGTGGATAATAACAACCTAGCCTGGGTGCTGTCCCAAATAGAATTTCATATGGGGATAACGAGTGTTTCCCTCTAGGTGTGTGCCTAACGCTGAACAAAGCTATTGACAGACTTTCTGGCCAGGGCATTTTTGTTTCTTGTGACATTTTTAACATTCTGGCTTTTAGAGTGCCATTCATGCGCTCTACTTTACCACTACTTTGTGGGTGGTAAGGGGTGTGGAAGGCTAGGGTCACTCCCAGAGCAGTCCAAATTTCTTTAGTCACTGTTGCTGTAAAGGCTGGGCCTTGATCACTTTCAATGACTTCTGGAAGTCCAAATCTACATACAATGTCTGTAAGTAGGCGTCTTGCGGTTGTTTTTGCAGTGATATTGGCTACAGGGTAGGCTTCTGGCCAGCCTGAGAACATATCCACCATTACTAGTGCATATTCATGAGACCCACTCTTGGGCATTTGGATATGATCAATTTGAATTCTCTGGAATGGGTACATGGGTTTTGCTAGGTGCTTTGCAGGCACCTTGATTGGTCTTCCTGGATTACATTTTGCACAAATGACACAGGCCCTGCAGAAGCTGTTGATCAGGGTTGTGATTCCAGGTGCTTCATAATATTTTTGAATGAGGGCGGCCATTAGGTCTTTTGACAGATGTGCAGGCCCATGGGCCCATTGGACAACTGCTGGGTATAAGCTTCTTGGAAGGCAAAATTTAGAATTGTTGTAGTAAATTCCGTCCTTTAGGACAGCTCCTTTCTTCTTCCATTTCTGGATTTCTTCAGGGGTAATTGCAGCTTGTTGTTCTCGCAAAATTCTTAGGTCAGTAGGAAGAGTTTGCAAGGTAAAGATAGGAACTTCTTCTTCTTGACCGGACACTTCTTCATCCACTTCCTGCAAATCTCTGGCCGCTTGCTTAGCAGCCTGGTCAGCTAAATGGTTGCCCTTTGCTTCATCTGAATCCAATTTCCCATGTGCCTTTACTTTCAAAACGGCCACTTCTTCAGGGAGTAGGAGGGCATCCATTAGTTCCTTGATTGCAGAGCTGTGTTTGACTGGTGTACCGGCAGTGGTAAGAAATCCTCTTGTCTTCCAAATGAGGCCGAAGTCATGTGCCACACCCAGAGCATATCTTGAATCTGTATAGATGTTGGCACGCTTTCCCTTGGAAATCTTGCATGCTGAAGTCAGGGCTTGCAATTCAGCTTCTTGCGCAGACATTGCTGGCGGTAGAGGTGATGACTTGAGAACTTCCCCTGTTGTGGTTACGGCATATCCTGTATGGTATTTTCCTTCTTCATCAGCATACCTTGAACCGTCCACAAACAGAGTAAAATCCGGATCCGGTAATGGATTCTCATGCACAGTTGGTAAGTGTACTGTTTCCATTTTCATCTGTTCGAAACAGTCATGAGGAGTTTCTGGGTCATAGTCATTTGTTATAACTAGGTCTTTAAATTCTTTTTCTAGGAAGTGGCGTGGCCATGCTTCCAGAAGGTCAGTTGTTGGGTATTTGACAATACCATTTTCTTGTAGCTGTTCTTCATCCATGGTGGCCCATAACTTTGCCATGGGCCCAAGATCATTCCATGACTTTGTCTTCAATTTGGTAACAGGAATATGTGGGATAGCAGTATCCCAATGGCGGTAAAGGTAGTTAAGTTGTTGAGGTAATTGGACCAAGACCATGCTATTGCCTTCAGAGTCACAATAGAAATCTTGAGCAGTGAGCTTAACATCAGTCCAATGGTAGAGCTCATCTTCATAGCAAGGCTCGGGAGTAATGTCTGGTTTGTACCACATGGTACAGAAGGCGTAATCTGGGCCTTCACAGAGAGGCTTTTCATCTTCATAAAATGTCAAATGTGGATGCATGACTTTCTTGATACATCCACAAAGCAGGTAAATGTAGGTTTCATCTGTGATAAATCCATAATAGATACCCCCCTCAGGGAGTGGAAGAAGAGTGGATGGGTTAAGAACTTGACATCTTTGGATGGAAATGTTGTCAGGTAGAAGAAGATGGCACTGCAGGCGTAGGTGTCTGGCTGGAGACACGTGCTTGAGCTGGACTTGGTTGATGATGGCAGAAATGTCATGAGGGGCCAAAACAACCAGGGGGTGGCCAAGGACCAGGTCTGAGGTTCTTTCTATGAGCTCTCTTGCAGCAAAAACAGCCCTGAGACAGGAAGGGGTCCCTCTGGCCACAATGTCCAGTTGACATGAGAAATATCCAATAGGCCTCTGGCGGCCTCTTAAGTCATTAGTTTGGGTGAGAACTCCTGTTGCGTGGCCTTGTCTTTCAGAGACAAATAATTTGAAAGGTTTTGAGTAGTCAGGTAGGCCCAAGGCAGGAGCAGAAGCAATGGCACGCTTAAGAGATTTGAAATTGTCCAGAGCTTCGTTGGTCAGGCCGAATGGATCTGACTTGAGTGCATCGTAGAGAGGTTGCATAAGCAGAGAGGCCTCTGGGATCCATGCTCTGCAGTAGGAAATGAGGCCTAAGAAGGCATGAAGAGATTTTGAAGTCCTTGGGGGTTGAATGTCCAGAATTGTTCTGACTCGGTCCCGAGTGAGATGTCTGGTACCTTGAGATAGGCAATGTCCAAGGAAAATCACAGAAGGTTGACAGAATTGCAGCTTGAGAAGTGAAGCTTTGCATCCTTGTTCTGCCAAATAGCAAAGCAGACTGATTGAACATTTTTCAGTAGTGGGTATATCATCTCCACAGAGCAACAAATCATCCACATACTGGAGTAAAACAACTTCTGGATGTTCAGCTTGCCATGGGTCAAGAATAGTACACATGGCTTTGGCAAATTGACTTGGAGAATTTTGTGCCCCTTGGGGCATGACAGTCCATGTATATTGTTGCATTTCATGGGTGAAAGCGAACAGGTATTGACAGGATGGATCTAGAGGAACACTGAAAAAGGCATTAGCTAGATCAATGACTGTGAAGTATTTTGCAGAAGGTGGGACGCCAGAGAGCAGGGTATGGGGGTTTGGTACAAGAGGAGTGTCCAGGACAGTGGCTTCATTGACTGCACGGAGATCCTGAACCATCCTGTACTTTACTGGCTCACCTTTTAGAGTCTTTTTCTTCACAGGAAATAATGGAGTATTACACTCTGATTTACACTCCACTAAAGCACCCTTTTCCAGGAGCGCTTTAATGTGAATAGAAATGGCTGCAGCCTGTGCTGGTTTTAGAGGATATTGTGGTTTCCTTGGTAACTTAGCTCCTGGGATAAGCTTAACCACCACAGGTGGGACATTTAGATGACCTATATCCTCTGGACCTGAGGACCATAACTTAGCAGGCACCTGAGTTTTTAACTCATCTGGGAAATTGGACCTAGGTTCTGCTGCTTGCTCATTGGATATATCTAATTGCAGCATCAAAGGTATGGAGCACAGGGCTGAAGTGTCAGAAACAGATAGAGGTGTAGACATTTCTACTTGTCCATCTGGAGTGAAGGTTATAGACGCCTGTAGGCGTGAAAGGACATCAGCGCCTAACAGGTTAATTGGGCATGTGGAGGAAACTACAAACCGAGCAAGTAAGCTTGTGCCAACCCGCAGAGGGGTTGTTAGAGGACTGTGTCTCGGTTGGCCATCTACTCCAACACAGGAGACATCAATACTTGACAAGAAAGATGGGTCTGGCAGGTCTTGTTCTCTGAGAACACTTCGGGCTGCGCCTGTGTCAATAAGAAATGTGGTAGGTTGGCCTTCAATGGGTAAAGTTACTGTGGCAAGTGGCCCCCCTCCCTTATCCCCTGTAAACACTGCCATGACAGGGGTTAATGACACAGGTTTGCCAATTTCCTAATCATCATCTGGTTCCTCAACAATTGGAACCGTTTTCATGGTCTTAGGGGCCGGGGCAGGCTTGGGAAACTTTTTGGGCTCCCCTGTAGGAAACTTTTTGGGCTCCCCCGGTTCCCTTTTGGGTTCTGGACAGTCACTTCTGTAGTGTCCTTTAGCCCCACAATTAAAACATGATACGTCCTCTAACTTGACACCCTTGGTGCCAGGGGCGATGGGGGTGGCACGGGCCACCATGAGAGGAGCTGAATTGGGCCTTCTGGGGGTTTGGGCAGATTCCAAACCTCTAGCAACTAGGAGTAACGTATCTAGGGGAACAACCTTGTATTCAGGGCGTGCAGCAATGATTCCCTTGCGTATGGAATCTTTAACACCTTGGACAAACGCACCTGATAGCATTTGTGAATGAATTTTGTCAGTGAGATCAAATCCCAAATCTGTAAACATTTGATATAATCTTGCATGAAACCTTTCCACTGATTCTCCTTTGTCTTGCACAACATCAGTAAGGCCAGCAGCTTGATCTGCAAGTTTATCCTTAGCCCAATCTCTCAATTGATTGCAAAAGGTTACTCCGGAGGGATAATCAACATCACTTGTAAGCAGATCTGTACTGAGGTGGCGGGCCATGCTGGGCCAATATGCATCCCCTGCTTTAATAGCACAAATGCTCAGTAAGTCACGCCAGGCGGCGGAATAAGTCTTTTGTATCTGAACTATCCCTCGGTAAAAAGGCATAGGCTGTTTCTCTGGGTCAGGGAGAGATTTCATTAAAGCACTAGCTTGTGTGGGGTTAAAAGCGACATATTTAGGAGGGGCCTGTTCTCCCCGACCCTGATGGCCGAAGGGATCTTCAATAGAACGGTGGGCTCTCGCAGCCTCCATTGAAACCTGGGACAGTCTGTCATCCTCTCCCTCATCTAGCTCTATTATCTGGGACCTTCTGCGTGAGGGGATCACTTGAGGAGACAGGGCCGGGGGATAGGAGGGAGCTCCGGAGGCGGGAGTTGCCATTGGGTCATAATCTTGGGACCGGTAATCACCGGGAAGCACCGGCATCAGGGGTGCTGAATGGCTGGGGGCCGCCATATTGGAGGCGGGGAAGGAAGTTGCATTGGGGTTAAGGGAAGACGTGGCGGCCATGTTGGATGTGGGCACATCCGGGGCAGACTGAACCGGACTGGGCATGACCGGAACCTGGGGAGTGGCTTGGGGAAAGGGGTATGGCCAGTGAGGATAGGGGTATGGGAAGGGGTATGGCCAGGCCATTTGGGTGGGAGTTGGGGCGGAACCTGGAGTGGGCAGTGAGGTTGGGGAGGGATTAGCAGAGGGGGTGGGAAACTGGGCTATGGTCGGGGCGGGCGAGGGAGAGGGTGGGGAAGAGTCAGTAGAGGCGGGTGAAGAAGGAGGAGCCGGAGTGGGATCAACAAGATTGACAGTGGCAGGAGAGGAGGGGTTAGTGAACTGGGCAGATGCAGATGGGAGGGTAGGATTATCTACGGAGACAAAGTGTGAGGAAGGAATGGCAGATGAGATGTTAGCATTAGACTCAGAAGGTGGCTTGGGGATGGATGAGGATGATGGGAATGTTAGGGAAGGAGAAGGGGAAAAGTAGGATCCATCAGAATTTAGGACCGGGCAAACGGGAGAGGTGACGGGATGGGGATTGGGAGGATTGGGAGTGGGATACATAGTCAGCTGGCAATCTCCCATTGCTGACTGGACCTTTGGGATAGACATCCCCCGGGCGCCATTTTGGGGCGCTGGCTGAGGAAGAGCCCCAGCAACACAATTATTATGGTACACAAACAATTTCACACCCTTGTGAATTATTTCTTCCTCAACCCAACCTTCTTGCTGAATAGCCTTTGCTACTCTGTACCATGCTTCAGCTGTTTTTAATAAATTATAATTTGCAAGCTTGCCTTTCTTTTCCATCAACAATCTACGCCAACTTTCTGGTTGTAATCTACCACATGTCGGCACAGCAATTTTACAAACTTTTGCAATCTTTTCAACACCTTTAACCATCTCCTCACCCTCTCTGTCATCAACTAAATCACATGCTAACCAGCCCTTACTGGGCTTACCTAAATCCTGCCCCATAATCCCTTCTCCCCTACACCAGCGTCCCAGATATAGGGAAAGATAAGGAAAATTGAACCAGAACGTCTACAATGCTCGACTGCCACCTGAGAATCGTGGGTCTTTCTCAAGTGCGTCTTCCCAAAACGTAGACTAGTCACTGAATCCGCCTACCCGGGGTGGTAGACACGGATTGGAGCGAGGTGAGAAGTGTGTGACCAATCACTTCTCTATTAAGAGGAATGGGAGTGGATAGTACAATAGTACAGGAAGTGTAGAAAAGGTAAAGAGTAAGGGAAGGAAAATCCTTAGAGACAGATACAGGAGTTTAAATGACTCCACATTAAACAAACAAGACAACAATACAATTGAAATACAGTGCATGCATCACAGTTCAAATGAAATCAACAGTAATCCCTTTCTTTCTACATGTGCTTACTCCAAAGTCACCTTTCTCAACCTCATAGTGTCCCCGCTCGGAGAATGACTTCCTCAAGTCTCACTACCAGCGGCCAAGGATAACAGCTAACACCGGTCCGAAATCCTTTCTAGCCTCCCTCGTTACAGTAGTCCACTTAAAGTGGCCACGCCACCCTCACTCCCGTAGTGCCCTTATAAAACCCACTCTATAAGTCTCACTACCACGTGATGCGGAAAACAAGCAATGCCTGCCTGAATCCCCCCAGGAAACTGAGTCCCCTGCCACAAGGCTAAGTCTCCTATCACAGTTAAAATAATCAGTGGACCTTTCAACTCAACTAGAGCCGAAGGGTCCGGGTCAGGACGTCCCCAACTCAACTAGAGCTGGATGGTCCGGGTCAGGACGTCCCCAACTCAACTAGAGCTGGATGGTCCGAAAGCGCACAGTGAAGCTAGCTAGGCTATCAAAGTGACACAAAATTGGATCACAGGAAACTATGATTCTACACAGATCCCACAATTCCACAAACTCCTTTTTCCTTACAGCCACAGCCACGAGGCTCCTAAAAGAAGTAAACAGGCAAAGAAGACCCCCAGGAACACATCCACAGGTCAACCCCCCTTTTTCCCTGCAGCCACAAACACGTGGCTCCTAAAAGGAGTAAAACAGGCAACAGGACTCCAGGCAAATCCCCCGGGTCCACCCCCCCCTTTATCCCAAAAAGGGGAAACAAATAAACATTCAGCCCGGGCAACCAAACTAGACACACCCAGGCAACAGATAGACTAAATGCAGGTAACAAATGGGTAATAAGACTCCGGGCAAGATATTACCTGTCTTTGATGTCCTCCCGGGAAGCAGTCACAGACACGTGGACGGGTCAATCAAAGGGGCCGGAACGTACCGGTGGCTCTGCAGAAGTCTCTACCGTGTAACTGGAGGTGATCAGTCTCCCTTTCCTTCCCCCTGGATTCCTCCGTCCACCCTTGTCTTCCTTAGGACGGCTCACCGGCCAGACATAGCCCGGAGTCCCTGTTCGGGCGCCAAAGTTGTTATGGTACTTTTTCAGTAAACCAAAATGTTTAAGTGTCTATCTGTTCCTGTCCAAATTAAAGAGAATTGAATTGCGTATATACGCTGAAGTAATTCAGTCTGACACACGGAGTTCAGGTTAAAATAACTTCGAGGAAATTTATTGGCAAGTGCAGAATCAGCGGGCGCGCAGGCCCTTTTAAGAGACATTTTCGTCATCATTGATTATCAAGATATCAGTGAATAAACATCATTAATTGGATTAATTGTTAAGTGTCTGGGTTAGTGTCCACCTATCAATATAATTAATTGGATCAAAAGCTAAGTGGTTAGTTCCGTGTCCACCCACCAAGAGGTGGTACTTTTCCGGACACGGGTGGGGGACAAGGGGTCTTGAGCGTCATTTTACTCGGTCGGTGATGTCAAATCTCGTGGTTAGGTGCAAGGTCTCTTATGAATAGAACATTTCATTACTACTGTGTTCTCATGGCCTTTAAATTATATTATGTTGCGAGTTAGGGGAAATTCAACAGTTCCTGGGTTAGTCATATCCTTATGGAGAATATTGTCCTTGTCTATTGTATTAAATGTGCTGAGAAATACTGTCATGTAATGTAGTTTTAAAATGAACAAGTCAGGTTAGGAGGACAAAATGGAGGATTGTCACAGTATAAGGTTAAAATGGAGTTAGTGCAATAATTGAATACAAGTACAATAAGGTTTTTTAATAATTCTACATCAGTACGATCCGTCCGCTACACAAAAGGATTTACGAACATGTTAACAACATACGCAAGGGATTTGAGCTACATAGTGTGTCCGCACATTTTAAAAAATATCACAATAAAGATCCGAGCGGACTAACCTTTGTAGGGATACAAGAAGTTAAAAAATCCTGGCGAGGAGGTGACCATATACAGCATATAGGTAGAGAGGAAATGAAATGGGTCCATAAATTGGAAACCCTGGAACCAATGGGTCTCAACATTGAATTTGATCTTTTTAATTTTTTATAAATTATTAATTTTTTATAAAAAAAAATTTTAAAATTTTTTTTTTTTTTTTTTTATAAAAGTTTTTTATGATGTTTCTGAACTTTAAAATTACCTGTACTTCTTCTGTCTACTATATTTTTAATCTTTTTTACTTTATTAGTAGGATGTGGGACATTACAATATAGCTGCTACTACATCTGGTATGACATTTTCTATTTAATGATATATAAAATAACAATATATGTAGTTATTTTTCATTTACTTGTATTAAGCTTATGTTTATAATTCTCTTGCATATTAAAATGTTTTAAATTTCCTATATAGGCAAGTGTGAAAGTGCTAGTATTACTAGCTTGTATATTTCTTCATTTTCTAAATTTAAAAGTGCCGTTTAGGCGATATGCCCAAAACAATAGAGACTGGACGTTTTCATTATGGAGTCATCAGGTGACCCAGAACCAATAGACTTTCCCCTGAAGAAATCCACGCCCAGAAAGATCGTCATATAACCAACAGGACAGCAGGATCCAACATGTGATCTGAGGAAGCCAATCTGGCGAAACGCGTCATCACGCATGACGTCACCACGTGATCGCTCCGAAACCCGGAAGTATAGACTTGAGGTGGTAATATCTATCAACCGGCGGATACAAACAGCACATATCGTGACCGCTGGATGAGGAGAATCATTTGGACTGGTGACTTAGAAGCAAGTTTTATACATTTTATCACTTTGTGTGAATTACCTTTTAATATTTTTTTCAAATAAAGTGCTTCAGAAGGATTTGTCTGCTGTCCTGAATACTAAAGGTCTCTGAGTCCTGAGATAAGAGGACTTCTGCCATCATAGTTAGAGCAGACTTTTACTGCTCTACTTTTGTAAGTGTGAATATTTCCCCTTACATATACTTTGAGTTTTAAAGACATATTACCCTATGATCTCTGTCTTTTTGTGTTTGTTTTACATATTTGCATAGCCCTGAGGGGTGATCCACGCCAGTGGCGTTAAAATTGTGAGTGTGGATTTGCTACCCCATTTTTTTCACGTGTTGCACATTGCACATGCACTTTCAACAACAATATTGAGAATTACTATTGTATTGTACACTATTAAGTTATTTAAAGTCATAGCGCACCTTATTTTTTGCAATTGTATAGTGGTGTTTTTCTGAGCTATTTTACACGTTAAGGTGCAGCTTGTTTTAAGATTGTTTCACTTGGAATAAATAAATAATTATATTCACTATCACTAAATATATAGCGCCTACTATTTGCCTGTAGATATTTCTTTTACACAGTCATTATTTGGCTAAAACAAAAACCCATAAACTTTCTATTTCACATCGAATTCTACATGCAGCATATTATATTAAGCAACGCCAAATGAAGAAAAACATTTAATTTCTCCTCAATATTTCTTTATCTATACATCATTTTGTTTTTCAATTACAACTTCTAAAAACTTCAGTGACCAATTTTTAACCAGCTGTTCTGGACTACAGTTCCCACTTTACTCGGACAGTTGAATGAATGCTGCCTGTTAAAATCCACAACGGCTGAAGGTCTAAAGTTTAACATAATGGGGTGGAGCCTGAACTTCCAATGATTTTGGGGTGTTAATCCCAGCCAACTAGAAACTATAGTTCATATTGTGCATGCCCGAGTCAGGGAATTCTGGATGAGTCCCTAGCGACCTTACTTGTGATCTACTTCCACCGGGAACCCAAGATACACTGTTGAGGCGTGCAAAAAGGTGAGCAGTGGAGAGGCGGCCGAACTCCTCACGCTTTTATTCCCAGTATAGACGAGCTGCACTCCTACTCCCCCCGAAACCGGCTGGTGTTATCCCGGTGCCCAGTGGTCTGCTATACCTACCCACATTAGCTCCGATCAACCGTTGCTATCGACTATATCAGTGCAGTCAAAATTCTCAAGATTGCAGATGGGCTTCTCCCTTCTGGGAACAGTCTGATGCAGAAGGAGACATATCTTCACAGCTCCGTTGAAAGAACTCTCACAAAACTGGAAGTAATCTCTGATCGATATTGTGCAATTTTGGGGACACGGACAGCAGCTATATCAAAACAGCTTCAGAGGGGAGTCCTGAGTGGCGGGGACCAGAGGGAGAGTGGGTCGCCTCCAGGCACAGCATGAATGCAGGTACGTAGGTTGAGGGCCACAAAAGGAATGTCCCTGTCACATCATCCAGGTGAGTGAAGGACCGACCATCGTCAGACCAAGGCCTTCTTCCACTCCCGAAATTGGTGAAATTTGGACTCCAAGAGCTCCTGAGTCTGTGGATTACCAATGCTGGACCTTGTGCAGGCATAGGGCTGGGAGGATGCCTCACCCTGTTCCCACTTTGTTGCTACCATGAGCGAACCTTCTGCATGCACCCTGCATTCGGTGACAGTACGAGTCGGATGATCTTGGAGTCCCCTTCATTTGAAGCACTGTGGCTTCTACTTCAAGTTCTCTCATTACTGATGGCAGCCACCCTACCCTTCCTTACCTATCCTTGCTTCTCTGTACCATACTTACTTTTCTATTATTTTACTTGTCTTTTACCTTTGTTTTTGTTATGTGGGGTACCATCATATACCTAAGCACTCAGACCCAGTGGCCTTTAACGTATGCTGGCTTAGCATTTTGGATAGTTGGCCTTCAGCAGGTTTAATTACAATATCATATATTGACATGTACACTTCATCTGACTGAGATATATATAATTGTAAACAACAAAAATGTACTCCTGTTTTATAAACAAGTTTTATAGCTTTGTTACCTACCCTTTCCTCACAATTTCAGGGCATTTTTTTTTTTTTAGATGCTTAGTTCAAGCATTCTGTGTTTATATGCATGCCTAGCTGGTTTTTATTCTGTTTATTCTTCAAAAATCTTAATTGTACATCTTAAGTACAATGATTTGCTTGTTGAAGCTGTTGGGGAACACAATAAGCCTCTATGTTCCTTTTTTTGACCGCAAAAAATAAAGATTTACAAAAAAAAAAAAATCATACAGGGTTATTTACTAAAGTGAGACGTCAAAGTGAATTTCAAATTTAAGGACCAAGTAGCCAAAGCACAGTTGACTTAGAGAATTTTAAAACTGAAATTCACAATGAATTCACTTTCAATTCTCACTTTAGTAAATAAGAGTGATTTGAAAAGCATGACCTGAACTTCAAAGTCAAGATATTATTTTGTAGGCTACATTTGTTCCTTTCCCCTTTTTTTAAAATAGAAAAGAAAAATACATTTAGACTTACCTGTAATGCAGGCAAATGCATACCAGCCAACATTGCAAATTGACAAAGAATGACATTTTCATTTTTGTGAATGAAGGTGTGGAGAGGGGCAGAGCTATTCTGAGAAATTGTAGGCGACTTACTAATGACAATTTACAGAGCTAAAATGTAATTTAGAACAAGAACCGGTTTTTATTTATACAGACAGATATCTAATCACATTTATTGTAGTTTAAAGACACAACACTGGGAATATTACTGCTGAGGAGTTCTATTATACACTCAGACTCACCAACTCCCAGAAATGAAGGACATTAATATAAAAAAGAGGGACAGAGGGATATGTGTCCAAAATAAAAAAGGACACTTGTGTATGTAAGTATGTCAATGTCATCCATAGACCAATATCCTCCAATAGCAGTAGTGACGGTTCAGCCAGAGTCATCCAAGGGATATTGGATTGGTGTCAGGTGGCTTCAAAATGCATTGACACAAAACATGAGGACAATGCCAGGGGCATGCTGACACCATAACTACGACATAGGGCTCTGTCCCTTTAACTGAATAACATTAATTTTCACTTTTCACTACATATATTATTACATATATCAATTTGTTCATTCTGCTTGTTAATACGCAGAAATGTTTACACTTTCATCCACCTAATGTGATATGAAATTGGCCTAAGTAGCAGTCAAATTCCTTTTATTAAAATACAGTGAACAGCTGTTACTTATCATAAAGGAGAATACTGTGCCCTTCTATGTACTTTATGTAATCATCAGCCTTGGGAGGAAAGGATCAATATGTGCCAACCAGTTTCTTTTCTTGACTTAATGTGTTGCTATTTAATACAAGCCTATAACATCTCCACTATCCTAAACATCTGGAATCCTAAAGAATGTTGAAAATTACTCACAGAATTCTCAAACATAAATACATAAGTAAAACAAACTAGATAGATAACTTCTTCCACTGTATCCTTAATTGTTTATTAAATTTCTGAGTGTCAGAGGACTGGGCCAACACTTTAACACTGAAAGGGGGAGAGCTACCAAGCTATGGAATGTTGGACACAAAGAATTCCAGTTCTTGTAGGTACTACAATAATACCTGGAAAATTCAATTGAAAAATCCTGTGCATAGATGGAGAGAGGGACACCAGCAGATGGGAGATTAATTTTCAAAACAGCCCATAGGTTAACATTCTTTGATAAGCAAGCCAAGCTGTTTCACAGAGAGAATGAACTAAGAGTCTACAACCTATGCAATTTCTTTAGGGGGGGGAGGGAGGATAAACAACTAGATTAAGAACTATAAAAGGATTTTCTTCAAAGCAGGACTAGAAACAAGACAAGTACATATGAACAATAGATAGATGGATGGATGGATGGATGGATAGATAGATAGATAGATCCTTGATATACAATAATATACAAGGTCTGTTCGGAAAGTATCAAGCCCTGTAATATGAAAAATAGAGACATTTTTGTTTTTCAATTACAGAAGTCATTGCCGACAATTGGCATATGCTGCATTCATTACAAAAAATAATAATATAAATTAATGCATAGTTGTACAGCGTGTATCAACACAGTATTTCCCTTATTTAATGCAATTAAATAGTTATACAACTAAACATACATAAACAATAGAAAATACATATTAATAATAGGGATATGCATAGGCAAAAAATTTGGTTCGGTTCAGAAATTCGGGTAAGTAAAAAAAATTGTCTGCTTAGGCAATTCAGACCAATGGCATTCGGTTCAGTTCTGAACTTCTGAACTACCGAACATCGGCAATTAGGAACTTTGGTAAATCAGAACTTCGGCACTTCGGACATTCATAAGCATCCGAATGTCCGAATTTCACGAAACAAATTGCACATGTCTAATAAGTGGTTGTGGTGGCAGTCCGTGCACTGGGAGCTCTGTAGATGTGTAAGTGGTTGTGGTGGCAATCCTGGCACTTCGAGCCCTATAGATGTGTAAGTGGTTGTGGTGGCAGTCCTGGCACTGGGAGGCGGGAGCCCTGTAGATGTGTGTTTGGGGTGGCAGTTAGGGCACTGGGAAGTGGGAGCCCTATAGATGTGTAAGTTGTTGTGGTGGCAGTCCGGGCACTGGGAGCCCTATAGATGTGTAAGTGGTTGTGGTAGAAGTCCGGGCACTCCGAGCCCTATAGATGTGTAAGTGGTTGTGGTGGCAGTACTGGCACTGGGAGCCCCCTGCCCATGTCTAATAAATAAGTAGGACAATTCTATTTATTCTTGATTGCCTCCAATTCTACTTATCCATATCTTCCATATTATATTGGAGAATTTCAATGGGGGCATATGTAAGAATTAAATCCGAAATCTTTCAATCAAGTTATTTTTTAAGGTTTTTAGTGTATCAAGCATATCAACAATCAATTAATTTGATAAATTTTTTTGATACGTTTGGTTTGACTCTTCTGTCCAAAATATTGTATTTAAATTACCTAGCAGACAATTTTCTTGTTCTATCTGGAACCAAGCATTATTATGAATATTGAGCTTGATCCATACTATTGCATTTGTAACTAAACAAACTTGATGTACCGTATTTATCGGCGTATAACACGCACTTTTTCTCCCTGAAAATAGGGGGAAAATGATGGGTGCGTGTTATACGCCGATATACCATATTTACTTACCTGTCTTGAAGCATGGGCCGGTGTTCAGCGCGCACCACGGTACTAGAACTTCAATTTCAGGTTCCGGTTTCCGGCGGGACTGAAAGGAAGTGTGCACACTTCCTTTCAGCCCCGCCGGAAACCGGAACCTGAAATTGAAGTTCCAGTACCGCGGTGCGTGCTGTGAAGCCGGCCCACGCTTCAAGACAGGTAAGTAATTATGGGACAAGGGGAGGGGGGGACACTATGGGACAAGGGAAGGGGGGGACACTATGGGACAAGGGAAGGGGGGGACACTATGGGACAAGGGGAGGGGGGACACTATGGGAAGAGGGGGGGAACACTATGGGAGGGGGTGGAGAATACTATGGGAGGGGGGGAGAATACTATGGAAAGGGGGGGAACACTATGGGATGAGGGGGGGAACACTATGGGAGGGGGTGGAGAATACTATGGGAGGGGGGGAGAATACTATGGAAAGGTGGGGAAAACTATGGGAGGGGGGAGAATACTATGGGAGGGGGGAGAATACTATGGAAAGGGGGGGAACACTATGGGATAGGGGGAACACTATGGGAGGGGGTGGAGAATACTATGGGAGGGGGTGGAGAATACTATGGGAAGGGGGGGAGAATACTATGGAAAGGGGGGAACACTATGGGATGAGGGGGGGAACACTATGGGATGAGGGGGGGAGCACTATGGGATGAGGGGGGGAGCACTATGGGAGGGGGTGGAGAATACTATGGGAGGGGGTGGAGAATACTATGGGAAGGGGGGGAGAATACTATGGGAAGGGGGGGAGAATACTATGGAAAGGGGGGGAACACTATGGGATGAGGGGGGAATACTATGGGAGGGGGGGAAATTTCCTGGAATTTCCTTCTGAAAATGAGGTGCGTGTTATACGCCGGTAAATACGGTAACTTAGCAATATCCGGAAATTCTATACCACCTTTATCATATTTGTTTTGTGGGATGTTTTTTTGGTCTCTTATTTGCCCCAAAACATTGTAACATTGTACATATGACATTGACACCTCAGTCGCCTTTAAAGTAGGCACCTTGCACACTCTGCAAAATCTTTTGTTGGAATTGCCATCAACTTCTAGTTCTTCCACCGTCAGACGTCAATATTTGTCGATTGCAGCCAGTACACGTTCAACAATCTCAGGTATTCTGCTTGTTGCAAGCCTTCCAGAACGTGGATCACGTTTAACAGATTCTCGACCATCTTTGAAGCATTTGTGCCACACTTTTATATGTGATGCACTCATTGCATCATCCCCAAAAGACTTTTGAATAATTTGAATAGTTTCCGCAGAGGAATGTTCAAGCTTCTCGCAAAGTTTGATGTAGATGTGTTGCTCTACTCAATCAGTAGTTTTGAATGTGGCCACCACATAATACATATGCTCACTTAATGTTGTCTAGCCCCCCACTTACTAGTATAGTGAAGTCCTCATATATGATGAAACTAGAATAGGAAGAAGTAATGTGCACTAGCAAAGTAGTACTGATTAGCATTGGCCCACAATATAGAGAAAGAAAGGAGCATTAATTATCCTTAGAACTGCTGGGCTTAGCAATAAAACAAATCAAAGCAGGGAAACGTAATAACATGACAGGCCTTTAAGCAAGATGTAACAGAGTTACCAGGAGTAATCCAGATTCAGGATAACAAAATATGGGCAAAAGACAACAAACAAAATAAGTAAGTGTAAGATGCTAAGTGTAGAACTAGGTAATGATGAGATTTGATCAATGTGAGTTTAGATTATTGGATCTTCCAGATGGGTTGCCCAAACATGATTGCCCAAACATGATTGTCTTGGCTGTCTTATAAAAATTACCCTTGGGTTGAAGCTCCTTGGGATCACATCCACTTAGCAACACTCCTTGGGTTCACACCCACTCAATGTCTGACAGCGTGAATGAAAATAGAAATCAGAAAAAGTGGATGTCAGCAAACAGTGTTAAGGGAGAAAATGTTTTGACAAAAGCAAAAAAAAAGTAAGCTTGTTTAAAGAGTATATGCAAATGGGGAATGGAGATGAGTGTTCCATAGCCATGCAGAGTGGGTAGATAAAAAATAATTCTGGTGAGAGCTCGGGTGGAATTCCACTTAAAGTTATGTGTACTGTGTCACATATGGTGACTTTCTCCTAAAGTCTACAGAGACCAAACACTTCCAAACCTGGTCCCATACAGTGTGAAATGTTTTAGACCATAGCACATTAAATTCTCGTGTGAGTTCAACTAACAATAATATGGTGGTCCTGAGCAAGAATGAACAGACTAACTCCTCCAAAATCCCAAAATCCAAAACCAAAATTTTGGTAATGGAGACTCCTATTACCATATACCCACACTAAGCTGCCCAAATAATTTATTTAAAAACAATATATACTGTTTGGTAGATATACCCAAATGAGAACATGCATGCATTTTATTATATATTTTTTTTTATTGGGGCTATATTTAAAAACAGTGTGTTTTTTTTTCTTTTTTCTAAAGACACTTTGGGCACAACTGGGTAATCCCTAAATCCTGTACTTTTAGGGGGCACTTGAGGACTGGGTGGGAACCACTGCTCCAGGCAATTGCCTGCTTCTTAAGTTTAGCTCCACTGAGTAACAGGACCGTTAACAGGACCGGCTTTAAGGGTCAGGGGGTGTCCCTTTAATGTAGGAATTCAATTATCTGCACACAGTACTCAGAATATCTTGTTAATGTGATGCATTGGGATGAGGTGGGTAAATGACACTTTTGGTTATAAGTGACCAGTTTAGAAAATTAATATGTCAGGGAGAAATAAGATAGTTTCCCCAAGTTTCAGAAACTGCAAACTAATAATAATAATAATTAGAATAGTAAATTTTCTTTTCAACAGTTACATAGGACAAGGTTATCCTCCATCACAGTTACTATTCAGTTATTATTTTTTCAACCTGGTATGGAATGCAAAGACAAAATAAGACAACACTTGTTCAGCATGTACAGTTCTCTCAAACATTAAAAATAAATATGCAGCCTTCTGGCACGCGAACGGTTACGCCACACAAACCGAGCTGAAAACTTGGTAGCATGCCTTATAAGTGATGTGTAACACCTCCAAAATATAAAAGACTACTAAAGAGATGAGAAATTTGGAAAGACTCAAAAGAAAGGACTGAGTCATTATTGGCAGCATCCATACTGCACACTTGTGTAATACAAAGAACGAATCATTCCCACAGGCTTTAAAATACACATTCAACTCATCTGAGTATTTTATAACCCTGTACAGTTCGAAAAAAGAGACCGCTGGACAGTATTTAATAAATGTTCTATTGGTGATACAGGCATCCAGCAATGAGCTGGCTCAGAGCAATAAAGGAATGCTTTAGCTGAAATTGAAGATCAAAGATAAAAACTCCCCAGGGTTAAGATAAAAGAAGCAGAGAACGCATTGGAGGATATATATATATATATTTTTTTTTCCATTAATTTCTTTTCTACAGCTTTTTTTTTTTTTAAATATACACTTTGCAATATTTGACAGTTAACACATTAGCCAAAATAAAATAAAATACAAATAATAATAAAGTGATTTTGGCCACAAAAACAAATATGTTAAACTTTAACCTTAGGTAATCGTTGGGTGGCTGGTCCATAGGGGCAAGTGGAGTAGTGCTTCCAACCTGTTGTTGTGTTAAAGCAAAAGCAATAGCTGCCCAGTTATTAATCTATTAACCCCAGCACTGCTGGGATAGGAACAGTTTTTTTTCAACCTCACTATAGTTAGATGGGTGTCATACTGATAAACTTTTAAATAAAAATTGTTTACAGTGGTGGCTGGCTAGCAAATGCTGCCTATTAACTTAATCATGGCACTAATGAGGCTTTTTTTTTCCTTTTTTTTTTTTAACTGTTTGTTCTCTGGTTCCTAGTGCTGATTTTTAATTTTCTTTGTAAATAGTAAGGGAATTAACATGTGAAATGATGATCTGCATCCTTCCATATTCATTTGGTCTCTATTTTGTTTGAAACCTATATTTTGTAAATGTCTGGATTCTATGCTTTATAACCCCGAGATGCAAAGAAGCACTGATTTTAAAGTTGACAACAAATGCATCTTGCCAGATGGAGCAGATTTGGTTTGGATTACCAAATCTCGACTGTATTTGGCTATTTGGTAAATCTAAAATTGCCAATTCAGTCTGAATCCAGTCATGTTCACAGAATTTCGCCCACCTGGTAAACATTTGGTGTTTCGAGAATAATGCAACAAAACTAGAGACATCATAATAAATACTTGGTGTGTGTTCTGGCAGATTTTCTATGAAAAAAGCTATGCAACAGTGGCATTTTTAGGGATGGGCTTTAAAGAAAAAAATAATGGAAACTGAATTTGGGACAGTATAGTCAGAATGCTACGATTTGGATGATTTGTTATATTGACACAGAATATGATTTGTAATGCATTAACAGACCGTTTTCAAAGTTCAGATGAAATATTGGAGTTGACAAAATTATCTCCAACTTTTCTGGTTGATTTTTTCATTTGCTATTTTGGACTTAATTTTGTAACTTTGTTTTTTCTTTGTTTTCACAAGTCACTGTTTAGTAATAAACCCCAGAAATAATTTGTGTAAAATCTCTACAATCTGAGTAAACTCAAACTTGCCAGAAACGTTGGTAAAGAAGTAGAGAGTTGGGACACCTGGGAGACCTGAGATCTGAGCGGGGACCCACAGAAGAGCAGGTCATTTGAACTGTTATGCATTCTCAGTATTCACTTGCAAAATGTTTTTCGCTCTCCCTAAATTTAATGGGTAATCCAGACGTGGATCCCTTGCTCATGGTGCCTAGAGGGATATCAGATATATATCACTGACAATGCCTAACAAGGTTGAAACAATCGTTTGGGGTTGCTGTATCTCTCGTACAGAGATAACCGGTCTGCATTTTTGATCTGTCCTGCCGTTTTGGGTGGGATCAGTCTGATACGCAAATGGCCTGGTTCTTTTTGTAATGGCACAAGATGAGCTAAAACCAGCTTGAAATCTGAGTGGGGACCCACCGAATGACAGGCTTTTTGAGCTGTTATCCGCTCTTGGTATGCTCTCATGCACCCTGTTTTTTGCTCTACCTGGGAGAATAAGCGTGCAAAAACCAACAGTTCGCAATATTCTAAAACAGAATGACTGATGTTATCTCTTTGGTAAGCAGCAGCTTGAAAGAAATCAAGTAGATTGAAGATCCATTCCCACAGCCATAGCCAAACAAATTCTGAAACAGTTAGTTATTTCTTTTTTTTTTTTTTTTTTTTTTTCATACAGCTCTCCAAAAGCAGTCTGGAAAATAAAACTTCAAAATTAGTCACAGCTGAAAAAATGAAATAGGTAAGTGAGATAAAAGCCTATTGAACAGACACATAGGAGACATTTAACCACAAAATAGCAAAGCCAGTCTCTACAAACCACATGCATGAAAACATAAACAAAAAACATCTTGAAAATGTAAGCTTTATATATCAAATAAATAAATAAAAAAGTGCTCAATAGTGCTATTCACTTCACCTAAATTTTTTTATTTTTATTATTATTTTCTCCATAGTTTTTGGTGCCAACATGACCTCTCTGCCCTACTGGGTTCATTTGCTAAACAGTGATATGTCATAAATTGACAATAAATTTGCAAAACACAGGCCAAAAATAGTACTGGTTTTGATGTCCAACATACATTTTACAAGCTCATTGCCAGTTCCCAGTATAATGAATAGAAGCCTTAGACTATTATGAATTGACCTTTGAAACATAATAAAATAAATTTCAAATACTGGCTTACTGTGCCACTTCTACTAAATTATTCAAAAGTACTCCAAGCCGTCCCCATGATAATTCATCCACTCCTTTGAAATTTGTATTTACCTGAAGTCATTACTTATCATATATAATTATACATTTATACCTTTTTTGAATATTGTTAAAATTACTTAAAGGGAAAAAAAATGAAATTTAGTACATTATCCATTGTGTTTCTCAGATATGGTGACTTAATATATGGAAGGGATTTGTGATTAATACTAATGTTCCATTTAACTCTTCATGTTGATCCTAAGCTGTCCATCCCTCACTAATTCCAACTGTATAGAACAACTATTACTATCTGACCCCACATCTCACTATCTGAAACGTGTACACTGCAAAAAAATCCATCCCAAAAATGTTATTGTTTTGGGCGATTTGGGTCAATGTGGACCAAATTTGCCCATGCGATCATTTTGGGAGAAAATATTCGAATGAATCAAAATGGTGCAAAAATGGGCCAATCAGTATACTGCAACATATTTGTGTTGTATAAATATGTATACACTGATATTTTTGCACATTTTTGCACCATTTGATTCACAGATTAAGTGAGAAAAAGTAACCACTGGAGAGAAAAAGAGGAGGTTCAGTATAAAAAACTACAACAAAAATATCTCTATATATTATATATTTAGTGGCTATCTCATAACCATCACTCATATTTTTCCCCGTCAATGATATTTTTTTTGGCACTGCAGACAGAATTCTAAAATCACAAATGAAACAAAACAGTTTCATCCACTGTCAGTTTCATTTGTTTCATTCAGAAAGCATTTTGGAATTCAGAGTTTCAAACGAGTAGTCTATTTCCCAAAAGCTGGACCAATCTGATATTCACACAATATCCTATCTCATCCTACATCCTGCTACATGTTACTCTTACTCACTATCCAAACCCAGCTCTCACTATCTATTTATTTTCCAATATCTGGTCCCAGATCTCACTATCTGATAATCACACTCACTATCCCACCTCTCAGTAACAGATACTTTCTACAACTGTCTGATACAATCTTTAACTATTTGATCCCATGTTCCACTAAGTTCACTCATATTCCTAACTTGCAGAAACATTCAATTTATTATTTCTATTGGTGGAAATAGTGGGAATTATTATGAGCTTGCTTGAGCAGGCCTCTGTTCAACTCTCGTCTCTGTCAATGCTACTTTGTATGTCAATACTTATTGTTTTATATTCCGAATATGTAAGGAATAGTTGACAACAGGCCATTGAATTATTAGAAAAATAATGCACCCCTGAGGTGGTAATGGGGTCACGACGCAAAGCGGAGTGGCCGTTACACCTCGTGTGTGCCTTATTTTTTCTAATAATTCAACGGCCTAGAGTTGCTGGGCAATATAAATGATAATAATATTAATAATAATAATACATTATGTTATATATACATTATGTTATATATATATATATCTAGGAGTATCTAGGAGTTGGAGCCATACTGTTGGGGAAGTCTGTTTCAGAAACACAAGGAGGAATATTTATAACGTATTCTGGGACAGTGTTTTAGAGCTTGCTCAATCATAATCAATATTTAATTGGCCAACATGTTGACTTCAATGTGTCATCATAGATGATATAAAATACCTTCTTATTCAGGGTCTCTGTTTTTCTTCGTTAAGATTGTTTGTGGTCTGTTCCCATAACATCTGTCTGACTAACCCTGGATTTTGTGTATAGTTATAGCATTCCAACTATAATGTCTGTAATATGGAGCATTCTCAGAGAGTGATCTGTGCAATGCCTAAGAATGTGATGAGTACTGTCTTATCTCACCTTGAAGTTACTTGCAAATACATCATGCATACTTACCCTAATCTGGCAGCCTGGTCAACCCAAATACTGCAGTCGACTGGGAGAGCATTAGGTAAATAGACCACCAGCTCGTGCACAAACCCACATAGGCCCTGCACAGTTCTTGTTTCCTTCCTCAAACTTGCAGTACCGTACTAATAGACATCAGAATGAACCTTACAAATTGTTATCTCTAAGTTCCCTTATACCTTCTCCATTTCACTCTAAATGCCTCTAAAGTAAACACCCCTCAACATGTCTCTTACGTCTGAACACACTAGAGACACTAACCCTAAAAGCCCATCTCATCTTCCCTAAACCTCTAGCTTTGTCAATATTCTGATAAAGACTAGGGACTTATGCACTCCCACCAATCACAACAGTTTTTGGAAGGAGTTAATGTGAACGCTGGAATCACACAATCTCTGATTCCACAAGGGATTTATTAAATCACAGGGTAATTCACTAAAGAGATCATTTAAAGTAAATTCAAAGTGAATTTCAAATGTAGGACCTAAATAGCCGAACTAGAAAAATTCTAAACATTTTCTAAATCAGCCATACTGCCATTTCAGCTACCTTAAATTTGAAAGTAACTTTGAATTTACTTTAAATTCTCATTTTAGTAAATAATCCTGTACATTTTTCAGCTGTAAGACCATTGTTAATTATGACATCCAGTTGGGTGTGTGTATTTGTTGGGGGGCAGATAGTCATATCAGTTTACCCTAATGAAGGCATACAACCCAATAATAAATAATATGGTATTAATGATTTGGACAAATCATTTGGGTTTTCCATAAACAAATCTTACACATACTAACAGGGAAGTGATCATGGTACAAGACAGAGGCAGGCAGGGGCTGTTACAAAATGTCAAATTTCCATGAGCTTCAGAACGTAAAAGGAGTTCTATAGGTGTAGGATTCCTGTAAATCCCTAACAACCAAGCTCATGTATTAAAAACCTTTCTTTGGTTTTTACTATATGTATTAGCTGATGTGTACTGTAGTCGTTGCTGCCGCCCAGGAGTGATAGGAGTGAGGGCAGGACTTTTCTTTTTGTATTTGTATTCAAGCTCATGTATTGCCACAAGTCACAGTTTTGTACTAAGATGTATTGTACCCCAATGGTATTTTTTAGGGCATCACTAACAAGGAACAAAAAAAAAGCATTAACATCATAAAGTTTAACCTTAAAATCTATTTACACATACCATTAATGTAAGTGCTTTCCTCTGACACTAAAGGTCATGAGTTGATGATACTCATACAATTAATACCAGACAACGCAACGTCTTTCCAACAAATCACAGTATTGACATTTAACACTGGAGTCTGGATAGTGTAGCTGGTATTATACCTATGACTCTTCTTATTAGCTATTTAAATGGTACCAAATATTTTCTCAAGACATAAAACTACAAAATAATAGACCCAGGTAGTGCCAAGCAACATACAAACAAACATACTGATTAATGACCTACTACTATGCAGTAGCAAATTGCATTTCGAAGTTGGAGTATACTCTGTATTGGAGATGTTTAGGGGAAATGATGCTGCTGTGTTCATTCTTTGTACTCATTCTCTATTTCTTTTCCAAATGATGTTGTTTACCTGTGAAACCACAATTTACCTTCCTTGACCAGGTCTTTTAACCCCTTAAGGACTGAGCGAAATGTACACGTTGTGAACAAAACAAAACGTAAACAAAACCTGGCATTTGCTAACATGTCTGTCCAACCGTAATTCACCTCTTTCATATTAAATGCACCCACCCTTATTAGATATCATTTTATTCAGGGGAAACAGGGCTTTCATTTAATATCTAATATCTAGCTATGAAACATAATTTAATATGAAAAAAATGGGAGAAAATAAGAAATGTTGTTATTTTTTTAGTTCTACATGACATTTTAACTGTCAATGTCATAATACTGTTTGCTTTTACTGCAATAAAATACACATATTTGTATTCAGCAAAGTCTCACGTGTAAAACAGTACCCCCTATGTACAGATTTTATGGTGTTTTTGGAAGTTACAGGGTCAAATATAGCACGTTACATTTGAAATTGAAATTCGCCAGATTTGTTACATTGCCTTTGAGACTGTATAGTATCCCAGGAATAAGAATTACCCCCATGATGGCATACCATTTGCAATAGTAGACAACACAAGGTATTGCAAATAGGGTATGTCCAGTCTTTTTTAAGAGCCATTTGGTCACAATCACTGGCCAAAGTTAGTGTTAATATTTGTTTGTGTGTGAAAAATGCAAAAAACGCCAATTTTGGCCAGTGTTTGTGACTAAGTGGCTACTAAAAAAGACTGGACATACCCCATTTGCAATACCTTGGGTTGTCTACTATTGTAAATGGTATGCCATCATAGGGGTAATTTTCATTCTTGGACTACCATAGGGTCTCAAAGGCAACGCAACCAATCTGGCGAATTTGAATGTGAAAAAAATGAAACAAAAGCCTTATATTTGACGCTGTAACTTTTGAAAACACCATAAAACCTGTACATGAGGGGTACTGTTGTATTCATCAATCCAATATTGATGCTGGAAACAAATGCAGGTCCCCCAGAAGGTAATAATGTATCTCTGGATCGTAATACAGGAACCCGAAATAAGATAAGTAAAATTTCTCTTAATTTAGATAAAAAACAGGCACTACGTATTTCAACCTTAACAGTAGGTCTTCCTCAGGTGCATAAAGATACATTATTACCTTCTGGTGGACCTGCATTTGTTTCCAGCACCAATTTTGGATTGATGAATATGCCACCATAGTTTAGAGCCGACTCATATGGCTCTCTACATTGTGAGTGTTCCAAGTTATTCTCTACTTTGACTACATTGAGATATACTACCATATGATTGTTTTAATGTGTATTAGCCATAGGTATAAAACTTTATTTATTGACAGACCTTTGTGTGCGCAAACTACCCTCTTTTCTCTATACAATTATTCATGTAAGTGTTCTTAGTGACAAAACACTTGGGTGAGTTTAGACGCACTGGGTTTGTGCACATACAAGTTTGCTGGATTTTTAGCGCCACTTTTTTCCTTTATATTTTTTATATTAGTTCTGCAATGATGCACACATAGGTCCAGCCCTGCTGTTTGCCTTCACAGACCGGAGGGGAGATCAGTGATCTTCCTCCCCGGCCCAGAGGCACATTACTGGCAACCGGCAGGGGAGGGCGAGGTAGAGAGAACCCGGGGAGCTCTTACCTGCAGCTCTGCCGGGTTCTCCTCTCGCGAGCACGGAGCATTACCATGGCAATGCTCCGTTCTCGCAAAGGTGAACTCTAGCCTGAGCTGCAGGTTAGAGTTCACTAGAACCACTAGAACCACCAGGGATGGAAAGAAAGCACTGTCTCCATTAGCTATATTTATTTAGTTATTTAATAATAATAATAAAAAATGTTTTATCTTTAATCTGCCCCCCTATCCCCTCACACAAACTATAACCCCCTACACACTGCACCAGACACAAATATACAGCCCCCCTACATACACAGCCCCCCCCTTACACACACAGCCCCCCTTACATACACAGCCCCCCCATTACATACACAGCCCCCCCTTACATACACATCCCCCTTACATACACATCCCCCTTACATACACAGCCCCCTTACATACACAGCCCCCTCTTACATACACAGCCCCCTTACACACACACACAGCCCCCCCTTACATACACAGCCCCTCTTACATACACAGCCCCTCTTACATACACCACCCCCCTTACACACACACAGCCCCCCCTTACATACACAGCCCCCTCTACACACACACAGCCCCCTTACACACACACAGCCCCCCTTACACATAGCCCACAATAACCCCCCAGCCCCAATACACACACAGCCCCCAATACACACACAGCCACAAGACACACTGCGCCACTCACACACAAACACACTGCTCCCAATACACACACTGCACCCTTTACACACAAACACACTTCTCCTAATATACAAATTGCTACCCCATACATACACTGCACCCCTCTCACGCACGCACTACCCCTTCATACACATACTGCGACCCTTTAAACGGTTTGACTACTTACTCTGGGAGGGTGCCACAGCAACTCCTGGCACCAAAACCACTACAGAGAGCTGTAGTGGTTATTGTGCCTGGATTGTTTCTTAAAATAATCTGCCATTGCCCCTCCCGAGATTAGCTTCTGGATCCGCCACTGGTCCAAATAGTAGAACTTGAAAATATTTCTAATTAAGCTGTGCCTTCACTTTAGCTATGCTGGCCTTAAATTTGAAATTTACTTTGAAACGTCTTGGAGACATTATCCAATTCAGCTTTTTTAGACTTGAATTCAAAATTTACTTTACATTCCTGATAATTCTCAGTTTAGTAAATAACTCAGTTTAGACAAGGTAATGTCAGGACAAACATTGCAAATGAAGATAAGAAATGGTACCATGGTTTAATTTATTCTATGCTTTATAGGCTTTCTCTATGCTGACTGCCAGGTGCTAATGAAGAGATAGGCAAATTATTACAATTATTAACAGGGAGCTAAGATGGAGGGGCGCAGTTGGAGGATAACGAGGTGTTTACAACTCACAAACACATTTGTTAAATATAAGGGTACGTAAACATAATATTTAAAATCATGGTAAGAGACAGTTCTTCTTTGATTCTTTGAACAACTTCCATGAGTTGCTCTGATTGAAGATCTATTATGGCAACTGGAGCAAGATAATGTCATGTCTTCCCTTGTGTACCAAGGGACCAAAAACTATCAAATGAAATAAATTCAAAATACATAACACAAGTAGAAAGAAACATATGTTAAAGCCATGAGCAACATTATAATGGTGAACAGCTGAGTCTTAACTTTCACACTCTGATATGACAGACTATTTGTAAGTTGGTGTCAGCCGTTCCCACCCTTCTCTATTGTTAGAAGTTAAGGAGATCAAACAGGAGAAACATACACATACATGTCTGACTTATCCAGGTGTTGTATGTCAACATTCAAAGCTTTGCTTTGATGAACTGATTGTGGCACCAAACCACAGGCGGAATGTTTAAAGTAATCATTTCAACAGTGCGGTGGACACATACAGGTGAAAACATCATGTGTGATAAACAAAGTTTATTTATGAGATTAGTGAGCTATAGCATGATTGATCCACTTGAGGTCTGACACCACAGAAAGAAAGGAAAAAATTAACCACAAAAATAGCACTTACAAAAACATGTGAGAGACGTAAATATATAGCGTGGTTTTTTTAAATTCCCACAGTTAAAAAAAGCAAAACAATGGTTGAGTCTACACAAGTGATTTGCAAAATACAAATTCTCAGATCAGGTTTGAAAACATAAACCACCTGGAGGATACGGCTGATAAACACAAAATATCCAAGAGAATTTATGGAAAAGATTTAGACAATTTGTGGAGATATTATTTTGGGTGTGCCACATCATTGCTTTCTCAGGTGGAAAGATTTAAACTAGATCAAGCACCAATTACCGGACAACTTTAAACGAATAAGAGATTTGGAAAAGTAACTTATTTTAGGAATATGCATTATAAGTTCTCTAAAAGTGCGTCATTTTTTAATAAATTCCATCATAGTGTAGATATTAAAATCATTGTATGATTTGTTTTTGGATGAAAACATCTGATGTGTGTTTGGTAATCATATTTTCATAATTCACATTTTTAGTAATCAACTGATGATTATGCAGTGTTACATACTAATTACAACCATGGAGTACCAGGAAATGTTTATCAAAGCATGAAATCCCACCCCATCTGCTGTCAATACCTCTGATTATATATAATGCAAACCATTCCATTACGAGAATGGTATGGGAAGATTAAGAGGTTGCATGACTTTCCTTAGCAGGTGGAAGATTAAATCAATGTAGGCTTGACACTCCCTGTTTCCATGTAAAGACGGTGTTAAAAATAAAAATAATTACTAATCTAAACTCTGCATCAATATAAGAGAAGAAGTAATAAACCCTGTACTCAGTAGTGGCTAGTGGGCATAAGTTACCACAGGCAGAGGGGGACATCTATAGCCCATTTTTTTAACCTTTGACTGGTTGATGAAGCAAGAGTATGCTTTGTCACATGTAAAGTGCTTTTGATAGTATTTGCATTAAAGAGATTTAGGTTTTCCACAAATCGTGTGGAAAGGTGTGGAAGAAAGTTAGTCTTTCCACAAAAAAGTAAATAAAATATCCAGAGATACTTTGATGCAGGATGTCCAAGATTGCAAGATTGTTCTTCAAGCCTGGTGATATTTTTGACAGCTCCACCCATTCTCCACCACCACCACCAATGCTAATACTTAACGTGAGCCATAGATCACATCACCTAGCTTCTAATAAGGATATCAATGTTGGCCACTCTTGCTTCTATTCACTTCTTGTCTGTTTCTCTTGTGACAATATCTCTCATGGCAATCACATGTTATTTCACTTTTAGTTACCCTCTTTCAGTGTCTGTCTCTAGCATGATAAAAATAAAAAAAAAATACATGACATGAAAATGGTTAATGCAAATAGAAAGAATTTTTAAAATTGTATTCAGTTCCCTTTTACATCATAATCCAGTTAAGACAGGGCAAAGTCAGGGCAAGCAATGCAAATGAGGAGGTGGAGAAATAAAAACATTGTTTAATTTCACCTATTTTCTGTATGTTTTTCTATACTGATTGCAAGGTGCAAAGGACAGAGTTTTTAACAAAGACTGACAGGAAGCTAAGATGGAGGTGACCAGTTGCAGGATAAAGTAGTGTGGGATTCGGGGCGCGTGGCCTGACTGTAATGTCGTGTTTTCTGAGTGCTCTTCAAGTCCTAAATGTATTAGTCCAGTTGCCAGTACTTTTGTTTGCTCATCTTGAGTATAGTAAGTGTTCTTGGCACACTGCATTGACTGACCGGCTTGGGGCTACCTCCGGTGATGGTCTGCGATCTCCCAGGTGGTAATCTACACAAGGCCTAGCGGGTGTTGTGACAGGGAGAGGAGGCCGGAATCCCAGCCCGACGCACACGGGCCCACAATATCATGAAGCTGGAGCCCGCTGCCCACCCATGGACAGAATTGAGAATTGAATAACTTATCTATGCACAACCAAATTAAGAATTTTAAAAAAGTAGTATATATAATGTTCAAGAAGAGATTGTAGCCGTATTAGTCCAGTGATGTAAATGTAAAAAACATATAAAATGTGTATCTTGTAATATCTTTTTTTTTTAAATTATGTTAGTCCAATAAAAAAAAGGTATTACAAGATACAAATTGTATCTGTTTTTTACATGTACATCTATCCTAGTAGCAGCCTAATGCTTGCTCTTATGAGATTAATCCACTTACTTGGGAAATACTTCCTTACTGGGACTCTCTTCAAGTCAAGGCTAAATAGGGTCCGGGAATGAGGCACCTGTATTAAAACTATTACAATCTCTAAGATTTGAAATCATTGTTTAGTGAATAAGCGAGTGCGCTGGATTCTGTATTTTGTATAAATTTGGCCCCAGCAGCACCCTATAATGCATGTTTAGGTGAGTGCAGCCATCTTGGTTTCTTTTATATATTTGGGAGTCCAGGCCAACTCCTTGGTTTTGCACTGCTCCCTGTTACAGGTGCCTCATTCCAGGACCCTATTTAGCCTTGACTTGCATAGAGTCCCAGTAAGGAAGCATTTCCCAAGTAAGTGGATTAATCTCATAAGAGCAAGCATTAGGCTGCTACTAGGATAGGACCTGCCGAATATGGGGTACTTTGACGTAGTTGGCAGGCTTATGCAATGTATGATCATATAATGTAACTAAACCCTCATAGTTTTTTGCCTAGGTGAGGTGTTTTTAAATAAAACTATTACAATCTCTAAGATTTTAAATCATTGTTTAGTGAATAAGCGAGTGCGCTGGATTCTGTATAAATTTGGCCCCAGCAGAACCCTATAATGTAGCATGTTCAGGTGAGTGCAGCCCTCTTGGTTTCTCATATATATCTACATACATAATATAAAAAATCTTGGGAAGTGACTATGGCCTCAATTTAATATTTTTAAATTTATTATTCAAATGATTTTATATTTTTGGATAGACTTTTAAAATATTTTAATATTTTGAATAATGGTTTATTGATATTATTTTTATATTATATAATTTTGATATATTGAAAATTTTTTTTTATAAAGTTTATTAAAAAATATTAAATCACTTGAAAAGCTTATCTAAAAATAAATAAATTGGGGACTATGTTTGTGAGACTAATTGACTACGATTTTTATTTTGTTTGTTTCTCTTCTTTTAAATCACCCTTTACTACACAACAAAAAAGTAGGTGAAATCCATATGTAATTTCATTGATTATGATCTAACTGAATATAATGAAGCCATTCATCAAATCACTTGGCAGAGCTGTAAAACCCTACCCAAGACTAGACCATCTCTTTTACATACCTTTTAATGTTCCTGAAAGATCCCAAAAAGGATGGCTTATCTCTTTATTATCACATAGATAAAAAATAAATCTGCATTTTCTATTTGATATGAACAGCTGTACTATAATTCAAAATATAATTAATACACTTGCAAATTAATCAATGCTATATGCCTTTTTCCCCAAACTCGTTGACATCAGATAATAAAATTATTCAAAGTTCTTGGCACACAATTTGTTTTTGTCTTTGTAAGCTCTAAAAAGTCTGGCAAGGCCAGTAAGTCATAGAAAGTTCATATGCAGACTCGATTTTTTGTTGTAAATATCCGCAATTACATACATAGTCTGTGTGTGGTAAAATATGAGCATTATTTTTCGGGCAATATTGGGTAGTTGCCATTTTACATAATTATGTAAATAAAAGGGGGAAAAAAAGTATGTATAATATTTTACCTAATTCATATTCTGATTATGGGAAATACAGAATCAAACATATATAAAATAAAAAAAAGGACATTGTATATTTCAATATAATTCAAGTGAATATATCCTCAAAGTACTGAAATACTAAGCTGTGTGATGTCTTACAGTCAATTAAGAGGATGTAGAGCAGAGCAGTAGAAACAGATTTTGTATTTTTTTTACTTGGATATTTGTCATACTGGCAATAAAACCCAAACCTAGCAATTTACATGCTTTTTTTTCTTTTTTAAAGAATGAACTAATGAGGTAATCAATAGTAAAGTATTTTTTATATATAATTGTATAATGTAGATTGGATTAGTTATATTAGCCCTGTAGACAAAATATCTAGAGTAGTTTTCAATGATACATTTTTTTATTAGCCTAACATAATATTTAAAAGACAAGCTTTCACGTCTCACGTCTGAAGCATATTAAGCAACTCTACAACACTTCTTCTCAGACCTAAGGAATAGAGAAAATCTATATAAAGTCCAATTAAAAAGGGATAGATAGATAGATAGATAGATAGATAGATAGATAATATGCTTGCACTCCTGGTGAGAACTGCTGCTATTGCCCGGTGCTGATCCAGCAAAATTAGTAGAAATCCAAATAAACGGAGAGCACTCCAGGGTCTTTGAAGTGTAGTTAAAATATAACTTTTAATTCCTATCAAGAAATGATAAAATAACATCAACGTTTCGGCTTACATCTGGAGCCTTCTTCAGGATGACAAAGATATTTGTCATCCTGAAGAAGGCTCCAGATGTGAGCCGAAACGTTGATGTTATTTTATAATTTCTTGATAGGAATTAAAAGTTATATTTTAACTACACTTCAAAGGCTCTGGAGTGCTCTCCGTTTATTTGGATTTATATATATATATATATATATATATATATATATATATATATATATATATATATATATATACATACATACATACTTTTTCTGGCACTTTTTTATTTTCATTTGAGTGGGAACACACAAACACAAAAATGTTTTATATTTAGAATTTTGGCAAACCTATTGTCAAATATGCTTGTCTGTGTATTCCTGGTAATACTACAGGTTCTGCCCTTTTGATGGCTATATTGTGTTCTTTATTAAAGTTAAGATAGTCATGAGAAGAAAATGTTTTTGAAATAATAGGAAAGATCAAAGAATGCGTGGGTAATAAGAAACTTTTGAAGAATGTGTGTATGTAGAGTCGTAATGTTTCGATGAATGGAGGTAGAACAAAGCAAGAGGTACAAAGGAGAGAAATAAGTGTTGATATTATTTAAATGTCCATGTAAATATCAACGCTGCATTTCAAACAGATGTCAGGTTGTGGATATTGAGGGGGAAAAAAGAACGAGATATGGGTTAACAAATAGTATTATCATGATGTACAGAGTCTGGGTGTATCACAGAGACCCACCAGAATAAAACTCACAGTTTGAGCAGTGTGTGAGTGTATCACAGGGCTCCAGCTCATTAAAAGTCACACTGTGTACATGAGTGTATCACACAGCTCCAAGTGATAAAACTCATGATGATATGCAATGTGTGTGAATGTATCACAGAGCTCCAAGAAATCAGTGCTTACTTTATATATAATATAGGAGGTCTGACTGCACATTATCAATACAGTGTAACAGGACTATGATCATATCTAATGCAGGGGAGCTGAGTGCACATTATTACTACAGGCCCCAAAAATGCTTGGCTTATATCTAATGTAAGAGGATTTGACTGTACATTATCAGGACAGACTCAAACAGTGCTGGGTTTATATCAATGTGGAGGATCTGACATGCTCAGACATGCTGGGACTTCGTAGGCCCACCACTGTCCCATCTCTGGCAGAGCATACCCTATTCTGGGGTCCTTTCCCACTGTCCCGATTTAGGCCTCGATTTGATAAGCTTTCCAAATCATTCAATACTGTTGGGAAAAAAATTCAAAAGTTGCATAATTGGTGATGCCCTTTTGGGAGTCCTCCCACCCATCCCTATTTCCTAGCTCCCAATTTTAGGAGGTATGAATTATATCTAATTTTCCTTTACAATCTCTGTTACAAAATCATTTTTACATTACAATCCTCATCAATAAAATAGTAATCCTTAACCCCTCAACATCTAGTATAAACGTTTTTATTTTTAAGTATTTTGCAGTATGACATTTAGTCCATAAACACTCACTCACCATCGTTTATACTCTACTTAGGATTACCTGCCTGTAAAGGAATTACTTTCTCTGTCAGAAGCCTCTAGTCACTGATGCAATGCCTGTAAAGTTATTAAAAATTTAAGCTCACCCTCTGCTTAAAAAACAACACAGGAAGTTTCAAAGAGTCATATCAATCCTTCAGTCAGGGAACGGGGAGGAGTGAATGTACTCTACTGTTCTTGCAAATACCTATAAGCAAGGTGTTTGACAATTCTTTTTTATCTATATATGTGAGAGAAATTGCATTTTTGATTTTGTGCTGACACTTTAGATCCTGTGTGAAATGTTATCAAATAATTGAGACTGTATAATATCTAAAGCTTTTAATTTCCCCAAAAAATATTTATGAAGGATTAACAAACAGGTGAAAATGAAAAACGGTGTACATTTACATAATTGTAATTTAAAATTTGTCTGCTGGGAAATATATATACCAAATTGCTGTGTTATGAGAAGTTATACTAGCGATACTTCCCTTGCTTCCAATAAATATTATGCTAACTTTTCTTTAATCAAAAAGTGCTTGGGGGGGCGGAGCCAACGCTTGAACCGAGCAGTCGCCATTCCTGATCGCTCCTCGCTCACCGTGTAAACTAAGCCCGAAAACCACAAGACAAACCCGTCCAAACTCAAAATAAATCGCGGCACTGCCAGCCGGGCGTCAAGCTGCACACACTGATGCCTTTCACGTTCACCCCAAGGCAAGCAAAGCCAAAACGCAAAGCTGGGGCCTACCATGCATCACAAGCACGAGGCCTAGAAACATTCCTCGACAGCTTTCTGGAGGCACAAGACATAGGAGAACCCGAGTCCCACTTGATAACCCAAAGCCTCCATATGGGACGCAGATCACAAAAACCCGACAGGGACATAGGAGCCATGCTCCAACGGCCTGCGGCACCTAAAACTCCACAGACGGAGAACCCACAGCCTGAAACACAACAGAGTGCTGCACGGGTCTCACCGCCTCCACACCCCTCGACGAGCCTTCACCTTACTGATAGCTCAGCTCCGACAACCAAGGGGGATCTTAAAATGCTCCTTGCTGAACTGCATCAAATGATGGCGGCGGACCGAGCACTTCTGCAGGCCGAAATACGGGCCAACACAGACCGCATTAAGGCAGCTGAGGGAGATATCCAAGACACCCAAGCCACAGTGTCCAACTGCAATGGCTCAATACAGCAGCTACAAGCCCAGCAGGACAACATCTCACAACGGGTGGCTAACCTAGAGGACCAACAACGCCGGAATAATATCAAGATTAGGGGCATCCCAGCAGGAATAACAGTGGTGGAACTACCGCATTACACCCGGAGGCTGCTAGCCACTATCTTGCCACCAGCGGTGACCAAAAGACACACCCTAGAAGGGATATTCCGCATCCCGGGCCTCGGAACCACCACCACAGCACGGGACGTCATAGTCCGCTGCACATCTGCCACCGACAAGGCCCACATAATGGCTGCCGTCTGCGGAAAGACGCCTCTAAAATTTGAGGACTCTCAGCTCACCTTTTTTCAAGACCTCTCCAAGGCAACGCTTCAGTGGCGCAGATCCCTGGGGCCGGTCACTACCCACCTGCGGTCTTCAGGGGTGCAGTACCGCTGGGGTCCGGCGGGCTCCCTCATGGCAAAGAGCAACGGAGTTACACACACGCTCTGCACACCTGATGACATAACCCATTCCTGGAAGCGAACGGTATGCCACTACCTGCCACACAGGCACCCACCGATGACCCCGACAAATCAGTCAGATCCTGGGACCTCGACAACGTAGAGCCCTTCTTTCCCAGAGGCCCCGAAACACACGGGACCTGACTGCTCAGAGCCCAACGGGATTTATGCTACCAAGTGGGTTGAAAGGACACAGCTATGTGCGGACGTTATAAGGGCTCACTGTTATGCCCTAACATTCTGTTTTAATTTGTTACGCCTACTATTAGGTCAGTTTATTATTATGCTTATGATTTCGCTAAATGCTACAATCCATGCTTGGGCATGGACTGGGACAGGACACTGTCACAACATGACTTCACTACCATACCGGCACGACTAACCAGATGGGACATCACCCCCCCCTCTCCCTCCTCCTCCCCCCCCTCCTTGAGTCAGGGGCACAATACACAGGGATAACCAGCACAGCGATGGGCAAAGTACTCATGCAACAAACCCACCTAACGGACACATCCTTACGGCCCGTTGTGCCTCACTCGACAGCACACTGCCAAAACGCCACACTACACTCCAATAAGGCACGGGCGAGCTCATGGGATATAACGCCGAGCTAATGCCACCGTATGTTCCCCATACTACGCCTGACCACTCCAGCAGCTGACCAGACTTTCACTGTTTAGTATAACAACCTGTTTATTCATGTGCCTTAATTTGTGTCTCGTGTCTCCTAACAATGATTAAGCCTCTGTTATCATCTCGCTTTATTCACATATTACTCTGCTATGTTTAATCCTGACTTACCTATGCACATTACTGTCTACTCACTAAGCTTTAGATAGCTCACACGCTGTAGATATTGTACCAACACGAATCAGAGCATTTAAAGCTAAGTTACTTTACCTACATTATTGTCAATAAGACCTCGTAGACTGCCTCAGCAATCTTGTTTACCTTAACTATAACAAGTGATGATATGCAACCGTTAACTCACATAGACCTCCAGTGAGGACTAATAGTAATATCTAACGTAGGCAGCGACTGATAACACTACTGTAAAGCCATCTTATAATCTTTGATATACCTAATTAACGTGTTTTAAGCCTGTTCCTAAATATAAAAATAGTGCATTGTACTGCCATATCCCAATGCTTTCTATGTTATACACTCTTTGGTTTGAACTATGCATGCGGGTTGCCTTTGGGGTACCACGTGCCTGAATGTTATCACCATATGCACTGCAAAAATAAAGAATTAAAAAAAAAAAAAAGTGCTTAGCAGTGAAGGGATTAAACCCCATCCAAGGGTGAGAATGGAAACAAGTGGCACAATATCAACCATTTATAATGCCCTGTTCATTTTCCACTCACTGTATTGGCAATCATTCACAGCCCCAGCCATCAAAAGTTGGTCTTATGCAAGGAAAGTGTCAGCAGACATAGACAATGTTATTGAAGGCTTTTTTTTGTCTGAATCAACTTGTATACAAGCTGACTATGCATCCGTCTCCTTAAACCTACCTTTTTTAATTAACTGTTAATAATTTCTTTATAACTAGACTTTACAATAAACAGTATTTTAGTTAAACCTGTGGTTATGGGGGGAGTAGTTAGTGTAAAACACAATAATTTTACTTGATTAATTGCAAAAAAGGCAAAATAAAAAATTAAACTTAAAAAAAACAGTAATTAGTGTAAATAATTGATATACTTGTATATATACATATGTTGGTAAAATAATACATATAATACATATATATTGATATATAGGGGGGAACATTTCATGTAGATGGTTGCTGTTCTACCCCAAATTATATATTGGTTAACTAAGAGAATGCAATAATATTTGAATAATGTAAAGCTTTTGTGACAAACATGTGGTACTGTAGAACAAAATATTTGTAAATGCAAATAGATGCATTGTCCAACATTTATGCACACCCTATGGGGGACATCTACGTCCACGAAAAGTACACCACTTTAAAAGTAATGGCCAGGAAGCATTAGAGACCATTTGTGATGCAATGTGATTAAGGAGGTTATTGTGGAAGACACTGGCCGCCTTTAACAGCATGTTACAAAACAAGCAGAAATCAGGGTGCATAGGAAAAGGGAATGGAGGGTAGGATAGTATTTAATGAATATGGAAGTTGCTGCTTGAAGTGGATGTGGTGAGTGATGCCTCTACCTAAAAGAGAATGAAGAGATATCAGTTAAGTGAAAATATGTACTGAAGGGAAGACCAGGATTAGGACAAAACAAAAGAAGAGAAAACAAATAAATAAGTATTGTCTAAAATGGAAAATGTTGCTGACTCTCAAAAAATTGCTAAAGGTATATACACAAATGTTCCAATAATGAATTTTTTTCTTCTACAATAAGATCAAGACACTGCAATGTGTGGCCCACGTCTTTCGTTTGATTAAGCCTCGACTGCCTTTGAAGACAGACATGCTTTCCTTTTATACTGTTTCCGTTATAGGACTAGGAAATGAAAATCTCTGGACCATGGATTGGTGTATGTTCTCAGTAGACTATATATTCTTTTACTGAACTCATCCCTTTTAGAAACCAGGTAATAGCAATTTAATCTGAAACTATTTGAGATACATCCTGTTTAGTTCAACATTTCCATTTCCAGGTGTAGATTGTATAATTTCCGTTCTCAGTTTAACTAAAATTTACTGTACCATGATCTGTAAATTTGCTGTCAAACAAAGATCCATTCGTATTGCACGGTTGCCTTAATTTTCACTGTAGTAATACACAGGATATTCATATGGTATGAAAAAGTTGCAGTTGGAGTGTGAAATCTTGTAAATCTTCCCATATGTTCTCCTAAGCAACTCAGGGGATTCTACACCATAAAGTCCATATATGTCATCTTTGAACGGTGTGGTATGTATTAGCCACCGGAGAAACCGTATCTGTTGTCAAAACAAAACTAACCCTCACAATAACTGTAATAATGATATATATATATATATATATATATATATATATATATATATAATTATAATGCTAAAACAAATGTAAAATGGACATAGTCTCTCATGTGGAAGACTAGGTCAGTACAACGTGTTAGCAAGTAAAGGTATGCAAGTATATACTTACCTGTTATTATCTTATAATATGTTGGGTTGAATGTGTACACACAACATTCTATCATCTTAGAACTTATATCGAGGGTGGATGTATCTGCAACATACTTTAGCACAGGCATAGTTGTAGGTTTGTAAATAAATGACGACTGTTTTTAGGTAACACTCTAAAACTATAGATGACATTACAAAATACTATATGTGAAGATGCAGCTAACACAAGGTGTGGTTATGAGTGGTACTAATTGATGTGGATGAACCAAAACCCCTTGGCAGTGTGTGGGATAATCATGTGACAGCTGTCTAGAAATGTTATTACAAAAAGCCTATGAAGATATATATATAGCCTCATTTTAAATTATTATTAAACCTCCCATATGCCCCCACACTTCATTCCTTAGATAGGAGCATGTCTACTAAATAGTGGTCAGCAGGTGGGGACTTTCTAAAAAAAATATGGGGTTTTCTAAACCCTGGAGTGGTTGGTGGGGGCATTAAAATGCAACCTTGGTACACTAACAAATCCCTTCAAACTTCCACCAGTTGGGGGCTACTACTATAATAACTGAGGGGACATCCTAATGTCTCTCCAAGCCCCCGCCTATTTGCATTGGGTGGGAAGCTATGTAAAAATAAAAGAACCACTGAAATCATGTCCACCACTGGCACCAGCAGCAGCAGGGTCATCATCATCGGAGCATCATTAGCAAGCTCGGCTAAGGTGAATTATGTACATAATGGATGTCTGACTTCAGCAGGCAGATCTTGTTTTAGTTTTCTCTTTTTTAAATTTTTTTTATTTTGGAGGAAGAGGGGCCACCAGCACAGCACGGGTTACTCTAACCAAAAATAGTATTTTATTAAAACAGTGTTTTTTTGGCTGGAATATCCCTTTAAGGTGGGTTGCATTGGTATTGATCAAAATTATACATAAGCATTACGTCAGATATTGAAGCATTTTCTACAGTTGTAAATATACAGCATATTTATGTGGTAGATGTGTTTATTTACTTAATAACATTTTATAATCAATTGCATTAACTGCAGTAAAATTTATATGCATGAAAAAATACTACTTTTATGACTTTGTAAAAAAGTATTTTTTTAATTAAATATTGAATTGTTCACTAATTTCATAGCTGGCCAACTATTTTAACAAAATATAAATATTTTACTGTATGCATGCTATATTTTTATATAGGTTTTCTATTAACATTTGTTTATTATTTTTCACTTTTTTATTTTTTGTTATGTATATATTTTTTTCCATTGCAGCTATTACTACATACCCCCATTTATTTTTGTTCCAATAATCTTCTGGACTAGATGAATTTAAAAATAAAAAAGATCCCATGTAGTAGGGCTCAAAATGTTCACTCACCACTAGCCATTAACACGTGAAATCTCAGCCCTGACAAGTAGACATTTCTCACAGGTAAGTAACTTGGGCCCACAAGGCAAGTAACTTTAAGTCTTGGCTAGTAGTGTAGGACTTGGAATTTTAAGCTCTGTTATGGAATTCTATGAAAGTAGATAAGGTAAACAAACATCCTTCCTGAGACACTACTTGAAATAATGATTTGTAAAATTAACACAGTCTACTGGCTTTAATGATGACTGATCCAAACATAGCACTTTGCTCCAGATTCTCTCTCTTATTTTAATTATAAATACAGCCGATTGCCTTTTTATGAACTGTATTATTTTTGACCTTGGAGTACTAGATCCAGTTAAAAACCATACTTCAAGCAATGGCAGCATTTCCAGAAAACATAAAATAAATCTCAGTCCAAAATAAAAGATCTGGATTGGCGATCTCTATATATTCTTCACTGAATTGCTGGAATACAGAAATCAACAAAAATCTAGCTTCTTAATTTCCTGTTTCTCAAAAGTCTCCTTGACTGGCTCATGAACTTGATCCAAAAAGGTATCGACGTCGGCACTGAAGGTAAATGTGAATGAGCAAATAGCATTAACAGGGTTATTTGTAAGAATTTTCGTTAGAACTCACAAAGATGAAATTATGAGCTTTATATTGTAAAATGTATTCCTGAAACATAAATAATCTTGACAAAAATATTTTTAAATGATAAAATATAATATTAAAACTATAAAAACTGCATCCAATTTCACACAGTAACACACACAAACACACATTTTATATATTTAAAAATGTAACATTGTAATAGTATTGAATCGATTAAGATTCTCAGGGTACATCTAAAAGGAGAGAACTATCAATGAACTCCAGTAAAACAATTCTTGAAAAAAATTATTTACAAAAAGAGGTTAACGTATATCAGCACAAGTGGAAAACTATAGATACTGCTAGGGTTATTCACTTAAAGAAAATTTCAAATTTAAGGTCAAAATAGCCTTAACTGAACAATTATCTAAGTCAGCTTTGCTTTTAGTCTGGCTACTCTGGCCTCAAATCTTATTGAAGTGGTCTGGGTGCAGTGAAACGGTAATGAGAGAAACTGCAAAGGCTTTTCACAAAGTTTATCTCTGTTAAATGGCATTGGACATCCTCACACTTAGCATGGTGACGTGCAGCATCCTCAAAATCCACAATTGATTCAATGCTTTACCTACAGGAAAGTTCTAATGAGCTTGGCACTCGCATGACATTGGGTCCTCTACATTTTCCTGGCTATAGGGTTATTAGGGTCCCGCTCCCGCTGGGCCAAAGGGGTTAAAACCCCTTTTTTCAGCCACCATCAGCTCAGAATTCACATGTGTGGCAAGAGCCACACGCATTCAAACCGCATTCACACCGAGAATCGCAGAAGGGGCCTCTAGTGGCTGTCCACTAGATAAACACTCAATGTAAACATAGCAGTTTGTGAGGAACTGACTCTGCTGGGTTTCGAACCCTGGTTTACATGCTGCCAAACCTCTTCCTTACCAGTACACCAGCCTGCCTTTTGCAAATTTCCCTGATCTGATAACCTTGACTCTACTGTGTCTCAGCTGTGTCTGGTTAGGTGTCTGGTTCTTGGCCTATTTAAGCCACTTCTGTCTCTGTACCTTTGCCAGATTATTGTGGTTCCTGTGTGTCTGTGTGTGTATTCAGAGGTTTGTGTGTACGTAGCAGTCTGTGTGTGTGTGTATGTATATATATTCCGAAATCTGTTTGTATTCAGCCAGGGCCAATCCAGGAGGCATTACAAGATGGATGGAGTGTCACAGGGGGCCAAATAGGTGCCCCCAGAGCATTGCTTACATAGTAAGGCAGAGTAGACACCTACTTCCCCCACACTGAAAGTGCCTACTCTGCTGAAATTGCCAGGCTGGAAGCCTGGAGAGGATGCAGGAGGCATGCAGTTATGAGGGAGCACTGTCTGCACTTCCTGCTCCGCACAGCTCCCTCCCGCACCCTCTATGGTGATGCCAGGCACTGGCCTATGATGTCATTCTTGCCCAGCATCACTAAACTGTGTGCCTGAGGAAGCAGCTCTCCCAAAGGTAGTGTAGTTGGATGGGCCTCAAAAAAATAAAAATAAAAAATAATAAAAAATAATTTATATGCGTGTGCAAGAATGTGTAAATATCTGTGTGTGTGTCTGTCAGTGTGTGCAAGAATGTTTCAATCTCTGTGTGTGTCTGTCAGTGATTGTGTCTGTCAGTGTATGTCTGTCAGCGATGGTCTGCCAGTGGGTGAGTCTGTCTGTCAGTCAGCGTGTCTGTCAGTGTGGCTTTCAAAAAAGTGAGATTGTATGTCTGTCATTGAGAGTGTGTGCCAGTGTGTGTCAAATCAGCGTGTGTCTCTCAGTGAGAGTGTATGACTGTCAATGAGTGTTACTGTGAGTGTGTGTCAAATCAGTGAGTGTGAGTCTGTCAATAAGAGTGTGTGTGACTGTCAGCGAGTGTTTCTGATTACAAAAAGGGGTGTGGCATATAAATGGAGCGGTGGAGTCATTGCCTTAAAAACATGCATGTCTGGATTGGACATTTGCTAAGTCCAGACATCCATGTTTTTATGGTACAGTTAGCAAGATGACCACACCCACCTGGGGGTCCAAAAAAAAATTCTGCACCCAGGCATCTGTGAGCCTAGGATCAGCCCTGTATTTAGCAGTTTGTGCGTGTATGTATTCAGCTATCTGTGTGTGTATTCAGCAATCTGTTTGTTCAGCAGTCTCTGTGTGTGTATTCTGCAGTCTCTGTGTGTGTGTGTGCAGGGCCACAATCAGGGGGTGATAACCATAACGGTTGTCACGGGCCCGGGCGGCTGGGCCCCCCAGGCCACGTATAACGGCTGAATTGCCACCGGTGCACTTGAACCGTGGCCCGCACGCTGATGGTGCCCATCGGGTGGCCCACGCACTTAGGGCCAACCGATGAGCCCTATATCTTCAGGGGCCTGGTCAGCGCTGTGGCCGTGGTATAGCGCCACCGGGCCCCTTTAAAAAAAAAGTGCAGCCGTAGCGCAAGTGCTGCTGGGAGGAAGTAGTGAGCCAGCCGACTACTCCCATCAGCCCCAGCCACCCTCCTGCAATGAAAAGGTAAGAAACAGGAGGGTGGCTGGAAAATGAGCTCTGTGTGTGTGTTTGTGTGTATGCATGCATGTATGTATGCATGTATGTCTGTATGCATGTATGTCTGTATGCATGTATGTCTGTATGTATGTATGTATGTATGTCTGTATGCATGCATGTCTGTCTGTATGTATGCATGTATGTCTGTATGTATGCATGTATGTCTGCATGTATGCATGTATGTCTGTATGTATGCATGTATGTCTGTATGCATGCATGTCTGTATGTCTGTATGCATGCATGTCTGTATGTATGTATTTATGTCTGTCTTTCTGTATGCATGCATGTCTGTATGTATGTATGTCTGTATGTATGTCTGTATGCATGTCTGTATGCATGTATGCATGTCATGAATGTGTGTGTGTGTGTATGTATGGATGTAAGTGTCTGTATGCATGTATGTTTGTCTGTATGAATGCATGTCTGTATTGTCTGTGTATGTATATGTGTATAGATGTCAGTGTCTGTATGCCAGTATGAATGTCTGTCTGTCATTATGAATGTGTCTGTATGTCCATATGCATGTTAGTATGTGTCTATCTGTCACTATGCACGCCTGTGTGTCTGTATATGTGTGTATGTCTCAGTATGTGTGTGTCAGTATGTATGCGTATCAGTATGTGTGTCTGTTAGTATGTATTTGTGTGTGTGCGTGTATCTGTGTCCTTTTGTATCAGTGAATGTGTTTGTGTTTGTGTGTGTATTCTTGTGGGCGGGATTTGGTGGCGGTCCCTGTGGGCGGTCTTAGAGGCGGGCCCCCGGGTTCCCAGACCCTGAGCTCAGTTAGGGGCCCCAAAATTTCTGGTGGCGGCCCTGTATGTGTGTGTATTCAGCAGTCTGTGAATGTATTCAGCAGTCTGTGTGAATGTATTGTATGCATGTATTGCATTTGTTGTAGGTACCAATAATTATAAGCTTAATTTTATCAATAATTTACATGTATCTTCCTGTGTGTGACTGTGTAGGTGTGTTTTTCTATAATTTTGGAGTTTGACTGCAGGGGTATGTTTGAATGTAATGTTTGCATTTGATGGCAAGTGTGTGTTTGCATGTAGTGTTGGTGTTTGATTGCTGGGATGTATGCACCTATACACATACATACATATTTACACAGACACACATACAGATACACACTGACATTAACATATACACACACACACACTGATACACATACACATATAAATACACTGATGCACACAATGAAACATACACACTCACACACAGACACATAAACACATAGATACACATGCATGTCATAATTTTTAAATTTTTAGCCAGCCTCATGTTAACATACTTTTTATGTGTAGAAATGAGGCTTCTTTGGGGTCCTGCTGCTTGCTGAGGCTGATGGAAGTGTGGAGCTGGCTGGAACTGGGTCTCTGTCTCCCCTTCCCTTCTGCTCCCTGTGAAGACTCTCTATATATAGCCAGAAGGATGTGACTGGCTCTCACAACGTGTGGGCACCGGGGCAGCCACACCGGCTGCACGAGCAGTAGCTCCACCACTGCTCCTAGCTACTCTACCACTCCCTGTCATGTCATCCCATCAAACCCTCCTTTTTGTCATCACTATCTTGGATGATTGACCTGCCGGGGTTTTCCAATGATTTTGTTATATATGATCTGCCGATACCTGTTCTAAGCAATCATGGATTTAGAGTTGACGTTGCCATACCTTTGCTTATCGCTATCTAAATTCCTACTGGTATTATGCTTGATCTAGAGTCTGACTTGATCCAATACTCTTCCTTGCTTATTGCTTCCTTGCTTGTTGCTCAAAAGAACAGAATAGCTGGGTATGTCTGTCAGAATGTCTTCATTGCAAGGGTTGTAACTTTGTTCAATGCCAGAAACCCCATAAAATCTGTTCATCGGGGTTACTGTTGTACTCGTGAGACATCGCTGAACACAAATATGAATGTGCTAGAGCAGTATAACGTATACGTATGACGATGATATCATTATACATTATATATTATCAATGCAGAAAACAAATATAACCACTAGCTTTGGCCAAGGTTTGTGACTAAGTGGCTACTAAAAAAGACTGGACATACCCCATTTTGAATACCCTGGGTTGTCTAGTTTTGCAAATGATATGCCATGATGGGGGTCATTTTTATTCCTGGGTCTCATAGGCAAACCAATCTGGCAAATTTCAATGTGTAAAAATTTAAATGGGCAAGACCTATATTTGACCCTAAATTTCCCCAAAAACATGAAACCTGGACATGGGGGCTTCATTGCACTTGTGAGACATCGCAGTATATAAATATATGTTTTTTATTGCAGTAAAACCTAACAAGATTATAACTTTCACAGTTAAAATACCATGCAGAACATTTTTTATTACACATTGTTTTTAGATTTTATTCATATTAAATTATGTTTTATATATAAATATTTGGTGGGAAATTAAAACCCTGTTTCTCCTGAACACAGAGGCGTAGCGTGGGGGTGCAGCGGGGGCCGGCCGCACCGGGCGCAACATCTGGGGGGGCGCGGACTGGCCCACCGGGAAATTTCCTGGTGGGCCGGCACACTAGGGGGCCGGTGCGCGGCCGCCTAGTGTGCACCAGCCCCGGCAGCAATTACAGGTTGACTTGCAGGAGGGGAAGCGCTCCCCTCCTGCCGGTCACAGAATGTAGCATGGCCGAGCAGGCAGACCGGGTAGGGGAGCTTCTGATCCCCTACCCGGTGTAACAGGAAGCAGGAAGCGAGAACGCTCCTCCCGTGAGCAGGCAGGTTGGAGCGTTGCCGTGCGTTACCATGCGTTCTCGCGGGAGGAGTGCGAAGTCAGCCTGCAGCCAGAGGAGCTGCAGGCTGAACTGCACGCGCCACCACTGGACCACCAGGGATTGAATTTAAGCTGTTCCCCCTCTCCCCTGGGCCCTGACCAAAGGTAAGGGGGGAGGGGAGTAATACAAAAGTTTTTTTGTTTTTTTTATATAAATATATCAATGCTTTAACCCTCCCCCCATACACACACTACATTCCTCCCCCTCACCAACAGAACCCCCCACACACAGAACCCCCCCACACACAGAACCCCCACACACAGAACCCCCCCCACACAAACCCCCCACACACACACAACCCCCCCCCACACAGAACCCCCCCCACACACACACACACACAGAAACCCCTACGCACACAGAACCCCCCACGCACACAACCCCTTCACGCACACAGAACCCCCCCACGCACACAGAAACCCCCACACAGAACCCCCCCACACACAGACAGAACCCCCCCACACACACACAGAAACCCCCCCCACACACACACACAGGACCCCCCCCACGCACACAGACCCCCCCCACACACACACACACGGGAACCCCCCCACGCACACAGACCCCCCCACACACACACACACACACACACACAGGAACCCCCCCACGCACACAGAACCCCCCCACGCACACAGAACCCCCCCCACGCACACAGAATTCCTCCACACACACACACAAACCCTTCACGCACATAGAACCCCCCCACACACAGAACCCCTCCACACATAAACAGAACCCCTCCACACATAAACAGAACCCCTCCACACATAAACAGAACCCCTTCATGCACACAGAACCCCTCCACACATAAACAGCACCCCTCCACACACACAGAACCCCATCGCACACAAAACCCCTCCACGCACACAGAACCCGCCCACAGAACCCCCCCACGCACACAGAACCCCCCCACGCACACAGAACCCCCCCACGCACACAGAACCCCTTCACGCACACAGAACCCCTTCACGCACACAGAACCCCTTCACGCACACAGAACCCCTTCACGCACACAGAACCCCTCCACGCACACAGATCCCCTCCACGCACACAGATCCCCTCCACGCACACAGATCCCCTCCACGCACACAGATCCCCTCCACGCACACAGATCCCCTCCACGCACACAGATCCCCTCCACGCACACAGATCCCCTTCACGCACACAGATCCCCTTCACGCACACAGAACCCCCCACGCACAAACGGCACTCTCTCCACGCACAAACGGCACTCTCTCCACGCACTATGCTAAAATCCATGGGTAAGGGGGCGCAAATTACTTGCCTTGCCCCGGGTGCTGACAACCCACGCTACGCCACTGCCTGAACAAAATAATGTATAATCAGTGTGGATGCGCTTAATATGAAAGAGGTAAATTATGGTTGAACAGGCACATAGCTCACTTTCTAGATTTAGTTGTAATTCAGAATTTGGACAATTGCCTCTGTCCTTATGAGGTCAATCTAAAAAATATGCCATAGTTTATTACTGAGCAATGAGCCAAGTGTTAACATGAAAATCTAATCTGTAATATATCCTACAAAATAAGAGTTCAATATATGCGGACTAATAGAATGATTAGTTATGGTTATCATTAATGAGCCTTTTACTATGGTACATTTTTATCTGGTGTGTTTTTTTTAACTGTTTGTGTTCATTTAAACTATTGTTGCCAAAATCTTTGCTAAAAATAATGTGAACCATCTCAATGCCTTCTATCAGTTCCACTACAGATCATTTAGTGAGTTTGTGGTTTCCATATCTTAACTGCAGGCTATCCACATTATATGTACATTCTGCTATCATTTTGGGGGATCTGACAGCATTTTCTGTACAAATATCCATACCAAGAGTTTTTGACATTACACTGACTGAATTTTTGAAAAAAAAAAAAACCTGTATTTGCACTTCTATGCTGTCTTTAGAATCTACATAAAGTATTGCAAAGAAGCAATACTGTACAATTTTAAAAATTGTATACTTTACTAATTTAACTAATATAATTGTAACTGATGAGTGAATGTAAATTCTGTAAATATATATAGTTTTTAAAGTTTTAGGTATCAGTGAACAACAGTCCATATTGGAAATTCTGGGAGAGCGAGACCAGCTGTCCAAATCTGACAACCTGGTCAACTGTGTTAGGTGTAATTAGCTATATTACCCTGTCTCTAATTATATATACCTTTTTACATAAAAATGATTGAAGTAGGGGGCATGGTCTGGCAGCCTGACGAGATGGTTGCATGAGCTGTTAACTCCCCAGTGAACCGACCCATCACAGTGATTATAAAAGCATTGTATGCCCCAGAATAACCGAGCTACACCTCAAACGCTTCCGCAACCATCATGGCATCAAAAACGGCAAATAAAACGAGACAAAAGCAATCACTACTACAGATTTCTGCACTAACATCGCCACGCTCTCAGGCCCAAGATGGCGCTGACACGCTGTGATCCCCGGTGGCCTACTCAGACCACAGTGATACCACCTCCATCCAGTGCCGGTGCAAGGATTTTTGCCGCCCTAGGCAACAATCCATTTTGCCGCCCCCCCATGAATGCAACTACATTCCCTTTAGATGTTTATTCTCTAAACTCTGAATTACAGTGAAGAGACATTTAGGGAAAGAGACGCACTGAGTAGGCATTAAAGGGAAACTATAGTGCCAGGAAAAAAACTTGTTATCCTGGCACTATAGCTTCCCCCTCTGTCAAACACACCCCCCTTGTGGTGCAGAAGGGGTTAAAACCCCTTCTGTCACTTACCTGGGTCCAGCACCAATGTCTTTCGTGCTGGCTTGGGTCCGCCTTCGCTCCTTAATGGCCGCGCTCGCAGTGGTATTTCCAAGACACTAGGTTTTGCGTGACGCTGGACGTCTCAATGCATAGCCACTAGAGGAGTTAACGTTAACCCAGGACAGTAATTATTTAAGTTTCTTAAAAATTGCAATAATTACCTTTGCAGTGTCACACAATCTCACTAATACACACACTCTCTCACTGGCATACACACTTACACATTCTAACTAACTGACACACTCTAACACATACACATTCTCACTGACCTACACGTTGTCACTTGCACACTCTCACTGTCATACACAGTGTCACTTACACACTCTCACTAACACACACACACACTCTCTCACTGGCATACACAATGTCACTTACACACTCTCACTGACATACACAGTGTCACTTACACACTCTCACTAACACACACACACACACATACACTCTCACTAACACACACACACACACATACACTCTCACTGACATACACAATGTCACTTACACACTCTCACTGACATACAGTGTCACTTACACACTCTCACTAACACACACACACACTCTCACTGACATACACAATGTCACTTACACACTCTCACTAACACACACACACTCTCTTACTGACATACAGTGTCACCTACACACTCTCACCAACACACATTGCCAGTTACACACTCTTACTAACACAACACAGTGTCACTTGCACACTCTCACACACACACAGTGTCACTTGCACACTCTCACACACACAGAGTCTCTTGCACACTCTCCCTAACACAGAGTCTCTTGCACACTCTCCCTAACACAGAGTCTCTTGCACACTCTCCCTAACACAGAGTCTCTTGCACATTCTCTCTCACACACACAGTGTCATTTGCACATACTAACACACAGTTTCTTGCACACTCTCCCTAGCACACAGAGTCTCTTGCACACACACACACAGTGTCACTTGCACACTCTCACACACACAGTGTCACTTGCACACTCTCACACACACAGAGTCTCTTGCACACTCTCCCTAACAAAGTCTCTTGCACACTCTCTCACACACACAGTGTCATTTGCACATACTAACACACAGTTTCTTGCACACTCTCCCTAGCACACAGAGTCTCTTGCACATACACACACACACAGTGTCACTTGCACACTCTCATTAACACACACACTGTAAGTCAAACACAAAATCACACCACTCTACATATAGTCACACTTTAATTACACACACAAACACAGTTATGTAACACACACATCAATTTACAAACATTCATACTATAAACAATCCCCCATGCCATACCTGGGTGCTGTGAAGAGTTCCAGGCAGCAGGATCCAGGATGTTGTTTTTCTTGCTGCTGGGGGAGCAGGGGAGCCGTGCACTGTGAGCACAGGCTGCTTCCTGTTCCCCTCCGAGTGCTTCCTGTGTTCACAGACAGGGGGCAGCCAGGATACCAGTTTACATCCCGGCTTCCCCCAGCCTGCAGGAAGCACATTGCTCTGCTCTGGGGATGGGGTTACAGTAAACCCCACTCCCTGTGCAGGTAATCGGCTGCAGACTGAGCCCAGCAGCTGAATGGCTGCGCGGGGGGTTGGCTAAGGAGCCGCTCACCCAGACAGCAGCAGGACAGCCCACCGGGAAACCTCCCAGTGGGCGCCCCCCAGAGGCCGGCGCCCCAGGCGAATGCCTTATTCGCCTTAATGGTAGCGCCGGCCCTGCCTCCATCTCGGTGCCAATAGCAGCACCAGCAACAGACCTATCGGTCCATAAAATGCTGCAAGAGCTGCAAACCTCAATACAAGCAGACATCACACAAATGGTGTGAGACATAAGAGCTGACATCCAAGCATTGGGGGAAAGAACAGCACATCTTGAAGACAAAACGGAAGAAATTATATCAGCACATAACATTGTAGCTGATGCATACACTGAGATGAATGCTAAACTGGACCTCCTTGCTGACAAAGTAGCAGACCACGAGGAAAGAGACAGGCGCAGCCACATATGCCTTAGCAGAATTGCAGACCTTCAGGTCTATGCTACAAGCCTCTTCCAAGCCTTGCTGCCTGATCTCACACAACAGGATTTCCACATTGATCATATACATCGGTTACCGAAGCCAAAACATTTACCAGCCTCAGTCACTGGGGACGTAATTGCAATACTACAATACTACACAACACAAGAAAAGATTATAAAGGCCTCCAGATCCTCAGCAACCTTGCCAGAGCAATTTTGCAGGAATACACCTCTTCACCGACCTCTCGGCATCTTCACTGCTGAAAAGGAAGGAACTAACTCCCATAATGAGAGCCCTGCAAGATACCAACATCCTATACCGATGGGGGTTCCCGGTCCACCTGATTATTAGCTGCCACGGTGCAGACCGCCACATCCTAAACGTTGAAGAAGGCAAACGACTCCTCACACAATTCCCTTATGTTAACAAGGGGTCGGTAGTCCAGTGTTAGCCACTATCCGACCTGGCTCACTAGAGCCATGTCTTCACCATCCAAGCCACACGGCACTGCCAGCAACGGTCATCTGTACATAGTTCAAATATTTTATTTTATTGTATACCTATATTGTCCCCTCTTCACTATTCTCACACGTAACACCTAAGTCATCCTCTGGGCATGTTGCAACAAACCGCCCCCCAGGTTGTACGCGAACTCTATGTTCAAACCACCACAACTCCTAACCCGTATTATACTGATCAGGGATCTCTAAAAGATCCCAACCCCCACTGTGGGGAGCACCAATTGAGTCCCCCACCCCTTCCTGCTACTGCAAAAAGAACACCACACATCCATGGTAACTTATAGTTACCAATATCTTGGGCATGTCTCATGTCAACTTAGAGGTACCAGGAGAAATCTTTATTTCAATACATTTGATTATGAGAGTAAACCTAAGGTTTGATAATACACAAGAGCATACAACCTACAGCGCCTTGAGAATACCTGCCCGCAAATCTCCTTCACAATGACACTCAATATAATATCCATAAACACCAAAGGTCTAAACTCCCCAAATAAACACAGGTTGGCACTAAAAGAAGCCAGAAAGCACAAAGCACAAATAGCTTTCTATCAGGAGACCCATTTGAAATGGGTCCAAAGACCCAAATTCTGCTCCACTAGATTTCCTCACGACTTCCATTCATGTTACAAAAAGAAAAAAAGAGGGGTATCAATTCTGATAGGGAAAGAGGTCGCATTCTCTCTTGTCAAGAAACTCGGCTAATCCAATGCTATGTCAATAACGAACCATATACGTTCATTAACATATACAGCCCACACACAAATCAAAAAATTTTTCCAACAAAATCTTTGCGCTAGCCACTATGCAGAAATTTGAGGAGGTTATAATAGTGGGAGATACCCACTTCATCTTAGATTGTTCCTTAGACTCCACTTCTACATACTCAATAGCCAGGACAACTGCACACAACCAAATTAGAGCTGCATCCCTCCAATGTCAAAAAATCCTACAACATAACTTAGATCCCTGGAGAATCTTACACCCGCTGGAACGAGACTACACCTTCCACTCCCCCGCACATAACACTTACACCAGGATTGATAGGTTCCTGTTACCTGCCACCATGACACACATAGTACAGGTGGCCCAAAGAGGGTTGATTTTATGGTCAGACCATGCCCCAACAACTCTTGCTCTACGGGAAAACTTTGCCAACACGGGCAAAGGCGCATGGAGACTAGTGTTGTCGCGAACCCGAAATTTTCGGTTCGCGAACGGCAAACGCGAACTTCCGCAAATGTTCGCGAACCGGCGAACCGCGCGAACCACCATTGACTTCAATGGGCAGACGAATTTTAAAACCAACAGGGACTCTCTCTGGCCACAAAAGTGATGGAAAAGTTGTTTCAAGGGGACTAACACCTGGACTGTGGCATGCCGGAGGGGGATCCATGGCAAAACTCCCATGGAAAATTACACAGTTGATGCAGAGTCTGCTTTTAATCCATAAAGGGCAGAAATCACCTAACATTGACACAGAGCAGAATAGAGACTGTTCCCCGTCCTCAGAGACCATGATACACACTGACACAGAGCAGAATAGAGACTGTTACCCCTACATAGGGTCACTTGGCAGATATGGCGGGGTCGTGGGAGGGGGGAGGATGACTTTCACCTCTTCCCCTGTTAGATTCCCGTTGTGCTGTGACATCACCCTTATACACTGTGTAAAGCATACTATTTAATTTGATCAGCATGGCCACTTGAGCTTTTATAGTTTTCACGGTGCTTGTAGTTTATATATGGTTCACAAAAATCAAACAAACGATAAAGTAAACGTGTAAGGATTCAGAATATTCTTTCAAACCCTTACACATTGTGTGTACGTATTTTTTGTCTTAAGTTTGTGGCTTTAACCCCTTAAGGACCAAACTTCTGGAATAAAAGGGAATCATGACGTGTCACACACGTCATGTGTCCTTAAGGGGTTAAAGAGGTTTACGTTGTTTCTATGATGTGCATAAAATGTTCTTGTAAATGTTTGTTAAATTTTTCCTGGAATTGTAATTTTTCAATCTGAATAAAGATAGTCAAATCCCTGATACACACTGACACAGAGCAGAATAGGGACTGTTCCCCCTACATAGGGTCACTTGGCAGATATGGATTGACACCTGTCCTCAAAACCCCTGATACACACTGACACAGAGCAGAATAGGGACTGTTCCCCCTACATAGGGTCACTTGGCAGATATGGATTGACACCTGTCCTCAAAACCCCTGATACACACTGACACAGAGCAGAATAGGGACTGTTCCCCCTACATAGGGTCACTTGGCAGATATGGATTGACACCTGTCCTCAAAACCCCTGATACACACTGACACAGAGCCAATAGAGACTGTTCACCGTCCAGAGACCATGATACACACTGACACAGAGCAGAATAGAGACTGTTCCCGTCCACAGAGACCATGATACACACTGACACAGAGCAGAATAGGGACTGTTACCCCTACATAGGGTCACTTGGCAGGTATGGATTGACACCTGTCCTCAAAGCCCATGATACACACTGGGGGGAGCTACTGTCCTCCCCAACCCCTGCGCGGTGGGTGGGGGCCATAAATCACAATGGGGGGACCTACTGTCCTCCCCCCCTCGGCCCCCACCCCTGCGCGGTGGGTGGGGGCCATAAATCACAATGGGGGGCCTACTTTCCTCCCCCCCGGCCCCCATCCCTGCGCGGTGGGTGGGGGGCATAAATCACAATGGGACGGACCTACAGATAGGAGTGGAGTATTGTTCATATCAGTTTAATACCTTCCGCGTCTCCTATCAGTGGACGTGTATATGGCAGCCATTTTAGGAACCGCACACCTGGGACCCGAGCAAGGTCACCTCGTTCAAGCTGCTCTGGTTCCTTGATGAGCCAGCTGCCCGTGAGTTAACATGTCCCATGGAGAAGCACTCTGTCCTGTAAAGCCTCACCACAAACAAATTAAATAAATAACAGCACTCGGAGTGGTGAGTTTAGTAAATGCCCAGTAACACTGTAGGGCCGGTGGAGAGACAGGCCCCCATCCCTGCGCGGTGGGTGGGGGGCATAAATCACAATGGGACGGACCTACAGATAGGAGTGGAGTATTGTTCATATCAGTTTAATACCTTCCGCGTCTCCTATCAGTGGACGTGTATATGGCAGCCATTTTAGGAATCGCACACCTGGGACCCGAGCAAGGTCACCTCGTTCAAGCTGCTCTGGTTCCTTGATGAGCCAGCTGCCCGTGAGTTAACATGTCCCATGGAGAAGCACTCTGTCCTGTAAAGCCTCACCACAAAAAAATTAAATAAATAACAGCACTCGGAGTGGTGAGTTTAGTAAATGTTCATATCAGTTTAATACCTTCCGCGTCTCCTATCAGTGGACGTGTATATGGCAGCCATTTTAGGAACCGCACACCTGGGACCCGAGCAAGGTCACCTCTTTCAACAGGCGACATGATTTGGCCCTGTAAAACTATCCTGGATATTCTCTACAATTTCTATGGATATGGCATTGATTTATGTAACAGGGAGATGGAAGAAGATGCTTGGTCGGTCCTCTTACTTGAAATTTGGGGCACTGCGCGGGCAAGCTAATGTGCCACCAGATAGGAGTGGTGAGTTTAGTATTGTTCATATCAGTTTAATACCTTCCGCGTCTCCTATCAGTGGACGTGTAAATGGCAGAGATTTTTAATTGTTGAATCACCTCCCCTTTTTAGGCCAAGGTGGGAAGATGCTTAGACCACTGGTATATTGGTGCCATCTTGGAGGATTTTTTTTTGGTTTAGTTTTTGAAGCCACAGTGCTGCACCAGTGGGCCTAAAAATTAGGCATGTACACATGCCTGAAAAATTTGGTATTGTTGCAGCGGCCAGAAAAATTGATGTTTGTTTCACAGGCAGAAAGTGCCCTAAAACATGGCGGCTTGAACCTTCCGCGTCTCCTATCAGTGGACGTGTATATGGCAGCCATTTTAGGAACCGCACACCTGGGACCCGAGCAAGGTCACCTCTTTCAACAGGCGACATGATTTGGCCCTGTAAAACTATCCTGGATATTCTCTACAATTTCTATGGATATGGCATTGATTTATGTAACAGGGAGATGGAAGAAGATGCTTGGTCGGTCCTCTTACTTGAAATTTGGGGCACTGCGCGGGCAAGCTAATGTGCCACCAGATAGGAGTGGTGAGTTTAGTATTGTTCATATCAGTTTAATACCTTCCGCGTCTCCTATCAGTGGACGTGTAAATGGCAGAGATTTTTAATTGTTGAATCACCTCCCCTTTTTAGGCCAAGGTGGGAAGATGCTTAGACCACTGGTATATTGGTGCCATCTTGGAGGATTTTTTTTTGGTTTGGTTTTTGAAGCCACAGTGCTGCACCAGTGGGCCTAAAAATTAGGCATGTACACATGCCTGAAAAATTTGGTATTGTTGCAGCGGCCAGAAAAATTGATGTTTGTTTCACAGGCAGAAAGTGCCCTAAAACATGGCGGCTTGAACCCTAGTTGGTGGCGGATAAGTCACGCAAGTCAAACGTCATTCAGAGCTAAAATACAGCAGCGTGTGGACCATTTTTAGCCCAAGGCAGCTCATCTCATCAGGCCTTTTTTAATCGAATGTATCGCCCAGTGTCAGTCCCTTCGGGATCCATCCCTCATTCATCTTAATAAAGGTGAGGTAATCTAGACTTTTTTGACCTAGGCGACTTCTCTTCTCAGTGACAATACCTCCTGCTGCACTGAAGGTCCTTTCTGACAGGACACTTTAAGCGGGGCAGGCCAGAAGTGCTATCGCAAATTGGGATAGCTCAGGCCACAGGTCAAGCCTGCACACCCAGTAGTCAAGGGGTTCATCGCTCCTCAGAGTGTCGATATCTGCAGTTAAGTTCGAGTCGCTCTCTGAGGGTGGATCCCGAAGGGCTGTGGCAATGCATAGGACTTAAAAAGGTCCGCATGTCCTCCATCAACAACACGTCTTTAAAGCGTCCTGTCCTTGCCGGCGTGGTCGTGGGAGGAGGAGGAGTATGATTTCCACCTCTCCCCCTGTTAGATTTCCGTTGTGCTGTGACATCAACCTTTAACGCTGTGTAAAGCATACTTTTTAATTTATTTTGCAAATGCTGCATCCTTTCCGACTTGTTGTAATTCGGTAACATTTCCACCACTTTCTGCTTATACCGGGGGTCTAGTAGTGTGGACACCCAGTACAGGTCGTTCTCCTTCAGCCTTTTTATACGAGGGTCCCTCAACAGGCAGGACAGCATGAAAGACCCCATTTGCACAAGGTTGGATGCCGAGCTACTCATTTCCCGTTCCTCCTCCTCAGTGATGTCATTCAAGGTATGTTCTTCCCCCCAGCCACGTACAACACCACGGGTACCAGATAGGTGACAACGAGCACCCTGGGATGCCTGTTGTGTTTGGTCTTGCTCCTCCTCCTCCTCCTCAAAGCTACAATCCTCCTCTGACTCCTCTTCCTCACAATCCTCTTCCAGCGTTGCCGCAGGTCCAGCAAGCGATGCTGATAAGGCTGTTTCTGGTGGTGATGGTGACCACAACTCTTCCTCTTCCTCTTCATGCTCATCTACAGCCTGATCCAGCACTCTTCGCAGGGCACGCTCCAGGAAGAAAACAAATGGTATGATGTCGCTGATGGTGCCTTCGTTGCGACTGACTAGGTTTGTCACCTCCTCAAAAGGACGCATGAGCCTACAGGCATTGCGCATGAGCGTCCAGTAACGTGGCAAAAAAATTCCCAGCTCCCCAGAGGCTGTCCTAGCACCCCGGTCATACAAATATTCATTAACAGCTTTTTCTTGTTGGAGCAGGCGGTCGAACATTAGGAGTGTTGAATTCCAACGTGTAGGGCTGTCGCAAATCAAGCGCCTCACTGGCATGTTGTTTCGCCGCTGGATATCGGCAAAGTGAGCCATGGCCGTGTAGGAATGCTTGAAATGGCCACACACCTTCCTGGCCTGCTTCAGGACGTCCTGTAAGCCTGTGTACTTATGCACAAAGCGTTGTACGATCAGATTACACACATGTGCCATGCACGGCACATGTGTCAACTTGCCCAACTTCAATGCCGCTATCAAATTTTTTCCGTTGTCACACACCACTTTGCCGATATCCAGTTGCTGCGGAGTCAGCCACTTTTCCACCTGTGCGTTCAGGGCGGACAGGAGTGCTTGTCCGGTGTGACTCTCTGCTTTCAAGCAAGTCAAACCCAAGACGGCGTGACACTGCCGTATCCGGGATGTGGAATAGTACCTGGGGAGCTGGGGGGGTGCCGTTGATGTGGAGCAAGAAGCAGCGGCACAAGAGGACTCAGCCGAGGAGGTTATGGAAGAGGATGGAGTAGGAGGAGTAGAGGAGGTGGCAGCAGGACTGCCTGCAATTCGTGGCGGTGTCACCAACTCCTCTGCAATGCCACGCATTCCTTGCTTGTCAGCCGTCAGCAGGTTTACCCAATGCGCAGTGTAGGTGATATACCTGCCCTGACCATGCTTTGCAGACCAGGTATCAGTGGTCAGATGGACCCTTGCCCCAACACTGTGTGCCAGACATGCCATGACTTCCTTTTGCACGATCGAGTACAAGTTGGGGATTGCCTTTTGTGAAAAGAAATTCCGGCCGGATACCTTCCACTGCGGTGTCCCAATAGCTACAAATTTTTTGAACGCCTCAGACTCAACCAGATTGTATGGTAAAAGCTGGCGGGCTAATAGTTCGGACAAGCCAGCTGTCAGACGCTGGGCAAGGGGGTGACTTGGTGACATTGGCTTCTTACGCTCAAACATGTCCTTGACAGACACATGACTGTGGGCAGATGAGCGGGAACTGCTCAAGGCGGGAGACGGAGTGGCGGATGGTTGAGAGGGGGCAAGAAGGACAGCAGTGGTTGACGTGGCTGAAGATGCTGGACCAGGAGGAGGATGGCGGTTTTGAGTAGGCGTGCTGCTTGTACTCATGTGTTGATCCCATAGGCGTTTGTGATGTGAGATCATGTGCCTACGCAAAGCAGTTGTACCTAGGTGGGTGTTGGACCTCCCACGACTCAGTTTCCTTTGGCACAGGTTGCAAATGGCATCGCTGTTGTCAGAGGCAGACACACAAAAAAAATGCCACACTGCTGAGCTCTGCAATGACGGCATTCTGGTGGTGGACACAGCATGCGTTGATTGGCGTGCTGTCGGGCTGACCCCGGGTGCCGATGCATGCTGTCTGACTGTGCCACTAGCTCCTTGCGACGACCCCCCCCCTGCTTCCAACTCGTCTCCTCCTCCTCTCTGTCTCCCCATCTGAACTTTCGCCCTGTTCTTCTTCTCTTCTAGCGGGCACCCACGTGACATCCATGGACGCATCGTCATCATCAACCGCTTCGCTTGTATCTGACAACTCAGAAAAGGAAGCAGCAGCGGGTACAACAACATCATCATCACCACACCGTACCTCCATGTGTTTAATGCTGCCTGCCTGAGACATATCCTTGTTATCTACATCCTCTAGCAATAATGGTTGCGCATCACTCATTTCTTCAAACGGGTGTGTGAATAACTCCTCTGACATACCAAGTAAAGCGGCTGTGGTGCTAGTTTTGGTGGTGGCGGCAGGCGGGTGATTGGTATCTTGAGAGGTGCCTGAAGCCAAGCTGGAGGAGGATGGTGCGTCAAGGTTCCGAGCGGAGGCTGTACAAGATTGGGTGTCCTGTGTTAGCCAGTCAACTATGTCCTCAGAACTTTTCAAGTTCAGGGTACGTGGCTTCTGAAAACTGGGCATTATTCTAGGGCAAAAGGGAATCACAGCACCACGACCACGACGGCCCCTGCGGGGTGGCCTGCCTCTGCCTGTCATTTTTTGGGGGATTAGTGGTACTATGCGTGCAAGCTACTGTGAGACCAGATATGGCAATGTGAACTGTAACAGTTCTGCAGAGCACACACTGTAGGCCTGACACACCCGCTTGAAGACAAGTAACTGCTATTCAATCTATAACAGTGAAAAATAAATTTTGGTTTTAAAAGCACGCTATAGACACACCAGATATGATTGGCAATGTGCACTGGAACAGTTCTGCAGAGCACACGCTGAAGGAAGGACTGACAGAGCCGCTTGAAGACAAGTAACTGCTATTCAATCTATAACAGTGAAAAAAAAAATTTGGTTTTAAAAGCACGCTATAGAGACACCAGATATGATTGGCAATGTGCACTGGAACAGTTTGTCAGGTTGGTAGTCCGGTGCCCGGGACCCAGACACAGTGTCCAGGTGGCGGCGCATGGACCGGGACCCAATATGCCTGATGTTAAGTGGGAGTCTTCAGCGTGGAGGTGGATTAGCAGGGTCTGGTGCAGGGTAACCGCACGCCCCCTGGTGTTGAGCACCAGCGTTTGTGCAGCCACAACCAGAACCCTGATTCAGCTTCTGCGGATCCAAGGAACTAGGAAATAAGCAGACCTCCCAGGAGCTGAATAGGGAGGTTCTGCAGCAAGGGTGTATCCAGACAACGCTAGAACAGGCACCAAATATGAAAACAAGACATAACTAGTAGAACCCAGAACCAGAGAAGGATAGGAAGCTAAACCCAGAACATGACACAATACATAAGGGAACATTAACATGGGCATGACTGGACAGGACTGAACATGGACAGGTATATACAAACTAAGACACGACAAGATAACATAGGCAAAACAAGAGGAGAAAACTAACTAAGTACTACATATGGAAATCATGGGGGTTTAGTCACTATTCTATAACAGTGAAACAATGAAAAATAAACAGTGAAAAATAAATTTTGGTTTTAAAAGCACGCTATAGAGACACCAGATATGATTGGCAATGTGCACTGGAACAGTTCTGCAGAGCACACGCTGAAGGAAGGACTGACAGAGCCGCTTGAAGACAAGTAACTGCTATTCAATCTATAACAGTGAAAAATTAATTTTGGTTTTAAAAGCACGCTATAGAGACACCAGATATGATTGGCAATGTGCACTGGAACAGTTCTGCAGAGCACACGCTGAAGGAAGGACTGACACACCCGCTTGAAGACAAGTAACTGCTATTCAATCTATAACAGTGAAAAATAAATTTTGGTTTTAAAAGCACGCTATAGAGACACCAGATTTGATTGGCAATGTGCACTGGAACAGTTCTGCAGAGCACACGCTGAAGGAAGGACTGACACACCCGCTTGAAGACAAGTAACTGCTATTCAATCTATAACAGTGAAAAATAAATTTTGGTTTTAAAAGCACGCTATAGAGACACCAGATATGATTGGCAATGTGCACTGGAACAGTTCTGCAGAGCACACGCTGAAGGAAGGACTGACAGAGCCGCTTGAAGACAAGTAACTGCTATTCAATCTATAACAGTGAAAAATAAATTTTGGTTTTAAAAGCACGCTTTAGAGACACCAGATATGATTGGCAATGTGCACTGGAACAGTTCTGCAGAGCACACGCTGAAGGAAGGACTGACAGAGCCGCTTGAAGACAAGTAACTGCTATTCAATCTATAACAGTGAAAAATTAATTTTGGTTTTAAAAGCACGCTATAGAGACACCAGATATGATTGGCAATGTGCACTGGAACAGTTCTGCAGAGCACACGCTGAAGGAAGGACTGACACACCCGCTTGAAGACAAGTAACTGCTATTCAATCTATAACAGTGAAAAATAAATTTTGGTTTTAAAAGCACGCTATAGAGACACCAGATATGATTGGCAATGTGCACTGGAACAGTTCTGCAGAGCACACGCTGAAGGAAGGACTGACACACCCGCTTGAAGACAAGTAACTGCTATTCAATCTATAACAGTGAAAAATAAATTTTGGTTTTAAAAGCACGCTATAGAGACACCAGATATGATTGGCAATGTGCACTGGAACAGTTCTGCAGAGCACACGCTGAAGGAAGGACTGACAGAGCCGCTTGAAGACAAGTAACTGCTATTCAATCTATAACAGTGAAAAATAAATTTTGGTTTTAAAAGCACGCTATAGAGACACCAGATATGATTGGCAATGTGCACTGGAACAGTTCTGCAGAGCACACGCTGAAGGAAGGACTGACAGAGCCGCTTGAAGACAAGTAACTGCTATTCAATCTATAACAGTGAAAAATTAATTTTGGTTTTAAAAGCACGCTATAGAGACACCAGATATGATTGGCAATGTGCACTGGAACAGTTCTGCAGAGCACACGCTGAAGGAAGGACTGACACACCCGCTTGAAGACAAGTAACTGCTATTCAATCTATAACAGTGAAAAATAAATTTTGGTTTTAAAAGCACGCTATAGAGACACCAGATATGATTGGCAATGTGCACTGGAACAGTTCTGCAGAGCACACGCTGAAGGAAGGACTGACACACCCGCTTGAAGACAAGTAACTGCTATTCAATCTATAACAGTGAAAAATAAATTTTGGTTTTAAAAGCACGCTATAGAGACACCAGATATGATTGGCAATGTGCACTGGAACAGTTCTGCAGAGCACACGCTGAAGGAAGGACTGACAGAGCCGCTTGAAGGACACTGACTGGCTGCTATTAGCTTACACTAGAAACCTTTTTTCTTTGTAAAAGCACGCTAAAGAGACACCAGATATGATTGGCAACTGTCAAAGCACGCTGGCACAGGTCTGCAGAGCACACGCTGAAGTAGGCCTGACACCCAGACGCTTGCAGACAACTAACTGCTCTTCTATTACAGTGAAAAAAAAATATTTATTTTAAATGTAAAGCTTAACCTATTGTTAAAACAGATATGAGTGGTGGCACTGACTGTACAAATGGGCAAGGCATCCAACCTGACACAGAAGCTGGCAGGCAGGCAACTGCTCTTCTATTACAGTGAAAAAAAAATATTTATTTTAAATGTAAAGCTTAACCTATTGTTAAAACAGATATGAGTGGTGGCACTGGGCAAGTAGGCACAGTATCCAATGTGAACCTCACACAGAAGCTGGCAGGCAGGCACCTGCAATTACATTACACAGGAAAAAAAAAAAAAAGCAGCCTGATGTTATAGCCCCAAAAAGGGCTTTTTGGGGTGCTGTCCTTACAGCAGAGATCAGCTGTCCTTCAGGATTGTAGTGGACACTGAATACCCTAGCCTAGCTATCAATTTCCCTATCTAATCAGCAGCAGCTAAACTTTCCCTCCTCTCACTAAGCATGCAGCTTCAGAATGAATCGAAAATGGATGCTGGGAGGGAGGTTGGAGGGTGTGGAAGGGAGGGAGTGCTGCTGATTGGCTGGAATGTGTCTGCTGACCGAGAGGCACAGGGTCAAAGTTTGCCCAATGATGACGAATAGGGGGCGGATCGAACTGCGCATGTGTCCGCCCGCCACGGCGAACGCGAACACGCTAAGTTCGCCGGGAACTGTTCGCCGGCGGACAGTTCGGTACATCACTAATGGAGACTTAATGACTTAATGACTTGCTACAAGATCCACAGAATGTTGCACATGGTGAAACGGAACTTAACTCCTATTTCCAAACTAACACAACCCCAAACACCACCATAGACACAGTTTGGCAAGCATTATTAAAGCATAGAATTATTAAAAAATCTTTATTGTACTTGTATTGAATTATTGCACTAACTCCATTTTAACCTGATACTGTGACAAAACCTCCATTTTGTCCTCATGACCTGACTTCTCCATATGAAAACTACATTACATGACAGAATTTCTCAGCACATCTAACACAATGGACAAAGACTGTATTCTCCATAAAGATATGACTAACCCAGGAACTGTTGAATTTCCCCTAACTCGCAACATAGTATAATTTAAAGGCCATGAGAACACAGTAGTAATGAAATGTTCTATTCATAAGAGACCTTGCACCTTACCACGAGATCTGACATCACCGACCGTGTAAAATGACGCTCAAGACCCCCTTGTCCCCACCCGTGTCCAAAATAATACCACCTCTTGGTGGGTGGACACGAAGCTAACTTAGTTTTTGATCCAATTAATAATATTGATAGGTGGATACTAATACAGACACTTAACAATTAATCCAATTAATGATGTTTATTCACTGATATCTTGATAATCAATGATGACGAAAATGTCTCTTAAAAGGGCCTGCGCGCCCGCTCTTTCTGCACTTGCCAATAAATTTCCTCGAAGTTAATTTAACCTGAACTCTGTGTGTCAGACTGAATTACTTCAGCGTATATACGCAATTCAATTCTCTTTAATTTGGACAGGAACAGATAGACACTTAAACTTTTTGGTTTACTGAAAAAGTACCATAACAACTTTGGCACCCGAACAGGGACTCCGGGCTATGTCTGGCCGGTGAGCCGTCCTAAGGAAGACGCAGTTGGACGGAGGAATCCGGGGGGAAGGAAAGGAGATTGATCACCTCCAGGTACACGGTAGAGACTTCTGCAGAGCCACCGGTATGTTCCGGCCCCTTTGATTGACCCGTCCACGTGTCTGTGACTGCTTCCCGGGAGGACATCAAAGACAGGTAATATCTTGCCCGGAGTCTTATTACCCATTTGTTACCTGCATTTAGTCTATCTGTTACCTGGGTGTGTCTGTATTGGCATGAACTAGTTTGGTTGCCCGGGCTGAATGTTTATTTGTTTCCCCTTTTTGGGATAAAAGGGGGGTGGACCCGTGGTAGTTTGCCTGGGGGTCCTGTGTTTGTCTGTTTCCCCTTTGGGATAAAGGGGGGTGGACCCGGGGGATTTGCCTGGAGTCCTGTTGCCTGTTTACTCCTTTTAGGAGCCACGTGGCTGTGGCTGTAGGGAAAAAGGGGGGTTGACCTGTGGAAGTGTTCCTGGGGGTCTTCTTTGCCTGTTTAACTCTTTTAGGAGCCTCGTGGCTGTGGCTGTATGGAAAAAGAGGTGTGTTGGATCTGTGGAGATTGTGTAGACTCATAGTTTCCTGGGGATCCTTCTGGTGTTACTTTGATAGCCTAGCTAGCTTCATTGTGCACATAACTCTGCTTGCAGAGAGGTGGTACCCTCCAGCTTTGAGCGCTAGGCTGGAGTCATTCCAATTGTTATTTGTGGTGCGTGAATTCGGGCAGGCATTGCTGTCTTCATCACCACGGAGTAGTGAGACTTATGAGTGGGTCTCATAGGGGCACTACAAGGGTGAGGGTAGCGCAGACACTATTAGTGGACTGCTGTGACGAGGGAGGCATATGGATTTCGGACCGGTGTTAGCTGTTATCCTTGGCCGCTGGTAGTGAGACACTACGAGATTGAGGGAGGTGACTTTGGAGTAAGCACACGAGTAAAGGAAAGGGATTACTGTTGATTTTATTTGAACTGTGATGCATGCACTGTATTTCAATTGTATTGTTGTCTTGTTTGTTTAATTAGGAGTCATCCAAACTCCTGTGTCTGTCTCTAAGGATTTTCCTTACCTTTTTACCTTTTCTACACTTCCTGTACTATTATACTATCCACTCCCATTCCTCTTAACAGAGAAGTGATTGGTCACACACTTCTCACCTCGCTCCAATCCGTGTCTACCACCCCGGGTAGGCGGATTCAGTGACTAGTCTACGTTTTGGGAAGACGCACTTGAGTAGGACCCACCTACATTTAAAGTGGCAGTCGAGCATTGTAGACATTCCTGTTCAATTTTCCTTATCTTTCCCTATATCTAGGACGCTGGTGTAGGGGAAAGGGGATTATGGGGCAGGATTTGAGTAAGCCCAGTAAGGGCTGGTTAGCATGTAATTTAGTTGATGACAGAGAGGGTGAGGAGATGGTTAAAGGTGTTGAAAAGATTGCAAAAGTATGTAAAATTGCTGTGCCGACATGTGGTAGATTGCAACCAGAAAGTTGGCGTAGATTATTGATGGAGAAGAGAGGCAAGCTTGCAAATAATGATTTATTAAAAACAGCTGAAGCATGGTACAGAGTAGCGAAGGCTATTCAGCAAGAAGGTTGGGTTGAGGAAGAAATAATTCACAAGGGTGTGAAATTGTTTGTGTACCATAATAATTGTGTTGCTGGGGCTTTTCCTCAGCCAGCGCCCCAAATGGCGCCCAGGGGATTTCTATCCCAAAAGTCCAGTCAGCAATAGGTGATAGCCAGCTGACTATGTTCCCCACTCCCAATCCCCCCAGCACCCATCCCGTCACCTCCCCCGTTTGCCCGGTCCTGAATTCTGATGGATCTTTCTTTTCCCCTTCTCCTTCCCTAACACTCCCATCATCCTCATCCATTCCTAAGCCACCTTCTGTGTCTAATGCTGTGTCCCCGCATTTTCTCTCCGTTGATCATCCTACCCTCCCATCTGCATCTGCCCAGTTAGCTAACCCCTCCTCCCCTGCCACTGCAAATCTTGCTGATCTCACTCCGGCTCCTCCTTCTTCACCCGCCTCTACTGATTCTTCTCCATCCTCTCCCTTGTCCGTCCCTACCACAGCCCAGGTTCCCACCCCCTTTGCCAATCCCTACCCAACCTTCCTGCCCACTCCAGGTTCCGCCCCAGCCCCCACCCAGATGGCTTGGCCATACCCCTTCCCATACCCCATGTCCATGCCCTATCCAAATTATCCATACCCCTTTCCCCAAGCCACTCCCCAGGTTCCGGTCATGCCCAGTCCGGTACAGTCTGCCCCGGATGTGCCCACATCCAACATGGCCGCCACTTCTTCCCTTAACCCCAATGCAACTTCCTTCCCCGCCTCCAATATGGCGGCCCCCAGTCATTCAGCACCCCTGATGCCGGTGCTTCCCGGTGATTACCGATCCCATGATTATGACCCAATGGCGACTCCCGCCTCCGGGACTCCCTCTCATCCCCCGGCTCTGTCACCTCAGGTGATCCCCTCACGCAGAAGGGCCCAGATCATAGAGTTAGATGAGGAAGAGGATGACAGGGATGACAGGCTGTCTCAGGATTCTTTGGAAGCAGCAAGAGTCTCGGCCCACCGCTCTATTGAAGATCCCTTCGGCCATAAGGGTCGGGGAGAGCGGGCCCCTCCTAAATATGTTGCCTTCAATCCCACACAAGCTAGTGCTTTAATGAAATCTCTCCCTGACCCAGAGAAGCAGCCTATGCCTTTTTACCGAGGGATAGTTTAGATTCAAAAGACTTATTCCGCCGCCTGGCGTGATTTACTGAGCATTTGTGCTATTAAAGCAGGGGATGCATATTGGCCCAGCATGGCCCGCCACCTCAGTACAGATCTGCTTACAAGTGATGTTGATTACCCCTCCGGAGTAACATTTTGCAATCAATTGAGAGATTGGGCAAAGGATAAACTTGCGGATCAGGCTGCTGGTCTTACTGATGTTGTGCAAGACAAAGGAGAATCAGTAGAAAGGTTTCATGCAAGACTGTATCAAATGTTTACAGATTTGGGATTTGATCTTACTGACAAAATTCATTCACAAATGCTGTCAGGTGCGTTTGTCCAAGGTGTTAAAGACTCCATACGCAAGGGTATCATTGCTGCACGCCCTGAATATAAGGTGGTTCCCCTGGATACTCTTCTCCTAGTTGCTAGAGGTTTGGAATCTGCCCAAACTCCCAGAAGGCCCAGTTCAGCTACTCTCATGGTGTCCCGTACCAATCCTCCCGTTCCCAGGGGCACCAAACCAGAAGATGGATATTGCTTTAATTGCAAGGCTAAAGGACATTTTAAAAATGATTGCCCAGAACCTAAAAGAGAGCCCAGAAAGCCGTCCAAGCCTGCCCCGGCCCCTAAGGCCGAGACAACGGTTCCAATAGTTGAGGAACCAGAAGATTAGGAAATTGGCAAGCCTGTGTCATTAACCCCTGTTCTGGCAGTGTTTACAGGGGATAAAGGGAGGGGGCCGCTTGCCACAGTGACTTTACCCATTGAAGGCCAACCTACCACATTTCTTATTGACACAGGTGCAGCCCAAAGTGTTCTAAGAGAACAAGACCTGCCAGACCCATCTTTCCTGTCAAATATTGATGTCTCCTGTGTTGGAGTGGATGGCCAACCAAGACATAGCCCTTTAACAACCCCTCTGCGAGTTGGGACAAGCCTACTTGCTCGTTTTGTAGTATCCTCCACATGCCCAATTAACCTGTTAGGTGCTGATGTCCTCTCACGTCTACAGGCATCTATAACCTTCACTCCAGATGGACAGGTAGAAATGTCTACACCTCTATCTGCTTCAGACACCTCAGCCTTGTGCTCCCTACCCCTGATGCTGCAATTAGAGGAATCCCGTAGGGAAGCAGCAGAACCAAGGTCCAATTTCCCAGATATGTTGAAAACAGAGGTGCCTGCCAAGTTATGGTCCTCAGGTCCAGAGGACATAGGTCACCTAAATGTTCCACCTGTGGTGGTAAAGCTGATCCCAGGAGCTAAATTACCAAGAAAACCACAATATCCTCTAAAACCAGCACAGGCTGCAGCCATTTCTATCCAAATCAAAGCACTCTTGGAGAAAGGTGCACTAGTGAAATGCAAATCAGAATGTAATACTCCATTGTTTCCAGTGAAGAAGAAAACTCCAAAAGGTGAGCCAGAGAAGTACAGGATGGTTCAGGATCTCCGTGCTGTCAATGAAGCAACTGTTCTGGACACTCCTCTTGTACCAAACCCTCACACTCTGCTCTCTGGAGTACCTCCATCTGCAAAGTACTTCACAGTCATTGACTTAGCTAATGCCTATTTCAGTGTTCCACTGGATCCATCCTGTCAATACCTGTTCGCTTTCACCCATGAAATGCAACAGTATACATGGACTGTCATGCCCCAGGGGGCACAAAATTCTCCAAGTCAATTTGCAAAGGCCATGTGTACCATCCTTGACCCATGGCAAGCTGAACACCCAGAAGTTGTTCTGCTCCAGTATGTGGATGATTTGCTGCTCTGTGGAGATGATATACCCACAACTGAAAAGTGTTCAATTAGTCTGCTTTGCTATTTGGCAGAACAAGGATGCAAAGCTTCACTTCTCAAGCTGCAGTTCTGTCAACCTTCTGTTATTTTCCTTGGACATTGCTTATCTCAAGGTACCAGACACCTCACTCGGGACCGAGTCAGAGCAGTTCTGGACATTCCAACCCCAAGGACTTCAAAATCTCTTCATGCCTTCTTAGGCCTCATTTCCTACTGCAGAGCATGGATCCCAGAAGCCTCTCTGCTTATGCAACCTCTCTATGATGCACTCAAGTCAGATCCATTCGGCCTGACCAATGAAGCTCTGGACAATTTCAAATCTCTTAAACGTGCCATTGCTTCTGCTCCTGCCTTGGGCCTACCAGACTATACCAAACCTTTCAAATTATTTGTCTCTGAAAGACAAGGCCATGCTACAGGAGTTCTTACCCAAACTAATGACTTAAGAGGCCGCCAGAGGCCTATTGGATACTTCTCGTGCCAGCTGGACCTTGTGGCCAGAGGTGCCCCTTCCTGCCTTAGGGCTGTTTTCGCTGCAAGAGAACTCATTGAAAGAACTTCTGATCTGGTCCTTGGCCACCCTCTGGTTGTTTTGGCCCCTCATGACATCTCTGCCATTATCAACCAAGTACAGCTCAAGCATGTGTCACCTGCTAGACACCTGCGTCTACAATGTCATCTTCTTCTGCCTGACAACATTTCTATACAAAGATGTCAAGTTCTTAACCCATCCACTCTTCTTCCACTCCCTGAGGGGGGTATCTACTATGGGTTTGTCACGGATGAAACCTACATATACCTTCTCTGTGGATGTATCAAGAAAATAATGCATCCACATTTAACATTTTACAAAGGCGAAACACCTCTCTGTGAAGGTCCGGATTATGCCTTCTGTACCATGTGGTACAAGCCAGACATTACTCCTGAACCTTGCTACGAAGATGAGCTTTACCACTGGATTGAAGTGAAGCTCACTGCCCAGGATTTCTATTGTGACTCCGAAGGCAATAGCATGGTCCTGATCCAACTGCCCTCGGAACTCAATTACCTGTACCGCCATTGGGATACTGCTATTCCACATATCCCTGTTACCATGTTGAAAACAAGATCATGGAATGATCTTGGGCCTATGGCAAAATTATGGGCCACCATGGATGAATCACAGCTACAGGAAAATGGCATTGCCAAATACACAACAACTGATCTTCTTGAAGCATGGCCACGCCATTTCCTGGAAAAAGAATTTAAAGACCTGGTCATAGCGAATGACTATGACCCAGAAACTCCTCACGACTGTTTTGAACAGATGAAAATGGAAACAGTGCACTTACCAACTGTGCATGAAAATCCATTACCAAATCCGGATTTCACCCTGTTTGTGGACGGCTCAAGGTATGCTGATGAAGAAGGAAAATACCACACAGGATATGCTGTAACCACAACAGAGGAAGTTCTCAAATCATCACCTTTACCGCCAGCAATGTCTGCGCAAGAAGCTGAATTACAAGCCTTGACTTCGGCATGCAAAATTGCAGAAGGAAAGCGTGCCAACATCTATACAGATTCGAGATATGCTCTGGGTGTGGCACATGACTTCGGCTTCATTTGGAAGACAAGGGGATTTCTTACCACTGCCGGTACACCAGTCAAACACAGCTCTGCAATCAAGGAACTAATGGATGCCCTCCTACTCCCTGAAGAAGTGGCCGTTTTGAAAGTTAAGGCACATGGGAAGTTGGATACAGATGAAGCAAAGGGCAACCATTTGGCTGACCAGGCTGCTAAGCAAGCAGCCAGAGATTTGCAGGAAGTGGATGAAGAAGTGTCCGGACAAGAAGAAGAAGTTCCTATCTTTACCTTGCAAACTCTTCCTACTGATCTGAGAATTTTGCGGGAACAGCAAGCTGCGATTACCCCTGAAGAAATTCAGAAATGGAAGAAGAAAGGAGCTGTCCTAAAGGACGGAATTTACTACAACAATTCTAAGTTTTGCCTTCCAAGAAATTTATATCCAGCGGTTGTCCAATGGGCACATGGACCTGCACATCTGTCAAAAGACCTAATGGCCGCCCTCATTCAAAAGTATTATGAAGCACCTGGAATCACAACTCTGATCAACAGCTTCTGCAAGGCCTGTGTCATTTGTGCAAAATGCAATCCAGGAAAACCAATCAAGGTGCCTGCAAAGCACCTGGCAAAACCCATGTACCCATTCCAGAGAATTCAAATTGATCACATCCAAATGCCCAAGAGTGGGCCTCATGAATATGCACTAGTAATAGTGGACATGTTCTCAGGCTGGCCAGAAGCCTACCCTGTGACCAATATCACTGCAAAAACAACCGCAAAACGCCTACTTACAGACATTGTATGTAGATTTGGACTTCCAGAAGTCATTGAAAGTGATCAGGGCCCAGCCTTTACAGCAACAGTGACTAAAGACATTTGGACTGCTCTGGGGGTGACCCTAGCCTTTCACACCCCTTACCACCCACAAAGTAGTGGTAAAGTAGAGCGCATGAACGGCACTCTAAAAGCCAGAATGTTAAAAATGTCACAAGAAACAAAGATGCCCTGGCCAGAAAGCCTGCCAATAGCTTTATTCAGCGTTAGGCACACACCTAGAGGGAAGCACTCGTTATCCCCATATGAAATTCTATTTGGGACAGCACCCAGGCTAGGTTGTTATTATCCGCAACAGTTACAGCTTCAATCTGATGTTTTAGTAGACTATGTAACTGAACTTGCAAGTGTCTTGAACAAAATACATGCCCAAGTTTTCTCTTCAATTCCAGATCCTGATTTGGACACAGGTACCCATAACCTGCTTCCCGGAGATTGGGTTCTGGTCAAGAAGTTTGTGCGGAAAAGTACCCTGGAACCAAGATTTGACGGGCCATTCCAAGTTCTCCTGATCTCCGCAACCTCCGTCAAAGTGGCCGGTAGGCCACATTGGATCCACGCTTCCCACTGCAAGAAGTCTCCTGCCCCAGAGGAAGCAGATACTGCACAACCATGTACTTCTGGTACATTGTCTCCTTAATTAGTTTAATTAAGGCCCAGCAAGTAGCCATCACTAAAGATGTTAGTGGGTACACCTTCTGGTATAATTCATCATGTACCCGTGTGGCTACCTATACCTTTGATTATTGTGACATCGTAGAATGCCCATTCTCTACAGCACAAATTCAGAATATCTATAGAGATATCCCTCATGCAAAAGACCCATATGTTTGTGTAGTTGACAAACAATGGGGGCACAATTGTGGCCATTGGGGGGCGGCGGGATGGAATGCCGGGCCTTCCTGGGGTTACAAGCCAAAAAGTGCCTTATCTAAAGTAGATGATCATGGTAGGTCCCTCCTTCAAAGAATGACTCTGAGAAAGCCTGGAGGAGGCACACCAATGAAATTAATTCTTAATATTGAGCATCCAAGCCCAACAGATGCAGACCGATATGTATTGGGAATGTATTGGAAAAAGGGTTCCTATACTAAATTAGGACATTTCTACCTTAAAGATATGTGTAATTCCCCTGAGTGGCAAGGAGCTACTCACATGGTCACAAATCCATTAAAACCACACATCCAGTCCTTTAAGGACATGATGGCCATTGCTAACCCCACCTTTGAAGATACCATGGCCGCTGAAACAGGTTTTAATGATGTTAATCTATGGTTAGAATGGATGAAATATAATGCCAACAAGCATAACAGAACCGCATGCTATGTGTGTGGTGGTGCCCAGCCTCATCTGGGCACTGTACCTTTAACCCTGCCAGTAGATGCAGAAAATTGTGTTTTAAGTCTTTTTGCCTACCAATATAATTTCAACAGGTCTCTATGTCAAGCATGGACAGCGGAGTATCCTCTTATAGCCAAAAATGTCAGACCTCCTAATGGTATTACAATATATAAAGGTAATTACACTTGCTATGCCATGCACGATGGGATTGGTAAATTTGTGGGTAACTTTCCCGAAGGTTATTGTGCTACATACAGAACTGTTCCTGTACGTTTGCTGCAGCATCACACTAGGTCATTGGGAGATATTTACTGGTTGTGTGGGGATTTACAGCTAAGATCCAGAATGGACACAGAGTGGTGGGGGGAGTGTACTTTGACTAAGGCCATTATGCCTATACACATTATCTCTGACACACACCTCAACACCCATGAGCCCAGCCACACTAAGGTTAAGCGTGAAGCCCCAGTAAAAGGAAGTTTTGACCCTCACACTTACATTGATGCCATTGGGGTGCCTAGGGGGGTACCCAATGAGTTTAAAGCAAGAGATGAAGTTGCTGCAGGATTTGAATCAATTTTTACCATAGTTACCGCAAACAAGAATTTAAACTGGATAAATTATATTTATTACAACCAACAGCGTTTTGTTAATTACACCAGAGACACCCTCCAGGGATTAGCCGAACAGTTACAGGCAACATCCCAAATGGCCTTCCAGAATAGAATAGCCCTAGATATGATCCTAGCCGAAAAAGGAGGGGTATGTAAAATTTTGCCTGACACCATGACATGTTGTACCTACATCCCAGAAAACACAGGCCCTAATGGTAAAGTTACTTTAGCCATAGAAAAATTAAATGACCTCTCAGAAGAGTTGAAAAGGAATTCTGGGATAAAAGATCCCTGGGACAGATGGTTTGGTTGGATGACGGGTTGGCAAAAGGCTTTAATGCATATTGGTATGGCAATACTAATTTTCCTTTTTATCTTCGCTCTTCTCTTTTGCTGTGTCTTCCCTTGTCTAAGGAAAGCCCTCACGAAGACTGTTGACCAAGCAGCACCCACTTTCACACATCTTGAAGTTGATGACCAAGATTTCCAGGATCTCAACTCACCCTGTTTGCCGCTGCAATCTATCCCTTTTGATGATAAAGTGCGAGAGTTCTAGGAAGGGACCACCTTAGGGACAGCATCTGTCAGTGAATGGTAAAGGCCCCGTGTGGAGAAGTGGTGGGTTAGCCGCCATGGGCCACCCATGGGTGTGAAGTGTTCGAGAGCCATACTGACAGATGAGTTAGCCTATTAGGGTCAGAATCAGGGACAGACTTGCACTTTGCATTAACACCTAGCTAGCGGCCACGGGGTTTCTGTGCCTTTGGGCTAACACGTCTTCTGGTATTAATAAATAAAGTTTTTATCTCTTAGAATTTAACATTTCATAGGGGGGACTGATGTAGAATTATTAAAAAATCTTTATTGTACTTGTATTGAATTATTGCACTAACTCCATTTTAACCTGATACTGTGACAAAACCTCCATTTTGTCCTCATGACCTGACTTCTCCATATGAAAACTACATTACATGACAGAATTTCTCAGCACATCTAACACAATGGACAAAGACTGTATTCTCCATAAAGATATGACTAACCCAGGAACTGTTGAATTTCCCCTAACTCGCAACATAGTATAATTTAAAGGCCATGAGAACACAGTAGTAATGAAATGTTCTATTCATAAGAGACCTTGCACCTAACCACGAGATCTGACATCACCGACCGTGTAAAATGACGCTCAAGACCCCCTTGTCCCCACCCGTGTCCAAAATAATACCACCTCTTGGTGGGTGGACACGAAGCTAACCACTTAGTTTTTGATCCAATTAATAATATTGATAGGTGGATACTAATCCAGACACTTAACAATTAATCCAATTAATGATGTTTATTCACTGATATCTTGATAATCAATGATGACGAAAATGTCTCTTAAAAGGGCCTGCGCGCCCGCTCTTTCTGCACTTGCCAATAAATTTCCTCGAAGTTATTTTAACCTGAACTCTGTGTGTCAGACTGAATTACTTCAGCGTATATACGCAATTCAATTCTCTTTAATTTGGACAGGAACAGATAGACACTTAAACTTTTTGGTTTACTGAAAAAGTACCATAACAATAAGAGGCCTCCTAATCAATGGTAGCTAAGCTAAAAAGTGAAGGCTTAAAGCATACAGTGACCTTATCTCAGAACTCACCAGACTAACGCATAAAAATAAAACAAACCCGACACTGACACTTAAGAATAAACTTCTTACCCTACAAACTAAACTCTGTGACCTAGAATTGGAGAAAACAATCTACATACTTAGGCGCTTCACATACAACTTTTTTACTCACGGAAACAGAGCAGGAGCACTGCTGGCCTCACAGCTCAATGCACAAAACACTCAAAGATAGCATACATGCACACAACAACCAAAAATAAACTTATGAGCCCTCAAGATATAGTCAATTAATTTGCTTCATATTACAGCACATTATATAATCTCAAGGATGATCCAGAAACTATACAACCCCCACAAAAGCCATACAAGATTTCGTATTATGGGTAGACCTCCCAAAACTCCCACCCGAAGACCTTGAAACTATCTCTACCTCATTCACCACCATGGAAATTGAGAAAGCAATCAAACACCTACCCAAACACAAAGCACCCGGCCCAGACGGATACACAAACCTTTACTATCAAACTTACACACATATACTATCCCCACCACTGACTAGGCTCTTCAATAATTGCTATTCGAAGGATGCTTTACCCCCAGACGTGCTATGGACTCATATTTCCACCCTTCCAAAACCAGGCAAAGCCCCGCACAGTGCCAAAACTTCAGACAAATCTCCCTGTTAAACGTTGACGTTAAACTTTATGCCAGTCTTCTTGCAAGTAGACTGTCAGACATCATCCCAAAATTAAAACATAATGACCAATCAGGCTTTATATGAAAAAGACAAGCTTCTGATAACACAGAAAGATAACACAGAAAAATCCTAAACATCCTAACACATATACATAGCACGCGTGGCAAAAGTCTTCTCCTAGCACTTGACGCAGAGAAGGCCTTTGATAGACTAAACTAGGACTATATGAAACACGTCTTGAGCGATTTTGGCTTCACTCCGTCGCTAATGTAAGGCATTATGGCCCGTTACAAAAACCCGACAGCCCAAGTATCCAACGTAGACTTTCTATCCACCCCATTTAATATCTCTAATGGTACCAGACAGGGGTGCCCCTGATCCCCACTGCTGTTTGTCCTGTCACTAGAACCACTGGCGTACATAACCAGATACCACACCAACATCACAGGCATATTATTTTCAATATGTTACGATGTACTTCACATGTATTTTGATGATGCACACTCCCCATCCTAACCCTACCTTTTTCTCTTTTCTTTTTCCCTCCCACATTTAAAACATTTCAATAAAACATTGCATGAGAATTTTTTTTATTGAAGTAAAGTGTTTACTCACCTTTTCCAAGAACCAGGACTCCCTGGGTGCTGCTTACCTCTCTGCCTCAAATGATGTTATCCTCCATCATTGGTCCAATCCAAGACTAGAGTGTCACATGTAAATCCAAGCTATTCCATAAGAAAGCACTGTACTTAAATATTCTAAAGATGAATATCCTACTGAGAATCCTTTACCTGTTGCAGGTTCTACCCATCTCGAACCCCAAAACATTGTTCACCACATTGCGCAAAAGGTTCATAACCTTTATCTGGTCGAATAAACACCCCAGACTCTCATGCGTATTACTCACAAGACAAAAGATGAGGGTGGGCTGCGACTCCCTAACATGGAACTATACCACAGTGCTAGTCTACTTGCTAGAGTATACGACTGGGCCAAAGCGAGCTCCACGAAACAATGGTTCTAACTGGAAGACTCCTTCTTTCGAACTCCCGTACCATTGCACAAATCAGGACAAGCGTTCCTACATCATCCAACACACCCAACCATCACTCCCAAGTTGAAGATGTGGGCACATTTTAAACACCACCCAAGGATATCTCTTTATCCATCGCCCCTGTACCCCTTATCACACAACCCACTCTTTCAATCAGGAGTAACTGGACTGGCCTACAAAGTGTATGACTCTACGCCATACCTCCCACTAAAGGCCATACTCACTGACTCCGGGGTCATACCTCTGTCAGAGCTCCTCCCTAAGGAGGAACATTCAGCAATGAAGAAATTCCAATATAATCAATTACTAAACTTTGTCCATGCAGGGCCCTACATACAGAAAGGTTCACACGCACTCACTAAATTCGAACACCACTGCGAAACACACCCCATAAAATGAAAACTGATATCATGTATGTACTCCTTATTATTATCTGTTACCCAACAGAACCACCTTCCAAAATATACTGAAAACTGGGAGAGGGTACTTGGCCTAGCCCTGACAGCCAAAGTTCAGATCAGCTGCATCGTGTATGCGAGCTTTGGTCATACGGACCATCTGCCTACTAAGGGCTGTAGCCTGACTGCTGGGAGAGGAGGCCAATCTCCCGGCTACAGCCACCTGGCCTGAAGCAACCTGTTTGCATCCCCGCTACCTCCCCCTCTAGACCATTGGGGGTTATCTCGATCCCCAATGAGACACCTAAATATTTTCTCCGACAACAATCTCCTGCACTGCTTGGCATCTAAGATGGCCGCCGTACTGCAGTTACCCATGTGCCAGGTGAGCCCAGATACTCAGATATGGTTGGAGGGCTTTCAGGCTAGGTTCAACAAGATATGCCAGAAGTTTTGGCTCTGTTTAACATGCAGGTCTCTTGAGCCCATCATGCAAGCATCTTACCTGATTTCAGAGCCAGTTCCAGCGCACTGTTATTACTCTGGACCAGGAGCCCTAGTGGAGCAGGCTCCACCACACCATCCATACACCTAAGGGGTTTTCCATACCCTGTGATCCTTCCAACAGGAAAGAAGTGATGAAAGGATTCAAGTCATTTAATCAAATAATGGTCTGGGCTAAAGGCGGTGGGAGACCCTGGCACACAACTATCTGAAGCCCAATCATTCCGACCTATTACAGCCATGCACGCTTTGCTGTGGCCCATGTGTGGCATGGGTTTAAGGTATTGGACAGAGGTACTACTAATTTCAGCAATATCAATCATGTAATTGTGTGCATTCATTTACAGACAAATCGTAATTTGGGCAAAAATTGGCTAATTCGGACATTCATCCAAATAATGAACCTCACAATGGAAGAATGCACTATTGAACGAATGTCTCTATGAAGAAATTCTTTCATGCAAGATTCATTGGTTCATTCAGAAAAAATCATAAAATTGGTACCCTTATGTGAAATTACCATATTACGCTGTATAAAATTAGGGAACTGTTTTGTTCTTAGATATTTCCATTATCTAGTATCATTAAAGCGGCACTGTCATGTCGAACTTACCTTTCCCTAATCGCTTACTCTTCTATTTCTCTCACAGGATCTTTTCTTCATTTCTTCCTGTCTGCTCTAGTTTTCTTTAAAACATAAGACAAAGTAGGGACTATTTGTCTTATGTAGGTTTCCTATGCCTGACCACCTATGACCAGCGGAGGAGTGTGCTCCATTTCCTGTGGTCAGAGAAATTTTCCCACAATTCTCACCTTTCCTTTGTGTTCTTGCGATTGTCCTTTCCGTATTCCCGAACTCCTGCAGAACTACTGAATTTCGCCCTAACAGAATGAGAGCAGTTCGTCCATTCGTGTTAGGACGAAATTCTGGACTTTTGTTTGGATCCGTGCTGCGGCTGCATCTTGCAGCCACTTAGTAGATAGCTCCCGAATTCCCACGGTATTAGGGAGCTATCTACCGAAAGGCTGAAAGACCAAGATTGTTCTTTCAGCCAACTTTGCTAATACTAAGTAAAGTTTACTTAGAAGTAGTAATTAATCTGCCCCTACTTGCTATATTGCGAGTAGGGGCATGTCTAATAAACAGTGAGCAGCCCCCCCAATAAATGGCCCCATAGTGGGGCATCTCTTATCAAGCCTGGGGGGGGACATAGTGTCCCCCACGAGCCCCCACCCTTGCCCCACGAGGGGTTATTAAACTAAATGGGGGACTTAGGGCCCCCCTTGGCCCCCAAACATGAGCGGCAGGTGGGGGCCCTAAATGAAAATGAGGGGGACCTCGTGTCCCCCCCTCGGCCCCCACCCATGAGCGGCGGGTGGGGGCCCTAAATGAAAATGGGGGGACCTCTTGTCCTCCCCCTCGGCCCCCACCCATAAGCGGTGGGTGGGGGCCCTAAATGAAAATGGGGGGTGTCCTCCTTCCTGGTCCCAACCCCTGAGCTGCAGGTGGGGGTTGTTGCAGCCACCCGGGTAGAGTACGGGTTTTGCTGCCAGAGGTGTCCTTTTCCCCCTGGTAATGGACTCTGCTGTAGCAACACTGATTTCAGCAGCGGTCACAAATAGAGTTTTCCAATAGCGGTAATCCACAGCGTACTATAAGAATAAGAAGTGATTATAGCCCATATAGCAGTTTCCCCAAACATGGGCTGAGGCTTAATGCTGGGGAGTAGAATGTCTTTAATCTGGCCAAATGGCCCACTGATATACAGAAAATGAGTACAGTGTACCCTCCCCCTAACACACCCACAATTTATCATAAAATACAGTATCACTGACTCAGCAAAATTACAACAAATATGACAAAAAAAAACTGTACCCCTGTAAGTTTTACATCACTGGAAAGCCTGGATCTGAGTGATCAACGTATTAGCTCAGATCCCACAAATACAGCTGAAACGCCACTGGGGTAAAGTTTTGACCGACCGCTCATGAGGCTCCTGCCCAGAGTAGTTCAATTAAATTGTTGGTAGCGGTCGGTCTCTTTTGGGGGTATTAAACGTCCAATACACTCTGATTGTTTGCTTTCAAACCCCTTTAACTAATCAGAGGATTATGAGTCAAATTACACAGCATGGGAAAATTCCAAAGAACTTCCAATCAGCCAACCAATCAGAGTGCTGTGACAGGTAAATGTAGAGACTTATCTGTCAGTCTCTTCATTTACCTGTCAGAGCACTCTCATTGGTTGGCTTAAACCAACCAATCAGAGCGCTCTGAGCCAAATTGCAGGACCTTGGATGGCTTTATAAGCCTTTCCCCACCCCGAGGAGCTCAGTCTGCATGGTGCCCTCGCTGGATGAAGATGGATTTTTTTTAGCATCGGGAATTTTTTTTTCTGCAGTTTTTTTGGGGCGCTTTGGTTTTTTATTTTATTTGATAAATTTAACGGGTATTATGGTTTTTATTTGGCCTTATTTTGGGTTTTAGAAAAAAGAAGACATCAAATGGTAAGTATTTTATTTATTTACAGGGGTTTAGTTTTTTTTGTCCTCATTATTTTTTTTTTCTTTTCAATCTTTCTTTTATTGAGGCAAATGATGTTAATAAAGAAAGGAAGACGGACACGGAATATACAAGATAGGGATAGTACATCATTTTTCATCCCCTAGAAACGTCAGCCTCATTTTATATTATTTAAGCCCCTCACTATTTTTAGGGTGAGAGGGGTAGATAGGACTTACATTTTTTTTTGGGGGGGATGACTAGGAGCTTGGGGACCCTAGTCACCCATGGGTGGGCCAAGGGGGGAGGACAATAGGTCCCCCCATTTTCATTTAAGGCCCCCACCCATCGCCCATGGGTGGGGGCTGGGGGGCAGGACAATAGGTCCACCCCATTTTCATTTAGGGCCCCCACCCACCGCTCAGGGGTGGGTGCTGGGGGGACCATAATAGGTCCCCCCAATTTCATTTAGGGCCCCTGTGACAGACCACCCTGTCACTGGATAATTAAAACTATTTTTATTCTCCGGTTCATTCGGTAGACTGTGTTCTCGTAAACTTTTGCTCGTTTCATTTGTATACCGAACTGAACTACGAACTATCAGACCGATAGGTCCCCCCCCATTTTCATTTAGGGCCCCCACCCGTCGCCCATGGGTGCAGGTCGGGGATAGAAAAAAAGGTCCCCCATTTTCAATTATGGCCCCCCCCACCACTCATGGGTGGGGGCCAGGGGGAGGTCAATAGGTCCCCCCTATTCATTTAGGGCCCCCACCCATTGCTCATGGGTGGGGACCAAGGGGGACCCTATGTCTCCCATTTTGTTGAATAGCCCTGGTAGCTTCCTCCTTGCAATAAACTGAACGAACAAACAAACGAACACTGATTTTAAGTGTTTGTTTGTTCATCTGAAATTTATATTCACTTTCTGACAAATGAATGAATAGACAAAATTCCTGTAGCGAATGCCCAAGTGTTTAACAGTGCTAACTAGTGTGGGCAGATGACGTGTTCCACAGGGACTTCATCTACCCACACAAAGGGCCTAGGTCAGGGCAGAAAATAAATATAAAAAATAGGTAATACGGGGCCTTAGGGGTATTTGGGGGTGGCTAGGAGGACAATTATATGTAGTGGAGTCAAGAGGGAAAAAACAAAAACAAAACTGGATGACAGTACCGCTTTGAATATGGGAATCACACAAAATCCCATATAGTACAGATAATAATTAAATACCCAAACACTGATAAAGTAAAGTAAGTAGACTTTATTGGAGCTTCATTATTACTTTACTTTCTCAGCATGCTCAGTAATTTAATTATTAAGAATAAACATCGACGTACAAATAAAATGTGGTTTCCTTAGCCTACCAGGAATTTCAAAGAATACAGAAAATACAGAAATGTATAACCTTTTATTATGTACAAAAAATTAAGCTAAATTTTAAAATAAATTGGTTAATAAAGCTTTATTTCTCATAAAAAAATAAATTAATAATTGCATTTTGAATATTATATGGAAAACATGTACAATTTTCCAGGACAATAAAATCTATTAAAACACCTGACATTACTATTTTTAGGAACAGTTTACAATGAAGAAAATATGGAAGTTTAGAGGAAAATGAGAAACAAACATTATATAAATTACTCATAGTATATACTCAAACATCTGCTAATGCTTATCTTTAACAAGTACCACTTTAAATATTTACACAAACGAGTTACATATAAGGATTTCTGGTTGCTTGGTCTTTGCTTCTTTATTTCATAAATTGTTTTATTTAATATTTACTTTACGAAAACATTAATTCGTTTCTTCTATAAAGTTTCGTTAAAATACGTAGCAGACAGAACATCTAAATGTTGAATAGAACTTTGAGTTGGAGCAAATGTTTAGAAAGATGCGAAAATTACTAGACTTGTGCATTCGGTTTTCAATGAATTGCGGTTTGCTTGAATTGTACGCGTTCGGCAGGTTGTTAGATTCCATAATTCTGAATCACAATATGGCCAAATCACGAAAAAACTAAAGATACAGCTGGTGCATTGTAATTTTTGTTTAGTGAGAAGTGATCAACACAGGGGGAAAAAAGAGGCGCAGTAAAAATAAATAAATCTATATTTACATATTATATATTTAATAAATATATAATATGTAAATATAGATTTGTCACTGTTCCTCCTTTTTTTCCTTTAGAATTATTATTATTATTTATAAAGTGCCAACAAATTCCACAGCACTGTGCAATGGGTGGACGAACGAACACGTAATTGTAACCAGATGAGTTGGGCACACAGAAACCGAGGTGTTGAGGGACCTGCTCAATGATCTTACATGCTAGAGGGAGTAGAGTGGAGTGACTTAAAAGGTAAGTGTAGAGGTAGAAAACTAGGCTGCTAGAATAGTATTTACCAGTTGCAGTAGAGGAATTGGGGTGCAGGGGTAAGCTATTAACAGTTCAATTAATATTCTTTCTTGAAGAAGTGAGTTTTCCATTTTTTTTTTTAAGCAGTGGAGACTGGGTGAACATCTAACGAAGAAGTAAAGGGAGTTCCACAGAAATGATTCAGCCCTAAAGAAGTCCTGAAGGTGTGAATAAGCTGTGGGAGTACAAACAGAGGATAGACGTAGGTCTTCAGCAGATCGTAGGGGTCTAGATGGGACTAATTGTGTATTGGTGAGGATAGGTAGGATCAGCAGCATTATGTAGAGATTTGTAAACAAGAACCGTAATTTTAAATTGAGCCTTATATCCTACAGGAAGCCAATGCAGGGACTGCCAGAGGGGGTGGTGTGGGAGGTGCGGGCAGACAGGAAGATGAACCTCACTGCCGCATTCATTATAGACTGTAACAGCACAAGTTGGGAGCACGTAAGACCACTGAGAAGCGGATTGCAGTAGTCAAAGCGAGAAAGGATTATTTGTCACTTTTTCACACTTTCTCTGTGAATTAAATGTGGACACATATAATATCTATATTCTGCAGTACAATAAGTATCAGTACTTATTGAGCTTTTTAGGGGCGGTCTAGTGGCTATCTGGAAGACAGCCACTAGAGGCAGTCTTGACACTGCAATGTAAACATTGCAGTTTCTCTAAAACATTGCAGGGTTAAGGGGACTTCAATAAGATGAAGTGGTCTGGATGTCTATAGTGTACCTTTAAAAATATGTTTAAAATGTCTTGGATAACTGCAATCGACGTTTTGTAATTTTGACTTACAATAGAGCTTAAGTAAGACAGTGTTTAATGACACCATGAACAAAGTCATTTCACTTGTCAGATCACATGCAATAGATTCAAACCATGGAGTCTTTAAATTTTCCAATTTCCTATGAAATTCTACTTGACAAGTTCAATATGTCATACTCTCTTGTTTATTGTAACTATAGAGAGCCTTTTGGAATCTTTTCATTATTTCATTTCAAAGATTCATAATGGCAGAGTAACATTGTGCAAATATATCTCCTTAATCAGAATCCCTCAGCACTTTATTTCTCACATGGGAAAATGTGAAATTATGAATTAGGTTCTTTACAATTTAAATGTTATTGCTCTTTCTAACTTCTATCGAGCAGCTGCAAGCAATTGCTCATTCTAGATCCGTAGAGAAAGTAATTCAAGTTAGATAGTGAGAGATCATGCCAAAAACACTTTAATTATTTACTTTTTACAGCTTTTTATGTTTTAATTGATGGCTCCTCCTAGAGATTGTTTTTAATAAATCTCAGAGGGTTCGAAGAGACAGCTGTACAAGGAATGACAGAATCCTTACACAGTACACAGAAAACAGAATATCCAACAATACTGAAAAATCCAATTCCAACATTAGAAAAAAAACAACAAAAATACATAGAAGAACTTCACATAGTAAAATGCATTTCTTTAATTATTGCATAAAATAGTGGGAAATTTAGGATCATAGATATATATTGGGGCTCAAAAATGTAAAATGTAAAATGTAAAAATTTTGTGATAGTAAGTACAAATTCCCCCCGATGAGTATGCAATGGTTTGCAGTGGCAAGTAACTTAACTTATAAAGGGAAGGAAACGCGAGGGGAAGGAAAGGAAGAAGGCCTATTGGAAACAGCTGTATTTTCTATAATATTTGATCAAAACTATTTAAGCTTGCTATTCTTAAAATTATTAATCACCCTAATCCCTACTGAAACCAGTTGACTGACTAGCACAGCCCATCCTACATCGATGATACTAATTTTCTCTTCCACTTGATTCAGAACTTTTGCAATAAATGTCCCCACTCTCTATAGGTTCCAAGTTTGTGGGCAAAGCCTTTTCTACCTTATGTATAATTTCTAAAAACATAAACATATTATCTCAAGATGGACAACTCAGCCACTCCAACCAGCCAACTCACCTATTCCATGAATTAGTCACTTCTTGTTTGTTCTTGAGTTGTCCAATATGGGTTGATGTGTTGCCATTCATTTGTGAGTTTTTAATAGGATTTTCTACAGACATTTGTATGTGTCATGTTAAATGATGTCTCCTGATAACTTCTAATCTTTTGTTTTTGATTTTTGTATTGTGCTATGTCCTGGAATCTCCTTGAGAACATCTTCTGTTCTTCGATGGTGCACTCGTTTGTGCTTGTCCAATCTTTTAGGGTTTAGCCTTCCTCAAGTTGTCATACTTCTTGAATTCAGTGCTCTACTCCTACATCACACCTGCCTACATAATATGAATTGTTGGGAGTTTAGAAGAGACATTTTTTTCATGGCAAACATATGACATGTCAATTTATTGGGTTAGTGAAAAAACACCTAAAATAGACTAGCTAGCATTATGCTCACTGAATAAGGTCAAATAGGTCATTGTAAGTAATCCATGTGCCCCTTTTACTCAGTATTGAGGAATATTAGACAATAATTCTTTTGTAGCACATTATAAAACACAAGGATAGGAGCGCACAGTCCTCTCAGATCCTGTCAGCAGTCAGTAACAACTTTTCTACAAAACATTTATTAAGTAAACTAAGTTACTTTCCTTTGAGACATCACAATCTTTACTGCACTACAAACAATGAACTATAGTATATAAAATAATATTTTATGAATACAATATAATTTAAATGACTAATTATATTTTTTACTCAAGCCAATGAAGAGTCAAGGTAATTTAAGTACATCATAAAAATGGTATACATAAAAGGCATAGAATAGAATAGAATGGAAAATAGGTGACCACCTTTACTATGGAAAAAAAATTCTCGTATTAAAAATTCCATTGTATGGAATACAATACCTCTCATACAATGGATGAAGTCTTCATCTGCCTCAAGACCTCAGGGTTTCTTTTGCTCAGAATATTGGAGAAAATACATCGGTCAAAAAAATAAGGACCTACCCAAACAAAAAAGGCAATGTTTACTAGATACACCCTGAATTAAAGCATACCTGCATTTAATTATGAATTTGTCCATTAGGCGTATTTCCAAAAATTACTTTGCAAGCTGGAGATCTCTTGTCTGCATTCTTTGTATGTAAAGTCAAGCCTGAGTAAGCATTGTACATTCTAAGTTATATTTGTGGAATTAAATTCCAGAGTCAGTTTAGGTATCCATTGCTCAGGTTTGCAAGGCCATGGTTCCCCATGCACTGTAGTGTAGTGTAGTATGATATGAATAGGGAAATTGAGTTAAATGAGTGAGATAAAGAGAAAGAAGACAAGAAAAAAAGGCAAGGGGATAGGAGATGTGAGGGATAATTGTGGAAAGGAAGAGGGGTTGAGTGGTTGTGGTGTATATGTTTGATGTCCTCTAGGTGGAGTGACCCGAGATGGATAATATTCAGGGTGTCCAAGTGCCAATGTATTTGTCAATGGTAAGGTTAGTGTAAACAATTGCTGCCTCCATCAAATTAATTTCTTATAGTCATTGCATCTATTGTGAGATAATGGGAGCAGAGGTTTGCCCCCAGAGGAGCAGGACCAAATTTCTCATAACCATCAGCATGTGTTTCAAGACATTTTTCTATTTCTATGCATGATTCATTTTGTAGGTACCTACCTAGAACAAAGTTATATCTGTGTCTGCTTTACCATGCATGCATGCATAGTGTTGGATTCATTTCACATTGCAATGGAATCCAAAAACAATATATCTCACCAGAAAAATAAACCTTTACACCACCACTAACCAGATAGTGGAACAAATTTTGCAGCTGGAACGTTCTCTGACTAGCATACCTGATGTCACCTCCTCCTGCATTGTACTGGAGTCTGTAAAGCTTAATACGTACAGGGTTACTGACCAGGAGGTAGGAATGATGGCAGTGGTAGTGTGCAATGGCTTTGGATTAAAAATGACTGGTTATAGCCTTTGATCACATATTTTTTAAATTGTTTTTTTTTTTTTACCAGAAATGCCTGCAGATTCATTATAATTACATATATGCAAGCTTGTGTATTCATTTTACTGTATGGTACAAAAAAATGGTATTTGTGCTTGTACAATTTTTTTTCACAACCTGTTCAGGATTGCAAGACGAATGATATGTAAATACTTAAAGGGTTACTCAAATGTCCTTGACCATTTATGCTTTGAGAAGTGGTCACGGAGAATCTGTATGTGCAGTGTTTCAGCTGCTTAAAGTCAATTCTGTCCATTAAAAATGCCTGTTGTAGACAGATATAGTGAGGTTCTACTCTTGTATGCAGCGATGGGATCGTGCCTGAAAGGGGAAACCTCTATCTCCCCTTCCTCTCTGCTTGTATGATCTCTCCCCGCCTTCCTGCATCCCTTCATATTTACCAGTTGATTTTTTTCTACTTTCCTCCCACTGTCGGCCCCCCTCTATCCTTCTCCTCACTGACTCAGAGTGCCCACATGCACTTCGAGTCGGTTGGGATGAACCAATCAAATGCTTCTCTTTGAGAAGCATTTGATTGGACTACAGAGAGGAAGCGATAGACCCTGCATGGGAGATCAATGGACGGCGTGTGAAAGATCTTCACCCGGCACTAGATTTTAAGTAAAATTCTACTTTTTTTTCAGTGTTTTCTAAAGTAATAGGAGGGGGAAGCAATTATTTGCTCTTTATTTTAACTCTTTCTCTCTGTGCTGCTCTCACTCAGAGCCTATTATCTAGTGTCCAACAATGTACTATAAATAAAAGAAAGAAAAGATTTAAAAAAAAAAATTGGAGTCAGGGCTCAAACTTTCCACTCAGCACTAGCCTTTGGCAAGTGAAAATGTACTCATGGCAACTAGACATTCACTCCTTGTGGATATACTACAGCTTGCAGCGGAGAGTAACTTTTAAAAAGTTAAAATTTTAAGCCCTGGCTCGAGTAACCCTTTAATATTTAATGTTCTCTCTCCAATATTTCTACAAAGAGTAAACAAATAAACAAAAATATTTAAATTGACATTTGTTTTCAATTATCAGTCTCCCTGAACAGCAATCTATTACAAAAATGATGATTTGTGCTATGTTTATGGCCTAACCCTATATTCCTGGCTTTAAATTATATTAACACGTTTTGCATTTATTGAGACTGTTTATGTGGCATTACTATATTTATTTCACAAGCATTTTCCATACAAATAATTTTATGTATCCAAAATACATGGTTAACATTATATACAAATCAATATACTAATCAAAGCATTTAAAAAAAAAAAAAGTATGTCTGGGGCATAAAAGCTGAAAATGTTTTTCTGAATATTACTTTCTAGCCGTTACCATGGTAGATATGCAGAGGGCTAATCTTATTTTTAAGAGCTACTATTATTGTCAAAATGCATGTGAAGGGGGCATTGTAAATCTCGTACAGTACTGAACACCTGCACGTTAAAGATCTATGTTACTAGCAAATATGCTGCGTAAGCTTAATGGGTAATGACATCTTAGAGCTCTGCTTGAAAAAAAAACCTAATAATAATGAGACCTCCATTTTAACATTTGACCCCTTCCTTTTAGATCTTTGTTTGTTCTTTCCCACTGCCCTTTACCCTTAAATAACTCACGGATCACACAGATGTCTATAGAAATGAGGTACTTGCATGTCAGTATATTGAAAGCAAGAATCACATGACACATTTGCTGATTCTCTTGAGTAAGCTAAGAACATCCTACTGCGTTCATTGGAGCCAGATGACACAGCTTGTTAACCCGAACTTGGGGTCCTGTGCACAGTTACAAAGAATGCATCTGTAGCTATAAAATATGAACACCTGTGAATGGGAAAAGAATCAACTCGCTTACAATCAATTGCAACTTGTTCAAGCACATCGGTTAGAATATACGTTACGAAACCAAAATTATAGCTGTTATTAAGTCTCTGTAGTGGTTGTGTTTTCTTGAAATTAGAGACTAGCTGTGTGCTCCCAGCTGATATTATTTTATGAAAAGGGGAGTGGGGGGCAATTTATTATTTTTGACAAAGATTAGTTCATGTTTACTTTGTTTTATCTGTTGTGTCAATGTTAAGGGCAGGCAAACAATTCTTCTGTTCAAATCTGGCACTCAAACACTAGATCTGCTTGAATCTTTGAAAGCTGTCCCACTTAACAAATGCTGCCATGGTTGCGATTGCTGCTGAGCAAGAGAGACACATTTCAGATACCTAACAACCCTGGTGAAAACTGTTCTCGGAAACGAAAGGCAGAGGAGGAAAAAAAGAGTGGATAATGTCATGTGCTATTCAAAAAAGAGCGCAAGCTGTCTGAATCATACTTGGGAATCTAAAAAGGTTACAATCTTTTATAATCGTACAGTGTATGCTAAAGAGATCTCCCTAGGGCCTTGCTGGCATTAATATGATTTATTTAGCTTAACAGAGAAGTTAAAGAAACTCAGTAATTTAATAATAAGAAAAACAATAATGATATTTCTAATTTTACAGCACTGCATTGGTATAATATAACATAAAGTTGTAAAAGACTGTATTAATATTAAAGTGGCTATGTCAAACCAGGCATAGGCAACCTGCGGCACTCCAGATGTTTTGGACTACACCTTTCATGATGCTTTGCCAGCATTATGGGTGTAAGAGCATTATGGGGAAGTAGTTCACAACATCTGGAGTGCCGAGGGTTGCCTATCACTGCCCTACACTAACCTTACTCCAATCTTATGCTTTTCTTTTCCTTACTTAGGCTGTTCTTCTTTTTTCTAAAGATTGAGCTACGTTTGTCAAGTTTTGTCGCTTCCTTCAGCCATCGCTATCGCTAGTGTCGGCTGGGGATTAAGGGATTGTCTTGTTGATTGAGTGACAATATCAATGGAGGCTCCTGTGGTGTTGCAGGACCTTCCATAGACCTCAGTGCATTTCTCTTGTGCACTCTTGCACATGCGCCGGCTCCTGGCTGGCGTCAGTAGCTGAAGATAATGATGGTGGCGGCCGTGAAGGGACATGTTCGGGTAAGTATGACTCACATTTCCCTGCATGCCGCGGCCACCAGACACCAAGTGGTGAAGTCACCATCAGACATCATTGCAAATTATGCAAAGACCCCTGAAGTTGATAGAGTCGCTGTAATAATAATAATAAAAGGTAGAATATCCCACAGTTATTTAACTACTTGTTGAACTGTGCGATTTTCAGTTATATAAAATGATTGAAATATCATCTATGCATTAGGATGCGTATTTTTAATTACTTTACATATTTTTTAAGAATATATTCTAGAAAATTGTTTAGGTTTAGGTTTTTTTACTTGCTTTTTTTTCTAGTTTTCATTATTGAGGTATTAGTATTACTTATAGAACATCCTTTCCCTTTTCCTTTATCCCCAGAAGAAGAGGTACAATTTAGGGATGTTCATAGGGAAAAATTTCGGTTTGGTTCGGCATTCCAAAATTCGGAACTTCGGCCCTTCGGTTCGGTTCAGCACTAAGGAACTTTGGCACTTCGACACTTCGGAAACTTCGGCACTTCGAAACTTTGGAACTTCGGCAACTTCGGAATTTTGGCACTTCGACACTTCGACACTTCAGAACTTCGCCAACTTCAGAACTTTGGCATTTCAGAATTTCGTGACTTCGGCACTTCGGGACTTTTCTTGCAGCCGCTTAGTAGATAACTCCCTAGAGTTATCTACCAAAAGTCTGAAAGACCTAAATTGTTTTTTCAGCCAAATGTACTAATACTAAGTAAATATTACTTAGTATTAGTATATTTTGCCCCTACTCGCTATACTGTGAGTTGGGGCATGTCTATTAAACAGTGCATGTCTATTAAACAGTATTTTTGCGTTCGTTTTTTTTTTTTTTTTTTTTAAAGTGCGTCGGTTATTATGGATTTTTATTTGGCCTTTTTTGGGGCTGAAAAAATAAGATTTTAGAAGAAAGAAGACATCAAATGGTAAGTTTTTTGTTTGTTTTTTTACAGGTATCTAATGGTCCCCCCCAAATTTTTACCTGCCGCTCAGGGGTGGGGGCCAGAGGGGAGGACAATAGGTAACCCCCTTATTCTAACTTAGGTCCCCCACCCACTGCTCGTGGTGGGGGCCGAGGGGGGACAATAGGTCCCACCTTATTCTAATTTAGGGTCCCCACCCACGGCAATTTCGGAACTTCGGCAATTCGGCAATTCAGCTATTTGGACATTTGGGAGGACCTGAATGTCCGAATTGCTTGAAATTCGGCCAAATTCACATTCGGACCGAAACGAATTGCACATGTCTAGTACAATTTATTCTTTCATGAGCAGGAAAAGTTTAGGACACTAGATTGTCTATCGTACCGTTACGGTTCAGGCTGAATACAATTTCTACTTGTATACAATTGTTTGCATGTAGCGGCATCTGGATTTTTGGATTTTTTTTTTTTAAAATTGAGAATTCAAATCTTTCTTCAATCCCAGAAATATAAATACACAATGGCTTCAACATCTATTTGTAGCACATATATATTTTAGGTAGCAAAACAGCACAAAAAAATAAATACATTAAAAAAAAACCTAGAAATTATTATAAATAACAAAACCAAAAAGAAAGCAGAAAATAACAAACATATATATTTAAACATAACTTAGCTGTGTCCTATCTACGTCTTGTTTACAGAATGACCCTGGCCCTAAACACCACATGTGCTGGCAAAAGCAATGATTTCTACTCAAATCTGTTTGTATTTTACACAGCATAATGCAATACAGTCACACACTGGGACAGGATTTATTTAGCACATAAGGGAACTGTTCCTACGGTAATTAACACTAGTTGAGAACTTTAAGGAAGTTGGGTGGATGATGCAGTGCAGGACATTAGGATCCAAGTTATTTTACCAGATGGGTGTGGTATACCTTGGGGCTTCTGATATTTCCACTGGGAAATATCTGAGATTTTCATTTGATTTCATAGAAATGAATATTTATGTATTTTGAAATGTTTGCCCCCTCCCCATATAATGGAATAAAAAGGAAGGGGGGGGGGGGGGTAGCATATGTGCTACAGCTAAATGAACATCTGTATTGCATGATTCTGCAGTTAACCCCTCGAATATACTCATACGTTTACATTTATTTATTTTTTAAGGAAACAGCAGTTTTAATTTGAAATCTCCTCTTCTCTGATTTGTTGTAATGGACTCATGTACATGTTTTGTGTATGTTTCTTAGCAAAACTTGCTTTGCTGTCATCATTATTTATATTTTATTTCTTAAAGATAAAACGCTTGCTCAGTGGACTGTGCGCAATGATACCCAAGGAGTTATGGGAAAATATGCTATGCATTGTGGGATGTCAGCTGACATTTTTGTGCTGCAAGGCACAGATGTGAAAACAAAGCTCATATGGAAAATTACACTAAATATCTAATTTAGCATTATTTCTAGCACAATGAATAGAGAACAAAATAGCTAAAAGTGAAATTTTTACAAGACACAGCCCTTTAAACACATTTTAGACTTTAATTTGAGCAGAGCTTTCATCACATGTTTTTCAATATGGATACATTTATTTTAAACACTTACGATTAATAATAATAAATTATGTTTCAATAATACCTAAAGGGATATGAAAAGATTATTATGCTTGAGAAACAAAATGTAGGGTTTTTGTTCATCAAAATTGACAATCTTAACCAATCCAATAAAAGCAAAAGGAAGGAGTAGCACTTTTATATACTGATCCAGGAAGCACCTCTTGTGGCCGTATGAGTCAATGTCATTAGAGGCGTTCCTAAGAAGTGATGTAAACCAGTGCTGTCCAAAATGCACGTGGCTGCTGTGGGATTTTATGGGGCCCGTCTATGGGTTTTGTAAAAAACAGAGATGGTGCCGCATGTAAGCTGAAGGGGCCCATCGGGTGGCCCAGGCACTTAGGGCCACCTGATGGCCATCTTTGATCAGGGACCCGGTCAGGTGTCCCTGCCCTTTAATATTGAGACTGAGCCCCCTGTTCTGTGTACAGGTAAGCTGGGAGGAAGTGAGTACAATGCACATCCTCCCAGCTTACTAATGAACCGCGCGGGAGAGAGGGATAGAGGAGAGGACCAGAGAGGAGGGAGAGCCTGGAGTCTGGACCCAACCCAGCTCCCATCAGACCCTGCTACCGGACCCCTGGGAAGCAAATCTCTTGCACCAAAAAGGTATGAAAGCAGGGGGTTTGCTAAAAATCTGTAAATTGTCTGTGTGTGTCAGCGTAAATTGTGATCTCTGTGTGTATGTGTTATCTGTGTATGTATATGTTATCTGTGTATGTGTGTGTGTGTTATGTGTCATATATGCATATGTGTTATCTGTCTGTGTATGAGTCAGCGTGTGTATATGTTAATGTGTATCTGTGTGTATATATGAGTCTGTGCATCTTTGTATCAGTGTGTGTATGAGTTAGTGTGTATCTGTGTGTGTCAGTGTGTGTGTGTATGTGTCTGTGTGTGTGTGATTCAGTGTTCATCTGTGTGTGTTAGTGTGTGTATGAGTCAGTGTGTATCTGCGTGCGTTTGTGTGTTTATGAGTGAATATCTATGTGTATAGTGTGTGTGTATGTATCTGTGTGTATGAGTCAGTGTGTATCTCTGTGTGTTAGTATGCATATGTATGTGCATGGGTCAGTGTTTATCTGTGTGTATGAGTCAGTGTGCATCTGTGTGCCAGTGTACATGTCTGTGTGTGTCAGCATTTGTGTTATCAGTGTGTATGAGACAGTGTATATCTGTGTGTGTCAGTGTGCAAGTTTGTATCTGTGTGTGAGTCAGTGTGTATCTGTGTACATTAGTGTGTTTATGAGTGAATATCTTTGTGTGTAGTGTGTGTGTTTATCTGTGTGTATGAGTCAGTGTGCATCTGTGTGCCAGTGTACGTATCTGTGTGTGTCAGTGTGTCATCTGTGTCAACGTGTGTTATCAGTGTGTATGAGACAGTGTATATCTGTGTGTGAGTCAGTGTGTATCTGTGTGCGTTAGTGTGTTTATGAGTGAATATCTTTGTGTGTAGTGTGTGTGTATGTATCTGTGTGCATGAGTCAGTGTGTATCTCTGTGTGTTAGTATGTATCTGTATGTGTATGAGTCAGTGTGCATCTGTGTGCCAGTGTACGTATCTGTGTGTATGAGTCAGTGTGTATCTGTGTGTGTTAGTGTATTTATGAGTCAGTATGAATCTGTGTATATGATTCAGTGTGTGTGTGTATGAGTCAGTGTATCTATGTATCAGTGTGTGTGTGTGTGTGTGTATGTATTTGTATGTATGAGTCTGTGTGTGTGTGTGTGTGTGTGTGTGTGTGTGTGTGTGTGTGAGTGTATGTGTCAGTGTGTATATCTGTGTGTGTTTCAGTTTGCAATAAAACACAAACTCAACATACAAACACATTCAAACACTAAGTACACCACTGCTTTCAAATAGCAACAGTACATACAAACATACAACTACATTCAAATGCCAATACTACACACAAATACATAAATGCATTCAAACACGCAAAACATTCTTAAATTTGTCACCAGTTGCTTTTTTCTATTGCATTAAGAAGTATTTATTCATAAAAATGTAATGCTCTTTATTAACAAATACTTTAAGGTATGTAATGCATTTATAACTTTGCATGCAGCCCTCAAATATTTTTTTTTTTTTTTATGCGGCCCTTTGATTACTTAAAGTTGGACAGCCCTGATGTAAACAATTCCTTTTCTCTGAAATGTCTGCAATGAAAGGCTATAGACACCAGAACAACTACATTAAGCTGTATTTGTTCTGGTGACTATAGCGTCCCTTTAAGTATTTATAACAGTAATGTTTGGTAAACCACTTTGTTTTTCCAAGCAAGTAAATTCACCTAATTTGAAATCAGTAGTAACTCAAATTATAGCTCAGCTTGAAAGATACTGGTTGCAAGTGACCAGTTAGTTAGAGAGGTAACCTGTCAATTCAGTGAAGGTTAGCCAAGGTCAGATTGTATTTGAATGTTAGCATCTTATTAAAGCAATCCAGTCTATGGGTTTTGTAAAAAACAGAGATGGTGCCGCATGTAAGCTGAAGGGGCCCATCGGGTGGCCCAGGCACTTAGGGCCACCTGATGGCCATCTTTGATCAGGGACCCGGTCAGGTGTCCCTGCCCTTTAATATTGAGACTGAGCCCCCTGTTCTGTGTACAGGTAAGCTGGGAGGAAGTGAGTACAATGCACATCCTCCCAGCTTACTAATGAACCGCGCGGGAGAGAGGGATAGAGGGGAGGACCAGAGAGGAGGGAGAGCCTTGAGTCTGGACCCAACCCAGCTCCCATCAGACCCTGCTACCGGACCCCTGGGAAGCAAACCTCTTGCACCAAAAAGGTATGAAAGCAGGGGGTTTGCTAAAAATCTGTAAATTGTCTGTGTGTGTCAGCGTAAATTGTGATCTCTGTGTGTATGTGTTATCTGTGTATGTATATGTTATCTGTGTATGTGTGTGTGTGTTATGTGTCATATATGCATATGTGTTATCTGTCTGTGTATGAGTCAACGTGTGTATACGTTAATGTGGATCTGTGTGTATATATGAGTCTGTGTATCTTTGTATCAGTGTGTGTATGAGTTAGTGTGTATCTGTGTGTGTCAGTGTGTGTGTGTGTATGTATTTGTTTGTGTGTGATTCAGTGTTCATCTGTGTGTGTTAGTGTGTGTATGAGTCAGTGTGTACATGTGCGTATCTGTGTGTGAGTCAGTGTGTATCTGCCTGCGTTTGTGTGTTTATGAGTGAATATCTTTGTGTATAGTGTGTGTGTATGTATCTGTGTGTATGAGTCAGTGTGTATCTCTGTCTGTTAGTATGCATCTGTATGTGTATGGGTCAGTGTTTATCTGTGTGTATGAGTCAGTGTGCATCTGTGTGCCAGTGTACATGTCTGTGTGTGTCAGCATGTGTGTTATCAGTGTGTATGAGACAGTGTATATCTGTGTGTGTCAGTGTGCAAGTTTGTATCTGTGTGTGAGTCAGTGTGTATCTGTGTGCGGTAGTGTGTTTATGAGTGAATATCTTTGTGTGTAGTGTGTGTGTTTATCTGTGTGTATGAGTCAGTGTGCATCTGTGTGCCAGTGTACGTATCTGTGTGTGTCAGTGTGTCATCTGTGTCAGCGTGTGTGTTATCAGTGTGTATGAGACAGTGTATATCTGTGTGTGAGTCAGTGTGTATCTGTGTGCGTTAGTGTGTTTATGAGTGAATATCTTTGTGTGTAGTGTGTGTGTATGTATCTGTGTGCATGAGTCAGTGTGTATCTCTGTGTGTTAGTATGTATCTGTATGTGTATGAGTCAGTGTGCATCTGTGTGCCAGTGTACGTATCTGTGTGTATGAGTCAGTGTGTATCTGTGTGTGTTAGTGTATTTATGAGTCAGTATGAATCTGTGTATATGATTCAGTGTGTGTGTGTATGAGTCAGTGTATCTATGTATCAGTGTGTGTGTGTGTGTATGTATTTGTATGTATGAGTCTGTGTGTGTGTGTGTGTGAGTGTATGTGTCAGTGTGTATATCTGTGTGTGTTTCAGTTTGCAATAAAACACAAACTCAACATACAAACACATTCAAACACTAAGTACACCACTGCTTTCAAATAGCAACAGTACATACAAACATACAACTACATTCAAATGCCAATACTACACACAAATACATAAATGCATTCAAACACGCAAAACATTCTTAAATTTGTCACCAGTTGCTTTTTTCTATTGCATTAAGAAGTATTTATTCATAAAAATTTAATGCTCTTTATTAACAAATACTTTAAGGTATGTAATGCATTTATAACTTTGCATGCGGCCCTCAAATAATTATTATTTTTTTATGCGGCCCTTTGATTACTTAAAGTTGGGCAGCCCTGATGTAAACAATTCCTTTTTTATGAAATGTCTGCAATGAAAGGCTATAGACACCAGAACAACTACATTAAGCTGTATTTGTTCTGGTGACTATAGCGTCCCTTTAAGTATTTATAACAGTAATGTTTGGTAAACCACTTTGTTTTTCCAAGCAAGTAAATTCACCTAATTTGAAATCAGTAGTAACTCAAATTATAGCTCAGCTTGAAAGACACTGGTTGCAAGTGACCAGTTAGTTAGAGAGGTAACCTGTCAATTCAGTGAAGGTTAGCCAAGGTCAGATTGTATTTGAATGTTAGCATCTTATTAAAGCAATCCAGTCAACTTGGAAAATTCAGCTGATATTTTGGAATCCAAAAAGTTATATTTCTCATTTCACTTATAATTGAAACATTTATTTTGCTGCCAAATATCTCCTTTAGGAAGGAGGAAAACATTTCTTTCAGTTAATAAATTACAGAGCAAAATTTATACATCTTTATAAATAAACTAAACAGGTCAAATATGTAACTAGGCTAAGCATCTAGTAATAATAGCTTACATGACAATATTCTATAGTTTGATATAATAGAATTTAATATATTAAACAAATTTGCCAAAAATAGAGATTTAATTTATGTATTAGAATTGCTCTGGGAAACTACTACTTGGGAGTATACCAAGCCGAATGTTATGTATTTGCAGAAAGAAAGCTCAAAATATTTTAGCAAATTCATCCAACTGCGAAATTAAGCCATAAAATAAAATAAATATGGTTAAAAAGGGTCAAACTAATAGAATGAAATCTTTAAAAAATAAATAAAAAAAATACCACTTTATTGATCAGATATACATCAGAACCTCGGAACTCAAACTTAATTTGTTCCAGAAGGCTGTTCTGATTTGTTAAAGAACCGAATCAACATTTCTCATAAGAATTAATGTAAATTTGATTAATCCGTTCAAGATCCCCAAAAGTACAGGAATTTAACACAAATTTTACCTTACATGCATAAAGTCATATAGAAAAAAAAATAATAAACACAATGTACAGTAAATGAGAGTTGATGGAGTAAGTGGAAAGGAGAAGAGATATTGTTTGGAAGGGGATAGGTAACTGTTCTTCTGGCATTTAAAATGTGTCTAAATTGAGACATAGCTTTATAATTGAATATGTTTGTGGCATGATTTGTTCGGGTACCGAGGATCGTTTGTGTACCGAGACATTTTTTATCTAAAAATGTTAGTTCGACTACCGAATTGTTCAGGTAAGGGACCGTTCGAGTTTTGAGGTTCCACTGTATATAAATACAAAATATATATCTCCACACTAACATTAATCTGCAATATGTCATAATGTTTAGAAACATAACTTTCGTTATTTTATATAAAAAAAAATTAGCACAACAAATGATTACTTGACAACAAAATGCAATACAGGAACCACTTTTAAAATTAATTGAAAAAAAAATGTCTAGTAACAGATTGTCTCCCTTTGCTTTTAAAACCTTTCACAACTTTATTAAAACTCAGGGCTTCTGTATGGATAAGGATTAAATTATTTAATGTATATAAGAAAATCTATTTTTCTATTTTCTTTATTTTTAAAAGAGATTGGCCTAGCCATTTCAATGGTGTTAAATAGCTAAGAGATGAATCCATTAGTGATTACCTAACATTACTTTCATATGGTTGGCAACTAAGTAGGCTAAAATGAAAACATTTTTGAATTAAAGGTACACTCCGAGCACCACAATAACTACAACAGAATGATTTTGTTATGGTTGTCCCTGGTGCCAGCTAATCTTTAGGGGTGTTGAACCCCAAAGTCTTTAAGCCCAATTTTTTCAGTTTTGTTCTTTTTATTTGATGTCCCGAAACATTTTCTTTCTTCAGAAAAAATTAATCAGCAGAACCCAATTTTTTTGCACAAGTCTAATATATTTGCACTGGAAAAAAGTTCCTTGAATTAATGTGAAGTCATTGCCCTCTTAAATATTGATTGGACCCTGGGAAAGCATTTGCTTGCGTCTCATTGACCATGCCCCCCTTTCCACTCTCTGGCATGCGATCAGCTCTCCAACCCAACACAAATAGAGAGGTGCAAGAATTTTTGTGGGCTCCCCTATTTCAAAGGTAATCAAAAGGTAGATACCCACCGGTCATGCAACTCCAACAATGCTTTGACAGCTGGGACTCTACCATTTCCCCATGTTTGCAAGGTTGAATTTAGCACTGAGCAATGTCTGTGTGTTTGAATGTAAGCATGTTTTTGTATGACGTATGTTTGTGTAAATGTAGGGGTGTGTTTGTATGTGGTGTTGGCGTGTTTCATCCAAGCATGCATGTATGTGTAGTGTTGATGTTTCAATGCAGGAGTATGTTTGTATGTAGTGATGAAGTTTGAATGCAGGGGTGTATTTTTGTGTAGTGCTGACGTTTGAATGCTGAGATTTATGTATATATACACATACACACACACACAAATATACACACACTGAAACACATGCAGATACACTGACAAAGCTTCATGGAAGCTGTAGTTTTAAAACATCTGGGGCTCTACCTTTTGGGCACCTCTGGGGTAAAGGATGCAGTGTGTGTATAGTGGATGTGGTGTGTGTGTGTAGTAGATGGAGTGTGTGAGTATATATGTGGGGTAGCATAGATGCTGCATGCTGTAAGAATTTTTTTTTTTTTTTTTTAATATTCATTTATTAATTTTATTCCCTGCTCCATACCTCTTATAAGTGGCCAGCGAGAGGGGAGTCTTTGAGCCCAGCCAGCAACCGCAGGAATCTGTCAGCCCAGCCAGCAGCCACATGAGTCTGTCCGCCCAGCCAGCAGCCCCAAGAGTCTGTCAGGCCAGCCAGCAGCCCCAGCAAAGAGCCCAGCCAGCCCAGCAGCAGTCAGAGACAGGATCAACTCCAGCTCTCTACTGGTAAGCGTACGAGTGTCAGTCAGTGAGTGTGTGTCTGTCAGTGTGTGTCTGTTAGTGAGTTTGTGTGTGTGTATGTATGTGTGTGTCTGTCAGAGAGTGTGTGTCTGTTTATGTCAGTATGTGTCTGTCAATGAGTGTGTTTGTCTGTCAGTGACTGTGTGTGTGTGTGTGTCTGTCAGTGAGTGTGTGTGTGTGTCTGTCAGTGAGTTTGTGTCTGTCAGTATGTGTGTGTGTCTGTCTGTCAGTGAGTGTGTGTTACTGTCAGTCAGTGTGTATGTCACTGAGTGTGTGTGTGTGTCTTTAGTCTGTCAGTGAGTGTGTGTCTGTCAGTGAGCATGTGTCAGTCAGTGTGTGTTTGTGTCTGTCAGTGACTGTGTTTGTCTGCCAGCGAGTGTGTCAGACTTTACTAACTGTAAAAAATAATTAACATTTACCATTAGATGTCGTCTTTCTTCTACCATCAGGTATTAGTTGTACTGCACTCCCTCACTATTACTCGGTTGAGGGTGGTAGGTAGGATTTTTTTAATTACGGTGAGGCATAGCTAGGGACATAGAGACCCCTAACCATCCCAAGGTTGGGATATGATTTTTATGGAAGTGGACAATGGCATGTCCACATCCCTTCAATATTTTTTTAAAGCTCCCACTTGCTGCCCATGGTGGGAGGACACTAGGCCCCCTGCTGGCCATGGATAGGGGTTGGGGAACAATAGAAACACCAGGTTATTAATTAGAGCTGACTACGAGTAGGCGGTGGCAGAAAACATAAAGTCTTCCTAATTTATTTTAAATATAGTCCCACACCCACTGACCATGCATGGCAAGTGGGGACATGGGGAGGTATAAAACAAACCATGCACCAGTGTAGGGGTCACATTGACAGTATAGACTTATTTTAAAAAATATTTAATGTAGTGGCTGACTTACAAGTGCCGGTCAGCGGCCACACAATTAACCCTCGCTTTGTGCAGGTGTCTAGTTCAGTTAATTTTGGGTTTCATGCACACATTTTATCTAAACTGAGCCAGCATATTGAGGAGTGTCAGAGGTGTGGAACAAAATTTTAGTTTGAAAAATTTTGTTCAGAAGAAGAGAAAAATCACACAGTGCAAAAGTCTAAAAGCTAATGGTCCCTGGCAACATGTATCAAACATGTCACTGAATCAGATAATGCTCTCATTTTTGTGGGTGGTTATTATAATGATATATTCAAAAATTATCCGGGAAATACATATATATATATAGCGCAAAGTAAAAATCCATACCATATTCTGTTTAATTAGCACTAGATTTAGAGCACACACAGTTACATAATATATAACGACATAATACATAACTGAGAGGTATTTGTTACAAGATGTCTGAGCATTAAAATCAAAAATAGAAAGGTGTACATTTTAGCCAAGTTAAAACTTAAAAGGAGCCTAAACACAGAAATCATTTGAAATGATTTGGCATGAGATGTCAAAAAAGCAATCTTTAAGCATATCGAATAATAAAATACTTCATCTTTTTGAAATTCTTTAAACTTTAGTGAAGTAATCCATCCCCTGCAGTGCATTTAGCTCTACAGGAGGCATCCACAAAAGAAGAAGGTGAGTCAGCATGATACATTCTTGGCATGATCTTCTGCCTAGCAAACAATTACCTAGAAAACATTCAGAACACGCAACTTACTTAACCGTCAGAAGAAAAATAAAAAAAACACATATAAGATTTTTTTTTTCTGTGGGTAATTACAAATTCTAAAGCTAATTAGTTTATAACCCCCTGCAAAGAAGGACTGAAGGATGAAGTTCAACGAGCAGCAATGGCAAGTCGCCATGTTGTGATTTTTTTGTATTAAACACAGTGGGGGGATTTTTCACAGTTCTAATCTCTTACTAAAATATTTTAAGTGGCTTTTTTTTTTACTAAACAGAGATTTGCAGATAATAGAAAAAGGAATTGAGAATTTTCAACAGAAATTGACAACCTGACTTTGGAAATTCCATTTAGCTATTTAGGTCAATTTGCCACTGTTATGTCAGTTCTAAACAATTTGAAATATCAATAAAAGTAAATAAAATTTGGTGAACATTGTTCTCTGGAGAGATTACATTTTGTTTTATATAATTAAAATGTGTATTGTTTTTATACTTATACACAGATATGTGAGATATGGTTATCATTTTTTGTTTCCATTCTTTGTATCTGTATGATTAAAGGACCACTGTAGAGTTAGGAATATATATCTGTATTCCTAACTCTACCGCCATGATGCCCCTGGTCCCAGGTAAAATAAAATAAAAAATTAAATGAGTTGAAAATACACAAATTACTCACCTTTCGCAGCGCAGAGTCTCCCTCGGCACTGCTGCGACCTCCTTCTCGGGTTTTTCTTAGGCCAATCCAATGCTCTTCATAGAGGAGCATTGGGGAACATAGCCACACGCATGGAACTCGCTGCGGTGCGAGAGAATCACTGTATTCATAGAGAATCACTGTATTCATTATGACGGCTAATTAGTAAAATAAAGGGTTTTGGGGGGTATGATGGGGGCTGGGCAAAATTGCTCTTTGGCTATTACCGTCAAAATTTTATAGAAAAATTGTGTGAATTTACCTGTAGGTAGTCATCAGCTTAAAGTGCCAGCTTCCCTCAAGTTGGTAGGTGCTAGAACTTAATGCAACCTTGGTGGGTGAAGTAGCCTATCACCTTGTATTTGACCTATCTAGCTGTGAAGTTATCTTCATAGTCTCCTATCCCCTCTTCCCCGGGGCCAGTGGGGATATCCTGGTTCACACGATGGTTGCTGCTGTTAGTATCAGTTGCAGGCTGCTTTCTGACAAAGATGCACAGGCTGTATAGTCTAAGATGACTGAGGAGCCATATAGCAAAACACCATGCCCACAATCAGTAAATATTTTGTCTACATTTGATCAACTATGTGATCGATTTTGGGCTTAGTTACTCCATAAAGCATCATCGATCTTGTCTACTACTTACCATAACGTTGGGGCTCCTCAGAAGCAAGGTAGGAGCACTCAAGATTTTTACAACACCTCTCAGCGTACATGCCTTCCTAGGCTGAGAGCCATTCAGGAATTCTACTTCTCACAATGCCCACACCTGTGGAGGACTACCTGGAAGACGCGTCAATCTCAACCCCTTGAAAAAATCAACTTCACTCCCCAGGGAAAAAAACACTTGGAGATTGACCATGACTGTATCCATGGTACTTAGGTGAAGGATCCTATTCAAGTCTGGGGTTGTTATAATGTGGTTCCAGAGCTTCATAACTGATGGTATATATTGTAAGAAGCTGCATATGCACCCTCCCTTTCCTTACCAATATAGGTTGACTTTTTATTTTTTTAAGTTGATTGGCCTCCTGTTCAGCTGTCTTTTATTTAATGTTTTTTTATTTTATGACATGCTCATATCTATTAATATCACTATTGTTACATTTATCTGAGATGAGTGGCCTCCAAGTGGTTTATATATCTGTCCGTACTACATTTTATTTTCAAGTACAATTGTATTCTATTATAAAAGGAGGTATTGCTTATATTTATGCATGTATGCTATTCACAATTGCTCTTGCACATTTATTGATTTGTCCTATTTGTTTGTCATGTGATTACCTAAAAAAAATAATAATAATAATTTTATTTATAGAGTGCTATCCGAGTAATATTCTTCTAAGATTGCAGAAAAGGAGATAGTAGACAATAAAAGTATACAATGTTAGTAGAAAAAGTGAAAGGAAGGTCAGCATACTCATTCTAAGAAGGTTTTCTGAACTGTGCAGTAATGTGGAAAGTCTTTGAAATTTCTTCAATGCCTATTAAAAATGTGACAGTGTTGTGAATTGGCTCCCGGAACTGCTCACCTGGTCTTGCACAAATGATAGTTCTGTCTTTCACAGATTTTCTAAGACTTGAGGTATCACTCTACTGTATCCTCACTTTGGATCAGTGCATGGGGAGACAGCATCACATGTGCACTCGTGATTGTTGTTACATGTTTTAGTTTTGCATGTCCTTGACACATGCTATTGGGTTGCTTTGGGTGTGTTAAATATGGAGATGTTCGATGGAGCTCCTCGTCAGACATGCATCACTTCACACTTCAAACCAACATCAAACTGTACATCCAAAAGGTCTTACATTACGTATTTGTTCCTTAATTTTCCCTAACCTGCCGTTTCTATCCATTGATTCATCGGTTATTTTCCTCTGATTCCTACTTTTAACATTGATTGAAACTTTGGCTAAGATACCTATTTATGTTGCCTCACCACCTGCCGTGACCTACGGATCATCTTACTTTACTTGCTGTCTTGTATTCAATAAGTATATCACCTCAATAATTTGGGATGCCATTGCTTGGTGGGGATGTTAGTCTATTGCCAGTGTTTCTGTTTGTATTTAGATATTGGGCATGTGATGTCTGAACTGGTCTATGACTATATGCCAATATTGATTCTGCTACCTGAACTGACCCCTCCACGTACACTAATGCTGATTGTGTTCTGCATGAACTGATCTGTGGCTGTATAGCCATATAATAACAAATTAAAATTGCTCTTAATCACCGCTTCCTTCTCCTTCCTTCTCCTTTCACTAAAATAAAATCTGCAGTTAAGTCAAAGAAGGTTTGTTGTTTATGCATATAAGTACAGAAAAAAAAGCTCTGTAAAAAAATGATAAGTGAAATTGTTGCCATTTGGACTGAAATGTTTCTTAAGTCCACCAACTTCCTAGGATTTTACTAGCAATTATTTATATTCTCCAGAGTTTAACCTTGGGCATCACTAATGAAGTCCGTTGCTCACATCCACAGATCACTCAGAACAATATCAGTGTTTTACAACAGCTGCAATCAAAACTAAAGGGAAATAAAACGTTTAGAGGTGTCTCCCTAGGCTATGAAACAATGAGCTGATTTCTGAGACTCAACATTATCACAGGATGCTCGGTCTCCTAATCGAAAATTATAAACATCCACTGCAGTCCATAACTACTTCCTGGTCAATTAACTATTTAAAAACTTTCAAATTATTCTTTAATTGATAGAAAGATTTGACATGCTTTCAGAGGAAATGGTCCATTAGGAAACTCGAACTTTGTTAAAGTCTACAGTTTGTGCAGTTTACACTTAAATGATCAAGATGTTTTATACTAGTAACTATGCTTGAACCGAGTTATCCTGAGGAAGGCTATTTTCTGGGAGAAGAGCCAAGCAAAACTACCAGTGTAACTTTTTTTTCATGCAAATGAATACTATACACATCCTTTCCCATCCCATGATCAATCATGAAATTGGAGAGTCAAGAATAAATATTATTTATTTTCTATGCGATATAATTATGACAGCATGGATAAGGCAACAGACAAGTAATGTATTCATTGAAGAAATGCTTTGCAATTGAACTTGTGGTAAACCAAATGTAAGTTTTAAATTATACAGCGATGAGATGCATTTGCATCCCAATCTCGCATTTTTCTAGAATACGTGTAAAAGGATTCATGTGAACTGTGTATTATATAAAAAGAAATTACACTGAGGAGTTTGTAAGACATTACAATAAGAAAATGTCAACGAATTTATGAATGTTATCAGAACCAGAAGAGGCATTATTTCCCCTTAATATGCATTACAAATTATTGCATAACACATTATTTTTTAGGTTTTGCAGTTCCTATATATGTACATTGCTCCCAAGTGTCCCTATTTAGTAGGGCCAATCCCTATTTTAGGCTCCTCTGTCATTTTTTCTATTGCAATGTCTCTCTTTTCTTGGAGCTCTACATTGTTGGTGTGTCTGAATGTATAATAGAGCTCCACAGCAATAATATCCACAGTAATGTGTCTTTAAACTATAATACATGTGCTATTGTAAAACGCTGCGGAATAAGCTGGCACTATGTAAATACCAATAATAATAATAATAATAATGGGATTGTGATTAGAAATCAGTCTGTATAAATTAGATACATTGATTTTCTTATAAATTGTGATTTAGTTGCATAAATTGTAAGTAGTAAGTCACTTGTTCTCAGAATTTCTCAGAATCTCTCAGAAGTTTTTGCAAATTTAAACACACTTATAAAATTAATGTCAAGTGTGACGAGAGTCCGTTATCAAGCTTACTTATTTGGATGTAAAATGTTAATTTCCTTTTTCTATAATTCACAATTCCAAGCTTAGTGGATAAACAGATATGAAAGTCCTTTCTAGAACGCCTTCTAAATTTTCTGAATTTTATTTTTTTTCATGTGTCACGTAAATGATGAAAATCTCAAGCATCACAATCTCTACAGGTATAATAAACAAGGTGACATTCTATGTCAAATAGTAGTAATTCAAGACAGTGCAGGCAAATGTGAGTTATAGCATAAACTAGCACAAGTAAGGTTCTATTTCAATCCCAAAGAATTAAAATAAGTGAGCAACCCAATAAAAAAAATGAGTCAGAAAAGATTTAACTTGGACTGAAAGGAGAAGGTTAGACATAAATTAACTTTTGAAAAAAGAAAGAAGGTGTGACAAAACGCCTTTTGTCACAGGATTGTTAGGTGACATGCTGCCCTTTTCCCCTGGCTGTTGGAGGAGCCTGATTGCCAGCCTCCTTCCGCATGACTATGGCTCCTGGGAGATTGGGCCTTTTACAAACATTATTTAAGCCAATGGATTTATATTGTGCTGCTGCTGGCCCTTTAAGAACTGCATTGTAGATTATGGACTTGTATTGGACAATGCTGGCCCTTTAAGAACCGTCTGGGGACATATTGTGACTTTGTGTGACAATGCCCCTTTAAGACGGTGTCCCCAGTGTCCCCAGACTTAGTTAAAATATTTTGTTCCTGGCTTTCTCCCACTTGGTTCAGTAAATGGGGCTTACTGAACCAAGTACCACACAGGTGGACCACCCAGAAGTGGAAGTGTGCAGGCAATTTACCTTCCAGGCTGTGGGGTTACTGCAGGTTAATTGCCGACCACTGGGTGGCCGCAGTTCGTGCAAACGAACATGTGGCAGCAGCCATCTTTGTTCATTCGAACGAGGGCAGCAGTATGTGTAGCCAAATCCATGGAACTAAAATCGACTACACATTTCACCGAACACCGCTGACCCTTACCTTCTCCTGCACCGAACTTTCAGCTGCAGAGACTAAGTCCCGTTCGAAGATTTGAACGCTCGTTCGAATGGGACTTAGTCATTTTTCTACATGAAATTGACCGACCGCACAGCCCAAATCTATGGAACTGTTTTGGGCAGGAAAATGTGCTGGCTGTCGGTCATAAAGGACTTCCACCTAACTTTTTATGCACTGGGGGGATTTTGGTTATGTTTATATTTAAAGTATGCTGATTCTAAATATGTATGTTTTATGTGAATATGATGCATATTTTTTAAGTTGCAGTGCATGTATAAAAAGTGTATTTTTCCTGCCTGTGATAAATTACATTAACCCATTGTGTGCAGTAATTATATCACAGGCAGAGGGGAGGGGAGGGGGAGGGTTGTATGTTTGTGCTGGGTGTGTTTTACGGTTTTCCTGTATATGATTGGTTGTACTGTGTCCCACCCTTGCATGGGGACTTGCATAAAAGCCAGTGTATGGTCATTAAAAGTTCAGATCATCTTGGACCTTCATGAAGTTTTGGCTCATGTTTGGGGATTGGAGAACTACACTGTGGGGATTGCTATAATCACTATACTCTCCAGGGTATAATCACTAAGCTCTGCTAAGAGCTGGTTCTTGTTCCTGCTCTCTGGAATTCGGAGAGGTTGACCTACTGGAAGCTGAACCCTGGTCTTGGGTCCAGAGTGGGTGGAGACGGCGAGACCCCAACCAAGCTGCGGTGGTTCGTGGGGTCTGCAGTGGTTATAGTGTCTGGCGGAGTGCTTGGACTCTTCGGGAAGCACTAGGAGCATCCATAAACGGAAGGTATCCGGTCGGGGTGCCAGCGGTTCCGTTACAGAAGGCATTATCATTTTGGATATTATTTTATTACTGCACGTAAGTCTTTTTTTATTTTTTTCAAATGTGGATTTCAATAGCTATATTAACAAGAAAGCTGTCTATAGGCTATAAATCAAAGAGCCAACTCCATCGAAATCGACAATATTGTACTGGAAGTAGTGATTTTTTTATGGACTAAAGTCATGTGTTTATAGAGAGGTTCGAAGAGATAATTATGATCAGAAGCTTTTGTAGAAAATTCAATTCAAAAATCTGTTTTTTTTGTTTTGTTTTTAATGAAAAGAAACCTGTGAGTCAGCAAAGCCCTGATTATTCCTTTTTTACAACGTTTAATGTGAAGAATAGAATTAAGAATGAAACATTCTGCAAAAGCACTGAAGTGAAGTGTCATTCAGGCAGATCTAATTTTGCTGCCAGTTATTCTTGAAAAAAACAAATGTGATATTTAGACATGCATTGGAAAATAGGGAAAGCATTGGATTGGCTGAAATTGGCAAGGAGGCGGGATGGGGTGTGGCCAAACATTGACTTGGCCAATCAGCTTCTCCTCATAGAGATGCAAAGGGTGGTGTGGCGAAACCGACCTCGCCACGTGTCCTTGGAGGGGGCTGATTGCCCGCCTCTTGCCTTTGGACTATGGACCAGACTTTATGGGAATGTGATACCCCAGATAGCCATACCATGGAGCCTATTCATATAATGAAAGACTATGGGAAAGACTTTAGCTCCATGGCAATTGTACTGTGTGAGTAGGATCTGCGCGCTATTCGGTAGTTTTGTGCGTGCAGATCCCAGCTATCTGGGGATAGGTGAAATGTCTGTGTGTTATGTGTAAATGTGACTTTATGTATTTTAAAGTGTTTTATGTTGTTTTGCAACCATGTGGTTAATGGAGTCTGCCTTTAGTCCTGGGTAATTGGATTACTTCTCCAATTAACTCCAGGGCAGAAGGGAGGAAACCAGGGTGCATTGTGGGGATGTTTTTCTGCCAGCCAGAAAGGAACAAAAGATACTTTTAGTAACTTTTGAACCCCTGGTCGGATTCATGCCATTTTTTAATATGTTGTTCCCCTGAATGGATTGATTGTGGATATGTATTTTTATGTGAATGTGATGTATGGTTTTAAAGTTATGAAAGTTGTGTAAAAGTATATTTTACACTGTATGCATAATGGGATTATGTGTCACACTAAGGGGAGGGGATGTGTGGGAGGTAACATCTATGTCATTGGTTCTTTTATGCCTCCCCCTGGGTGTGGCCTGTATGTGTGAGTTGGAAATAAAAGCCAGGCTGGATGAGCCAGTCCAGAGTTCCTGTTTTACCCTCAAAGTGATGTGTCGTCTCATTATTGGGGGAAGGATTTAATGTATGCTGTTCCAGTTGACTGCTAGGAGTACAAGCCTATTCGTATGGTTCCTATTCAATGGTCTACAGCATTCATACGCTTGGGAGAATTTAAAGGTTTCTCGGATTCGGTCATTGTGGTGTCTGCCAGAGTGCTTGGAGTCCTCAGGAAGCGCTAGGAGCATCCATTAACGGAGGTACCAAGTCGGGGTGCCAGGTGATCCGTTACATTGGTGGCAAGCGGTGGGATGGCGTCCTAGTGCGAGGAGAAGCAGCTCAGAGACACTGGTAACGTTTGGAATTACAAATTGAGGGCAACGCTAGTATCCGTACAGCGCCCCTGGCTACAGCAGGATGGAATCAGCTAGTTTTTGGACAGCGTTCCATGATGAGGAGGAGGAGGCGGCCGCGGACTACAGGGATGCAGACAGAAAGGAAGTCTGGTATGATGCCCTGGAAGACGCCCAGTGGCGGCGAGGTGAGAGTCTCCCCAGTGATGAGCAGCGGCTACAGAAGCGTGTGGCGATGCGCATGTATCTATTGGGAGAGCAGCCCCTGGATGAGTGGGTGACAAGACTAGAGACCCTGGTATGGCGAGAGATCTGGCTAGACAACGCATACCAGGCCCTCTGGTGGCATACCATTCGACTTACCCCCTGGACGGCCGAGCACGACTTACCGGAGGGGGATGATTATGATGGCCCGGGTTTATTATGGGATGCCTTGGAGGACGACATTGATCTTGGCAGCACGGAGGGGTCTAGGTTTTGGGACATCTACGACTACCGGATGGGCATGTATGTCTGGGCTGACGAATGCGAGGTGAGCAAAGACATGACCCACCTGGTAACAAGGGAGTGGGAGCTGGAGCAGGACTACCAACACCTGCTCAGCTTCGTGCAGCTCCAACCTACCCGACAAGCAGAACCAGACCTCATAGACTGGTCCTGGAGAGACCCACAGATGGCAGGTGGAGATGGGATCGAGGTCTCTCTACTGGCCCTACAGGGATGCTGGGCAGTCGGCCCAGATCCCCAGCGGCAGGTTACAGTTCAGAGAGAGGAGCTTGTTACACCCTCTCTCCAGCGGCAGCCTAACCCACCAAGGGGAGACCGTAAGCCCCACACCAGCGCAGATGGGACCGTGGTCTCTGCGCCCAAGTTACAGGGAGCTGAAGGAGCCGTCCTCCCTCCCCAGCGGCAGTGTGATTTGTTGGGAATTGGGAGCCCGGTCTCCATTCCCCAGCGGCAGAGTATCCAGCAGGGAATAGAGAGCCCATTCCCCTTTCCCCCACAGCAGGACTCTGTGCTGGGAGGAGAGACAGTCGGTCTCCCTCCGCAGAGACGGGAAGTATGCATGGGAGAGGAGATTGTTACCACCTCTCCCCAGCGGCGGATCATTAATGTACAGGGAATAGAGAGCCCAGTCTCCATTCCCCAGCGGCAGAGTGTTCTAATGGGAGAGGAGCTGGTTACCACCTCTCCCCAGCGGCAGCTTAATGTACCAGGGGGAGACTGTAAGCCCCACACCTGTGCAGATGGGACCGTGGTCTCTGCACTTCCAGCACAGGGGGTAGGGACGGTCGGTCCTGCCCCCCCACAACAGGGCTGTTTAGCCAAAGGGGAGACAGTCTGTCTCCAGCAGCAGAGCTGTGTAACTAAAGGGGAGACAGTCGGTCTCCAGCAGCAGAGCGGTGTAACTCAAGGGGAGACAGTCGGTCTCCAGCAGCAGAGCGGTGTAACTCAAGGGGAGACAGTCGGTCTCCAGCAGCAGAGCGGTGTATTTAAAGGGGAGACAGTCGGTCTCCAGCAACCAGGCTCCAACCAGACTACTCCCGTGGTAGTGCTGGCAACAGGACAGAGTACCGCTGGTCTCTGCCCCCTCAGCAACCTACCAAGGCAGCCTACCAGTCCCCCACACAGCCGTGGTGAGGCACCTGAACCTGGACAAGATTCTCCCTCACCCAGGTGTAGTAACTGTTTATTGTGGGTGGGCTGCTCTGCTGTTTCTGTCTTGTGGGTGGGCTGCTGGACTAACAAGGGCACTGACCGGCAGGAGGTCAAGTACCCTGTTAGTCTGGGGGGTAAAGGGGAGAAGTGTGGCGAAACCGACCTCGCCACGTGTCCTTGGAGGGGGCTGATTGCCCGCCTCTTGCCTTTGGACTATGGACCAGACTTTATGGGAATGTGATACCCCAGATAGCCATACCATGGAGCCTATTCATATAATGAAAGACTATGGGAAAGACTTTAGCTCCATGGCAATTGTACTGTGTGAGTAGGATCTGCGCGCTATTCGGTAGTTTTGTGCGTGCAGATCCCAGCTATCTGGGGATAGGTGAAATGTCTGTGTGTTATGTGTAAATGTGACTTTATGTATTTTAAAGTGTTTTATGTTGTTTTGCAACCATGTGGTTAATGGAGTCTGCCTTTAGTCCTGGGTAATTGGATTACTTCTCCAATTAACTCCAGGGCAGAAGGGAGGAAACCAGGGTGCATTGTGGGGATGTTTTTCTGCCAGCCAGAAAGGAACAAAAGATACTTTTAGTAACTTTTGAACCCCTGGTCGGATTCATGCCATTTTTTAATATGTTGTTCCCCTGAATGGATTGATTGTGGATATGTATTTTTATGTGAATGTGATGTATGGTTTTAAAGTTATGAAAGTTGTGTAAAAGTATATTTTACACTGTATGCATAATGGGATTATGTGTCACACTAAGGGGAGGGGATGTGTGGGAGGTAACATCTATGTCATTGGTTCTTTTATGCCTCCCCCTGGGTGTGGCCTGTATGTGTGAGTTGGAAATAAAAGCCAGGCTGGATGAGCCAGTCCAGAGTTCCTGTTTTACCCTCAAAGTGATGTGTCGTCTCATTATTGGGGGAAGGATTTAATGTATGCTGTTCCAGTTGACTGCTAGGAGTACAAGCCTATTCGTATGGTTCCTATTCAATGGTCTACAGCATTCATACGCTTGGGAGAATTTAAAGGTTTCTCGGATTCGGTGATTGTGGTGTCTGCCAGAGTGCTTGGAGTCCTCAGGAAGCGCTAGGAGCATCCATTAACGGAGGTACCAAGTCGGGGTGCCAGGTGATCCGTTACAGGTGGAGACACTGAATGTCAGTGCTGCACACTGTACAGCACTGCCCCAGAAAGCACCTCCAGTAGCCACCTGAGGAGTGGCCATTGGAGGTATCCCTAGGCTGTAATGTAAACACTGCATTTTCTCTGAAAAGGCAGTGTTTCCCTGAAAAGGCAGTGTTTACATAGAAATGGCTGCAGGAAATAATTATAATCACAATAACAAATACATTAAGCTGTAGTTGTTCTGGTGACTATAGTGACCCTTTAACTAAAAGAGTTACTGCAGGGGGCGGTCGCATGCCTGTGGAGCTCCGTCGGATGAGTGAATAAATCTACTCACCTGGGATTTTTACGGTCCACAAACTGTACCGCACATATCAGGAGGTGTCTACTGGAAGATGGGGCAAAAAAACAAAAAGCAGAGAACAGACCATTCCGTGTTTTCTGCCGACATTGAGGAGCTATTTCGGAGACCGCATGATGTGATCTAGATGATTTCTCTGACGCCTCGGAGGAACTTCCCCTGCACAACACAGACGACCTGAGCTATCAGGGACCCCCTAAATCACCTGTGGCTGAAAGTACACCACTCCCTGTAACCACAGAGATCCTTACAAGTCTTCTGGCTAACCTCCGCAGACACCTCTCAGCCGATATCTCTCAAGTGAGGAAGGATGTCAGGGGCTTCACGTTGTGACTAACACTAATTGAACAAACTACTCTGACACATACTGCACTTATTTAGATCTGCAGAGACAGGTGAGGGATCTCACTGCTGCCCAGACCACCTTTGATAACCATCTGGTGGCCATGGAGGATTAGAGGGGGTGGAAACACCTGAAGATGAGGGGCATAGCTGAGGGCATCACTATGGCAGAGATTCTGCACTTCCTAAGAAGGCTGTTTATGGCCCTACTGCCTCCAAAACCAGCAAGGGACATTCAACTAGACAGCATGTTCCACCTGCCCACTCTTCAGTCCACCAAGACCCTGACGTCAGGAGACGTACTAGTGAAATTTAAAAACAGGCAAGATAAGGCAGCCATCTTGAATGCCCCAAGAGAGAAGACGCCGTATAAATTCGAACAGATGGAACTCACCTTCTACACTGATATCCCCTGCTCAACCTTACAGTGGAGAAAATCACTCAGGCCTCTCACTACAATGCTCGCATCTCATGGGATGAAGTAGTACTGGGGTGCCTGGGGTGCCTCCTGTACACTGGTTTTCCAACACTGGCGCTGAACACCGGGTGACTGACTCCTCTGAAATGGACGCTGTCCTGTCCTCCCAAATTCTCTACCCAAGGCCGCTGTTTGGGATCCAGCTAACATTGTACCATTTACTCCTGCTTCAAGTGGAGCGACAAACGTGGCAGTTATCTGAACTGTGCAACTTTTAGGTTGAGACTTGTCCCGGTTCTATGTTCTACTTTTATTTTTAGTTTAAACCTGCCCTAGATGTTCTGTAGCACCGCACCAAACACCTTCCTGCTTACAATGACACGACTAAGCAGCCTATTCAGGCTGTCAGACCAGACCCAATTGCCTCCTTCATTACTGCCAATTAACCCCCCCCAGTTCCAATCATCCAACTAGGTCTTATACCCATACAGTGAGCTGTTTCACCTATCCACATAAGTTACCCCACTATATTGTCTGCTCTTTATATCTCTAACTGGTTTGCTCATATTATAACCCATATTATCTTAGGGCGCACTGGCCCAGGGGTGCAAATATCCGTGTGGCCGTCAGGAGGGAAGCGCACAGCGCCCCCTCCTATCGGTCACTTCTCGTAGTGTGGCCGAGCGCCAAAAACCCTTCCAACCTGCCTTCATTCTGCAGTGTCATGAACTGTGTGCAGGGGGTGGGGATATGAACACGTCATATCTCTGCTCCCCCTGTAGCACACAGCGCAGCTGTGTGCCCTTTCTTACTGGCATGGGAGGACTACTTACCAAGAAGACTGGAGTGCAAGATTAGAAAAAAGCAGAGAGGAGGGGGGCTGGGCTGGGCAGGGCCAGCTCCTCCAACTCCCAAATACCTCAGGCAGTACTCTGAATCCCAGGTAAGCCACCCTCCTGAACCCACAAGGTAGGAAACAGAAGGGTGGCAAGAAAAGTGTATATTTTGACCAGCATGTGTGTATGTGTGTCTTTATGTCTGTGTGTGTCTGTCAGCATGTCTGTGTGTGTATCTGTATGTCCGTCAGTGTGTCTGTGTGTGTATGTCTGTCAGTGTGTTTGTCTGTATCTCTGTCTGTGTGTGTCTGTCAGTGTATGTGTGTGTATCTGTATGTCTGTCAATATGTATGTGTGTGTCTGTATATCTATTAGTGTGTATGTCAGTGTGTGTATACATCTGCATGTCTGTCAGTGTGTCTGTATGTCAGTGTGTGTTTATCTGTATGTCTGTTAGTGTTATCTGTGTGTCTGCATTTGTATATGTGTTACTGGGTGTCTATTGGAATAAACCAATAGTATGGACAGGACTCAGTGGAAATGGAAATAAAATACGTAATGGCAATTGCGTTCCACTGCGGCTCCGGATGCGTTCCAGTATGCTGCTTCAGGGATCGATTGCACTATGCCGCCTAACGCGTTTCATGATCGACGATCACTCTGATGAAGTGATCGTCGATCATGAAACGCGTTAGGCGGCATGCAGCGGAGATACAGTGTTACAGCAGCTCGAGGAGGTCAGGACTCACTCTTATCCGGCCGGCAAGAAAGCGACTAGCCCCTGGATCCCCGGTCTGTTAAACCTGATTTCCATTGTTTGTTTCATTGGGACTTTTGCTTTTTTTATATAGTCTTTTATATTGATGTGTGCTTTGTTGACAGGTTTTATTTGTACTAATAAATATTACTCTTTTGGTACACTGTCTGCCGCACTCTGTAATTGACATAGGAATTTTAACCCCTTCTTTGGATGCCAATATTTTTTATTCGAGTTTTTATATGCTTATTCCTATATAAGGTGTAGAACCATTACTATAATATACATTTCAGCTAGTTCTGGATTCCCCCTACCGAATATTGTGGGAGGTAGGACCTCACTAGCTGATACATGCTCAATTGATATTATCTATCCATTTTTTAATTGCCATTACGTATTTTATTTCCTTTTCTACTGAGTCCTGTCCATACTATTGGTTTATTCCAATAGACACCCAGTAATTTCTATTCTAACCCCAGGTGGTGTATTTTTTGGGACAGTGATACAGTGGTGGTGGTGGTCATTTTTTGGTCTCTAACTTCATGTAAGGAGGTGATTATACCATTTACTGGTACTTACCCACCATACAGCCACTAATTTGTATATGTGTGTCTGTCTATCTCAATGTGTACATTTGTATCTGCATGTGTGTCAGAGTGTGTATCTTCGTGTATGTGTGTGTGTGGCAGTGTATGTGCATATGTGCATACATCTCAGCATTCAAATGCGAACACTACACACAAATACACACCTGCATACAAACGTCAACACCACATACCAACCACCACATTCAAATGTCAACACTACATACAAACACAATCTGTATTAGAAACCAAAATTATGTATAAACACACCCCTGCATTCAAAAACCAACACTACACATAAATGCATGCTTGTATTCAAACGCAAACACCACATACAAACACACCCCTACATTCACACAAACATACTCCATACAAAACCATGCTTACATTTAAACACACAAATACTGCTCAGTGCTAAATACAATCATGCAAGCATGGGTAATCGGTAGAGCTCCAGCTTTAAAAGCATTGTTGAAGTTGCACGACAGGTGGGGATCTATATTTTAGCTACCCTGTGTACATACACAGACAGTCATACAAAGTCATACAGCCTGTATGTCTCTGTATGACTGTCTGTGTATGTATGTCTCTGTATCACTGTGTATGTATGTCTTTATATGCCTATCTGCATGTCTCTTTATGTCTGTGTATGTATGTCTCTGTATCACTGTGTATGTATGTCTCTATATGCCTATCTGTATGTCTCTTTATGTCTGTGTCTGTATTTCTCTGTGTGCCTGTGTCTGTATGAATGTATGTATGTGTGTGTTTGTATTAGGGATCGACCGATTATCGGTCTGGACGGTATTATCGGCCGATATTCTGTATTTTCAGCAATATCGCTATCGGCCAATCAAGATACCAATATTGCCGATAATGCAGACCAGGGCTGCCATCAGGGCCCTGGGGAGCCCGGGGCAGTCCTGGGGAGTCCGCAGCACACTCTTACTTACCTTGCAAGCAGCTCCCTTCAGCTCCCCTGTCTAACTCTCGCGAGTCCCACAGTGGTCAGAGCGTTGCCACGGGTTACCATGGCAATTCTCCATGCGGCACGCAGGCCACAAGAATTAGACAGGGGAGCTGCGGGGAAGAGAAGTAAGAGTGTGCTGTGGGCCCCCAAGACCGTTGCGGGATGCCCAGGGAATGCCATATCCCTCCTCCCTGGCCAGGTAAAAAGCAGGGAGGGGGAACTAAAACAAAATATTAAAAAAAAATAAAAGTTAGAAACACACACCCAGAATTCATTATATACACACTACACAAACACATACTGCATTCAATATATACACACTACACAAACACACACACTGCATCCACTACACAAACATACACTGCATCCACTACACAAACACACACACACTGCATACACAAATCAAATACTCTCACTGAATTAACTACACACACATATATTCTTGAAAACAAAAAAATCTGACTGGCATGTATATTTTGTGCATTTACCTTAATAAAAAAAAAGATTTGCAAAAAAAATAAATAAATAATAAACATATTTAGTTAACAGTGGATTTTTCCAAATGGTAAATGTACAGAATATCGGTATCGGTAAGTTATCGGCTATCGGCCTGAAAGTTCACAGATTATCGGAATCGGTTCTAAAAAATCAATATCGGTCGATCCCTAGTTTGTATGACAGCTGGTATGCGTAGTTTGTATGACAGTGTACCTGTATGTGTAGATTGTGTTACTGTGTTTGTTTGATTGTGTGCCTTTTATGACTGTGTGTCTGCATATCTTTGTGACTGTGTGCCTGAATAGCTATGTCTGTGTGCTTGTATGGTTGTATATTTGTGCATATATGTATTTTTGCCTGTATGTACGTCTATATGGGAGAAAGATAGGTAGGGGCTGAGGGGGAGAAGTAGTGATAAATAGGGGCTGGTGGGAAGAAAGACATAAAGGGGCTGGTGGGGAAGTAAGAAATACATAAGATGGGATATAAGAGACACACTGTGGCGAAACCAACCTCGCCACTGGGCCCTGGATAAGCCTGTTTGCCCGCCTCCTACCTGCTGACTATGGCCCCTGGGTTATTTGGGGCATATTGTATTTTATTGTGCGACTGCTGGCCCTTTAAGCACAGTGAATGGTATTTTATTGTACTGCTGCTGGCCCTTTAAGAACTGTCTGGGGACATGTTGAGACTTTGGGTAACAATATCCTTTAAGACTATGGCCCCTGAAAACGTATGGACTTTTATTCGGTGTGTATGGCCCTTTAAGAACCGTCTGGGGACATATTGTGACTTTGCTGAACAATACCCCTTTAAGACTATGTCCCCAGACCTGTAAAATAACTTGCCCCTGGCTTTCTCCCTCTTGGTTCAGTAAATAGGGCTTACTGAACCAAGTACCACACAGGCGGACCACCCAGAAGTTAAAGTGTGCAGGCAATTTACCTCCCAGGCTGTGAGGTTACTGCAGGTTAATTGCACGTGGCGGCGGCCATCTTTGTTCAGTCGAATGCGGTCAGCGGTGTATGCTAAAGATTCTGTGGAACTGAAATCGGCTACACATTTTACCGAACACCGCTGACCCTTACCTTCTCCTACACTTCGTTTTTCAGCTCCAGAGACCCGTTCGAAATGGGACTTAGTCGTTTTTTCGCATGAAATTGACCGACCGCACAGCCCAAATCTATGGAACTGTTTTGGGCAGGAAATTGTGCTTGCGGTCGGTCATAAAGGACTTCCAGCTAACTTTTGATCCACTGGAGGGATTTGCCTGATTTTTGGAAGGGTGTATGTTTAAAGTGTGCTGATTCTAAATATGTAGTTTTTAGGAAGATTGGATGTATGGATTTAAAGTTATAGCACATGTATAAAAACTGTAGTTTTCCTGGCTGTATAATTATGTTAACTGGTTATCTGAGGGGAGGGTAATTATGTTAACTGGTTATCTGAGGGGAGGGGATGTGTGGGTTGTACCATGTATGTGATTGGTTATTTTATGCCTCCCCCTGGGTGTGGCCTGTAAGTGTACAAGTGTAATAAAAGCCAGGCTGGATGAGCCAGTCGAGAGTTCCTGTTTAACCCTCAAAGTGAAGTGTCGTCTCACTATTGGGGGAGGATTTATTGTATGCTGTTCCAGTTTGACTGCTAGGATTGAAAACCTATTTGTATGGTTCCTATTCAACTGTCTACAGCATTCATATGCTTGAGAGTATTCATATGCTTCTCCGATTTGGTGATTGTGGTGTCTGCCAGAGTGCTTGGAGTCCTCAGGAAGCGCTAGGAGCATCCTTTAACGGAGGTACCCAGTCGGGGTGCCAGGCGATCCGTTACATTGGTGGCAAGCGGTGGGATGGCGTCCTAGTGTGAGGTAAAGCAGCTCAGAGACACTGTTTGGATTTACAAATTGAGGGCAACGCTAGCAGTCGTGCAGCGCCCCTGGGAGCAGACAAGTATGGAAGGTTCTGGCTCTGGAGATGATTGGCTGGCCGAAGTGAGACAGCGAGTGGCCGAGTATGGGGATGATATACCCATGGAGACACACCGGGTGATCTGGAACCAGGTCATGGCCGAGCGAAACACAAGGCTGGACCGAGAATTCCGGTTGGCAAAAGAGAGGAAGTATGCTCAGCAGCAGGAGCGTTACAGCAGCCGGGTAGAGGCTGCATCCGAGGAGGTTAGCCGTCTTTCCCTGAGGCGGCGGGAGGAACCCGAAGTGGGGGTCCTAATAGACTGGTCCTGTGAGGAACCACAACAGGCAGGTAGAGATGGGACCAAGGTCTCTCCACCGGGCCCACTGGGATGCTGGGCAGCCGGCCCAGATCCCCAGCAGCAGCCAGAGTTGCCAGGTGGGGAAGCAGGTGGCCCTTACTCACAAATGTTGAGGGGCCTCACGGATTGGTCCTGGGAAGACCCACAGATGGCAGGTGGAGATGGGACTGCGGTCTCTCTACCGGCCCTACAGGGATGCTGGGCAGTCAGCCCAGATCCCCAGCGGCAGTGTGCGTTACAGGGAGCTGAAGGTGCCGTTCTTGCTCCCCAGCGGCAGTCTACGGTTCAGGGAGAGGAGCCTGTTATCTCCTCTCCCCAGCGGCTGAAGGTGTGTAAGGGAGAGGAGTTTGTTATTCCCTCTCCCCAGCGTCAGCGCAGCTCACCAAGGGGAGACAGTAAGCCCCTCACCAGCGCAGATGGGACCGTGGTCTCTGCGCCCTGCCTAGAGGGAGTACAGAGGGTCAGCCCTGCTCCCCAGCAGCTGAAAGTGTGTAAGGGAGAGGAGTTGGTTACCCCCTCTCCCCAGCGGCAGCTTAGCACACCAAGGGGAGACAGTAAGCCCCACACCAGCGCAGATGGGACCGTGGTCTCTGCGCCCAAGTTACAGGGAGCTGAAGGGGCCGTCCCCCCTCCCCAGCGGCAGTGTGATTTGTTGGGAATAGAGAGCCCAGCCTCCTTGCCCCAACAGCAGGACTCTGTGTTGGGAGGAGAGACAGTCGGTCTCCCTCCGCAGAGACTAGAAGTATGTATGGGAGAGGAGATTGTTACCACCTCTCCCCAGCGGCAGATTATTAATGTACAGGGAATAGAGAGCCCAGTCTCCATTCCCCAGCAGCAGATTGTTCTAATGGGAGAGGAGCTGGTTACCACCTCTCCCCAGCGGCAGCTTAATGTACCAGGGGGAGACTGTAAGCCCCACAACTGTGCAGATGGGACCGTGGTCTCTGCACCTACAGCACAGGGTGTAAGGACAGTCAGTCCTGTCCCCCAGCAACAAGGCTGCTTAGCCAAAGGGGAGACAGTCGGTCTCCCCCTCCAACAGCGGAGCTATGTATCCAAAGGGGAGACAGTCGGTCTCCCCCTCTGGCAGCATAGCGGTGCATCTAAAGGGGAGACAGTCGGTCTCCAGCAGCAGAGCTGTGCATCTAAAGGGGAGACAGTCGGTCTCCAGCAACCAGGCTCCAACCAGACTACTCCCGGGGTAGTGCTGGCACCAGAGCAGAGTACCGCTGGGCTCTGCCCACTCAGCAACCCACCAAAACAGCCTACCAGTCCCCCACACAGCCATGGTGAGGCACCTGGACCTGGACAAGTTTTTCTCTTACTCAGGTGTAGTAACCATTTATTGTGGGTGGGCTGTACTGCTGTTTCTGTTTTGTGGGTGGGCTGCGGGACTAACAAGGGCACTGACCGGCAGGAGGTCAGATACCCTGTTAGTCTGTTTGGAAAAGGGGAGAAATGTGGCGAAACCAACCTCGCCACTGGGCCCTGGAGAAGCCTGTTTGCCCGCCTCCTACCTGCTGACTATGGCCCCATGGTTATTTGGGGCATATTGTATTTTATTGTGCGACTGCTGGCCCTTTAAGCACAGTGAATGGTATTTTATTGTACTGCTGCTGGCCCTTTAAGAACTGTCTGGGGACATGTTGAGACTTTGGGTAACAATACCCTTTAAGACTATGGCCCCTGAAAACGTATGGACTTTTATTCGGTGTGTATGGCCCTTTAAGAACTGTCTGGGGACATATTGTGACTTTGCTGAACAATACCCCTTTAAGACTATGTCCCCAGACCTGTAAAATAACTTGCCCCTGGCTTTCTCCCTCTTGGTTCAGTAAATAGGGCTTACTGAACCAAGTACCACACAGGCGGACCACCCAGAAGTTAAAGTGTGCAGGCAATTTACCTCCCAGGCTGTGAGGTTACTGCAGGTTAATTGCACGTGGCGGCGGCCATCTTTGTTCAGTCGAATGCGGTCAGCGGTGTATGCTAAAGATTCTGTGGAACTGAAATCGGCTACACATTTTACCGAACACCGCTGACCCTTACCTTCTCCTACACTTCGTTTTTCAGCTCCAGAGACCCGTTCGAAATGGGACTTAGTCGTTTTTTCGCATGAAATTGACCGACTGCACAGCCCAAATGTATGGAACTGTTTTGGGCAGGAAATTGTGCTTGCGGTCGGTCATAAAGGACTTCCAGCTAACTTTTGATCCACTGGAGGGATTTGTCTGATTTTTGGAAGGGTGTATGATTAAAGTGTGCTGATTCTAAATGTATTGGATGTATGGATTTAAAGTTATAGCACATGTATAAAAACTGTAGTTTTCCTGGCTGTATAATTATGTTAACTGGTTATCTGAGGGGAGGGGATGTGTGGGTTGTACCATGTATGTGATTGGTTATTTTATGCCTCCCCCTGGGTGTGGCCTGTAAGTGTACAAGTGTAATAAAAGCCAGGCTGGATGAGCCAGTCGAGAGTTCCTGTTTAACCCTCAAAGTGAAGTGTCGTCTCATTATTGGGGGAGGATTTATTGTATGCTGTTCCAGTTTGACTGCTAGGATTGAAAACCTATTCGTATGGTTCCTATTCAACTGTCTACAGCATTCATATGCTTGAGAGTATTCATAGGCTTCTCCGATTTGGTGATTGTGGTGTCTGCCAGAGTGCTTGGAGTCCTCAGGAAGCGCTAGGAGCATCCTTTAACGGAGGTACCCAGTCGGGGTGCCAGGCGATCCGTTACACACACTAAAGGGTGGTGTTAGGCACAAAGGGGCAAAAGGGGTAAGACATTCAAGATAGGGGATTTGAAACACCAATGGGGTAAGAAATTCAAAAGGGGGGCAACGAGACACAGAGGTGAAGATGCATTTTTTCTGGGGGGGTGGAAAAATGCATCTTCGCCTGTGTAGTAAAAAAAATCCTTGCACCAGCCCTGCCTATAGGTTTTGCTAATCGTTTATATTGTTGTAATCCAAAAAATAAAAATGCAATAAATGACCCTTTGTTCACATATTGATTTCGCTGTGTTGTCTCCTCACTCATATATGTCTAAGCAAAAAAAAAAAAGAGTTACTCCAAATATCATGACGACTTCTGCTGTTAGAAGTGGTTATGGTGGTAGGAGTCAGTGTGTGGAATATTTCAGCTTAAAACACTACACATACTGAGATATTTGCTCTTGTGTGCCTAACCGTGTTCCGGACTGCCAAGTATCAATTCTGTGCAAAACTTACGTTTGTCATTAGCATGCAAGTGGAAACTTGTTCTTCCCTCCCTCCACCAAACAGTCCTTCCTATCTCCTGTACTGAATTTTTTATTTTTTTTAAATGCCTTCGCCTGTCCACCTGTTCCCTCTGTATGGGTCAGGAATATTGCAGTTTTTTAGGCATTTAAAGCAGTTTATTTGAAACAAATTTTACTACTTTCTTATATTTTTTTATCCTCAATTAGAGTTGTTAGTATTTTTTTTCCAAAGTGTTACGAAGCTGTGTGTGTTTCTTACACAGTGTTTATGCTGTGATCTACTATGGTTCTTTTTAAAACACCTTTAAAATGGGTACTCTGCGTACATCTGTTTTATAACATATACATGGCTTTTATCACCGATGATCGTGAAACTATCAATGAAAATAGTGCAATAGGAATCATCAATTGTATTTTCTGAAATGTTCCCAGGAGAGGTAGGTGTCATGGTAACAGCTTAGGTTAGTGATACACAAAACAGCACCACTGATATTACTTAGACCAATTGAGGCAGTCAAAACTGTGACTAGAATTATTATTATATTTTTTAATTTTTGAAAATTTTCTAAACGTATCTGAAGCAGGAGATGACAACTTCTCACATCAAAACAATTGGAATAAGGAGACAGTGCACCCACCATGGCAGTTTAGTCACTAGACCTCCTATTAAACCTCCAACGAATCTTTGCTACTTACTCTCTGTGTTATTCCCTAAAATGGGAATTGCCCGGAAGCAAAACATTAATTCAAGTGAATTTTAAATATTCAAATTCTCACTTTTATGAATAGTCATGTGTATTTTTGGATGGTATATTTTTGTGGTAGTTGTATTTCACTAACAGTAGGTCCAAACCTTAGCAAAGTTATATGTACTTATATAACTGTATATTTCCCTAGAACAGTTTCCTTTCAATCATATCTCCCCCACTCAATACTTAATATATGTAAAGATTGTATTTAAATCAGGCAATAAGCACATGCAAGGGGTGTATGTATTTCTGTATTCGAGTATGAAATGGTACAGTTCAGTTTGTGGGGTTTTCGGTCATTTTCCACTGGGTAACATCTGATTGCCTACCAGCGAGTTATAATCTTTATTGTCAAGTTGTGTAAAATCCCTCAAACTCTTGTTCAGATTATTAGAATTATAATGAAAAACACTCCCTGCTTCTCAAGTCTTAACTCAAACTCCATGTAGTAATAGAGACTTCAAGCATTTTAAATAAAATCTAGGCTATTTTTATTCAAGCATGTTTGAAAAATGTGTCATGTATCAGGCCTATAAGTTCGAGCTACATGTTTCTTCTAATCAAAGTAACACAGATAACCCCTTGTTTGTGTGTGTGCCACTTGTGAGTGATAGTCATTTATAAATCTTACAATAATAACATTTATACAGTTCTTTGAACTATGTATACGTTCAGGAAATGTTGTTTTCTTAGGCTCTTCAGTGGTTCAGTGAGGTCAGTAAAAAGTGTGTTTCTGATTTCCATCTTAAAATATGCTTCACACCAACAAAGCTACAAGCTACAGAGTAATCTCTGAGCTGGACTTTACAGATTTAGAATTTGGTCTTTTAGACAGAGATTGTGCTCAATATTAGATTTCTCCAGAATCGTCCTGAAGGGTTTATTCTACAACCAGCTAAAAAGGGTAAAAAGAAAAAAAAAAAAACAACACACTTTTGACCAAAATAGCAAACGTAGTCAAATTAACCAACCAATATGTTTAATGCAATTTTTCAGTTGTCTACAAATTCCCATTTCCTAAAAGCCCCCTTCAAAAATTAAATACAAATATCATATCTTTTTTTAAATTGTAAAAAAAAAAAAAAGTGCAGGAGACTGGTAAGTCTAGGTTTATTTCTTGAGACCAAAATGACAAAATGGATAATGGGGGCAGGGCATGACTGGCATTTTGGACGAACTTGTCATGAGTGGGCTCCGGACTCTCACATAGGTATTAGAGGTTTTCTGGTTCAAACTATGCTTCAGGTGGACATTTGAGCATCTATAGTCTGCACTGAGCTCAATATCAGAGATATTTAATCACTCTAAGTGTGCACGTTCCTGGAGAACCAGCCAGTTGATTTGCGGCCTGGTGATCCCTGAGGAGGGAAGAGGTGGTCGATTTCACATTCCAGAGTGATTCAAGCTGTCCATATTGCTAACTGGTGCCCCATTTCTCCCTCTTACTTTAGACGCTTGCCCGCTGTCTGTATATTCCGGGGGCCTCCTGGATAGTTAGTTCAGTTGATTACACAACTGGTCCTTTTCATCTATTCCTTACACGCATGTAGGGAGTATAACAAAGTGGGATAAATTCTGGGAAAGGGGGCACGGGGAGCGCGGCAGCACGCCTCTACTTCGGGGCCCGCCACCCCGGGTGGCCCTAAAACCCTCTACAACTAATTTTTATCAATGTATTTTATATATGTCTATACCTTCCTTCTACACCTGTACTAGTCTATATGTGTTTTAGATCAATATTAAAGGCAAATTTGCAAATCTCCCATAACATAAATCACAAATACATTTTTTTAAAATATATAAATAGATTATCCAAGACCTGATATAATATAATAATATAGAATTCAATTCTATTTACACATATTCCAAATATATATATAAGTTATTATTCTCTTTTTTTTAACTACTTTGTGCTATTTCAGCATTTAAGTGCATCATGAAAACTTTCACCTTGTACATGCTGTTGGAGTCCTGATCAAACCTTTTTTACATTATTTCATGTCCTTCCTTCATCCCTTCTTCTCCTCTGCCATTCCTCCCTCGTATGGAGATGAAAATCAGTGAAGGTTGTCCAAGGATTTTCTGTATTATAATGTATAGGGGAAAAAAATCATCTCAAGCACAAAAATACACATATGGTGGTGGATCACATTTTTGAGAAGGAATACAAAAACAGGACATTAATAAGTACCATAAGAATATGTTAAGCTAGGTTTTATTTATTTTTTAGCTATATATTACGTTAAATGGCTGGTAAACTGACCCTGGAGATTCTTCAACGTTTAATGTTACCAAAACACTCAACATATTCTCTTGTTGCTTTACTTCAGCATTTTAATAGAGAGCCTCACTAAATTAGTCTACTGGATGACCATTTGTATGTCATTTGATTAAATTTTATCCACTCATTTGGCCAGAATAGCTTGTTCAATCATTTTGTTTCCTGGCACTAGATTGCAATCTCTTGCCAGATTTGTGATGGATGTTTTTATAATGAAAACCTCTGACTAAGCCAGCTGACCTATGTATCAAAAACAAGTGGAATCTTGACCTCTCCATTAGCTACATATGCTGCACTATATCTAACTCTTGTCAGTTACTATGTTCAGGAAATGGGAAGGGACAGGATTTTAGAATCAGAAGGAAGTTTATCTTGACGGCACCCATTTTTTCATACCAATTTTATATTGACCTTGACTTCTTTCTAAGATATATATATAGGTTTCATGACTGAACCAAATTGTTGCACTGTTATCATTATCAATTGGAAGATGGTTATTTTTACAGCTTCAGTCATTCTGGATGAGATCATTCTGCTTAAATAGACTTTGAGAAATCCTTAGGTCACTTTTTCTTTAGAGGATTCCTAAACATTCATTAGAAATAATGAAAAAAAAAAAAACACTCACCTCAAACATTATACTCACAGACACAAAACCATTTCCTGTTCTCCACTGCATTTTATTTGCTACCCACAACTACTCCAGGTGATAGTGTAAGATGTTTGCCTGTACATAACTGGCAAAATGCCACATATGCTCTCAATCTTCGACTATATTGTGCTGCTGTCCCAGGTTTTGTTGGGTTACGATCTCCATGAATTCAAGCAAATAAGGAAAACAATTTAATAGAATGTTCCTTTTTTCCCCAAAATGGAATGAACAATCCTACCAATATAAACCCACCAAATATTGTATTAAAGGGAAACTCCAAGCACCAGAACCACTACAATTTACTATAGTCATTCTGGTATAATGAGACTGACCCTGTAGTGTCTTAATTGTAAATACTGCCTTTTTCTTTGAAAACACAGTGTTTACTTTTGCACCTATACTGTGACTACCACTCAACCACTAGAGATGCTTCCTATAAGGTCCTGCAATCTTTGTTCGACATCAGTATTGACATAATGCACCTCTATGAGATGCTGGTTGGTATCGGGTGGCAAATGTCACACTTGCTACTAAATAATGATGACCTTAACAAGGGGAGGAGAACTGGCTATGGTGAGACTGTCAATGTGTGAGACTAAAGGTAGATTAAACTAGATGTTTAATCTAAACAGGTAGGAGAACACTCTAATGTTTGAAATACATGTTTGTAATTCTAATATTAGAGTGCTCCTTTTATTTAGTAATATAAAAGATTGCTTGTTGCATAGCACTTAGTAAGCTGCTGTTGCCCACAATATGATGATTTCCTGCTAGATATCTCAAATTAGCAAGAAGGAAAAAATATTAATTTGAAGGAATTATCAATTAGAATCCTGTGAAGAGGTGCTAAATAGTGTCAAGGTTTGGTGGTTCCATCAATCTCCAGGGCCAAAAGATATACTAGTGCCAAATCAAAGAATCAGTATTTAAAGAAAATGTGTTAATTCAGATCCTCAGTTTAACCCTTAAGGTCACAGACTGTTTATTTAAAATGCTTGGAAAACATTTAAATAGAATACAAGCTGTCAGTGTAGTTAATGCATGGTTAGATTTTCAAGATACTTTCATAGCGGTTTATTCATTCATTGTAATAATACCTCATAAGTATGAGAATGTACCCTATACATGGTTTAGGACTAGAGTTACGGTTTTATGCATTAATATATTGTTAATGGATAAGGAGTTATGAGAGAGCATTGCGTTTTAATATTTATATGTGTGAATAGTTAACACTTTGTTTTGTACTAAACACCATCACAATGGCAGACTAGAGGCTACTGACAAAAACTGTCAGTGAATTTGTTTTCTTGGATAAATAATATGATATCTAGGCTATTGACCTTACATTTTGAATAACTTTTTAATTCCTGACAATTCTCACATTAGTTAGTATTTAACCGGGAGCACTTTTACCTAGTGACTCATTTCCAAGTCATTCCTGAGATTTAGATGTTATTGGCATCCAATTTAATGGTACTCATTTTATAAACCTGGGAAGCAGGACCACCCTTAACATTTGTAGGGCTCTCGATGAGACAAATTTGCATGACCCCAAGCCTCCCCCCAATGTGATGCACCCGTCTGTACCCTGCCCCCCTTGTGACTGTAGTATGTGGGGTGATACAGGCAGTATTATATGGGGGATAGGGACTATAGTATGTGGGGGATATGTGGGGGATAGAGATCATGGTATATGGAAGAATAGGTACTGTTGTGTGTGGGGAATAGGGGCTGTAGTGTGAGTGAGAGATACAAGCTGTAGTATACCTGGCATAGGGGCTGTAGTGAGAGTTAATAGGAGCTTTTATATATGGGGGCATTGTGGCTGTAGTATGTGGTGGAATAGGGGCTGTAAAGTGTTGGGTGGTAAGGGCTGTATAGTGTGGGGGGATGAGAGCTGTGGTGTGTCACGGCAAGGGAGCATAATTCATTGTTGCACTATGGAATATTGTCATTTATTGAGAAGTCCCACATAAGTGGCCTGGAAGTCTGGTTTAAATATAAACAAACTCTCTAATTTGCCATAAATCTAGATTCCCTCTAAGACAGGGGGTTGTTTGATATGTTAATGGCCAGTAGCCTTGTGTTCTAGTATCATATCCAAAAGAAACATTGATACTTACCCACGGATAAATAATTAAGCCTTATCTTTATTATATTTAGAATGGGACAAGCAAAGTCTTCTAATCAAGCCTAAACATGAGTTGCGTAACTTACGCCGTTGGGCGGGATTGTGTTGTCCGCTATATTGGGTCACAAGTAAGAAGTGTGAATATCTATGGAATGGGAAAATGGTAACACATTCATAGATGCAATTATTATTTCTGTGGCAAGTACATAAGAGGAGATAGAACCAAATGTTTCCATTTGGATTAATGTTGGTCTGGAACACAAGGGAGTGTTCGCTTGTCTCACATGTCTCTATAAGTACGCCTTATCTCCACCTTTGGGCAGGCTTGGTAATCCACATAGTATATATCCAATAATACTGAGATGTGTATTGTACTTGCTTGGGGCCCAAATCTAATTTTTTAATGAGTCATCTTCTTCCTTGACAGAGACCCCCTGGGCAGAGGTTTTACTTTGAAAACCTGAGTAAGTGATTAGGACATCTGTTATTTTAGCCCTTTTGTTTTAATCTGTTGTTGGTGTAAATAATTTATCAACTATAGTTTGTATGCACTGTGACTATTTTTTGCTCATAACAAATATTCCTTTATTAAGTTCTGCCTTTGTCTGCTTAAGAATCACGTTACCTGAAGAGACTAATTAGTGTTTTGCAATTGCTTAAATATTGTGCTAAGTTGTATTTGGTGGGTTTTTATTATTAAGTTACCTGGGGGACCAAGGCACCCCATTTATAAATTGTCTTGGTGGTGGCAGCGTTAAAATAGTAATATTTATATTATTATGCTTAAGTGTGGGTGGTGTTAAGGGGGATCGTATCATTATTTCCGCTCTAGTGCAGACAAAAAGTGAACGTTAACACTTTCACCACCACTACTACGTCACGCACACTCTTGAAGTGGGGTGCGTTTGTGACATGGTGTATGCGGGGAATAGGGGCTGTGGTATGTGAGGGCTGAGAGGCAAGAATAAAAAACACTTTCATTTAAAAAAAGTTTATACCCCTTCCTGTGGCTTACCTTGGGTCAGGGAGTTGGGATATGTTGCACACTGGTGATTGGATGGGAGATGCATATTCCAGCTAATTTTTGCCCATTCAAGAGAGCTCTAGCAATATTATTCTCATTTGCAGTCATGTTGGGTACTCCTTTTTGGATATGTATGTCACTGACATGCCCCATCACAAGTCACCAATTAGTAAAGCACCATTAGTAAAAGCTTGTTTGGATCTAGTAATAACAAATAATGTAAACCTTTTGTCACACATTCAAATGAAGGTACATTTGCAAAATAGTGACCCAAACATGATGTTATTAGTAATTGATTCAAATAGAAATTTAAGCCAGGTGGGTCGGACACATCATATATAACATACAAAGTTACAAACACTGATTGCAAAAGGGCAGTTAGATAAGCTAGATTTGAATAGGAAGAAAAAGAGAGCATGGCCAACCTCAAAAAGTATATAAATTCTAAAAAATAAATAAAATAAAAACTCTATAGTGAAAGTGTTGGATCACTGAAATCAGTGATATGGTGTTAGTAAATGAGGACAACTAATTTGTATACAAAAATGCCTACATGTGTTCTTCTCCAGTATTAAGCACAGAAGAATCAACAGTGGTAGATAAACACCTTTACAGCAAACATGATTGGATGACTCAGAACACAGTGCTATAGCAATTACATAATTTAAGCAAATTCCCAGGATCAAATGAAATTCACCCATGAGTACTTTGGGAGTTAAGTACAGTAAGATAACATTTAAACCACTGGTTTTAATCTTTCAGGATTATTTTCATTCAGGAATTATACCCAAGCACTGGAGAAAAGAAGATGCAGTGTCCATATTTAAGAAGGCATAAACATATCTGCCAGGATTTTACAGACCTGTGAGTTTAACATCTTTGATTGGGAAATTATTTGAAGTTTTGTTAAGGGATCACATTCAGGCATTAATTGTGGACAATTATTGTTTAAACAAGGAGCACAACCACATGAGTATATGGAAAAAAGTTTATTACATGGGAGTGGGACCCTATATTGACTCAAATTGACTCAAATTTGCAGAGTCAATAGTACAAGTGGTACTTCTCACTAGTCTATTCATAGATAAGTGTGGCGTGCTAATCTCCCTAAGTTGGGCCTTTCGTTATGTTTGATGTGTCTAATTAGGTCTTATTGTGCAGGTCCGCTGGCATTTGGCTTCTGGGGGGGCGCTGTGTACTTAAGATGCGTTTGAGTGTATTGTACATTGAGGGGGGAGGGGGGGCAGAGGGTGTACTAGAATTTCATTTAGGCAATGGATTTAGGTGCCAAGAAGTTTATCCAGGGCTCCCAAATCTTAGAGAAGGTCTGGTACTTCTTTGTTTTTGCGTACATCAGTTCTTCCATTTGCTTTATTTCGTCTACCCTTCCTATCCACTCTCTAATAGATGGGATCTGCGTTTGTTTCCAATACTTGGGTATGAGTTGTGCGGCTGCCATGACTAAATGGCTGAAAAGGGTGGCTCTTTCTCTTCGTATACCTAGCGGAGGTAATGAAAATAAGTAGTGTTGTGGTGTAAATGGAATTTTACTGTTAATCAGCATTTGGGTCATGGCATGGATTCTCTTCCAATATGTTACTATTGTTGGGCATTGCCACCATATGTGGGCATGATGTGCTTTCTCGTGTTGGCATCTCCAGCAGTTCTGTGAGGCCAAGATATGTATTTTTTGTATTTTAGCTGGAGTGTAGTGCCAGCGAGCGATGCGTTTATAGTTGCTTTCTTGAGCTACGATAGAGGTGGTTGATTTGTGTGCTGTCTGGAAGATAGTGCCCCATTCTTTCTGTGAGATGTCTATTTGGAGTTCCTCAGCCCATTTCCCAGTGCAGTTTGGTAAATCTGGGTCCCGTGTTTCTCTTATTACTTTATACATGGTGGACAGAATCTTTTTAGAGAGTGTGTGGTCAGAACAAAGTTGCTCAAAGTTGGTCAAGGTTCATAATTCCTTTTGTAGGAGGTTATTACCTTTAATAAAATGTATTAATTGGTCGTAGTGTAGTCATTATTGCCTGTTGGAATTGTGTGTGGTATCAGTTGATGAAGGCTTTTTATTGTATTGTTCTCAACCATGTCTTTAAGTTGTAGAGTTTTGCCAGCGTGGTAAAAGTCGTAAGTTTTCCCTGATTGTCCTCTTTGGAAATTTGGGTTATGTGTGAGGGGCTAGAGAGGGGAAGAGTGGGGGGCAATGTTCGATACTCTGATTAGTTCAGTTTTTTATGACTCCATTTAATATATATATATATATATATATATATATATATATATATATATATATATATATATATATATATATACACAACCTAAAGTCCGTCTATGACATAATACTGTGGTGCACGTGTAGTCTGTCCAGGATATGCATTGTGGTGGTTTAGTTTAGGAAATCTTACTTTAATTGAAAAGCTGATAAAACTATAGTATAATGTTCCTGACCTATACTAGTAAATAACATTAAATAAGATAACCTCTATTAAGTGAGATTGTGATACTGTAAAACAGGGAGATATGACTGCCTAGCAGCAATTTGTGAACTGTGTATGTATCTCTCCAGCCATGAGTAAGTACCATTTGAGGTTTTAGGTGGCTGCTTTGTCCTAGTTTACCATGGTATTTTTTTAATAAACTCTATCATTTGTGTGCTCAGTTTCCAGAAAGATATTTTTTTTTGGGGGGGGGGGGGGAGATTTCTCCGCCTCATACAGGTAGGTGGTATGCTGACAAACATATTATGACCTGCAACAAAGAGAGTGAGAGTGTCAAAGATCCCTGAACTCTGAGGTGATCTCGGTATTGTAGGAATTTAATTTCTGCTTTTCCCATGATTTTTCTATTGTCTTTACCCTCCAGGTTATATATTAATATATGTGTTTATCCACCAGCCACAATTTCACTCATTACATAGAATTAGTGGATCTATTCAATACCCTGATAGCAGCCATAATCAGTTTATAGATAGTTCAGGTCACAGTTTTATGGACTGTGCGATGTAGAGAACCTGGTACAGCCTCCTAGGTGTGTATATCTGTAGTATGTGTTTACCTGCAGCTTGATTCTCTTTAGAGAACTTTCAAAACCAGTGATGCTCTCTTATAGCAGCAATGATGGGTTCAGTGTTCTCTCTGCACCATCGCCTCTGCATTCAGGCAAAGTTGTTATGGTGTTTAGAGTGACCTTGTAAGTGAAAAAAATGATATAGGTCAGGGGTCGCAACCTTCGGCACTCCAGATGTTGTGGACTACATCTCCCATAATTCTCTTACAGCCATAATGCTGGTATAAGTGATGGTTTCCGTTTGAGTGAAATCTGTAAGGAATGAAGGAGGTGAATTTTCTGTGATGGAAAACAGCTCATCAATTCAATTCACTTTGCAATCATTCATTATCTTTATTACATAGCAAATTGTGTAAACATAGGATTTTGGTTTAATCCTGAGTGATTTGTACAAGTAATTTGAAATCAGGGTTTACCCTGCGTGAACTATACTAACTTTATTACACGGCCAATACAGTCTCGGCAACACAAGTCCCATAAGCACTCAACGCAAGATGAAGCAGAGTGATAGCAGTCACTCCACGGGATACGGAGGACTACATAAATAATGCACAACACATGATTTCATCAGACAGATATTTAAAGGGGAGAAGAGGACACACAGATATAAATTATTCTGGATCTTTGGGACTTTCTGTCAAACACACTGATGGAAATGTAAAATGTGTAAGAACAGAGATACAAGAAGAAACTGATTATACTTGGAATAATATAATAGAAGAATGGCCAAATAAGCATTATAAAGCAGGCTAATAGCATTTTTATTTGTTTTTATTTTTTGGAAAAGCACATTTAACACATTGTAAGTCTGTATCAGGAAGCACGCTATGTCATAACAATACTTAGCGGTGATTATCATTCCCTCTAAAGAGCCCGGCACTGACACCGGGGGAGGAATTTTTACAAAAGCACCTTCTTCAGTTTCCAGTTAGTGACTTTTATTACTATGCAAAGTGTTTGTTTTTTACATAGGCTCGTGCTTAACCGCTTCAGTTCTGAACCACTAACCACAGCTTAGAGGGAGCACTTTCATTGATGAATTGTGTATAAACTGGAGTATGTTACATTGTGAATTCTTCAACAGACACTAAATGTTATGCCAAGATTCCAATACTTAGAAGACAGTAAAATGAACCCTTCCTGCCTAAATTCTTCGACATTATTATTAACTTAATAAAATTATTATTGGCTAGGAATACTAATCTGGAACTGTTTGTGAACTATATTTCCTAAATTCTTAATGAGCTTCATAGAATATATGATTCACAAATATCTGGAATGTCAAGAATACCCATTATATAAGTTATGGTTATCAATGTAGAAATCATACCTCCCAAGTGTCTCTATTTAGGAGGGACTATACCTAATTTGGGGCCGAGTCCTTCTGTCCCCCTTTTCTAACCTCGAGTCCCTCTTTTCTAGAAGCTCCATATTGTTGGTGTGTCTGATTGTATAAAGGAGCTCCTCTCACGGGGCGTACCCCAACATGCAGGAATGTCGAATCCCACAAACAGAGGTTCTAGATGTATTACCAGCCTCTAGAATTGCCGGACTTAACGTAATAAAGATAAAGACAGAGTCAGGAATGGCCAAGGTCAAGGATATAGACATACGGATAAACTGAATAACAAGTCAGGTCAGGATACCAGATATATTCAAGGTCGGAAAGAAGCCGGGTCAAGATGATTACACAAAGTCACATACAAGCCGAGGTCAATATCCGGATATAACAACAGAGACTTACTATGAGCACTAATGTGTATCAAGGCAGAAGCCATGATAGGGCAAGGAATAAGGGCCCAAATTAGCATTATATAGGTTAACAATGTTTCTGATTGGTCCATGTCATCTCTGAAACTCCAAAATAATTGATAATGGGGTCGCCTGGATGACGTGGTTACTTTCAGAGCTGGCGTGACGTCACATAATATGAATTATTGAGGACATGCCATTAAAACGGGCAGCATCTGATAATCTGATATGATGCAGGAAAAAATACAGGTATCCAGAACTAGAATTCGTGCTGGAGACATATATACTGTATATATAAATACCACCGTGCGACAATGCAAACTAAAGAAAAAATCCTTATTTTTTTACATTTTGTATTAAGTAATAAATGACTAATAAACAAGCATAGTACAAGATTGCATATTACATCTGCATGTTATAAATAGTTTCCTTAATTCTGCATTCCTTCGTCACGTTCATTGTGGAAACATGGTTGGAAAATCAATGGACAATAAATATGGCTCTAGTTAAACTCTGCTTGTATTTGAGATGGGTTAACCTTGAAGAATGTTGAACTTTAGAAGAAAAAAAAAAAAATGTGTCAATATTTACAGGAATGTGCCATGATTTAGCAAGTAAATATGCATTCTAAATTCTGGTGAAATTAAAGTGCCCTCTTCAGTAAATATGCTTGAAATTCTCTTTACAAACATTTCGCATGCACAAAAAAATATCTGTTGCATATTTGTGCTCATGCAGTGCATACAAAACAGCCCTGTGACAGACAATTCTGCAGCTCATGGAGGCTAAATTGGTAAAGTCAATAATTTTAATATCTCTGTGTATCCTTCTGGGTAAAGTATTTTACATTTGAATCAATAGTTTTATTTTTTACCATTTCTTCAGTACCCCCATTGATTTTTATTCAAACTTAAATCTGTATTCCTAACGCTAATGTTCCTAGTGTTCCTGTCCCAACTCTTATTCAGGTTAAAATTAAAGTTTATCTTATCTTTTCCAGCGTGGAAGCTCCGTGGGCGCTGCCTACCTCTCTGTATCCTGACAATGTCCAATCCAATGCTCTTCAAACAGTTCTAATGTGCATGTGCAGCGACCTCATTCAAACAGCAAATGAGATAATCTATTACAAAGGTGTATGAAAACACAAGAGGAAGGCTTGAATGATTCGCTCTCTCATATTGCACCCCTGGTTTATCTTTGCCTGGGAGAGCAGAGAAAAGATAGCAAAGGGTGCTAGATGTAGCCCATCTATACTAAAACCAACAAAGCCTTTGTAATAACTACTGAAAAAAGCAAACATTTTAAAAACAGCGGAGATTTATCCAAGAGTCACAAAAAGGGACTAATCGTCATAGACATTTATTAATTTAAGAGGAAAAACAAAGCTTAAAATAAAAAATATGTCATTTTATGATGGCTGTATGAATCAGAAAGCATTTTTTTTGTATTAATTATTATTAGCATATTATGTAACTATATTGGAGAAACTATTTTTTTTTCTCCTTTCTATGAATTAGCACCACCAGTGAAATGTCCTCTTAGATGTCTTCTCCACTAAGCCTAGTCTGTCCTTTGTGCAATGACCAGTCTTTATTAGGAAACCATGGACTAAACACTTTGATTGCTTGTAATTACCTCTGTTTACAAATAACTGAGGCATCACTGAAGATATCAACAATGGGATTCAGGGCAGGTGCAAAGAATTCTGGGTACATAGGCGAAGATGCATTTTTCCGCCCCCCCCAAAAAACATCTTCACCTGTGTGCCTCTTAACCTCCCTTTTGTGTTTCTTATCCCGTCTTTTAAATATCTGACTCCCTTTAGTGTATTTTATCTCCTATTTTTGCCTTTGTGTGTCTCCTATCTCTCCTCTTTGTATGACTCTTACATCCTCCCACATTTTGTGTGTCTTACTCTTCCCAGCTCCTTTGTGTGTGTCTCTTTCCTTCTCAAGCCCTGCTGTGTGTTTCTTTCACATGCAGCCCCTCTCCCCGTCCCTTAATGGTCCCGTCCCTTAATGGTCCCCTCCCTTCTCTGACCCTTACTGTTCCTCTCCCCTCTCTCCTCCTTTCCCTGTCCCTCAGTGTTCCTTTCCCTACCCCCCTCCTTTCCCTGTCCCTTAGTGTTCCTCAACCCTCCCCCCTCTGTTCCCTGTCGCTTAGTGTTCCTCTCCCCCCCTCCCTCCTTTTCCTGTACCTTGGGGTATCTCTCCACTCCTCTCCCTGTCCCTTGGTGCAGCACCCACCCCCATAGTGGTCCCCTCCCCTTCCTGGTGTGCCTCCTACCTTTATTGTAGCATGGCTGAGCGGAGCGAATCTCGGTACAGTGAGCTTTTCCTGTCAGTCCTGCCAGGTACAGGAAACAGAAGTTCCTGTACCACGGTACACTCCGCTTGGCCACGCTACAGTCAGGGGTGTATAAACACTGACAGTCACACACTCAATGACAAACACACAGATGTCTCTGACAGCCAGACTCACTTATCTGACACACTCATTCATTGACAGACACTCACACGCATACTGACAGACACACAAACACTGACAGACTCATTGACAAACACGCACAAACTCACATGCCCACATACACACACACAAACTCACAGACACACATACTCACTCACACACACTGACAGACACACATACTCACATACACACACACACAAACTCACAGACACACATACTCACACACACACTGACAGACACACACATACTCACATGCAAACACACACACATACACTGACAGACACACATAGACACACAAACTCACAGACACACATACTCACACACACACACGCACACACACACACTCACAGTAATTAATAATCTAAATTTTATTTAAATTCTCCCTACCTGGAGAACTGGCGTGGGTCTCTCATTGGTGGTCCAGTGAGGCTGCTGGGAGGCGAGCGGCAGAACTGGATTCCGAGGTGGCGAGGGAGCTCTGATCTCTCTGATCTGCTCCCTCGCAGGCTGTTTACTGATGCCGCGGGAGCCGGAATATGGCGGCATCACAGCAAAAGGCGCGCAAGGGAGCAGATCAGAGAGATCAGAGCTCCCTCGCCACTTCGGAATCCAGTTCAGCCGCACGCCGCTCCGGGGATCCATAAGGTGACCTGGCAGGAGGGAGCACTTCCCTCCTGCCGGTCACTGGAATTTTGCGCCCCCAGAGCCGGTGCGCCTTACGGCGGCCGCCTGTGCCGCCTTATGGACGCGCCGGCCCTGATGGGATTCTTGGTCTAGAGACATCAACAATGGAAATCATCCGTTGGAAGTGTCGGGCTTCAATTCTAGTTGAATCTTAGTCCAACAACCAAAAAAAGTCCAGCCTTGAATAGAAAGAAGAAATCGATAAAGCATCCTATAGCATGTATCCATGACCTTGTTGCATTACACGTTTAGAAGCTGCACATACATCTTGCTAGAACTGCACCATTATCTCTGTTAACATTGAGTGTGATGGAATTAATGTCTTGTATTCATCATAAGAGCTTCTATCAACCTCAGTTTTTGAAAGCACAATGCTACAATTCAGGCACTGACTTATTTAGTTCCTATTATTCTCTGCTAATACTCAACATTTTAAGATATAACCACTTTTTCTTCACAGGTACTCAGGCGATTAACCTAGAGGAGGCCAAGGAAGATAAATAAGAAAGCAGGTTATTAGAAACCGTTCAATAAATGTGCATCACTGTAGAGACAACGCATTTTGATCTAAAAAAATGAAGAAACTATGAACATGATACAACAAATTGACTTTTGCAACAGTAAAGTGAAAAAAATAAAGGTCAGCTCATCATTTGGCAGAATTTTCCCACATTTCACATGAAACGTGTCCCAGCAGGATGTCATTAAATCTAAAGAGAACCACCCTAAGATTTTCAAAGGATTAAGAAAGGCAATCCTTGGATTAAACTCATTTAAACATAAAAAATGGAATTTATTTTTTAACAAGGCAATAAGCAATGCATTTGAATGAATGCATGCCATCAATTACAAACAGAATAGAGCACATATGTTCCTAAATTCTATAATATGCAACATATTGTGTTGTTGTTTTCCTTAAATTGAAAAAAAATTGGCACACTGTTTCGTTTTATCAGGAAATTTAAGAATTTTCGAAAATACAATTAATTATGTTAGTATGCACACAAAGTAATGAGGGAGCAAAGGCAATCTTTGGCGTTCTAATAGGTTTTCTCATTATCTTTGAAGTTGCTTACGAATTATGGAAATAGCCGCTCTTTGTAGATATGAAACAACCTGAAAATCATAGAAGTTTTGGTATGCAATAAGACGGTTAGATATTGTAGTCTTCCTTAACATCAACAGGCAGAAGAACCTACTTGAACTGTCTTCTACCAAGGAATTTACAAGTTCTCTTTGATTTATTTTTATTTAGAAGTTGGCGAACATAGAATAAACATTCCATGTCAAGCAGGCTATAAATGGTTACATAAAAAAAAGGCAACATAAAAAAAAAAGATAAAAATAAAAAGAATATATGAACAAAGGCCTTTAAGGACATTTCCACATGTAAAAAGTTATAAATAATGGCATTTATGTTGACAAGAAAGACACAATAGCTAAAACAATAAAATAAATAAAACATACTTGATGTTCTTGTTAAAGCCATACAATTATTATGCGGTTTTGCTTTGTAGTGTGCAAGTCAAACAAAGAATGTCGTAGGAATTGAATTTAACGTTAAATATACCAGTTCTCTTGATAATGGATATTGCTACTTTCATGTCCATTCTACATTAGAACACCTGTTTTGCTCATAGGCAGGGATTAATTTCCCATAAGGCCACTGAGGCAGACAGGACGGGGGTGGGGTGGAGGGGGGGGGGGCATTTTAACTTCATGCTCAAGGTTAGTGGCACCTAGTTTTTTGTTATCAGGACTTAACATTTCCTCTTGCATTCATTCATTCATTCTTGCTTATACTGCCTATAATGCCCTGCCCTAATCTGATCTTCATTCTGCCCTGTTTTACCCCCTTCCTGCTATTCTCTATTTTCTGTTCCCTATCCTGTGCTGCCCTCTGCCCTGTTCTGCCCTTTCTTCTCTCCTGCCCTGTTCTGTTCCCTTTCCTCTGCCCTGCTGTGCTCTCTGCCCTTCCCTCTGTCAAGCTTTCTTTTGCCCTGCTCTGCTTCGTCTTTTGATCTACTTTTCCCTTTGCCTAATTCTGCCCTTTCATCTTCCCTGATTTGCTCTGCCCATTACCCTGCTCTGCCCTTTCATTTGCCCTGATTTGCTCTGCCCATTACCCTGCTCTGCCCTTTCTTATGCCCTGGCTGCTCTGCCCATTACCTTGCTCTGCCCTTTGATCTACACTAATCTTATCTGCCCATACCCTGCTCTGCCCTTTCATCTGCACTGATTTGCTCTGCCCATTACTTTGCTCTGCTCTTTCTTCTGCACTGATCTGCTCTGCACATTACCCTGCTCTACCATTTCTTCTGCTCTGATTTGCTCTGAATAATACCTTGCTCTGTCCTTCCTCTCCTGGTGCAGAAAGGCTGCCAGAGAGAGAGGCTGCAGTATATTCAGCCCTGGCATTGAGAATAAATGTACTACCCCACCGCCTTCAACACACACATATACCCTACATTTACAGACATTCATTAACAGTCAAACCATATACACCCCAGCATTTACAGAAACGCATAGCCCTCAACAGAAATACACTAGCCCTCAACAGAAATACACCCCAGCATTCACACATACATGCACTGACACTTTTCAAATATATGTACAGACACCCCTAGTCTTTGCAGACACATACCCATTGACTCTTCACACAATACAGCTCTTCATGCACACACCACCTTAACACAACACACACATACTACTTACTTTCACCCAGCTAATCACGTACACAGAGCTGTGCATGTATGTGTATACGAAGGGCCGAGGCGCGTTGAGCAAACTTACCTTGGCGCATCAGAGGGGTTAAATCTGGTCCCGCTCATAGGACGTTCACTCGTAGAACATTCACTCATGAAAAATGTGTAGGTATTTACTCACTAAATGCTAAGTTTTTTTTTTTTTTAATTCTTTATTTTTGTAGTGCACGCATCTAGTACAAGTAGGTTCGAGGTACCCCAAAGGCAATCCTCAAGCTTTTCCCACGCGAGCATGCGGGGTATATTCTTAACAGGCACAATTTTTTAAGTTATCAGGCTTAATAAACATATAGGTAGGTTATCGCTTTACATGAGTAGAAGTAACATGCTAGAGCTTTTGCACATATTTTTTAAAAATATTTTAAAAAGTAAAAGAAATAACATGTTAGTCGTATGAAAAAGAAAACATGAGTCAGGATAATCATACTAACAATACACGAATAACATTGATTGAAAATATACTATGCTAGGCATATTGATTATTGCGCTAAAGGCATTAACATGGAGAATATGTATGCATCTATTCACAGGCTTTGTCAACTTAGTTATTAGCTTGGAGCCACCCCCTTCCCAAAAACACATAAAATTTGTCAGACGACTATACTATTAGAGATAGCAGGATAAGGTTACAACTTCAAGGATAGGCTTATGGTGCTGAGTATGAAGAAGGTCAAAAACACGTATATAGCCAAAAACATATAGAAAGCCTTCAGTTGCTTGTTAGCCGATTCCATCAGGAGGCAAGGTAACTGTGTCGCTGGGACAATTGGAATGCCGAGCAGGAGAAAATGTTTCCTATTAATCGAGTTTTATTGGATTTTTTTCAAATGGTCTATTTTGGCTCCAAGTTAGCAAGTTGGTGTCTGGCAAGGGGGTTGTTATCCTGAACTCGAAATGTAAAAATTGACTCGTGGTGCAGCAAGCAACTCTTAGAATAGCAAAGTGCAAAGACAGGGCAAGTAGAAGATCTCCGCTCCGGGGGCCGGGTGCTCTATTCCTTTTGTTTAGGTTTGTCTGTACTGTGCTATCTATGCTTCCCAATTGTAGTGCTGCAGAATATGCTGGCACTTTACAAATGCCAGTAATACTAATTATAATAACAATAATAAGTTATGTTCCAGCAAGGGTCTGCATCATTGCAGTCAGTGCATAAATCTTGCATTATTGACACTTTGCATAAAATTGCATCATATCAGACTATACACACAAAAAGGATGATGGAGAAGACACAAGGGATCCAGCTGGTATGGATTTGTATGCCAATAGCTGGTTGTCAACTCACAATAGATCACTGTTTGGTGAATAAATCTTGTACAAAAACTATTTCCATAACAATACTAAGTCCCAAGTAACAAGATCTATATGAGAGGTCTGTTAATTTTTGGAGCTGTAGAACATTCTTTTAAAAAAGAACAGTCACGTTGGATATAAATGCACATTTAAACATCAAACATAAATGTGGAGTTATGCCATTGGAACAACAATTGGAGGAGTATCGGTCCTCACTCATACCTTCAAAATGCTATTAACTTACAATGCGGTACTGAAAAACAGAGCGGGATAGCAGTTTATCTGCCAATGACATAAATCCCCATTTATATGTAGTGTTAAAATGTGCCTTGCTTTACATAATAAGATAGCTATTATCAAATTATCACTTGGAATGGTAAGACCTCTTATGAGACCTTTTACTGCTCCTAATAACATGGAACCGAGTTAATTTATATGTTGCAGAGCAGCTAATCAAATAATTACAAGAAAGCAGGAGATTGTCATCCCTTTAGTGATATATATGTAAATTAAAAAAATATAATAATATATTATTAACATGTTATGAATGTTACAATCAACTACATTTTTATTTAAAAAATTAATCATTAATTTTACTATAATCTGAGTTTTTTCCCCCTTTTTTTTTTTATCTGTCCAGGCAACCTACAACAAAACACCAAAACAAAAAACATAATTTCTACCAGAAAGCATTAGTAAATGTGTAGCATTTTGCTACAGTATATTTTATGTTGTTCTGTTACTAGGTGTAGTTCGTAGAGCTCCATTCTCCTGATAACCTTATTTACTTGAGAAACCGTAACCCAATGAAAATGACCGCAATACACTGTATAAAATGTTCACACTTCAGAAAGGGATTTCAGTGGAACATGAAATTAGGTAATATTTTCTTTATTTAAATGTATGTTCACTGCAGCTTGATTAATGTAATGAATAATGGAGTATTTGAACCATCCAGAAGGACCATATATTAAAGAAAGCATACAGTATTCTTCTCCATAGGGAATATGACTATAATAACGATTGCTATGATGGTTGGTAACATTTGTGAGAACATTTTTGTGGGATCATTCTTGGTTCTATATAATGGAGAAATCATGGAACAAAAATTGGCCCGGGCATTTTTGAGTCACAGTGGCCCAGTGGCAAGAGGATTGGGCCAGAGAGGGAATGTTCTGTCATCACCAATGACAAGAATGCCCCACTCAAAGTGAGCATGTTGGTACAATCCTCTTTCAGGGCCCCCATGCACAGAGCCCTGCTAAACAGCTGTGGTGTGAGAAAAAGTCCCTGTGCAGTGCAAGCAAATTTAATTACAGGTTTCTGCTGTGTTTGTTTGTGGCTTGTTTCTGGTGACTCCTTAAGTGGGGGCCAGGGGACAAAAAAGCCAGGAAATAGTACTGTACATTATTATTATTATTATTATTATTATTATTTTACAATATTATGACGGGGCATTTAATTATAAATAGGACAGTTACAAGAAAACTTACAGGAATGATAGGTTGAAGAGGACCCTGCTCAAACCAGCTTACAGTCTATAGATGTGTTTGGAGAATGCTTGTGGGATTGTGTGTACAGTGTGAGGTGATTGTGGTGTTTTAGTTTTAGTTCTGTTTTGTTTGTGGTATTAAATGTCGGGCTTGGAGCTCTATAGAGTGTGTATATAGGTGCTGTAGTGTGTGTATAGAGGCCTTAGTGTGTATGTATAGGGTCCATAGTGTGTACAGGTGATGCAGCAATGGTGTACACAGGCATTGTAGTGTAAGTGACATAGTATGTGTAGGGTTTGTAGTATGTGCAGGGTGTGTGAAGGGTGCTGTGTGTGTGAGGGATGCAGTGTGTGTTTGAAGGGTGCATAGGTTCTATGTTGAGTGTAGGTGGTAAGATGCAAAATAATTAATTATTATTTTTTTAATAAAAGAAAAACAGATTTATGTCAGTGTGTGAGGGGTGCTGTGTGTGTAAGGGGTGCTATGTGTGTAAGGGTGCTGTGTGTGTTTGACGGGTGCTTGCTGTGTGTGTGTGAAAGGTACTGTGTGTATGAGGGGTGCTGTGTGTGTATAAAGGTGCTGTGTAGGTGAAGTGTGCTGTGTGTGTATAAGGGTGCAGTGTGTGTGAAGGGTGCTATGTGTGTGAGGGGTGCTGTATGTGTAAGAGTGCTGTGGGTGTGAATGGTGCTGTGTGTGTGTGTGTGTGTGTGTGTGTGTGTGAAGGGTGCTGTGTGTGTGTATATAAGGGTGCTGTGTGTGTGAGGGGTGTGTGTGTGTGTGTAAGGCCACTGTGTTTGTACGGGTGCTGTGTGTGTGAGGGGTGATATGTGTGTGTGTGAAGGGTTCTGTGTGTGTGTATAAAGGTGCTGTGTATGTGTGAAGGGTGATGTGTGTGTATAAGGGTGATGTGTGTGTGTTGCATGCTGTGTGTGTGTTTAAGGGTGATGTTTGTGTGAGGGGTCTATATTGTTTGTGTGTGTGTGTGGGGTAAGATGCAAGAAAAAGTATATTTATTTTTTTGCCTGGTGGTCCAATGGATGCGCGAGTGCTTCAATCTTCTCCTCCCGCGAGCTCAGCACTGTTGGAGCATTACCATGGTAAAGCGCGGCGGCGCTCTGGACAGCCTGCTCACGGGAGGAACTCATAACTTCCTGGGTCCTTGCCTCCCTAAATGTCAATGCACTGATAAGGAAGATCTTTGATCTCCTCACCGGTTCCGAGAGAGCTCACAGCAAGGCTGACTCTGCATAGGCTGGCAAGGAAGATCAAAGGATCTACCCTGCTGGCCTTGACCCATGGCCATCGCGGCCCACCAGGCATTTGCCCAGTCTGTCCAGGCCTGTTTGTTGGTAATAACTGCTGTTAACCATTTTTGATTAACCATTTGTGGCACCTAAAAATACAGACAGGTTGTCATAATCAATAATTGTGTCTAACATCTGCAGGCTACCCAGGTCTGCCTTCACTGGTACCAACCAACCACCACTTAGCATTTGCCAACTTTCATGAGTGCTTATTGAAAGTTATATACACTATAGTCACCTGAACAACTACAGCTTAATGTAGTTGTTCAGGTGAGATCTATAGCTCCCTGCAGGCAATCTAATGTAAACACTGTATTTTCAAAGAAAATACAGTGTTTACATTGATTGATAGGAATACCTCCAGTGGCCGTCACTCAGACGGCCACCAGAGGGACTTCCTATCACGCAGGGCCCTAAAAAGGCCCTGTACACGTCAGACGTTTGAAAATACGTCTGACGTGTTCAGGAGAGAGAAGGCACTGTGTGCGCGCCTTCCCTCTCCAGCCTGTCAGCGGAGGAGGGGGGCGGGCAAAGACCGCGAGCTGAGCTGTCACTCAGCTCAGCTCGCGGCCGCGCACACCGCACGCATGCGCGGTAGTGCGCTCAGGACTTCAGAGGGCGGCATGAATGCCGCCCTCTGAAGTATGTGCGCATGTGTGGCGAAGCCGCGCATGCGCACAAGGGAGCAATGACGCTTCCAAATGGAAGCGTCTGATTGCTCGCGCCCGCCTATTTCGTCATTTTGACGAAATAGGGGGCGCGACTTCACGAGGCTCCCGGCGCTGGAACCATGTGAGTAAAATTGCCTCCCTGGAGAGTCTCTTTAAAGGCAAACTTTAGTACTAAAAAGTACTTCAATATAGAATCTGAAAAACCTGCATAGATCAAGGTGTTAGAACGATAAGAAAAGGGTCAGCGCTAATAAAATTGAAGTAAGGTAGGCAGTAACCCTCAAACCCTCTGAGGAGAGAACATGCAACACAAAGAAATACAGGAAAAGGGCTGCGCCAATAGTTAAAAGGTACAATAGTTTGACTGAATAGGTAGGGCAATATAACGTAGTTGGTCTCACTGATATGATGGGACTAAAGTTCTGATGGAGTAACTGAAGATAAAGTCCGATAATATTGAGGTCTCACTCAGAAGTAAAAAGTAACAGGTGCCTGTTTTTGGGTGTAGAGTCCTCAATGTCCCTAGTGGTTCAACCATCCTGCTTATATGCAAGACAAAACTAGGAGACCCAATGGTGCAATATATACAAGAGCTATAGCCAGCTCTGGTGTGAAAGGGGTGCAGCTGTATAATCCCCATTTTAAAGGAGTCCTCCAGAGGGATGGTATCAAACACTCAGGAAAGGGAAATATAAAACACAGCCAATAGTGCTCTCAGTAAAATAAAATATGCAGTAAACATAAATGAAAATATACTCACAAGTGAAGTGAAGGTAAACTGCACTGTGATGTCAGCGTTGGTGGTATGATCCCCACCTCGGATATACTTGGAGTCACACAAAGGTAAAAGGAAGCCAGGTAAAAAATTCCAAATAAAAAAGTGTATTTAAAAAGAAGATTGGCACAAAATTGTAACCAAAAAGTATTTTATTTAAAAAAATACACAATCAAAAAAACCATAACGCGTTTCACCACTAGGGCTTTATCAACTGGGTTAGCTCTCACCAATAAAGGTTACGTTTTCAACTTTTACTTTTATTTTTTACTTGTAAACCACACTTTTGCTAGGAACACTGTGTTTTATGTTTTGTTTTGATTTATGTTCTTTTCATTTTGTTTATTGATACCGTATGGGTTACCCCCCCACCCCACATTTTTTCTGTGTTCCTTCCTTAAATATTGGCTCGCCTTTTCTCTATTTTACTTATTTTGTCTTGTAATTTAATTTGTATTACATGAATCGTAAAAAAAAACATTTAATATAAAAAGCATGTCACGATTGACCTAAAGGATCATTTGCATGGACTTAGAAGGCACTGTAGAATTCCATCCTAAATAAAGTAAAAACTCAAAAAGATAAGACTAATAAAATAAACTATGTTCCGGGCTACCTAATATCAATTCTGTTATCAGCATGCATAGCAAGGGAAAGCTAGCTCTCTCCTCCCGCCCACATTGCACTCCTTCCCTACGAATTGGTCTCTTTTTAAAAAAAATCTCCCTTCCTCCAATCCCTCTGTCCGTTTCCATCCCCTCTTCGGCCTGGAGCATGTGCACTACGGGACGGTCATTGGTCCAATCTTAAGCTTTTCTATGAAAAGCTGTGATTGGACCACGCACTTTCACAGTGACATCAGGAGGGGGCGCAAAAGAGCTTTGGGTAATTAAAACCTTTTTATTTCAGGTTTTACTATAAATTGAGAGAGGGCACCTGCTTCACAGTCCCTAAAAGGGCATATTACACAGCAAAGGTCCCCCTCTTAATATGGCTTAATAGGGCTTTAGTAACCCTTTCAGAGTGAAGATCTTTAAGTCAAGGTAATCATAACGAATGGCTAAATAAAGAGCCTGCGAAAGAAAGAGAAATGGTTATATAAAAATTCTCTATCTCTTGAAGGTCAAGTGGAAAAAAGCCATAAAACTCACAATGCACATTAGAACAAATACTGTAAAGTGATTGTCTACCACTTAAAGCACAATCAGACTAGTCACCATGTGATATTCTTGGAGCAAGTGTAGGAATTGTATCCCATCTCTAGGAATTGAGATTGTATTTGTCTTTTAAGTATTTGGGGTAAATCCAATTTCTTGTGAGGGTTCCTTTATTCTAATTAAATGTTAATCAGAGCACACCAAGTGTGAATGTGGAATGTGGAATTTTGGCCTCTTAAAGCTAGTTAGTAAGTGGCCTAAGGGACTGTCCCCAGCAGATCCAAGAGCATGACAGAGTGGAAAAGATAGAGCTTTTCAGCTCAAGTAGATGCCACAATGGCATTTTTTTATTAGAAGTTGCGATAATTTTTTTGTCAGTAATGCTCTTAAACATGATGTTAACATCTCCTGCAGCAGTCACTTAGGCTTTAGGATATTTAGCAATGTGAAAAGCCCAATTGAGGGCTACAGGTTCCTATCTTGAAGTGAATAATGAAGTGAATAATCACCTCAAGAAATGCAGAACTTTAACTACAGTCATCCATTTCATCCACTCTTGAAGAGTTTTTGTTGTGTCTTCCGTGTAGTTACTTACAAAGCACTGCCAAATCAGTGGACAACAGCCTGCAGATATCTTGCATGAATTATCTGATATATTGTCAGTCATCAGGGTGTCATCATCTCTCTACAAAGTAGTCTTTGAGCCACTCTAGATAGGAAACTCATCTTATGGTAGCTGCCGATGAATCTTCAGATGACAAAGAAGAAGCCTCGGAAACGAAGGCCAACTTGGGGCCAGGTGGCTTGAAGAAATTATCACCAAAATTTCGGCATTCTCGTAGTGTGGTAGCTTTAAACATTTTAGATTTTTTAATGATGAAAGTTATCAGCATGCAGTGAGTTGTAGCAATAATGGGGAATTAAATCTTAAAATGTGCAGAGCGTGTCTACAGGGAGTGCAGAATTATTAGGCAAATGAGTATTTTGACCACATCATCCTCTTTATGCATGTTGTCTTACTCCAAGCTGTATAGGCTCGAAAGCCTACTACCAATTAAGCATATTAGGTGATGTGCATCTCTGTAATGAGAAGGGGTGTGGTCTAATGACATCAACACCCTATATCAGGTGTGCATAATTATTAGGCAACTTCCTTTCCTTTGGCAAAATGGGTCAAAAGAAGGACTTGACAGGCTCAGAAAAGTCAAAAATAGTGAGATATCTTGCAGAGGGATGCAGCACTCTTAAAATTGCAAAGCTTCTGAAGCGTGATCATCAAACAATCAAGCGTTTCATTCAAAATAGTCAACAGGGTCGCAAGAAGCGTGTGGAGAAACCAAGGCGCAAAATAACTGCCCATGAACTGAGAAAAGTCAAGCGTGCAGCTGCCAAGATGCCACTTGCCACCAGTTTGGCCATATTTCAGAGCTGCAACATCACTGGAGTGCCCAAAAGCACAAGGTGTGCAATACTCAGAGACATAGCCAAGGTAAGAAAGGCTGAAAGACGACCACCACTGAACAAGACACACAAGCTGAAACGTCAAGACTGGGCCAAGAAATATCTCAAGACTGATTTTTCTAAGGTTTTATGGACTGATGAAATGAGAGTGAGTCTTGATGGGCCAGATGGATGGGCCCGTGGCTGGATTGGTAAAGGGCAGAGAGCTCCAGTCCGACTCAGACGCCAGCAAGGTGGAGGTGGAGTACTGGTTTGGGCTGGTATCATCAAAGATGAGCTTGTGGGGCCTTTTCGGGTTGAGGATGGAGTCAAGCTCAACTCCCAGTCCTACTGCCAGTTTCTGGAAGACACCTTCTTCAAGCAGTGGTACAGGAAGAAGTCTGCATCCTTCAAGAAAAACATGATTTTCATGCAGGACAATGCTCCATCACACGCGTCCAAGTACTCCACAGCGTGGCTGGCAAGAAAGGGTATAAAAGAAGAAAATCTAATGACATGGCCTCCTTGTTCACCTGATCTGAACCCCATTGAGAACCTGTGGTCCATCATCAAATGTGAGATTTACAAGGAGGGAAAACAGTACACCTCTCTGAACAGTGTCTGGGAGGCTGTGGTTGCTGCTGCACGCAATGTTGATGGTGAACAGATCAAAACACTGACAGAATCCATGGATGGCAGGCTTTTGAGTGTCCTTGCAAAGAAAGGTGGCTATATTGGTCACTGATTTGTTTTTGTTATGTTTTTGAATGTCAGAAATGTATATTTGTTAATGTTGAGATGTTATATTGGTTTCACTGGTAAAAATAAATAATTGAAATGGGTATATATTTGTTTTTTGTTAAGTTGCCTAATAATTATGCACAGTAATAGTCACCTGCACACACAGATATCCCCCTAAAATAGCTAAAACTAAAAACAAACTAAAAAGTACTTCCAAAAATATTCAGCTTTGATATTAATGAGTTTTTGGGGTTCATTGAGAACATGGTTGTTGTTCAATAATAAAATTAATCCTCAAAAATACAACTTGCCTAATAATTCTGCACTCCCTGTAGTATGTGGCTGCACTACCCTCTACACTTATTTATTTTTTTTACTTTTAAGTACACAAGCTATGATAAAATTTGTAATATATTTTCACTTAAAATGCACTTGGTTGCTGCCTGAAGAGGAGCTGCAGCAGCCTGGCAGACAGCTCAGGGGGGCGTGGCCTGGAAGCCGTCGGAGATGGCCGCTTAACTTCGGAGCTCCGACCCGCGCAGCATTGTAAGCAGCACTAAACGCCGCAATACTCTCCCGATGGGGCGCACCAAACGGGCAGACACCCACCAGACCCCCAGGAGACCGCTGAACAGCCCGCACGCCGGTTCCCTGGACGGCTACCTGCAAACACCGAGCAGCCAGCCGGCGCACAAGGCCCCAAAATGGCCGACGGCCAGTGCTCACCGCCGGAGACGGAACCCCATGCGCTATCCCTAGCGGACATAAGAGCCGATATCAGGGCCCTTACTGCAACCATGAAGGACGACCTCAAAAGTACCTCGGACACGCTCCATGAGGCAATTAGAGCGGAGGTCGCCATCTTAGGAAACGAATTGGCAGCGCAAGGTAACCGCATTCAAGCCCTGGAGGCCTCAGAACAGGCAATGTCTAGCCGCATAGAAGCAAATAACCTAGCCATTACCCGACAGGGGACTATCCTTCTGCACCTTAGAAGACAAGCTGAAGATCTGGATAACAGAGGGCGCAGATCTAATATAAGAGTTCGCAACCTCCCTGAATCCAACGGAGAGGAAGACGTAGAGGCTATACTCACTGCCCTCTTCAAAGGTATATTAGGCCCGGATGCACCGCAACATATCCTATTCGACAGAGCTCACAGGGCCACAAGACCGAGAAACATTGACAATTCTCCCAGAGACATTATTTGCTGCCTGCGTGAATTCAAAATAAAAGAACTGATAATGTCCAAGGCCCGCTCCAAACAGTCCTGGCCGTTTCAAGGCTCAGAAGTGGCCCTCTACCAGGACCTGTCACCCCTCACTCTTGAGGCCCGCAGGGCACTCCGGCCGGTAACCCAACTTCTGAGGAGCCGCAACATCCCCTATAAATGGGGCTTCCCCTTTAGCTTACTGGCCCGCCATGATAACGAATGGTTCCCGATCCGGTGGCCTGAGGAAGTGCCGATATTCCTAAGGCGACTAGGCCTGCCGCCTACGGAGGTAGAAGACTGGATCCTGAGGCCGACAGAACCACGCCCTGGCCCGATGGCACAAAGACTTGCACGACGCCGCAGAGAGGAATCGCCGCACAGACCGCCGGCGCACCGGCCACGCAACCCGGCCCAGCAGGCTGACTAACGAATTGGCACTGAAGTGGACGACCTGGCGTCTCCCCCGGCTGGTAGGAAAGGGGCATCCTTGCGACTGAGAACGTGACAGCTAAGTACATTTATGTTATTATACTGACAAGTATTGACTTTGACCCGAGACTATTGACTTTACTCGCCTAAACCACACGCTACAGATGCTGGCATGGACTGACTCCCTGCGGACTGTTGCCACCCACCCGACGACATCTCCCTCACCTGAAGTGGTCAGGGGCACTTACGCACCACCGAGACATTGACAGTTTGGCACTATTGAATGGAAGGGGAGGGATCCTAGACGCTTCTTGGGAGGGGGGGAGAAAGTTGGGGAATGGGACCTTGCCGCTTAATACTGTAGTGACACTGCACCCGGATCACCGCCAAACTGGGGGTACAACCCGAAGCTACTCCAGGCTCTACTGGAGGACTGAGAATGTGGGGGGGGGGATCGGGGTAATGTTGAATGTTGACAGGGAAAACTGCTTGAGGCGGGTGGGAGAGGACGAAAATGTGTAATGATGGGAAAGATGGTTGTATAACACGGGGCCCACTGAGCACTGTACTTAGCACAGGAAAGTCTAGGGATCACTAGATAAGACAGGTACCATATATGGAGAGTTGAAACCCAGTGAAACCCCGGACACACATCCCTGACTTAGCTTAAACGCCTCAACCACCCAACTCTTAACGCGGACTACCCCACACTTCAGACCGCACTCGCACTGCAGAGACAGGCACCCAGGAATCACGCCCATTGTCACTGACCGACGCCTAGAAGACGCACCCCACCACCATGACGACGATGAACTGTAACGACCTGCGCTTAACCTACAACTAACCTGACTGACTCTGACTTGCCCGATGCCACCTGAGAGCTGACTGGTTATGAGACTCTGCAGAGCCTGGACCACCGGACGGGGGAGACTCTACTAACGCAATTTTAGATAGTGCTGACCCAGACCCAAAGGGAGAGTACATAACCGCTAGTAACACCAGCAACAAAGTGCACACGAAACGCTATATTTTCAGCGGGACAGGTAATCCACCTGAGACTTCCAGACACACCCGCAAACCACTTCGACTTGGCGTAGGCCACGACCCGAACCAAGCCCGTGTAAACCAGAACCACTGAGGGGGCCACAGCCGCGGCTACTCCGGTACATACCGTGTAGTGGTACGGCTCTGGACACCCACCCAGTTACACGGGACCACATCCTATACAGAAGGGTCCACCAACACCTACTACATAAGTTGGTATACACACACACAGAGACACACCCTACATAACTGCCACACACACACCCCCACCACCACACACGACTAATCACCCACACACACTCCAGGGGACAACCAAACACAGGTAGACACACAAGCGCCTACAGAGACACACCCGCAGACGTTTTACGACTGTGACGCTGTGTCACGAGGGACCTCATACCCATAGCGCTCTAACTCTTCGCTGGACGCCCCGGGGGGTGCTCACCTGGCCCCCCGCCCCCCCCCCTCCTGCCTCTCTCTCCCCCCTCTGTGCTCTCCCTCCTTCCCCTTGCTCCCGTTCTTTCTCCCTGCCGCCCTACGGCGACTGATCCGGCAGGCCCCGGCCCCGTTCCCGCACACAAGAGGGGGAGACCCCTGGCTGGAGTCACGGAGTGGACCGTTTACAGCTGACCAACGAGTGGGACACGACAATGGCCTACTCTCCGGCACCCCTGATCATTACGACGCAGAACTTCAGGGGCCTCAACACCCCTGAAAAGAGATCACACCTCTTGAGAACCCTCAAGAGACAACACGTTTCGTTTGCTCTCCTGCAGGAGACTCACCTGAGGGTGGAGGCAAACTCGCTGCTCAAGAACCGACACTACCCACTAAACTTCTATAGCAATCACCCCACAATGCGAAAAACGGGGACAGCTATCCTGATCGCAGCTAACCTCCAGTTCGTGCCCACAGACCATCTGTCGGATGGCGATGGCAGATACGTCTTCGTTAAAGGACTCCTGGCGGGTAGGACGTATACAGTAGCGAACATATACACCCCGAACTCGGGACAAGCCAGCTTCCTCCGCAGGACACTGAGAAAGTTAGCCAACTTCACGGAAGGAGTGCTGATAATGGGAGGCGACCTCAACGTCCCATTAGATCCTCTGGTCGATACATCCATGGGACGGAGTAGTGTCCCTGACTCAGCCCTGCAAACTATTCGAAGATCCCTCAGAGCGCTTCGCCTGACAGACGCGTGGAGGGCGCTCCATCCTACAGACCGGGACTACACCTATTACTCCACGCTACACCATAGGTATTCCCGGATCGACTACTTATGCGTACAACAGGAAGGACTCACATTCCTCCGAAAGGCTGACATCCTCTCGACCCCCTGGTCGGACCACAGTGAAGTGAGGATAGAACTGGAATCACCACTTTACCGCCCAGCTAGGATGACTTGGAGACTCAATGACACCTTACTCCAAGATGTACCGTCGAGAACGTTGATCACGGATCACATTCGTCGATACTTCGAGGAGAACTCCACAGAGGACGTTTCAGACATGACCATCTGGGAGGCGCACAAAAGTGTTCTGAGGGGCCACCTCATCAGAATGGCCACGCAAAAAAAGAGGGAGGCAGGCACACAGATTAAAGACCTCACCAGACAGATAGCAGACCTGGAACAGATGCATAAAAGAACCCAACACGACCCAACTTACCGTGAGCTGACCCTGAAAAGGAAACAACTCACAGACATCCTGGAACGTAATCACATGAGACAAGTGCAACGCTCAAAGGCATTCTTTTACACGCACGCTAACAAGGGGGGCAAACTTCTCGCCCAAATGCTCAGGGGACCGCAGAAGCAGGCGCAAGTACACACCCTGCGCACTAGACAGGGCAAGCTTACACAATTCCCAGATGATATCGCCAACGAATTCAGGGTGTACTACTCACAACTATACAACACCCCTGCAACAGATGGTGACACCAGTACCGCACAGAAGAGAATTGACACCACCAATTACCTACAAGAGTTCAACCCAGACGCCCTCACCCCGGAAGAAGCGGAGGGTCTTGAAGCGCCCATCACTGAGGGGGAACTTAAGCTGGCCCTAAAATCGGCAAAAAACGGTAAGACACCGGGCCCGGACGGGTTCCCGGTGGAATACTACAAAAAATTTAGCGATGACCTAATACCGAGACTAGTAAAAGCCCTTAACAACCTACGTGATGGAGCTTCCTTTCATAAGGAATCCCTGGCGGCGACGATCACAGTGATACCTAAACCGGGGAAGAACACGGAACAGGTGGGTAACTACCGCCCAATCTCCCTCATCAACACCGACATAAAACTCTTCTCGAAGATACTCTCCCTCCATCTGCAGGCCTTCATGCCTAGACTAGTCCACCCTGATCAGACAGGCTTCATCCCGGGCAGAGAAGCCAGAGATAGTACGCTCCGGCTCTTCATGCTACAACACCTGGCGAAACACCTACAGAAGAAGCTACTTTTACTATCCACGGATGCGGAAAAAGCATTTGACAGGGTGAACTGGCACTTCATGATGGAGACACTGAGGAGGGTCGGTGTCGGAGAGGGAATGATGACCTGGATCCAGACGCTGTACCATCAACCTAATGCCAGAGTCAGGGTGAATGGAGCCCTCACGGACAGTTTCGAGATTCGGAACGGAACCAGGCAAGGGTGCCCACTCTCGCCACTTCTGTTCGCACTCACCCTGGAACCGTTCCTCGACAAAATCCGCAACAACCCCCGGATCCTGGGCCTTACGCATAAGACTCAGGAACACAAGGTAGCCGCCTACGCGGATGATATGCTGTTCTTCTTAGCCGAACCCCTTGAGTCGCTCCCACTACTTATGAGCGAATTCAGGTTATATGGTACACTATCGGGGCTAAAGCTCAACCTGCCCAAATGCGAGGTCTTGAATGTGACGGTCAGGGGAGAGGAATGCGCCACCCTGCAACACCAGTTTCCGTTCCACTGGTGCACGGAATATATGACATATCTCGGGCTCCGGGTCACACCTGAAGCTAGAGATATATACGCACAAAACTACACACCCCTCCTGACAGACATCCTTGACGACCTTAAGAGATGGAACTTCAACCACATCTCCTGGCAAGGTCGTATAGCAGTCATTAAAATGAACATCCTACCGAAGATATTATATAAGTTCCACACCATACCTCGCACAATCCCACCGGCATTCTTTAAAACCCTCCGCTCAGCGTTCCTCAGATACATATGGAAGGGAGAGAGAGCCAGGATCAAACATGACACACTCTGCCTTCCCAAACCGTGGGGAGGACTGGCCCTGCCGAACCTCCACAAGTACTACCAAGCCACGGTTCTACAACGCATCAGAGACTTGCACTTGGCGTCCCCTCACAAACGGTGGACCTCCTTAAGCCGGGAATTAGCGGACAACCACTTACACCTCTTCCTATGGTACAAGGAAGCAGACGCTAAGAAGGACCTCGGGGAGGACTCGCCAATCACCCAGACTCTTAGGACATGGACCCGACTGAGACAAACTTCCTATATCTCACCTACCCCGAGCCCCCTGATCCCCATTGCCCATAACACTTACATAGGCGACGGAATACCGCCTCCAGCATGGCCGCTACCAAACCAAGACGGATTCATACCACTACATATGGCGATCACAGACAGGGGGATGAAGACGCTACAGGACATATCGGAAATAGAGAGACCCACGTTGATGCACCAATTTCATTATGCCCAACTTAAACACTTCTATCACAACTTGCCGCATAGAACTAGACTGCACAGGGACTTAACGTGGTTTGAACAGTTATGCTTCCAGACACCCGAGGCGGAAGGTACAGTCTCCACAATGTACCAGCGACTGGCGACAGGAGAGAGGGAAAGGAAAGATACCTTCAAGAGGCGCTGGGAAGACGCACTGGACAGAGAATACACAGAAAGTCAATGGGAGCAAGTACTATTGCTGCAACATAAGAGCTCTTCTAGCTCACAATACCAGGAGACGAACTACAAGTTGCTATCTCACTGGTACCGCACCCCATCTCTGCTACACCGAATCAGCCCAGAAATTCCAAACACATGCTGGAGATGCGAGACTGAGACCGGGACCCTCCAACATATCTGGTGGGAATGCGACGGTATTAAGCCATACTGGGTGAATGTTGGAGACGAAATACGAAAGATACTAGGCGAACCTCAGAACCTGACGGCAGACCTAGTCCTACTGCACCACACGGACAAATCGCTCTCAGCTTATAGAAAGTCGATCCTTCGACACCTCTTGAACGCGGCGAAGACACTGATACCACTGCTCTGGAAGAAGACGCACCCGCCGACGATCGGACAATGGAGACGTAAAGTGGACGACATCCAAAAAGCTGAATCCATAATAGCCAACCTGCTGGGCAAACAAGAAAAGCATGCAGATCAATGGGGACCCTGGTTCCTCTACCGCTCGCAACACACAGATGATGACTGAAGGGATGTGGGAATATGGGGCCCGGGCTTGCCTGATACAACTTCCCTACCTCCCCACTGATCTGCCATATCCTCGCCAGGGGCCGGGGGACAGGTGGGCAAGGACCCCGGTGTGACCGGAGCGGAGACCTCGCCACGGGTGGGAATGGATATTCCGGGGACGGGGTTAAGGGAACGCTATCAGCGCACAGAGTAACCAGAATTGCATGCAACGCGTGTAGGGAGATAACTATTTTCTTATAATATAGAATACACACACACTGACAACCGATGCAACACAAGAGAGACTGACACCACACGGAGCCGCACGGGGGAGGGCGGGCGGATGGAGAGACAAGGAGAGGTACATCTGGGACGCACACCACACCTACCACCACATGCACATACCAGCACCTATGACCACCTAAATTGACACCCACACATACACCCGAAGCAAGACTGGCCCAGAGATGACTCCCCAGACGCTGGGTACCTTAGCAGACAGATGGATAGCGGGAACATACTGGCTATGGACCACAGGGAACGCATGACCCGACAGCTACCACTTAGATGGCAGGGACGAATAGGGGAGCAGGGGGTCCACAGACGCTACTCTAGCCCCGCTCTCTACAATGGACACCCTGGTACCAGCAGCACTCATGAACAAACCACTGGTGAGCCATATCAACTCCCAAACGCAGAACTACCTCAAGGCACCACATGATTCCCACCGACGGCTACCGGGGAGGGGGTTGGGGGAGCGGATGCCTCATGCACCCAAGAGAACACATGGTAATTGGACCGTGACAGCTAACCCCTGACCCAGCCTAGTAGTAAACTGTGTCCTGTACTGCCATTCCCACCACAACTGCAACCTGATACCTACCAACCCAAGCTCAAGTAGGGATATATAGGCCCATACTCGAAATGCTGGACCCACTCTCCGAGCTCCGAACCAAGTCTTGCACCTAACATCATTAGACCCTGGTGTATGTTAAGGGTGGATAGGTCGCTAAACAGACACCTAGAGTATGTATCTCTCGACACATCCCTCTGTGAAAAGCTATGGATATTACGCTCAATGGCCCCACTTGTCACTTCCAATGGCTCTCCCCGAGATCTGAGTGCCCGAGATCTGAGTGCCTCATGCACCCAAGAGAACACATGGTAATTGGACCGTGACAGCTAACCCCTGACCCAGCCTAGTAGTAAACTGTGTCCTGTACTGCCATTCCCACCACAACTGCAACCTGATACCTACCAACCCAAGCTCAAGTAGGGATATATAGGCCCATACTCGAAATGCTGGACCCACTCTCCGAGCTCCGAACCAAGTCTTGCACCTAACATCATTAGACCCTGGTGTATGTTAAGGGTGGATAGGTCGCTAAACAGACACTTAGAGTATGTATCTCTCGACACATCCCTCTGTGAAAAGCTATGGATATTACGCTCAATGGCCCCACTTGTCACTTCCAATGGCTCTCCCCGAGATCTGAGTGGCCGCACACGGGGGGTGGGGGGTGGGGGGGGGTCGGCGGGGGGGGGGGGAGGTATGGGGGGAGGGAAAACAGAAAACAGAATGTTAACATGTTGACAGTTAATGATGATAATTAACGTTAATTAATGATGATATGCTCGTGTTCAGAGGTGACCTGCGTGTCGCCTCAATTGGAAAGATAACTAACAGTTTTTGCATGTTACCGTTGATGTTTTGATCGCCGGGACCTGCGTGTCCCACTTAATGTCTACTCAAAATTGACTAACTGAACATAACATCTCAATAAACACATATTTACAAAAAAAAAAAAAAAAAATGCACTTGGTTCTTATTATTATGTTTTGCTTAAATCAACAAGTTGTAGAGATGATCATCGACTGTATGTCTCCAGGTGTTCATTAAAGGGACACTATAAGCATCAAAACAACTTTAGCTTACTAGAGTGGCTTTGGTGTATATATCATGCCCCTGCAGTCTCATTGCTCAATTCTCGGCCATTTAGGAGCTTAGAAACATAGAAACATAGAATATGACGACATATAAGAACCATTCGGCCCATCTAGTCTGCCCAATTTTCTAAATACTTGCATTAGTCCCTGGACTTATCTGCTAGTCATGATATTATGGATTATCCCACACATGCTTAAACACATTCACTGTGTTAACCTCTACCACTTAAGCTGGAAGGCTATTCCATGCATCCACTCCCCTCTCAGCAGAAGACTATGTCCTCTTGTTGTGGCAGTTTTTCTGCTTTTAAATATAGTCTCCTCCATTACTGTGTTGATTCCCTTTATGTATTAAAATGTTTCTATCATATCCCTCCTGTTTCGTCTTTCCTCCAAGCTATACATGTTAAGTTCCTTTAACCTTTCCTTGTAAGTTTTACCCTGCAATCCATGAACCAGTTTAGTAGCCCTTCTCTGAACTCTCTCTAAAGTATCAATATCCTTCTGTAGATACGGTTTCCAGTACTGCATACAATACTTCACGTGAGGTCTCACCAGTGTTCTGTACAATGGCATGAGCACTTCCCTCTTTCTACTGCTAATACCTCTCCCTATACAACCAAGCCTTATGATAGCATTTCCTGCTGCTCTATTACATTGTCCGCCTACCTTTAAGTCATCTGAAATAATTACCCCTAAATCCCTTTCCTCAAATGTTGAGGTTAGACTCTAACAAATATTGTGTACTCTGCCCTTTTTTTTACATCTAGGATGCATTATCTTGCACTTATCCACATTAAATGTGAGCTGACACAACTCTGACCATTTTTCTAGCTTACCTAAATCATTTGCCATTTGGCTTATCCCTCCTGGAACATCAACTCTGTTACATATCTTAGTATCAGCAAAAAGACATACCTTTCCATCAAGACCTTCTGCAATATCACTAATAAAAATATTAAAGAAGATGGGTCCAAGTACAGATCCCTGAGGTACCCCACTGGTGACAAGACCATGCTTCGAATATACTCAATTGACTACAACCCTCTGTTGCCTGTCACTCAGTCACTGCTTTACCAATGCAACAATATTGGAATCCAAACTTAAAGATTGCAGTTTATTGATAAGCCTTCTATGTGCAACAGTGTCAAAAGCCTTACTGAAATCTAGGTAAGCAATAACTACTGCACCACCCTGATCAAAAAAATCAATAAGATTAGTTTGGCATGATCTCCCTGAAGTAAACCCATGTTGTCTCTGATCTTGAAATCCATGTGATTTTAACATAACACATTAACATGGCATTCATTACCCGCAACTTCCATTACCAGATCCTTGCCAACCATTTAACATAACCGGTGCCTCCGTCAATTACTGCTTCCTAGTACTTCTTGAGTACCATAAACATCGCACCGGACACCATAACCACTGTAAACCCCACAAACCGCCACAGCTTGGTTGGGGTCTCGCTGTCCTCCACCCACTCCGGACCTAAGACCAGGATCCAGCTTCCAGTGGGTAGACCTCTCCTAATCCAGAGAGCGATGCAGGCTGCTCTTACAAGAGCAATCGTTGTGATCCAAGGAAGTATAGTGATTATAGCAATCCCCAGAGTGAATATAGCTCTCCAATCCCCCAAACATAAGCCTAGATTTCATGAAGGGTAAAACAAATCTCTTTAATGGTAGCCACAACTGGCCTTATATGCAGGTCCCCATGCAAGGGGCACTCCCTCCTGGACCTAAGAGTAGACTACAGTAAAAACATATACACAATTACATTGGCTCTCAGGTCCAAGACACTACCATACAAAATAGGTCAATCCCTCCCCTATGTCTGGGAGATAATTGAGTCAAGCACTGTATTAAACTCAATTATCTCCAGGCACAGAAAACATACAATTTAAAAAAAAGAAATACCTTAAAACACACAACATCCCCCTGATAGCCCTGTTCTGGGTGAACAACATATCCAAAAATCACCCAGATCGGTTCAGGGGTTCAGGAATTTCCTGGAAGTCATAATTTGACCGACCACACGCATGCCACACGCATGCCCAAAACAGTTCCAGAGAATCAGGGCTTGCGGTCAGAATAGTTTGGTAGTTTAAAAACAAACAAACTACTGAACATAGTCAATAGTCTTACCCTTGAGCTTGTTCCCCTTGTTCGTGGGAACATTTCCACCAAACAGAGTCTTCCAAAGTTCCAAAACCGAACACAGGTAATCATGGAAGTCCAGCGTTGTTCGGGAGTTTTAGTGTCCGAAAATAGTTCAATTAAATCGACGACCAAACACCGCTGCCTGTTTTCATGTGAACAAGATTGCCGCCACCTCGTGGTCGTCCATAGGAAATGTGCCACCCAGACAAACACTTAGAACACTGCGATGGAAATTGCTACAAAATAGCAATTAGGCTTAACAAGCTCCAGGGTGGTCTCCAGTTCATGCGGCTTAGGTAAGCTAGAACCAAATATAAAATCCCACCAACCAAGTCTGTTCACATTGGTTTTTAAAGGGCCCATAGTCTTTTGGTAAGAGGCTGGCCAGCAGGCCCCTCCAAGAATACGTGACGAGGTTTAGTTTGTCACACTTGCCTCCCCCCTCATCCATAAACCACAATTGGCCTTCAAACTGGCCTTCCAATAACATCCATGTTAACCACTGGCTTTTTCTCAGTGGGCACGTCCTTCACCATGACTTAACCATACCATCCATGCTAACCACTTGCTTTGGCTCCTTCAACATTACCTAATCCCGAGGCTAGGTGAGGGATCAGCTATGAACCATTTCCACTGGACCGCTGGTCCAACCCTGACTGACAAGGACCTTCATCCGCCTGCTGTGACAAGAAAACACAATTAGCACAACACAGAACTCCATCACAGAACATAACGAAGGGAGGGTGGGAAGTTGTTCCCAAGCCGGATAATTAAGATGGCTGAGGATAACAGAAAATCGCTCCCTCTATATATATGGCCACTGCCCTTAACTTAGGCCTCTCCCCTTACCTACAGCAACTCCTGTCTTTGAACTTATTATACTCCCCACCCTCACACATGTCCCTGTTCTCAGCCAGCCCTTTAGTCTGCCTCCTCAGGGTCTTGTGTGAAGGTAGTTAGGATAGTGTAGAAAGGAAACCCTTTTTACTTATAACAACTTACCCAGAATAACTTGACGCAAGATGTAAATGGTGACAAACAGGCCACAGCTGTATTTAAAACAATACCATTATTAACATAACACATTAACATGACATTCATTAACCGCAACTTCCATTACCAGATCCTTTCCAACCATTTAACATAACCTGGGCGCTTGCCCCCACCCCCGTCCATAAACCACAATTGGCCTTCCAACTGGCTTTCCAATACCATCCATGCTAACCACTGGCTTTTGCTCAGTTGGCACATTCTTCACCATGACTTAACCATACCATCCATTCTAACCACTGGCTTTGGCTCAGTGGGCACGTCCTTCATCATAACTTAATCCCGAGGCAAGGGGAGGGATCAACCCTGAACCATTTCCACTGGACCGCTGGTCCAATCCTGACTGGCAAGGACCTTCATCCGCCACAAACCCCCGCTGTTTTACCCCGCCGCACCAACATCGCCATGGTCTCCTTCAAAGCATCTTGTAGCATCAGATTAAAAAGATCCAGCCCAACGTCCGTGAAGTGGATCCCATCACTGCGAAAATACATGACCGCATTTTGTTTGAAAATGCAGTGCCGCACTGTACAACCCCCAATACCACACACAAACTTCGATTCCCTTTCATTTAACTTTACCCTAGTGTGCTCTATTGCCCGCTGGTCCCTTGCACACTTCCAGTAGTTCCGTGAAACAACCTCCGGCAATATCAAGTAGACGTCTGGGAGCAAAATCATAAGTTGCGCCAGGTCCCTGCGCATCATGTCCCCCAAACACCCACCTGTGACCACTCCTAAGTCATTACTCCTAAGATGAATCACCAAGACATCCAGCACTCCCAGTAAATGGGATAAACGAACAAGCTCCGGGAGCAGATGTACCCAGTGAACCATTAAACTTCCACTGCCATAGGTGACTGTCCGAGAAGAAGTCCCTGGGGATGAATACTGGCCCGCTGCCTGGCCCAGTAAACGTAGGAGTGCCCGATCACCCACACCTCACCTCACCGGACCTACTGAGAAAACACAGCGGGGAAGAAAATGTAGGGCCGAAACTTTCTCAGAGAATCCCAAACTGGCTGCCACAGTCACCGCCCCAATATGAAATCAGTGGCCCCCAAACTCACTGCGTGATAGCGAAAAACCTGAATGAATTGAAATCGGGACAGGTGTCCCCTGTCGCGATGTACCAACAAGGGGACGCAAGATGGACACAAGGCAGGAAACCGGCCAATGGGAACCACCGAACATGGCACATCCTTCAAGGTTACCCACACACCTCTGACACTTGTATCCGTCTCTCCCACCTTAGCACACGACATCCCCCACCAGGATACCCCCAGGGATCCGTTTGCTGGGGCTAATGAGTTCCCCCACCCTGAGTCCCCATTGCCTGCACTATCAGGAAATCCTTCGTAACATCCGGGACCTTCGCCAGCTTAAACCAGAAGCTAAAGCCCGAAAGCTTGGCCGAAACAGCCGAAGGCGAGCATCTCAAAGCTTCCCAGAACCATAGCAGATGCAGCAGACACTGGAGCTGCATCTGGACCAAAGAAAACCCCCTGTAGGTTTGCTCAAACGCTAACCATTCTTGCCATGCCTTACTATACCGAACCCGCGTAGCCTCCGACTCTGACCCGCGGATCCACTCCATCACTCTGGTAACCCAAAACACCATAGCTCCACCAGGCACGGGAAACCTTCTGTGTCTGGCCCAGGAGCGTTCGCTTGAAATTCCTGTAAGCGAGAAAGGCATCCTCTGTTACATTGACCACCCTTGGGAGATGCACCGCCCTACATACAATATTCCGTGTCAGGCAGCACAGCACCAACCATCGCAGCAGCCGAACCACCGGGGGAGAGGAAGCCGACAGATTGATGATGGCTAACACAACCCCCAAATTGTCGCAGTGAAATGCGACCCACTGATCCCAAAGCAGATAGCCCTATAACTCCACTGCTACCACAATCGGTAACAGCTCCAAGAATGTCAAGTTCCAGCCCTGCCGCCTGCCATGATGCCGGCCATGTGTCAGTGCACCAGGGGCCACCCAGGGTGGCTCCAAAGCCTATCAATCACGCCGAATCAGCAAACAAGTCAAGCTCCGAATTGGACACTTCTGGGGCCTGCCAGTAGGCCCTCCCATTGAAACCCTCCAGAAATACATCCCACACTGCTAGGTCTTCCTGCAGTGGACACATTGTGACACTGACTCCAGGGATCTCAGCAGCCATGAGCGGACAGGTGAGCCCGCCGGTCGCACACACCATTGAACACCCCATAGGGAGGCACAAGTTCACATAAAACTGTTATTTGAAAACGTACCCCAGGAGGTGATGATACTCCAGATGCACCAGGAGCAAACGGAACGCCGACTCCACATCGGCCTTGGCCATGAGGGCACCTGGCCCCGCCACGCAAACCCTACACAATGTAGCATCAAACGAGGCATTAGAGACCCTGCAAAGTTCCTCATCTTAATCCCCATTTACAGACCCCCACAGAGGGTGTGACAAATGGTGAATGAGCCGGAACTTACCCTGCTCCTTCTTGGGCAAAACACCCAGGGGTGGGATTACAGCGGATTAGCCAAGTGGCCATCACAGCGACGTACACCGGCATCTTGCCCTTAGATCCCATGGTGTCACCCTTGTCTTTCTTGAAGCACCTGGTCATGGAGTGATTGCATCCGCACACTGAGCACTCGTGCTTGAATTTACAGCTCGCCCCCCATTTGCACTGGCTGTCATTATATATCCAACAGCATCTGAGGTGGAGAGGAGCAACCGCCGCAGGAGAGAATCGCCCTCCCGTGCCGTCCCCCGCCCTCAAGAGAGGACGACGGTCCGCTCTGGTGAGACGCCGGCCGGGTCATGATAGTCAACCAGAATCCAATGTCCATCTGGTCCCAGCCCATCGCCGGGCAGACTGACGGAATTGCTCGTCATAGCGTCTCCAACTTAGCGTCGCCCATACACGTGGCAAGCATTCCACACTAAGTCCTGGTAACAGAAAAGGCCAGAATATTTTTCCGGCGCCTTTTCCCCGATCACGCTAGCCAAGATCGAGAAAGCTTGGATCCAATTCCCAGTCCTTGTCCGAGTCCTTAGACTCTTTTTCAGGAGGGGCAGATCTTCCATCCCCACTGTACCCACTACCAGGGCGACCACCTCTGGGGGCCAACTCACCCATGGCCCCCCAACCTCTCCTTGAACAGAAATCTCTATAGGGGAAGGGTTCCAACCAGCCCGCAACTGTGCATCAATGGACGTGGATAGCAACAATGCCACCCCAACGCTGCACTCCCACTGCGACAAAACTTGCGCATACTACTAACTAAACAATGCCAATCTCGCTGCCCAACTTCGCTAGCGCCCCCCAACCCAGAAGAGTTGAAGCACTCACCAGACGGCGCTTGTGCAGACTGGGGCAGCGGAGCCGAACCAAGAGGAGGGCCGTAGAAATTTAAGGCATGTATACAACGTAGTTGCACGTACAACGTAGTTATTATGTATTGCTTCACTAAAGTATATTTTATGTAATCCATATGTATAAGAAATCTTGACAAACCTTAAGGTGCCCATTTTTTAGACCCAAATTAATCATTCTAATTTATTTTACAGTCTAACTGCATCATCATTCATTTTCCCGTTTCTTTAAAAGAAGCGTATCATAATTCTAATTTAGTGGAAAACCACCTTATTACAAAGTGGCTTATTCAAAATAAATAAGGATTATGAAAACCTACATTTAGTTTGAATAAAGGTGTTAATTTGTAGTTTATGTATTTGCAGACTGAGCTTGTTTTCATTTTAATCTCTTAAGCGCAGGAGTTGGAACCTTCAGTATATGTTATGGTTGGAATGTTTCCCAATGATGTCATTTGCAGGTATCCTCACATCTATTCCCTGGGCTTCAATGAGGTCACCTGGAAAAGCTCCAGCTACTGGAGTTCTCTGGTACCATCTGCTGTGACAATGTATATAAATAGGAGTTTGAATTTAAAATGTTCATTGAAGCCCTATGTAGATTTGAGCTATAAAGATTGTTACATAAAACAGCATGGTTCTGGGCAGAGATCTACACGAACAAATTATAGCTCGAAATTGTTTATTGTCCCAATATATTTTATGATCATGACAAGGTTTTTAATGATGAACAGGGGAATAATATGCAGAGAGTTATGTCTCAAGAAGTTGTTTCAGGACAGTTAGGACCATTAATAGCGGACTGTAAATTAAAAAATATATATATATATATCTTTTAAAGGGAAAGTATGGGGTAAAATCGACCCCTATTTTTATAGCTAATCTTTTTGTAGCTGATAAAAAAATCCTTCCTTATGTGTATCAAATAGTGGGGCTTTCATGAGGGACAGGGGGACTAGGACTACCAAGGCTATACCAGCCTCATTCCATCTCTAGGCCACTGATTCACAAAATGTGCTATTCTGTTCCTTACTTTGGCTGTAATGCCGGTCCGGTCTTTTGACCACCCAGAGTATAGGTCGTTATTGCCTTTTGCATCGGATCAGGTTCTGCATTACAACATTGCATCTTCCATTTCTTGATGTGATGTATAGTAACTATGGATCACACTGCGTGAATTTATTGCAATGTACCTTTAATGAAAAATAAAGATTGGCAAAAAAAATTACGTAAAAATACTAACATTGTATCTGCACACATTGTGTATCAAGTTTGGCTCCACGACATGTCTATCTACCTTCAGGCCATCGTTATTATGCCATTGTGTTTTTAAAAAGTTGTCTCAAAATGATGAAAATATCTGTAATCCTCGGTTCTTCCTCAAATCCTGAACCTGTTTCACTTCAGCATTTCTTTGACTGTGGATTTCATGACGTAGTTATGTTTCTACATGTTCTGTCTCTTGTTAATAACTATCATTAGCCACCATTAGTTCAAGGGCTCAGTCTGCTGATAACGGTGGTTCATAAGATGAATCAGTAACAGATAAATCTAAAACGTGAAGAGTTACGATTAAGTGGTTATGATGTTAGTAATACACTGTTGCCATTTCCCAGGAATTGCACAAACCCTTTTGCTAAGTTTTGCCCTCTTACATAGTTCCTGCCCGGCGCCGAGCCTCCTGTCCTGCTGAGTGACGTGCATCAGACTTTGAAGTGAAATATATAATACATATAACAAGAATGCTAAAGATCTCTCCCATCCTACAGTTCATTAATTCCTTCAAAGATGCCTTCTGCATTACAGAGACCCACTAAGTACCATAATCACTATATTACATTTATAGGACTGATTTCAAAAACAATGTCATACCATAACCATCAGCAAAGCATCACCAATATGCTTTCAGTCAACAATAGAACAGTAATCTATACTTATACATCACGCATCAAGCACAACGCATTTAGATTTAATATTGTGAAAACGTATATGAACTACACATAACCTATTTTTACACAACATTCACATGCAATATCTAATCATACTTGCCTCAGTCAAACTATTAATAGAATCGATTTTCCCAATAGGAAAAAAATTGTCCATAACACTGATAAAAGAATTACATTATTTGCAATAAAACTGGTGCAGTGGAATTCGGTTTCATTTTAAAAGTTCAAATGTAAAAAAGGGCCAATTTGGTGATTGATATACATCTACCATATAAGAAATGCTGGATTTTTTTTTTTAGAAGTGAATAGAAATTATTTACAATAATTAAACCAGAAACTGAAATTTACGTTATTTAGTTATTATTTATTTTACTTGTATTATTATTTTCTTTTATTACTGCCTTCCCTTGGCTCCAATGTCAGCTAATTTTATTTGCTTGGGTTATTTTTTTTTGTTTGGTTTAATTATAGTTAATACCAGGTTCATCCCATATTTTAGGTGTTGGTCCTTTTTGGCCTACATTCCTATTGACGTTTACTTTCTAATCTAAACTGTTTATTTTGCATATTCTCTCCTTGACAGGAGGTTATTTTAAAATTAAAAAAATTAAAACTATCTTACTCTCAAAAAATAGGAGGGGCGATGCTAACTGGCGAGCATGGTGCCCAAGCTCTACAAAAGCTACTCAAAATACCCTCACAATCTGATTAATTTGCCTGCTCCAGGGTACATGTGGCTGCCAAGAGACAAGGTACACCATGGGAAAGCACTCGAAGAAACCCAGAGGACAAAGCATGGGACATACCCGCGACATTGGACATTGGACATTGAACCACGGCTGTAGGCCCAAGATGGCGGATGTCCTTCCGGAACTGGGGCTATACTCGCTCTCTGCCTCAGAAGACAACTACCTGAGCGATGTGCCAACCCCAATGCCCCAGTGGAGAAGCCAAGCCTTACCTCCTCGGCAAAGGGAACCCCCACTGGCTACCAAGGTAGACCTCTCCGGCATGAATGACCTTAAGTTCTTCTTAACGGCGGAACTATAAGGGCTGAAGGGTAAACTGGGCACACTGACAAACTGAATACAGGCCACGGAAGATGAGGTCCAGGAACTGAGGGCCCTACAAGACACCACAGCTAAGCAGATGCAAGAGCTCACCAACATGTGCACACAGTTGAATGCAAGATTTCGACAATTGAAGATTATGCTATCGTTAGTGTACTTATAATCTTAATTTTAATAATGACAGGAGGCGAGTATTTTGCATTACTCTCTTTACTAAACTCCACAGCAGTAAAGAAAGTGAAACATTTAAACCAATCAAAATGCAAACAGGGAGTATATTATCCCAGTAAACAGGCTCCTCCTCCTCTTTCGGAAGCGACATCGGAACAGGGAAGAAGGTTAGCGATAAAAGTCTGTAGTAAACATCAACTGTGGTATCTAACTGGAATGATGAACGTCTTGGCATGAGTGGGAGCAGGCACCAACGGGTGATCGTCCGATAGAAGTCTTGGTCTTTAGATGAAGAACCGTAGTCCTATGATTATGCCGTAGAAGTTGCAAGTTGTTACGAAGTTAAACTGAAAAGAGAATGTGAGAAGGTTAGGCACCGGTCTAGAAACTGTTTGTAATATAGGTATTGATCCATCGGATAACATTGAAACAGTATATATTACGTATTCAGAATATAATCTAACAGCAGTTCGATATACTGATGGTAATAGAGGATACAATATACCAACATGTTGGTTCAGGGAGATAGAGAAGGAAGAAAGGAGAAAGTTGTAGACGTATGAATAGAGTAGTTCCCCTCCTCTCTGGGTGGGAAGGGTGGGAAAATACTCGCCTCCTGTCATTATTAAAATTAAGATTATAAGTACACTAATGCTAGCATAATCTTAAATTTTACCACATGACAGGAGGTTTCCTATTTTGCATTTTTAACGCTGTTGTATAAGAGACATGACCGCACCGGAGTTCGGTCGGAAATAGAAGGTGCGGAACGTAGATTCTCTAGACCAATCTGCGGGGCATAGGATATCCGGTAGGGAGGCACCCGCCATGAAGGCTGAGGATGCTGCTGCTCCGCGTACGGAGTGGGCTCCGAACGTAGTGTCCACGCCGGCTAGTGATAGCAACCAGCGAACCCACCTTGCTAGGGTTAGAAAGGACAAGAGATGATGTATCTAATGTTTAAAGTAAAGTATATACATCCACGGGATAACAATATGGCCAGCGGGAAACTTATTGAGTATACCAGTTGTTATCAAATAAGCAAAAATAATAAAGTTTCATTAGACATTACTAAATAATAAAGGAAAAATCGATCAGTGCTATACAATAAACCTCAAAAAATTGTGAATTAAAAAAATTTGTTACAAGATCTGTGCCAGTGTAATTAATGAATGCAAACCAATGTAACCAACAAGTAACTATCAGTAGTGGCAAGTGGGTAATGCTGTCAGACTGAAAAGAAACAGACACCAATCAAATAGCTTGGTGATTGATTAGGCAGTCTGTCTCATCAGATTTCAGTTGTTCACTGCAAAAAATCTTATACAGACCGGCCACATTGATGCCTTCGTAGATTATTCTGACGATAAATACCGAGTCTGTCTAATAACAGTGTGATATTTAATGTATTTAAATACCCTCTATGTTCTTGCCTACAATCAGTATGACCGGCAACTGTCAGCAAATCACTAAAATGTCGGTTACCCAAAGGACGAGAGAACCGTCACTATTACGGGGTAGATTGAAAATATAATCTTAGTCTGGTAGCTAGATAATCTGTAAGGTAGTCCTGTTCAAAATGGCAGTCTAATATTTGATAAGTTGGACGTAGTCTCCATGTTACTGCCACATATCGATTTAGTAGATAGATATAAAGATAGATAGTAGCAGGGAAAGGATACACTAAGTGATTGTACTAACGTTTGAACTGACATACAGAGCATTAAGTGAGTATACCAAACATCTGACAGCAGTAAGAACTGATAGTTGTACAAATGGTGTACAGCTAGACAATACAAGGGAAGGGGAGGGGGACAAAGTCTCAGTGGACAAAGTTACAAAGTGTCCATATGAAATAACGCATGTGTTCTAAAGGCTGTTGAAAATCTAACAACCATCTTTGGTAATGTGTCCCGTGCCTTCAAGGGCACCTAACCCCAACCACCAGAATATCTATCGCTAAAAACAGTAAGTATCGTGGATGAAAATAAAATAAAGATCATTGGTTGCAAATAATTAGGTTAAATCAAAGAGCGCGGTCGCCGATCTGCGCACTACACCATGGATCCAAAAGTGCAGTGCACCCTAATCCTCTGACGCGCGCGTTTCGCTACTCCTAGCTCGTCAGAGAGGAAACGATTGGTGCATTAGCACCGAGTTTAAAAATGCACCGAAGACACTTGATTGGTCCGGTCAGGGCAATTCCTGATTGGTTAGCCAAGTGTGACGTGACGGAGACTGTGGACGGAAACCAAAAAAGACCGTTCAACAGATTTGTTAACCCTTAATGACCGGGTTTGAGTCCCAATATTAATGGGTAGAAAGAGCTAAATGGCTGCACCAATGTTATTCATGGCGGCATACAGAATATTACATGTGTTTAGACTAAAACCGAGTGGTCCAAACAGATATATTTTAGGGTAGAAATGTAATCTGTTGGGATGGATGCTCAGTTCTTGTTTGAAAGGTCCTTGTTGAAAGAAAGAAGACAGAAGATTTGTTTCATAAAGGGGATACCCCAGAATTAAGCACTAAACCATAATAGAATGGGATAGTTGCCATAGGTAATCAATGGGTTAGATAGAATAATGGTATTGCACTTATATATTAGTTGACTAAGTTACTTAATAAAAAGTAGCATCATATTAACATACTATATAATGAGTGGTACCCAAGGTCAGATGGTGGTATAATATTGGAATCCTACTAATGATTTAAAGAGGATACTGAAGGTCCCACCTTGCTAGGGTGGTCGTTGTGATGGGGAGTGGTAAGGTAGTTTCCACGTACTGTCGTAGAGCGGAGACGACGCAGAGTTGTGAATCTGTGGGGAAGAATGGATAGAACACAGATGTGGAGTCCGTCTTCGTGCGACGAGATATCCGGAATGTTACTCCTTCTGGGGAGATTGAAAACGCGTCTATGTCCAGCGAGTCTGTCGTTAGTTGGCCAGTCTCTCAGGAATAGGAGGATTACGTCGACATCCCAGAGTCGAGAATATTTCAGGCCTGGGGGGCGTTGTAATCGAATGCCTCTCAGAAGTCGACACACCAGTGGGTCCTTACCAACCCGGGATCCCTAGTATGGGGACATGAGCCGCTGAAATAGCTGAACAAATTACGTTAAGTGATCTGTAAGACCGACCTAATGAGAATAGGTGGGATAGGAAATTCAAAATGGGTGAAATAGAGGCCGTAAAGGTATCGAAGTTCCGTTCCAAACACCAAGTGGACCAGGAGTTCCAAGCAGACAGGTAGCATCTTCTTGTTCCATGGGCCCATGTAGTTCCTTAGCAGCCTGCGATAGTTTGCCGACTTGCCAGGAGCCCCGGAAAGTGTCCAAGCCACCAGATGGAGATGATTGTCTAGGATGAGTGGGTGAGGGTTGCCTTTTGGATCTGTGAGAATGTACTGATGATGAGGTAGAAGAAGAAGATCGTTGCATGATAGAGCTAGGAGGTCCGGGAACCATGGTTGTCCTCTCCATAGTGGAGTGATGAGCACTAGAGAGGTTTGTTGATTCTTCAGGTAGTGTATGGTCCTCGCTATCATGGCGAAGGGAGGGAAGGCGTAGGCTCCCGTGATCGGCCATGGCTGTCGGAATTCGTCCACTGCTGTGCTCTCCGGATCCGGGAGCCAGCTGAAGTATAGTGTCGTTTGTCTGTTGTTGCGGGACGCAAATAGATCCAGGTGAAGTGGCCCTCGGCTTTCCGCAATGTGGTTGAAGATTTGTGGATCCAGTTTCCAGTCACTGGTGTCCAGCCAGTGACATGAGAACCAGTCTGCTGTGAGGTTTGTCTCTCCTGGGAGGTATTCCGTCGTGAGGGAGATGTTGCGGGGTAGGGAGAAATCGAAGATCTCTTTCGTTATTTACGACAGGAGACGGGAACGGGCTCCGCCTAGGCAGTTGATGTAGCAGACTGCGGAGATGTTGTCCATCTTGAGGAGGATGCAGCAATCCGACTTGTCCTACGCTAGGCTTCGGATAGCGAAAGACCCGGCTAGGAGTTCTAGGCAGTTTATATGCATGTTGAGGTCTTGGGGTGTCCAGACGCCTCCTGTCGATGTATTTTCGCTCGTCGCGCCCCATCCCCAGAGGCTGGCGTCTGATTCTAATATCATGTCGGGAGCCTTTCCAAAGATGGCTCGGCCGTTCCATGCCTCCATGCTGTCTAGCCACCATCTGAGTTCGTCTCTGACTTCTTCTGTCATCTGGCTGATCGTATGAGGGTTTTTTCCTGAGGAAGGAAGCTTTGAGGCGCTGCATCGCCCTGTAATGGAGTGGACCAGGGAATATAGCTTGTATGGAAGCCGAGAGAAGTCCCACAATGCATGCGAGGGCGCGGAGTGGAATGGTGTGGCAGCGGATGGCTCTGCGTAATTCCTTGCGAGATTTTTGATGTCGGTAGCCGTAGAGTGCTGGAGGTGGAATCTATCTCGAATCCCAGAAATTGTACTGTTTGTGATGGGGAGATAGCCGATTTTTGAAAGTTCACTATGAAGCCCAGGGATGACAGGAGATCCGTGGTATAGCGTGTGTGTTGTATCAGTCTGGGTCTGTCTGAGCAGAACAGCAGGAGGTCGTCCAGGTATATAATGCAACAAATTCCTTGCGCTTGAAGATGTGCGACCACGGGTTTCAGCAGTTTGGTGAAACACCATGGGGCCGAACTGAGGCTGAAGGGGAGGCACGTGAATTGCCAAGGAAGGCCTTGCCAGTGGAACTGAAGGTATTGTCTGCAGGATTGGTGGACGGGTACTGATAGGTATGCGTCCTTGAGGTCTAGTCTCGTGAACCAATCCTTGTCTTGTAAGAGGTCTCGTAGAAGATGTATGCCTTCCATCTTGAAGTGGTTGTAAGTGACGTATTCGTTGAGTTGTCGTAGGTTTATGACGGGTCGTAAATCTCCCGTTTTCTTCTTTACTAGGAAGATGTTGCTGAAGAAACCTCGAGGGTCGGAGGTGGGTTCGATCGCGCCTTTCGAGTATAGGGTTTGTAGTTCGGCGTTGATGAGAGAGGTGTCTATCCTTGAGCAGTTGATGGGACGTGGTAGTTCCGTCTGTCGTGGTTGGTCTACGAAGTCTATGACGTAGCCTTGTACTGTCTGTAGGATCCATGCGTCCGTGGAGATGGAGGTCCATTCCTGGAAGAAAAGAGATATGCGACCTGCTGTACGCATTGGAAGGGAAAAATGAGTGAAATGGTTGCTTACCTGAGGAGAAACGTGCTCTGCCTCGGGTGCGTGGTCCGCGACCTCTGTCTGCACCTCGAGTGTAGGAGGATGGGCGGTATCCCACCTCTGGGTAAAAAGGTTGGGGTCTCGTAGAGCGGGGGCCTGATGGCCAGAAGCGGCTGGCAGCACGGCCCCTTTGGCGGGCAGCCCGTCCAAAAACACCCCTGGAGGGGTTTTGTCTAAAGACTCTTCACATTGATGTCTGAGCCTTGTTTAAGGATGTGTAGATGTTTACATGTCTACTCAACTCTTTAAGGAAAGGTTCTCCAAAGAGCTTGCCCTGTGCCATAGTTCTTTGGTGCCCAACTCCACCAACTTCCCGTCAATGCGGAGAAGTGCTGCTTTACATCGCTCGGATGATAAGGTGACATTGGCATTACCCACAAAACAAAAGCATCTTTGTGCCCATTCCCGCACATCATGCGCCCATTCGCGCACCATAGTAGCATCAAATTGATCGGCTTTGGCTAGGGCATCGTCGGCCAAGTACATAATTCTGGATAGTGGTCCCATTGAATCCAGAAGTTTATCCTGTAACCCTCTAAACCCTTTCTCCACTCCTTTGCGTGGGTCACGGCCACCTGACATAAAGGTGGTCATCACCTGGTCGAATTCTGGAGTGTCCGCAACGTGGTCAGGTAGAAAGGGTCGTGGGCATTCCGACCTCAAGCGGTTGCGGACTGTCTTGTCCATGGACTTTCGTAACCAGAGGTGCATAAACCTCGCTAGGTGGTTGGGTGGTGTCCAGTCGCTTGAGCGTGGGTGTCTTATCTTTCTTGGGTCAAAAAGTTTTTGTCCCAGCGGGTCGAAGATGGTGTCTTCGTCTTCCTGCGGGGTTTCTGCATTGTCTGGTTCTTGGGGTTCTCCCATGAACGTGTGTTGTGGAAAGAAGGATTGGGATCCGGAGTCTGAGCCCCAAGCATCCTCGTTGGAGTCTGACTCGTCCACTTGCCATTCATCTAATATGGCCATGGATTTAGCGTGAGATTGTTCTTCCTCCGAAGAGTACTCATGTTGCGGGTTCAGGGTGGTGGCTGTAGCGGGTTTAGTGCGTTTAGCGGGGGTTTTGCCTTTGTTAGGGTTTTGGTGACCCTTTTTGCCTTTCCAATGGCGTTTGCCCGTGAGGGTTTCTGGGCTCTTGCGTGATTCTGGTGCACCAGAATCTGAGTCATGGCGGGATGGGTGGGTTTTTTATGTTTCCTCTTGTCTGGACCAGAGGCCATCATTTTGGAGAGAACTTTCTCCATGGAGGCGGATACGGCCTAGTTTACCATGTTTTGGAGCTCTGTTGTCTGAGAGGTCTCCATAATGCCTGAATATGTGTTTGGCACAGGGCATATGTGATAGAAGTCAGTATGCTGTGCTTAGACAGTAATAAGCTGTTTTAGTATCGTTATGCAGGGTTTTGTTGTACAGAGTACAAATTACCCCAGCAGGGTTTATAAACGGTATGATAATGGTTTGAGGAGAAAACCAAATAACCCCAGCAGGGTTGTAATTATATGATACCCCAGCAGGGTATATGTAGTGGTATGTAGGAGAAGGTTATACCTTCAGCAGGGTCTGTGACCAAGGTGAGATGTGGCAAAAATCACCCCAGCAGGGTATATAGTGCCAATGGTGTAGTAGTAATAAATAGCCCCAGCAGGGCAGGATACAAAAAACACTTGTTGGGATTTGAGTTCTGGGCCTCACCCAGGGTTGTAGAGGTGGCCACAAAGCGACCTCCTTAGCAGCACAGTTTAGGGGCAGCACCCCAAGCAGGCACAGGTTAACCACCTATGTGCCTTTAACAGCTTTAAGTTTAACTGACCTCTGTGTAGGAAGTATTTTGCTGTAAAAATTCCGTTATGGGCATCCTGTGTGTGTCCCTAGTGGCACTCGCGGCACTTTCAAGATGGCGTCCGTAATCTCGCGAGATGCGGGACTAAAGATGGCCACCGCGAGTGTAGCCGCGGCTGGTGCCGAGCTGCGGCAAACTAAGTGAGAGGGAGCCGTCAGAGATGGTAAAGCAGGGGGTAAAAAACTGAGGGACCTGCTAAAAATTCAGGGACCGCTTGAGGGTGGAAAAACGAGCAGGAAGGAGGGAAAAACGGAAGCGAGGTTGCTGAGACTAGGGAGGATACAGCCTAACAGTCCCAGCAAAGGAGAAAAGGTAGTGAGGTAAAATACAGGAGGAACACAAGTAGAAGCAAGTATAGGAAATAAAGATTATAAGAAAAAGCATATATAAACAAATGTAGGAGCAATATCAATGACAAAACGTATATATTAGGTAATAATAAGGGAAGGGGGGGCGGGGCCTGGCCGCCGAGCAGAGCGGACGCACGGAGACACAGCTCCTGCTTTGGGCAGCAAATATAATGAAAAATAGACAAACTACAGAAAGTGCAAAGATGCATAATTGCTACCAAACTAATAACGAAATTCAGGTGCCTCAACGGGTGCCAAACACGCCACACTCAAAGCGAGATCTACCCGAGCACAGTATGCAGCCTACAAGCATGACCGGCACGGAGGGGACGGCCGCTCCTCCGACGCCACTCAATGCTGGACTCCTGACTCGGGGCCCTCGCTCCCCCCCCTCTGGACCGGTGGGGGTCATCCCGGTCCCAGGAAGCCATCCCTGTACCTTGCGGACCCAAGGCCAGCGAGGGCCTGCCGCACCAAAGATGGCGGGAAGCGCAGACGGACCCACTCAACTCACGAGCACGTGCTCGCTACTCACACGGCTAGATGCGGTCTTCACAGCCTTCTGGCTTCGCATCGAAGAGAGACAGCGGAGCTCCCCACCGATCTCACAACCTGCCTCACCGGCTATGCCAGAGACACCCCAGACTCAGCCACATCAGAACCCCCTGCGGCACACGTGGCACTGGGACTCAGCCTGCAACAAGAAACAATCACAATGGTGCCGGAAACACCCGCGCCGCAGTGCAAAATACGGAGCCGGGTGCACACACAGGCAGAAATGGAAGAGTAAGAGAAGGAGGGAGAATAAGTCGATACCAGGTGAACGGGAGGATGGGAGGCCAAAGCGAAGCACACAGCAACAACCCAAGAGCCCAACAGCACAAGGGACCCCAAAATGGTGACAGACGGGGAATCACCCACTGCCCCAACAACCGGCTACTCAACCGCCTGGGACGGAAGCAGATCAGAGGAGCACCCCAACCAGGGACACAAAGCTTTTTCCTCTGCTGGGCATAGGCTGAAGGGAAACGCAAACACAGGGTAAGCCTGATGAACCCTGCTCAAACCCCTTCTGCCACAATGGACGCAATCCAGTTCCTTCTGCAGCCGTTAAAGCCTGATACTCACAAGACTCATTACATGCCTGCGTAATCCTCTAAGCCTGATATTTCTCCCCTCCTGTTATATACGTTATATATGCTATTACCTCGCTAGTTACTTACTAGAAATAACATCACAGGCTTCTAACATGTTTAAACCAAGCAGTCAGCCTATGTGTACTTAAGCACAGTGTCCCTAAAATATAAATGCCGGAACCCGCAGCTTCTTCTCCCCCATAATATTGCTCTTAAGGTGCCTTCTATACTTCCAACATAATATGCATAGCCTTGCTTTCTTTAGCACGCACACAACCCTCCGACCAATCTAACCGGTTGCATATTAATTTAGGTTCACGAATGCGTTGCCGCAAAGTCACTGAAGTGCTCACTATTGTGTTCACGCTATACTAGACTATACAGTACCCTTCAGACTAACAATAGGTCAATAACCTAGCCTGTCCCATAAGCGCTCACACCAGCATACCTACTGACACACTATGTAGGACCATATTTTACTGTACAAATGGTGCAGATTCACCTAAGGTCCTGAAGTTCACACTTAATGCCCTATCATTCTCTGACACAACCTGTTTTACCCAGTTAGTTATTTTATTTTAATTTTTTTTTTAAAACACACAGGATGCTACTGTTTTATTCTTAAGTATAACCTCTAAGTACCAATGCTGTCAGCATGCTGCAAGCACGTTTGATCTCATACAGAATGTTAACATTTAGACATGTCTGCCTAGCATAATTTGTTTCTTAAACAACAAAAAATGTGCAAAATTTTCCATCCCACTGTTTAACCTATGTTTAACCACAAATGTACGCTGTTGTGGCGTATGAATATGCCTTGTACTCACCTGCACAACAAAAATAAAGAATACAAAAAAAAATAATAAGGGAAGAGCCAAAAACTCTGACCTGTCTGCGATGGAGCAGTAAAGAAAGAGGAGGAGGAGCCTGTTTACTGGGATAATATACTCCCTGTTTGCATTTTAATTGGTTTAAATATTTCACTTTCTTTACTGCTGTGGAGTTTAGTAAAGAGAGTAATGCAAAATAGGAAGCCTCCTGTCATGTGTTAAAATTAGAAAATATGGCACGCCAATGGAACCTAAAGGTGAGGGGGGATCCCTGACACCGTGGCTGCCGAAGAGCTACCGCAATTCTTAAGGAGACTGTTCTCTTGACTGTTCTTAAGGGCCTGACTCTTAAAAGCCTATTCCATATACCTGGGTGGCCACGCAATAAACAGGACACCACTAGGGATGTTATAATATGTTTTAGATCCTGCTCAGACAAGCAGGGCTTCCTCCGCGTGATTATGGGACAAACCCGTACAACATTGAAGACCATTCCTTAAACTTCTACCAAGATCTGAGTCATCAGACACTGCAATGGCGCGCCTCTCTGAAAGAAGTGACAACACTGCTGAGAGCAGCCGATATCCCATATAAATGCCAGAAACCAAGAACTTCATGCTTTGGGGGAATTCATAGTGAATTAAAAGAGAATTTCAAATTTTCGGACAAAAAGAAAAATAGCTGAAGTGAAAACTTGAAGTGGAGAAATCTGACTTTGAGATTTGCTTTCCAATTCTACTATTTTGGATTCGCAGGGTTATTTACTAAAGCAAAAATCGCTGGAAATTCAAAGTGATTTCACATTTAAGGCCTAAATAGGTGAATTGAAAAACATTCTCTAAGTAGGCTATGCTTCCAATTCGACTACTTTGGCCATAAATTTGACATTCACTTTCTTGAAACTCTCACTTAAGTGACTAACCCTGTAAAAATGTACTTTAAATTCACTTTCAATTTTTGACAATTCATACTTTAAAGGGACACTTTAGTCACCAGAAAAACTACAAATTGTTGTATTTGTTCTAGTGAGTATAATCATTCTCTTCAGGCTTTTTGCTGTAAACAATGTATTTTTAGAGAAAATGCAGTGTTTACATTACAGCCTGGGGATTCCTCCACTGGCCACTCCTCAGATGGCTGCTAGAGGTGCTTCCTGGGGCAGTGCTGCACAGTGTGACTGTCATTCGGTGTCTCCACTCTCTGCATGAATACAGTGAATTTTCCTCATAGAGATTCATTAAATCAATCTATGTCTATGAGGAGATGTTGATTGGCCAGGGCTGTGTTTGACTTTGCTGGTTCTGCACCGATTTGTCTCCTTGACAATCTAAGCCAATCTTATTTGAAAGCATCATGATTGGCTCAAATCACCACTTCTGATTATGTCAGCCAAGCAGCAGCAGACTGGAATAAATGTAAGATTTTACTATATTTATGGGGCCAAGGATTGGGCAACGGGGCTAGATACTGTTCTTAACACTATAGGGTCAGGAATACATGTTTGTGTACCTGGCCCTATAGTGTTCCCTTAACAAATGACACTTTCAGTAACACTGAGAGTTTTTGAAATATCCAATAGTCCTGAAAATGAATAGTATATGTTATACAAAAATAAGGAAAGAGTCAAAAAACTAAATATATACACATGTATACAGTACATATAAAATCAATTATATATATAGCACATAAACACCATAATGCAACAATATAGGAATTACAACTTTGTTTAACATTGGTCTATCCTAGAACATTAGGTTAATGATTATACGAAACAATAACACGCATATATTTTTGTATTGTATTACCTTGAGGTTTTTTGTTGATCCCTTTACTGGATGAACTAAAGAAACGTATAATTGTCTCGTATTTCTATAATAGGGATAGGATCACACAAGTCAATCTTCATTTTTCACAAATTCGTCAGTTCTACATACTATATTACAAATGAAAACACAGGTTAGACTGTGCTATTTTTGTATAATGCATAACCCAGATGTTCTAGAATTAGCCGACACAACTGTTTCATTGGAGACTGACTTTGACGGTGGAATCATGTGTCTGATTGCATCGCATGCAAGAGAAAGAAAAATGATCGAAAAAGGGAATAAAAGGCTCAGACGGTGTATTGTGTAGCCACATCTGAGGTATATTTTTCTCTTCATAGAACTGATACACGATGTGCAGGTTATTGGCCAAAACCAAATTATGATTACTGGAAAAATCTCAGTTTTTTTATTACATTTCAGATATAAGTATAATTTTTTTCATTATGGTATACTTTACGTCTTAATTTTAAACTTGGAAGGTAGGTTGTCATTAACATCCAACAAAAATGTTGTACATTTTCAAATATTTAGCAAATTTTATTTAATAATCTCACTGTAATGTTGTAGCTAACTATGGGGTACATTGCAATCAATCGCAGGTAACTTAGCAATAATGTTTCCATAGTTTTCAAGGCAATCAGAATAGTAATTTCACAAATAATTTTTTTTCTGCCAGTAATAACACCAATGTGAGATATTTTTATTTCATCTTAAAACTGGCCTTAATTCTTGATTTACTCACTTGCAGTATCGCAAGAGTAACAAAAACAACAACAAAAAAAATGGCACCTTTGGAGAGTTCTCGATTACATCACAGGTTCAAGGTGTTCATGAGCCAGTCCAAGTAAGTGACATCAAGTGCATATTGGGAACCACTTTGAGCACCATATAATCAGTTCCCACAGGATACCATGTTAAATGTACGATTGCTTGAGCAATTGGTCTGAAACGGACAGGGGGATGAATTAGGAAAACATATAGTGTAGTGGTAGTGTGGAGAGCGACAAAGATTGTATGAAGATAAGAATGTGGAGAATAGTGGGGGATGAATGTGGATAATGAGCATAAGTGTGTATCCATCACTCCCTAACCGGCCAGATGATTCATCTGCCGTGGGGCCAGGCAAGTCAACAGGGGAGATGTCCAAATTGTATCACAATGGTTTACCGTGGCAACACTCTGATATAACCCCATAGCACGGACCGGGTGCAGACAGCAACATATCCCACCAGACAACCAGGGATCAGGTTTCCCCCTCCCGGGCCCAAGGTAAGCCTCAGGGATGGTGTTATATACTTTAGTTTTTTTTTTTTTTTTTAACTGCCCCTCAGCCCCTATCCCCACGCTACAATCTCATTCCTCCCACTACATACCCCTGTCCTCCGAAAAGAGGACACTACCTCCCACTACCCCATCACAGCCCCCATCCCACAACCTCAACAGTCCTCCCACTAGAGCACCTATCCCCCTCACTACAGCCCCTAGCCCCCCATCACAGCCCACAAATATCTACATTACCAAGCCTAGGTCCTATTGGACTTTAGATAATTTTTCACCTCAAGGACTACATTCACCTCAAGGAATACAGTATTTTCTGAAATAATCCAGTTATTTTATATAACAGTTGTAAACCACTGTTGAAACATTAAATAGCGTGGTTTTTGAGTGATTAATCACTGTCTCACAATATATCCAAGCTGAAATGTGCTCTTTGTATAACTGTCACCAGGGTTTCTGAATGATGTGAGTTGGCAAAGGTATCAGATCTACAAGCAAGACATGTTTCACTTGACCTATTTACATCATACTCTACTTGGTCTCCTTCGATGGCATAATTAGTGTTTGCTGGAGACCCTTTTTCTTCATGGTGGTTAAATATACTTTTAAATTGTAACATTATTTAATTAACATGATCAAGTTGCAAGCTGTAAAAATCTAGCTGGAAACATCATTAACTAAAGAAGTAAGATTAAAGCGGCACTGTCATGCCGAATTCCGTTTTTTTTTTAACCCCCCTCCCGCCTCAACTACATCCAATCGACCCCCTAGTCATCCCCAAATGCCCCTATGCCCCCCACATTACCTATTTTTTATTCTTTATTTTCTGCCCGATCTTTATTCAGGGCGCCGCCATCTTTGTGTGGGTAGGTGAAGTCCCTGTGGGACACGTCATCTGCCCACACTAGATAGCCCTGAGATTCCCGCACATGCCCAGTGAAACACCTGGACATGCGAACGGGAATTTCACCTATTCATTCATTCATCAGACAGACGAATGAATGAATAGAAAAAATCAGACGAACAAACTAACACTGTGTATCAGTGTTAGTTTGTTCGTTCAGTTTATTACAAGGAGGGAGCTACCGGCGTGCAGCTCCCTCCTTGTAATATGTAACTATAGAAGCGGCAGGGAGCAGAGCTCCCCACCACTTCATAAGCCCCCCAGGTCCCCCCCTCACTCTATGGGGGTCAATATGACCCCCATAATAGCACAAGGGAGATTAAAATCTCCCCAATGCCCCTACTCGCTATATCGCGAGTAGGGGCATGTCCACTAAACAGTGAGCAGCCTGTGGCTGCTCACTGTAAAAAAAAAAAAAAAAAAAAAAAAAAAAGGGTAATAAGGGGGGGGACGGGGGGCCTACTGTCCTCCCCCGCCGGCCCCCACCCCTGGACGGCGGGTGGGGGCCATAATGGGAATGAGGGGGGACCTACTGTCCTCCCCTCAGGCCCCCACCCCTGGGCGGCGGGTGGGGGCCATAATGGAAAAAAGGGGGGGGGGGACCTACTGTCCTCCCCCCCGGCCCCCACCCCTGGGCGGCGGGTGGGGGCCATAATAGTAATAAGGGGGGGGGGGGGGGGATCTACTGTCCTTCCCCCCCCCCGGCCCCCACCCCTGGGCGGCGGGTGGGGGCCATAACGATAATGGGGGGGGGGACCTACTGTCCTCCCCCCGCCCCCACCCCTGGGCGGCGGGTGGGGGCACTAAGTAAATCCCCCCCCCCCCATCAAGGTGACTAGGGGTGCCCAAGCCCCTAGTCACCCACCCCCCACCCAAATAAAAAATGCCCCTACCTACCCCCCTCACCCTAAAAAATAGTGAGGGGGGAATAAAATTGCTAACCTGTAAAGTAAAATTAAACTTACCATTCGACGTCTTCTTTTTTCTAAAATCTTCATTTTTCAGCCCCAAAAAAGGCCAAATAAAAAACCATCATAGCCGTCGAACTAAAAATAAAATAAAAAACCCGAGCGCAAAAAAAAAAACCCGACGAAAAAGAAAAAACCCGAGCGCACAAAAAAATAATCCATCTTCACCCATGGAGGGCTCCGCGCAGACTGAGCTCCGCAGGGCGGGGCAAGGCTTATAAAGCCTTGCCCCGCCCTGCAATTAGCCTAAGAACACTCTGATTGGTGGGTTTAAGCCAATCAGAGTGCTCTTTGTCATTTTACAAGCGTGGGAAAGTTCTTTGGAATTTTCCCACGCTTGTAAAATGTCACAGAGCACTGTGATTGGATGGCTTGAAATCCATCCAATCACAGTGCTCTGTGTCATTTTACAAGCGTGGGAAAGTTCTTTGGAATTTTCCCACGCTTGTAAAATGACACAGAGCACTGTGATTGGATGGATTTCAAGCCATCCAATCACAGTGCTCTGTGTCATTTTACAAGCGTGGGAAAGTTCCAAAGAACTTTTCCACGCTTGTAAAATGACACAGAGCACTGTGATTGGATGGATTTCAAGCCATCCAATCACAGTGCTCTGTGTCATTTTATAAGCGTGGGAAAATTCCAAAGAACTTTCCCACGCTTGTAAAATGACAAAGAGCACTCTGATTGGCTTAAACCCACCAATCAGAGTGTTCTTAGGCTAATTGCAGGGCGGGGCAAGGCTTTATAAGCCTTGCCCCGCCCTGCGGAGCTCAGTCTGCGCGGAGCCCTCCATGGGTGAAGATGGATTATTTTTTTGTGCGCTCGGGTTTTTTCTTTTTCGTCGGGTTTTTTTTTTTTGCGCTCGGGTTTTTTATTTTATTTTTAGTTCGACGGCTATGATGGTTTTTTATTTGGCCTTTTTTGGGGCTGAAAAATGAAGATTTTAGAAAAAAGAAGACGTCGAATGGTAAGTTTAATTTTACTTTACAGGTTAGCAATTTTATTCCCCCCTCACTATTTTTTAGGGTGAGGGGGGTAGGTAGGGGCATTTTTTATTTGGGTGGGGGGTGGGTGACTAGGGGCTTGGGCACCCCTAGTCACCTTGATGGGGGGGGGGGGGAATTTACTTAGTGCCCCCACCCGCCGCCCAGGGGTGGGGGCGGGGGGAGGACAGTAGGTCCCCCCCCCATTATCGTTATGGCCCCCACCCGCCGCCCAGGGGTGGGGGCCGGGGGGGGGGGAGGACAGTAGATCCCCCCCCCCTTATTACTATTATGGCCCCCACCCGCCGCCCAGGGGTGGGGGCCGGGGGGGAGGACAGTAGGTCCCCCCCCCCTTTTTTCCATTAGGGCCCCCACCCGCCGCCCAGGGGTGGGGGCCGGGGGCTGGAGGACAGTAGGTCCCCCCCCCTTATTACTATTATGGCCCCCACCCGCCGCCCAGGGGTGGGGGCCGGGGGGGGGAGGACAGTAGGTCCCCCCCCCCATTACTATTATGGCCCCCACCCGCCGCCCAGGGGTGGGGGCCGGGGGGTGGAGGACAGTAGGTCCCCCCCCCCCCTTATTACTATTATGGCCCCCACCCGCCGCCCAGGGGTGGGGGCCGGGGGGGAGGACAGTAGGTCCCCCCCCCCCCTATTACTATTATGGCCCCCACCCGCCGCCCAGGGGTGGGGGCCGGGGGGTGGAGGACAGTAGGTCCCCCCCCCCCTTATTACTATTATGGCCCCCACCCGCCGCCCAGGGGTGGGGGCCGGGGGGGAGGACAGTAGGTCCCCCCCCCCTTTATTACTATTATGGCCCCCACCCGCCGCCCAGGGGTGGGGGCCGGGGGGGAGGACAGTAGGTCCCCCCCCCCCTTTATTACTATTATGGCCCCCACCCGCCGGCCAGGGGTGGGGGCCGGGGGGGAGGACAGTAGGTCCCCCCCCTACTACTATTATGGCCCCCACCCGCCGCCCAGGGGTGGGGGCCGGGGGGGAGGACAGTAGGTCCCCCCCCCTTATTATCTTTATGGCCCCCACCCACCGCTCAGGGGTGGGGGCCGGGGGGGGGGGACAATAGGTCTCCCTCCCTTATTTTACTTTACGGCCCCCACCCGTCATTTAGGGGTGGGGGGCAATATTTTTTTTATTTTTTTTCTACAGTGAGCAGCCACAGGCTGCTCACTGCTTACTAGACATGCCCCTACTCGCGGTATAGCGAGTAGGGGCATATTATTTACTAATACCAAGTCATTTTTACTTGGTGTTAGTAAATTTGGCTGAAAGACCAATTTAGGTCTTTCAGCCTTTTAGTAGATAGCTCCCTGATACCGTGGGGATTAGGGAGTTATCTACTAAGCGGCTGCAAGATGCAGCCACAGCAATGAATAGGATCGGAGTTTCATTCATTAGAATGAAATTCCGATCCGAACAAAGTACCGAATTGCATCCTAACAACAATGGAGAAACTCTTCTCATTCTGTTAGGATGCAATTCGGCAGTTTTGCCGGCGTTCTGTCTAAGTGACAGGACTTTCGGCAATACTGACAGGAAGTATTGTGGGAACTGGGAGGAAAGCTAGGGATCATGGGAAAATTGCTCTGACCAGCGGAAATGAAGCACACTTTGCTCCTCCGCTGGTCAGAGCTGGTCAAGCGGAGGAATCCCATAAGACAAAGAGTCCCTACTTTGTCTTATGGTTTTAAAGAAAACTAAAGAAGACAGGAAGAAAAGAATAACAGATCCCGAGAGAGGGGGAGAAGAGGAAGAGATTGAGGAAAGGTAAGTTCGGCATGACAGTGCCGCTTTAAATACATAAAACAAACTGTGGCTTGTAATCCATAAATGTGTACAGGTGAAGGTCTACAATATGCAAATATTATATATACAGTTGTAATTAACATTATTTAACCCCCAGGTAATTTGTCAAAATTTACAGACTTTAGGCTATTTGCAATGAACAAATCAAAGCAATTGAAATAGCTCAACACAACACATGTTTAAGTGGTTTTCCCAAATTCAACTGAAAATGCGATTTATAATAACTTCTTCAGTCTCAAAATTATTCAACCCCTTAAATAGAATTCCTCACAACAGCACAAAATATGCAAAACAGGTGGTTTTTTTCAAACACACCTGATGCAACTAATCAAGGGCTACATTAGTTGCACAATGTGTGCTTGAGCTGGAATTCTTGAAATACCTAAACTGGCTAGGAGTTTATTGAGTGATATGTTTGACTACATGTTGTAAATAATAAAGACAAAAGAATGGTTCACAAAGTTAAGTGAAGAAATCATTGCCCTTTAAAAACAAGGAACAGGATACAAAAAGATAGCAAATGAACCGAATGTTCCTAGAGGCACTGTTTAAAGCATAGTTTGCAAGTTCAAAGTTGAAGGAACAGTGGTTACACTACCTGGAAGGGGCAGAAAAAGAAAGCTATGAATGACTGCAGTCAGATTTCTGAGAAGGCAGGTTGTAAAAAACCTTCATGTGACTGCAAAAGACCTGCAGCAAGACGTGGTAGCAACAGGCACTGAGGTTTCAGTGAGTACAGTAAGGTGCGGACTAAACACAGAAGGTTTCAATGCCAGTACTCCAAGACGTACACCACTAATTACCCAAAAGCACAAGAAAAGTTAGCTTTAATATGCTCAAAATCATATAAATAAGCCACAGATGTTTTGGGATAATGTTCTGTGGAGAGATGAAAAACTGAAACTCAATGGATCAGCGGTATGTCTGGAGGAAGAAGAATGAAGCATACGGTGAAAAGAACACTGCCTACAGTTAAGCATTGTGGTGGCTTGGCGATGCTCTGGGGCTGCTTTGCCACCTCTGGTTCTAGAAACATGCAGCCTGTGGAAAGCAAGCTGGATTCATTGAAGTATCAAGAAATGCTAGGAGAAAACTTCATGCCGTCTGTGAGAAAGGTGAAGTTGGTGTCATTGGACCTTCCAACATGATCCCAGGCAAACTTCAAATTCCATCAAGGCTTGTTTGCAGAAAAAGTGCTGGACAATTCTACAGTGGCCATTACAGTCACCTGACTTGAACTTGGCGGTTGCAGTATGCAAACCATCAAAGTTTCCTACAGATGTACAGTTTAATGAGACTACACACAGCTGTGGGCAGAAATCTCTTACCGGGAAGAGAGACTCCAATCAAAGACATCCATTCTGGTGTAAATAATCTATTTTGATCCCATAAAACCATGCCCTATAGGGGTCAATGTGAGAAGTAGTTTATTGCCCCAAAGTAGTTCCACTCACTCATGGCTGCTCTCGGTTAACACACAGTGAGAATCACTGTTTAGTCAATTGGAGTGTGTGTAGCATACGGCTGAGCAAATTTCCATGCCTATGCGAAACCCTAGCTCTATGGAGAGCAGAGAGAGCCAGGCCAAAATATACATACAGTGGGCACATATTGCATCCACTATATCAGGGTTCTCCAGACCTTGGACTCCAGATGTTGCAAAACTACAACTATCTCAATGATTCTTTGAATGAAACAGATAGCAAGAGAATTGTAGTTGGATAACTCTGCACTATATGCCAATATTCATATTAGCCAGCTAGAAGTGAGAGTTTCAGCTGCCTGGCTCTCAGCACTGAGGGACTGGTTAAGAACCAAGTGATTTTTACAAATCGCTGCAGTTCTAAACTACTCTCAGATCTGAGAGCTGGTGCAGTGTGATCTATGATGCGTAATACAGTTAATATAGAATCTATGGGATGGTTTTAAATTCTCATGTATTATGACTTAATATATCAGAATGTATCCCATATCCATAAATAGATAGGATAACAACATAAATTAACCTCAGAAATAAGAGGCAAAATTTAGAATTTTCTCGACCTTGCGATCTATCTCCAACATTATGGTTCCAAACATACTAAAATGTTAAGGAAGAAAACTGCAGCAAATAGCCTCCTCAGGTAGGACAGCTTTCACCCTCAACCCCTAAGGAGCAGAATTATTTTACTCTTATCTAATGTTTTAGAATTTAACATATTCCCCACATAGGTCCACACATAAATGACTGGGACTTGCATCTGAGAAGGAAGGAAAGCTAGTCTTTATAGTTCTTCCCTGCTTCTGTGCAGGAAGTGACGCAGGGAAGACCAAAGAGACTAACAGTCGTTAAACATTGTCCAACCAATGGCTGCATATGGCTGGATTATCCCTTTATAGTCTAAAGGTAAGGATGAGTTTTTACATATAATTCATTTTAAAAACTCTATGTCCTTACAATACTTGATTAAATTATTATTATATTACAAAATATTTTTGAGGGGACTGCTTTCCTTTAAATGTGAGATTTAAATGTGAAAAAATATAAAGCCAAAACCTATCAAAGGCATTTAAAGGACCACTATAGGCACCCAGACCATTTCATCTTAATGAAGTGGTCTGGGTGCCAGGCCCATCTGGGATTAACCCTTTCTGCTGTAAACATAGCAGTTTCACAGAAACTGCTATGTTTACATTAGGGTTAATCCAGCCTCTAGTGGCTGTCTCATTGACAGCATCTACTGGCTGTCTCATTGACAGCCGCTAGAGGCGCTTCCACGATTCTCACTGTGATTTTCACAGTGAGAAGACACCAGCGTCCATAGGAAAGCATTGCGAATGCTTTCCTATGAGACTGGCTGAATGCACGCGTGGCTCTTGCCGCGCATGCGCATTCAGCCGATGACGGGGAAAGGAGGAGGAGAGACTCCAGCACCGAGGGAGCTCGGCGCTGGAGAAAGGTAAGTGTTTAACCCCTTCCTCTCCATCCAGCCTGGTGGGAGTGGGACCCTGAGTGTGGGGGCACCCTCACGGCACTATAGTGCCAGGAAAAGGTGTATGTTTTCCTGGCACTTTAGTGGTTCTTTAAGCTGTGTTTGGCCCAGGAGTGTCCATATAACTTACTTGCCATCTTAAGAAAAGATAGATAGATAGATAGATAGTGTGATAAAGCGAAGGCAGAGAGGCCATTTAACCCCAGGGGGAGTATATGTAGTTTGTGTGTTGCACAACACAAAGCTATGTTTAGTTATGGGCCCCTGGGGTGGAGCATTTGGAGAGAAGGGTGGGCCAATGCTCCACTCCTCAGTTTAAACACAACTGGGAGAAATAAGGTCCAGGTCAGAGTTTTTTGGAACTGTCTCCAATCCACTGCTCAGCTGCAGATAATCAGCTGTAGCAGTGGGAATAAACCACTCCCTGCTAGGCAGGTACAGGGGGGATTGCTGGCTTCCTCCCAGGAAGCAGGTAGGAGAGAGGCTGTTCTCTCCAGTGTGAGAGAGAGTCAAGGACTCTGGGAGTGCAAAAGCAAAGTAGTCAAGGCTGGCTTGGAGCACTGGGAGTGCAAAAGGAAAGCAGTCAAGGCTGGCTTGGAGCACTGGGAGTGCAAAAGGAAAGCAGTCAAGGCTGGCTTGGAGCACTGGGAGTGCAGAAAGTGAAGCAGTCAAGGCTGGCTTGGAGCACTTGGAGTGCTGAGAGCAGACAAAGAACTAGGTTGGTGAAACCAATAATTTTGTTATAGTTTAACCCCTGAGAGATAGGGAATCTGAAGTGAGTTAGTGCTCAGATGAGCTAGGCTTTTTGTTTAAAGGGGAAACCTGTTATATTTATGTTTTAGTTGTGTTGCTGTGTGGACTTGCCAATAAAGTGCCTGGAGTATATGCAATTACAAGGACTGTGCCTGTTGTTTACTGTAGAGGACCGTGCTACCTGCAAACAAGGATCACAATAGATAGATAGAAAGATAGATAGAAAATAGTCATGGATGCATTTGTAATATTTTATTAAATATCTTTACTAAATAATTTTTTGCTAAAATTCTTTCATACAGTTAAATGCAATCAAATAAAGGTTTTTACAGAATCTTGTAGTTCTAGTGTATACTGTGATAGAGATTTATGACATCAGTTTACACAATTGTTGGCATGGATACATAAGCATTATATTGTGTCCTGAAGTTTAGCAATCATCTCGAGGTCTATTAACTGCAAAAATCAGCATTCACGTTGAACATAAAGAGAAAAACCAGTTGAGCGCATCAGGCCTTTTTACAGCTCCCACCTACACCATATGTAAAATTCCTAAGCAAACTCATGTGGATTTTAAGACAGCAGCTGTCTATAGCTATAAATGTTGCCTAAAAATTGGCACGCATGTATGTTTATTAGGGGGTATAGTTTAAACCAATTATGTAAGCTATCTGGTTTTAAAAAAGGCCATAGCAAAGAAAAATGCACACAGTAAAAATTACTTTTTAGAGATACAAGGGTCAAAACAAACAAGCATTTTGTGATGATATCCCAGTGAAAACAATCGCTGATGTATTTTTATTCAGTCTATCTGCTAAGCATCGAATGAACGTGTGATCTGTGCATAAACTCACTACAAAATAAACTTTTCTGAATATGAAGATAACTGCTTTGGCACACAATATTCTTCCAAGAAAGTATCGCTGTGGGGCCCTATATTTTGAAAAGATCACTTAAATTTGATTTAGTCTAACTTTAAAACTGCCACTGGAGTTTAATAACATTCCAAACTTCTTTATTAAAAGTCAGAGTTATTTTTAAGAAGCTTTGGAATTTTCTGAAAGCTGTGGGTACAATTATTTTCAAATAGATTTTATCAAAGGGACACTATTGTCACTAGAACAACTGCAGCTGAATGTAGTGTTTTGGGTGTCTATAGCCTGTCTCTGCAGACATTTCACTGTAAACACTGGATTTTCAGGTTTACATTGGTGCCTAGGAATAACTCCAGCGGCAGTCACTGAGGCCCATTCATCAATCATTCTGGTAGTAGGCAACACAGATGTTTTGCTGGTACCAACTCATGGTCAATGAACGCTCTACCAGATTCTTTTTAATGAAGCCAATTTCTTAGCATTCCTAACACTCTATAGAGTATTAACATTCCTGCATTTTCAATGTGAATTTCAGGCTAACTGAAATTAAAATGAATAGTTTGGCTAAGCTTTAAGAAGGGAAAATGCCACATTATCAATGTATTTAAAGAGGGGGAGATCTCTGGTTGCCATACAAAGCCCAATATTTGATGGTTGACATAAAAAAACAGGTGGTGGAACCCAGTGAATCTAGGTAACATAACCACTACTCTTAGCTGTAGTGGTTATATCACTGAGAGCATCCCTTTATTATTGGTACCTTCTCTCACACACTAAATGCAATACAGTTACAGCTCTATTTAATCTATTTCATCACAACTCACATCAGGGTACATATATACATGATCAGGATGCTGAGCGGTCAGGCAGATAGGCAGAGTTTAATTGACTAATTTGATTTGAGCTATCGATTATTTACTATAGTGAGAATACGAAATGAATTTAAAATGTAAGGCCGGTATTACAAAACTAAAAGCATAGCTGATTAAGAAAATGTTTCCATTTCAGTTATTTTGACTTTATATTTGAAATTCACTTTGAATTTGCTTAGAATTCTCGATTAGTGAATAACCCTGTAAATTTAGTTACAAAATGTTTTTAATTGAAATATACACAGGGCCAGATTAAGAGCCCAGTGGGCCTGGTGCTGACCATTATGATGGGGCCTAATTACAGAATCGATCAAAAATACTAAAACAGTCATACCTCCCAAGCGTCATGTATCTGATGGAGATGGTGTTGGAGGGAAACTCAAAGGATGCAGCTATAAGAATACACATACTCTATGCTAATCTCTCTCTAATTTATGCTTTCATCTTTCAAGTAAATCCATACCCCCTAACAGCAGTGTCCAGTGAAGCAGAAAGTCAATGGGTGGGGTAAAGGGGTGGGCTACTGACGCAAATCACGTGGCTAGAACTGCCAAAAGGGGCGAGCATGCCAAAAAAGGGGGCATGTCTGTCCAAAGAATTGGACGCCCAGTCCCCTAGTCTTCCAGTGTCTCAGTGTCCTCATTTCTCCCGTGTCCCCATGTCTGTGTTTCCCTTGTCACTAGGATACTAGAGACATGGGGACACTGAGACACCAGGGGACACTGGGAGACATGGGGACACTGGGAGACATGGGGACACAGACACTGGGAGACTAGTGGACACTGGGAGACATGGGGACAATGAGACACTAGGCACACTGGCTGGGAGGCATGGGGACACTGGGAGACATGAAGACACTGTGTCCCTAGTGTCTCCCAATGTCCCTATGTCTCACAGTGTCCCCTAGTGTCTCAGTGCCCCCATGTTTCCCTGCTGCCTTCCTCCCCCTCCCCATCCTTCACTTCCCTGAGCTGTTGTCTGTCTGCAGACTGGGAGCTGCTGTCTGAACTCACTGTGCAGAGCTGCTCCCCCGCGGATCAGTGAGTAGAGAGAGGCAGGGAGGGATATGCTGTTACTTCCTATCCCTGCCTCTCTCCACACACAGTGACTGGCTGGTGACCTACTGGCTGGTGCTGGTATTGCAGAGTAATCTCCATTTATACTGAGAAAAATATCTGCATTTGTATTGCCGGTATTACTGCAATACCGGCACGGCCAGGCAGCCCCAAATATCAGTCAGGTGGCAAACCCAAGAGGAGTGTGTAAAAAAAAAAAAAGAACTCTTTATTTTATTTTTTAAATAGGCCTATTCCATGGGCCTGGGCCTGGAGCTGCAGCTCCATCAGCCCCTATGTTAATCCGGCCCTGAATATACATACCTACAGCTGTAATGAAAGTAAAACACCTAAGGAAGCATAAATACCGCAGGTGGGAGTTCTCATCTGTTCTCGCTGTCAATCAACTCTTTGGCACAGGGTCTATTCAAAAGAATATATTTACAGTTTGGTGAAATACCTACTATTAAATAGGATTTTCTACCAGCCTATACATTTGCTGGAATATCTGCTATCTCACCATATAGATAGAATTGTATGCTCTTTAACAAGAACATAAGTTCAGACTATCATAATAGGTATTCCTTAATGGACCATGCCCAGTGGCGTACACATGACCCATGGGGTCCCGGTGCGAAAATTGATCTGTGGGGCCCCCCTACCCTCCCCCACGTTTACTCTGTGCAGGCCGGGACCGCAACACATGTACGCCGGTGCATGCAGATGCACACACACTTAAAGGACCACTACAGACACCCAGATCACACAGCTCAATGAAGTGGTCTGGGTGTCAGGATCCTCTAGTTTTGACCCTGCAGCTGAAAACATAGCAGAGTTCTTCCTCTTCAGCTCCCTCGCGCGCCGCATAGGGATGCCAGCGCCAGAAGATGACGTCATCTTCCGGCTCCGGTATCAGTGCGGTGCGCGAGGGAGCTGAAGAGGAAGCACTCAGCCAGGGAGAGTGCTCCCTCGCGCGCCGGCCAGCCACTGATATGTACCCTGGTATGTACGCCACTGACCGTGCCACACTAAACTTCTATAAAAAAAATTAAATAATTTACTCTTTAATAGATATAGATGTAGAAATCAACACTTTTATAATGTGCCTTTTGAATGGGATATTCCTTACCCACTTTAAGCACTTCAACAAGAAGATTGTGGTACTTTAAGCCTGATTTCCAATTTCTCACTAGGTCATGGACCTTCTCACCAAAAAAATTGAATTTTCATCTTTTTATATGGCACACAAAAGATTTAGGCACTTATATCTACTGTTTTTTTACTAAGGCAAACTTTGTAACTTTCTATTTTACCTCAGAAAAATGTACTGAAATACTGCATTGACAAATAACTGAAATAATGCATTGTTTAAATATGTAAGTAATATATGAGTATTCATTTATTGAAATTATTCATACACAGTTAAACTATGATCACACAATTATATTATTTTAGATACTCATATTGTGAACGTGCTGCCAGCAGCAGTAAATTGCTACACTAACGCTTAACTAATGCCTCTATATACAAAATACATTTATTTCATGTGAAATTGTAAAAAAAAATAAAAAATACTTACTTAATGAAAGTCCAGAATTGGACTGAAACATCGATGCTGATGCAAATGTTGATTGAAAGTAAGTCCAACGAGTGCTCTACTTCGAGTTTGTTTATATTTCTAAGGCTGGAGGTGCACCAGATGCACCTCAACCATCTTTGCATCTTCTGATACATTCCATAACCTATTAGAAATTCCGAGCACAAATAAATATATATAAAGGAATAATAATAATAATAAATGGTAATAAAGGAAGAATTTTGCATTGTCAAGACATAACAGAACTTTTTTTTTGTATAATGTAAATCATTTTAAATCATGTTATTGCTTAATCTATACAAAACAAACACTATACTTTGCGTCTTATTAATGAAAGAAGAATGTTAATGGTTTAACTTAGATCTAAAAAGATCTTACGTAATAATATTTAGAAAATAGTAGCCACAGACTGATAACAATATGGGTGACATCATGATAGATAGAGTTGATTTAGGTAAAATAAACTAACTCTAAATATATATGAGCCATAAATTAGTACCTGTCTTTATATGTTGCTTTTTACAGAAACTTAAGTACATTTGTTTCATTCCAGAAATCTGATCTGCGTATAGAAAGGTTTGCGCCATTACTAATGAATAGGCAGCTGTGATGGATTTGGAGGTCACCTTACAGTTATAGCTGCTTGATGTGCATTATGTTTGACTTATGTACCAATAGGACTCATGCTATTGGCAGTGGGAGAAGATAAAACCAGCTGATGTGAGTAACTTCTGTTTTGCTGTCTCCTACTTATACCTTTATGGGAGAGACAAAACCAGTTCCAGAGAAAAGGGGTAATTCCTTTCCAACTTGATTATTTTTAGCCCATCATTTTCTAGTTATAGTTTAATTCACCACAAATAATCCACCAATATTCTACAACAATTCATTTTTCTGTCAATATTTGCAATATTTGTCAGTCAAAAAAATCAGTAAGAAGACATATTTTAAATGTATCGGTTTAAAACACACAAAAAAAACTTTAATTCAATAATCAGTCTTTTTGGATTGTCTCACCTGTGTCCCTTCTTAAATACATGCTTGCTGGTAACTACCAAGTCCTTTTACTCAACACTAGATTGCAGTATCACTCAGAGTCTTGCTATGTACTTATAATAAATTTGCAGAACAATACGGGATTATGATCAGACTATATTTAGTTAAAGTAGTTAAAACCAATTTAATTATTAATACATCAATACTAATACATTTTTCTACCATTAATTTTCATTCAAATAAGGTCAATAATATGAGCACCCTTGTGTTGGCTACTTTTCGCATCTATATCCCAATCAGAGCGAAAATGACCTTTTTGTTTCAAAAAGGTGAATAGCAGATTTTTTTTTTACATGAGGGCTCCCAACTGCGTCCTACTGAAATTGCCCTTGTTGACTCCATATTGCACAATTTCATGGCTCAATTCCTGTGTACATGTTGTTGTACTCCTGGGATCCACCTGCTTTTCCTTCAAACTTAAATTTAAAATTCACTTTGAATTCACTTTGTTTGTGACAATTCTCATTTTAATATATAAAACTGAATGTGTATTCTATAAGGGCAACCACTGGCTATGGAATAACATGCTGGTTAGTGAATACTAGGATGTGTTTATTGCCTTTTTTAAAATAAAGTGTTGGCCAAAAGTGTATACTAATATATTGCATGGTATATATTTCCTGTTGTCTTCTTTCTATTATTACGCTATACACTGTGTTCTGTCTCCTTTTAGTATTTAGGTTTATTAGATGTTTGATGTAATTTAAAGTGACACTACATTTGGTGATTTACAGCAGACCAGGAATTACGGGGTTACGTATAGTGTCTATATCACGTCTTATGTTTTTTATTTAAGTATGCAAATTAGATAACCCCCGCAGTGCCGTAAACAAGACACATGCACATACGGCATTGATGAAGAAAATGCCAAGCACATATGTATTCATGCATAATTTCTCCATAGATACCTGAGTGTGCAAGAGCATGACCACGGCATCGATGGATGACTCCATTGATCAGAACACAGAAGTGCAGCGGGGGTAACTGTTTTTTACTTATGTCTGCTACTTTATTAATCTCAGTAAACACTGCAATAGAATTTACTGGACTAAAGGACAGATATCTGTCACTTCTTGGCAAGCAAGAGTTCCTGTTCCAGCAATGTTTATGCAGACAACAAAGATAAACTGTACATTTCATTCATGTATATACTCTTGCTGCTGTTCCACCTACTGTACGAGTTTATCAAGTTTTCGCATTATAAGTTGATGACTTACAATGATCAGTTACAACATTAAAACGACATGCCTATCATTTCCATGAAGGGGTGTATGTGGCCTGCAACGATCTCTAAGTAGGTGTTACATGTCAAAGTAACATCCACATGAATGCCAGGATCCAAGGTTTTCCAGCAGAACATTGCCCAGAGCATAACACTGCCTCCGCCAGCCTGCTTTCTTCCCATAGTGTGTTCTCTTTCCCAGGTAAATGATGCACACACACTTGGCCGTCCACCTGATATAAAAGAAAACGTGATTCATCAGACCAGGCAACCTTCTTCCATTGCTCCATAGTCCTGTCCTAATGCTCTCGCCCCCTTTAAAAGTGCTATCGACAGTGGACAGTGGTCATCATGTGCACTCTGACTGATCTGCAGCTATGCAGGCCCAGATGCAGCAAACGGTGATACACTGTGTGTTCTGACACCTTTCTATCATATCCAGCATTATGTTTTTCAGCAATTCGAGCTACACTAGCTCTTCTGTGTAAATGGAGCAGACAGGCTAGCCTTCAAACCACACATGCCTCAATACACCTTTGGTGTCCATGACCATGGTACCAGTTCACCATCTGTCCTTCCTTGCACCATTTTTGGTAGGTACTAAGCACTACATACCAGGAAGACCACACAAAACTTGTCCTTTCGGAGATGCTCTGACCCACTTGTTTAGACATCACTACTTGGCCCTTGTCAAAGTCACTCAGATCTTTTCACTTGCCCATTTTTCTGGCTTCCAACACATGAAATTCAAGAACTGACCGTTCACTTGCTGACTAATATATCCCACCCCTTGACAGGTGTCATGTTAACAATATAATCAGTTATTCACTTCACCTGTCAGTGGTTTTAATGTTGTGGCTGATCGGTGTATGTTGCCTCTCCAAAGATAGATTGGTATAGTCCCATACATTAAATCCAATAAGTATGAATGTACGTTATACAATATATTCAAATATTTATATATATAAATCACTCAACTAAACTCAGTGCTCAATAAAGACAAGAAATCAAAATTAAAAAGACAGACAAAACAAATGTAGGGATAATCTTTGAATAGAACTTGCAGAATAAAATTGACACATGTTTTGTCTTCAAATTGTACAACATATATAAGCTGTAATTAATATAATATGCTATTGTTTAACCACACTAAACATAGCAGTGAATTCATTCAATTATATTTAGAATAGGATTTATTGCAACATAGTTTGGTTGTTATTATTTTACATTGAGACAATGCTTTCTGTTTGGTTATTAATCTTTTTAAAAGAGGATCGTTTGTATACCCTATTATTAATTAATTCCTCCCAACACTGAAAATGGTTGGAACAGGGTAACAATCAGAGGGTCTTAATCTAACCACAATCCTTATTACAACCTGCCATAGCATACAATGCACAGGTTATCGACAAATATATTGATAAAAATGCAAGGTAGGGGCGGGGCCTGACCGCCATGCTGGCTGGTCGCAGGGAAAAACAGCTCCTACAACTTTCCGACTTTTAAGCCCAAAAAAAGGAACTCCCGAACCCACCAGACGACCCAAAGCGGTGGGCCGACATATGAGGAAGCACTGGACCCGGGGAGAGGCTTGCTATTAATGTTTAAGTCCCTCGGAGAGATATCCATCGTCCTCTCTGGATGAGGCCTACTCAGGCGGTGAGTGAGGCGGACGGCCGCGGCCCCGCTATCCTGCCCGATGGTATCCAGCCAGACTCCCTCAGATGAGCGAACCGGGCCCTGCCCCCCCCCCCCTATGGGCTGGCGGGGGTGATCCCGACCCACACCCTGCGTCCCCACTGCAGCAGAGATCTCAAGGCCCCAACGTACCGCCAAAATGCAGCGCCACATCTAAAATGGCGGCAACCATGGAACCACCAACACGCCCTGGCACCTCTAGCCCCTGGAGTGACACAATCCCTACGAATCCGAGGCGGGCCCTACATACCTGCTTGCGGCAGCCTGAACGGCGGGAGAACAGCGACACACCACATCAGCATACGCCTGACAAAAGTTACCATGGTCCCTGGGAGCACAAGCAGCAAAGAGGTTGGAGAGGCTGCAAGCCGGCACAGAAACAGCTAACCAGACCCAGCAGACAATCCCAAGGGCATGCCCGGACGGCTGACACATGGTGCACAACACCGCTCCACATCTCAGTTCTGGCCCGTAGCACCTCCACAGCGGCACTGCGACACTTACCAGTCGGACCGCAGCAGGATGATACCAAACGGCTGGAGGGAACGGGCTGAGGCGAACTCTCTGCCAAAAGGGGACTTCCCAGCTTTCCGCCTCCATACTGCAGACTAGAGACAGAGTAGAGATGACTTAAAGAAACATCCTTTTCCTCACTGAGGGTGCAAAATGCCCTATATTCCTACTATGTGCATTACTACTCAGATGCCTGACGCTGGGATCTCAGGGTGTTCCCACACTATAAGCTTGTTTTCTCATGATACCTATAGAGTTCCCCTGGGCATACTCAATGTTCTTATATTTTATTTTAGGCCTGCTGCCCACTTATGTTGTTTTAGATGCCTCTATGATATCACTTTGCCAACTGACCCCTAACTAGCAAAGCATAGTCTACACAGGTACATAGAGTTGGTTTCAGCTGACTGACTAAGCCTAATTTTACTCTAGTCTTTTCACATTATGTAAATCACAACTCCTCCATCTATGAGCAGCATAACCCTTGAAACCAGCATTGTGACTCATACAAAGCGTTTGATATAAGCATTGTGACTGATATACAAGCATCGCATTTGAAATAAGCATTAAGTTTGATAGCAGCATAGAGTTTGATATAAGCATAACCCATGTAACCAGCATTGTGATTGTAAGAAGTACATAAGCATCGGGTGTGACAGAAGCATTGAACCTGTGTAATATTTTTATTTTATTTTCATTTTTATTTTTTGTTTAAATTTCTACGTTCATGACCTGTGCAAAGATTTTTATGAGCATGTTTATTACAAAAATTATGCAGTGTTAACTCATTGTTCTGCCCTGAGCTGCTGGTATCTGCTGTTGTGGCAATACCAGTAAGTATGTGGCTTCCATGCATATAAAAAATAAAGAATTTAAAAAAAAAAAAAAAATGCAAGGTAACTTAAAGGGACACTATAGTCACCAAAACAACTTTAGCTTAAGGCAGTGTTAATTTCGTTGACTAACAATTTTCGTCAGGTTTAGTTGACTAAAATTTTTGATATAATCGACTAAAATTAGACTAAAACTAAAACAATTCAGATTACTAAAATATGACAACAACTAAAATTACTTTTTGACTAAAAGTAAATTTAAATTTGCCGCCTACATTAACACTGGCGGGTAAGACACATAGGGGAGAGAAAATGAGACACATTGGGGCTGAGGGAATACTCTATGCTTGGGACAATTTTTTTTCCCAGTGCGGCCCTGGCTGGGACACACACAAAGAGACATAGAGGGGCTGGGGAAAGTTCAAAAGAAACAGACCAGGTTTGGGAGAGGCACAGCCAGGGGAGAAACAAAAAGTGATTTAACTCCTAAATAGCAGAGAATTGAGCAAAGAGACTTCAGGGGCATGATCTATACACACAAACTGCTTCATTAAGCTAAAGTTGTTTTGGTGATTATAGTGTCCCTTTAAATAATGTAATTTATAATTGTTAACTCAGCAGAGAAAATATAGATTAAACATTACCTCTAGTTTGTTTCCATTTTTTTTTTACTGCTAGCTCAATCTAAATTCCAGTGCTCTCACAGTGCTGATTGCAGAAACCTATAATGTCTTAAAGGACCACTCTAGGCACCCAGACCACTTCAGCTTAATGAAGTGGTCTGGGTGCCAGGTCCTTCTAGGGTTAACCCATTTTTTCATAAACATAGCAGTTTCAGAGAAACTGCTATGTTTATGAATGGGTTAAGCCTTCCCCCTATGTCCTCTAGTGGCTGTCTCATTGACAGCCGCTAGAGGCGCTTGCGTGCTTCTCACTGTGATTTTCACAGTGAGAGCACGCCAGCGTCCATAGGAAAGCATTGTGAATGCTTTCCTATGTGACCGGCTGAATGCGCGCGCAGCTCTTGCCGCGCGTGCGCATTCAGCCGACGGGGAGGAGAAGAGGAGGATCGGAGGAGGAGAGCAGGAAGAGATCTCTCCGCCCAGCGCAGGAAAAAGGTAAGTTTTTACCCCTTTCCCCTTTCCAGAGCCGGGCGGGAGGGGGTCCCTGAGGGTGGGGGCACCCTCAGGGCACTCTAGTGCCAGGAAAACGAGTATGCTTTCCTGGCACTAGAGTGGTCCTTTAATAATGTTGGATGGACCAACTGCTGGACAAAGTGTAACTAAAACTTAAATGATAAATTGGAAAAGTAACAGACTTTATCAATGACTCCAGGTTTCAGCTGCTCCCCTGTATAGTAACAGCCAATCCCATACCTAAGTGATCTAAAGAAGTCTTCTAGCTGGAGGATTGTAGACAAGGAAATTAGGACAATAAAATTTGTAGGTGTACTGTAAGTGATATTTTGTAAGCTGCAGGCAACACCTGCTTCTCAACTGGGATATCAACCACCCTTCATTAGACTTATGACCTAAGATCTTGTCAGCAGAGGCTCAAATCCTTTTTCTAGCACTATGCGTATGGAGTATTGAAGAAAATGAATGCCAGACCAGCATTGCCATTAATGACGTTAAAAAATAAAAGTTACATATAGTTGAAATGTCATGCTCTATAAAATATGTTGTGTTTCCAAGACAGCTGCATTAGAATGTTGAGCAATACATTCCATTACTGTGCAATAGGCATCCTCACGGCTTTTGTAGGGTTAAACGCTCTTGGTATAAATCACGCATCTCTCGAACTTCCACTCTAACACTTTCCTCTTTCTTTTTCTCCTTTTTATTGTGAAGTTTACATTCAGCCGTTTCCAATTTGTTTTCAACACTGTGGAGTACCTTTCTTTAACCAGCAAGTCCAATGTAAATTATACGTGCACAAAGTGTACACATTGCTCTTAATGGTTTAAACAGAGGTGGTTTTCTAAACTTGTAACTGTTTCCATGAAACCGTGTGCACTGATACGGCTTCCTTTCATTAATGCTGAACACATAGACAGACTGCCAGGCAATTAACTGCTGCATTATTTCATTTTTGCAAATGTTATCCAGATTTAATTGAATTGGTCCTTAACATGGAACGAGGCAGTTCTCCAGGGGTTAGTAGCCAATGAGATCATGGTCCAGAAGTTAATGTAGTCTCAATAATTAAAAACATATTTTCCAAAATGATAAAACCAGAAGCAAGCATTATACAAGGTGACTTTGACATCTATTGTTCAGGGTCCCTTTTGTCCTAAACAAAAAAAACAAAAAAATGAAAACACAATACTGGCACAATTTAAAGATATATAATTTGTTTATGTTCAGCATACCACTACAGAGGGAGATAAGTGATTAAAAGTGATGAGTCTGTATTAAATGATTGTTACATCAATGACCCCAATATTACAAATTGCTGACCAGGAATTGGTAAAGCCCAATTTCTGAAAGTAAGAGTAATGAAGTGTTGTTGTTCTAGCCTTCTGAGCCTACATTCAGGTCCAACACCTTGTCTTGGCTGAGTCTGAGCCATGACTACTGTGAAGGTAGTCACCATCACTGGGAGCATGAGATGGACACTTCAATTAGATCTCTGGATTACTCCTATGTTTAACTCACCCTGTACCCATTGTGGGTGCAGGGTGTGTGTAATGTAAGTGTATAGTATTAAATATTACTGTGCTCTTCACCTGTTCCATATACATGCATCTCAATATTTCAAATGGACAAAGGAGGAAACTTTAATTTTAGGGGTGTTGGTTGTGGTCAGGGGAGGGGCTGTTCCGAGAAATTTTAGGTGGTTTACTAATAACATCTTATGTAACTAATTTAGAACAAGAACAATGTATCTTATTTGCACAGGCTGATTTCTAAACACAATTATTGTAATTTAGACACATATTATTGCTGTTGAACTTTGTTACAAAAAAAAAAAAAACACAACATGGACCTTATAGAAAAGAGGGATTTTAGGATAGGAAACAAAGGGTTCTGGACATAAAATGGGGACTGTCCCTCCCAAATCTTGGGGAGTATGCAAATAAGAGGTTATTAATTTAGACTTTTTAAGGACAAGTGGTAGCATTCAACATTGAGATTATATGGATGGGCTGCATGGCATCAGCTAAAGTGTGTTTGATTGTGGTTGGGGAGACAATCTCACATTTTCAAGGACAGAGATTGACTTAGAGTCAAGTCCAAGTTATTACTCTTGGGGAAACCAGTGGATAATACATAGGTTATATCATGAGATTTAACTAAATTCCACCTATATTAACTAAATTCTAAATCAATCATACTTTAGCAAATAAGCCTGTTGGTGTGTGCATGGCGTATGGCTAGTCTGTTATTCTAACTTAATTTTAAAGGGTCTAGAGTTAATTTTTATAAAAAACTTTATGTCTTTAACCCCTTAAGGACCAAAATTCTGAAATAAAAGAGAATCATGACATGTCACACATGTTATGTGTCCTTAAGGGGTTAAACTGAATTGAATTGCCACTGAATTGAATTGCCAATCATTCTAAATATAGTGTGATTCAACCCTTAATATACAAATATCCACTGTATATGAAACCTCTTGAAATTCCCAGATATTGAAATCCGCATTTAATTTTTTATTTTCTTATTTACTAGATTTGAGTTGCATCATGGTTATTAGATGTAAAAAAAAAAGCTCATTATCTCACGGCAGTGTTTTCATCGAGAAATGAAGTCGTTGAGTTTGTTGAAGAACTAAAAATGACCAGTCTCTCATCCTACAACGATGCCCAGACTCCTGTGAGACAATATGTATTGAAAGAAAGGATGATCCTAACTCAGGGCTTTCAGTATTATATTATTACAATTCTATGTACAGTCTGGGTCTTTTTTTTTTTTTTTTACTAAAATATGTTCAGTTTTGTATTTTTTTTACTTTCTAAAAGAAATACAACTCAAAACTTACTAGTCAAGTAAGTAAAGTCATCAGATTATGCAAACAGCCATCGTTAAAGTAAAATAAAATTTTCATTTAATTATGAACATACAGACAGCAACCAATTTGCACTTATGTTTGCTGTGAGGTTGCAAAATAAATCATTAACTTAATATATGGTAACAACAGAAAGTCAGATATAATATTATCCAACAGCTCCTCCTGTGGTAAGAAAGGCAAATTGCATGCTTGGAAAGGAAATACATTTATTAGTGTTAAATAAGCAGCCATTTGAAATTCATTATAAAATAGTGGCAGATAATTAAAAAAATGACAAATACCTTTTCTATATAATAAGTACAGTCTATAATCACTGATTTGCATTTACATGTAATTACAGAGCTGGTAGTTCTGTCTACTCCTTGTGATGACCAAATAGCTAGAAAATGTAACAATACAAAGTTATTTTGATTACTATTTTAAATAATAAAAATTTAATATATCATAGTAAAGAGAAAGTACACCCTCTTTGAATTCTATGGTTTTACATGTCAGGATATAATAACAATAATTTGTTACTTAGCAGGTCTTAAAATTATGTAAATACAAGCTTGGATGACCAACAACACATGACATATTACATAGTGTCACAATTTATTTAACAATTATAAACCCAAAATGGAGAAGCCATGTGTGAAAAACTACATACACCTTATGATTCAATAGCTTGTAGAATCACCTTTAGCGGCAATAACGTAAAGTAATTGCCTCCTGTTTGGCTTTATCGCATCATTGTGGAGGAATTTTGGGACACTCTTCTTTACAACATTGCTGCAGTCCATTCAGGTTTGTGGCCTTTGTTTATGCATAGTTCTCTTAAGTTCCCACCAAAGCATTTCAATTTGGTTGGGGTCTGGACTTTGGCCTGGTCATTGCAACACATTGATTATTTTCTTTTTCAGGAATTTTGTTGTAGATTTGTTGGTGTGCTTGGGATCAATGCCCTGTTGCATAACCCAATTTCGGCCAAGCTTGAGCTGTTGGACAGATGGCCTCATGTACTCTATGGCGCTGTGCACTATGGCAAAACATCTCCACTTTGGTCTCATCTGTCCAAAGGACATTGTTCCAGTGGTTTATTCAGATGTGATTTTGACAACCTGAGCCTTGCTGTCATGTTCTTTTTAGAGAGAAGAGGCTTTCTCCTGGCAACCCTTCCAAACAAACAATACTTGTTCATTTTTTTCTAATTGTACTGTCATGAACTTTAACATTTAACATGCTAACTGAGGTCTGTAGAGTCTGAGATGTAACTCTTTGTTTTTTTTACAATTTCTCTGAGCATTTCATAGTCATATATATATACATACGTATTATATGTGTGTATATATATATATATACATATATACACACACACTACATTCTAGATGTCTATTGGGGTGAATTTAATGGGAAATCCACTCGTGGGAAGATTGGCAACTGCCTTGAATATTTTCCACTTTTCAACAATCTTTCTCTCCAAAGAATGATGGACTGTAAATTGTTTGGGAATGCCTTACAACCCATCCCAGTTTGATGGCAGCAATCATTTCTTCTCTAAGATCTGATGTCTTCCCTCCTTGGCATTGTGTTAACACACGCCTGAATGCTCCAGCCAGCAAACTTCTAAAACGTTGGCTTTTATAGAGGTGGTCACACTTGCTGATAATCAATTACTCAAGGGCATTTGCTAAGCAGCAGCCGTCTGCTATTCAGCCTCTTAATTCCTATTGAAGCAGCAAGGGTAGTTATTTTTTCACACCTGGCTTCTCCATTTTGGCTTTATTTTTGTTAAATAAATCATAACACGGTGTAATATTCCATGTGTTGTTCATCTGAGGTTGTATTTACATTTTAAGACCTGCTAAGGAAGGGATGGTTGTTATTATGTCCTGATATGTAAAACCATAGAATTCAAAGAGGGTGTGCTTTCTTTTTCCCATGACTGTATGTGTATATTCCCATAACTTTCTGGATGCCCCCACACACATTGACCATGGTGGTGTAGTGGTGATATGTTGATAGTCTGCTGGGGGAGCTGCTGGAGTCATCAGTCTCTCAGCACATGCTGCTTCACTGTTCCATTATGATGTAATGTGTAGGTTCACATTGTGATGGAGTGGATAAATCAGTTTGCTGAGAGACTGCCTGACTGTCTAATAGCTGCTGCCAGTCTCTCATCACACTACCTGCTCTCCCCTCTGCTATCTCTCCATCAGCCACCCTCTGATTACCTTATTCTCTAGGAGGGTGGCTGCTCCTTTGCCTGCAGTCTCCCCCAGCATGTATTCACTGAGCACAGAAGGATGGCAGGTCATGTCACACCCTCTCAGTGCTCTTTGTGAATACAGGGTGAGGAGAAGAGCCAACACAATGTCTGAACACTACTTCAGACAACAGGGCGCCACAAACCACTATAAATATATAGTATAGGAGATTCCCATAAATAAAAGGCAATAGGTGGAAATACAAAGTCCACTTTATTGAGAACAGTAATAAATAATAGTGCAATATAGTTTGGCTATTTTGGACTGAAAACGATTATTCAGTTTGGGTTCATTTTGAATTCCCAACAATTCTTACTTTAGTAAAAACCTCCATAAGTCTTTGACTAAGGGATCTGGGCAGGGATCCCAATCTGTCATTACTGGGCAAAATTATGTAATAATACAATCCGAATGTATATTTATACTTATTTTTCTTTTTTTTTTATGAAGCAGTAGTACTTTTGAAGTGCAAACAAAGAAAGTTTGCACAAAAGCTGAAAGTATACCCATTTTTAATGCGCATTATAGATAATTCATTTAAAACCCAAAAATGAAAAAGAAAATTACCTTTAACCCCTTACTGACCTCGGACATTAAGAGTATGTCCGACAAAAAACGTCAGTTAATGACCGCGGACGTACACTGAGTAATCAGGCATTTCCCCAGGCACCTAAAATAAAAAAAATAAAAAAATAAAATATATTGCATATATTATATATGTATAATATATGATACAATAATAAGAAATAATTTTATAATATATTATACATATATAGAAAGAAAGTAGGACTAGTGGTTGGCAGAGTGGCAACAAACTACCTCCCAAAAAGACCTTATATCCTTATGTTATATGTAAGGCTGTTCTGCAATTACCCTATAGGGGAAACCTTGTATGCAGGTAGCCAGAAAAACAAACAAAAAACTCTTTAATAGTCCCTCTTAGGGAGAAAAAATTAAACATACAAATATATAGATTAAAATTAGGACCTAGTGGGGTAGAATCATGACTAATCCAAAGAACTATATTTCCAAAACAAATAACTGTGGGTTTATCTATGGCTCAAAATGTGTCAATAGTTGTAACAGTTTACTTGTACCAAGGAAAAGGAGATACAATGTATGTATCCGAGTTGCAAATTACGGATCAAATGGTTCCTAAAAATGCCTTGACTGATATCCCGTGCATCAAGCACTTATTTAGGCTGGACCAAGTAAAGGTGTAGAAGGTATCAAAAATAGAAGTAACTTTGACTCCACTGGCTTAAAATATGCCAATTGTGGTAGCAGATTACTTGTACCCAAAAAGAAAAACGATACCGAATATGCAATAAAGCGCTTCAGATTTTGGTGGTAAGAGGAGTGATTCCTATAGATGCCATCAATTTATATCCCGTGCGTTGAAGCACATATTGGATTTGTGGCCAAAATAGAAACAGTTCCTCATTGCCAGAAAACAGCGTTGTACAGAATATGTAACAAGATGCCTAAACAGCTATGTGAGATTTGGGGGTAGGAGTCCCTAGCATCTTGTTCATATTGACAACAATCTTTGGCAATGCCCAGGATCATGAAGTGTTGATTAGTCAAACCCCAAAATTGTCCTAAAACAAAATTTAAAATTTAGAAAATCATCCGCTCTGTGTGGGTAGCTCCCCACACAGAGCGGATGATTTTCTAAATTTTAAATTTTGTTTTAGGACAATTTTGGGGTTTGGAGCTACCCACACAGAGCGGATGATTTTCTAAATTTTAAATTTTGTTTTAGGACAATTTTGGGGTTTGGAGCTACCCACACAGAGCGGATGATTTTCTAAATTTTAAATTTTGTTTTAGGACAATTTTGGGGTTTGAGCTACCCACACAGAGCGGATGATTTTCTAAATTTTAAATTTTGTTTTAGGACAATTTTGGGGTTTGGAGCTACCCACACAGAGCGGATGATTTTCTAAATTTTAAATTTTGTTTTAGGACAATTTTGGGGTTTGGAGCTACCCACACAGAGCGGATGATTTTCTAAATTTTAAATTTTGTTTTAGGACAATTTTGGGGTTTGACTAATCAACACTTCATGATCCTGGGCATTGCCAAAGATTGTTGTCAATATGAACAAGATGCTAGGGACTCCTACCCCCAAATCTCACATAGCTGTTTAGGCATCTTGTTACATATTCTGTACAACGCTGTTTTCTGGCAATGAGGAACTGTTTCTATTTTGGCCACAAATCCAATATGTGCTTCAACGCACGGGATATAAATTGATGGCATCTATAGGAATCACTCCTCTTACCACCAAAATCTGAAGCGCTTTATTGCATATTCGGTATCGTTTTTCTTTTTGGGTACAAGTAATCTGCTACCACAATTGGCATATTTTAAGCCAGTGGAGTCAAAGTTACTTCTATTTTTGATACCTTCTACACCTTTACTTGGTCCAGCCTAAATAAGTGCTTGATGCACGGGATATCAGTCAAGGCATTTTTAGGAACCATTTGATCCGTAATTTGCAACTCGGATACATACATTGTATCTCCTTTTCCTTGGTACAAGTAAACTGTTACAACTATTGACACATTTTGAGCCATAGATAAACCCACAGTTATTTGTTTTGGAAATATAGTTCTTTGGATTAGTCATGATTCTACCCCACTAGGTCCTAATTTTAATCTATATATTTGTATGTTTAATTTTTTCTCCCTAAGAGGGACTATTAAAGAGTTTTTTGTTTGTTTTTCTGGCTACCTGCATACAAGGTTTCCCCTATAGGGTAATTGCAGAACAGCCTTACATATAACATAAGGATATAAGGTCTTTTTGGGAGGTAGTTTGTTGCCACTCTGCCAACCACTAGTCCTACTTTCTTTCTATATCTCCAGGGGTTATGCCCCATTGTATCCTATAACCACCACAACTCTGGCGGATGGACTTAGTCCATTTCCTCCCAGCGTTGTTCTTTCCCTATTATACATATATAATGCATATATATGATTGCATTATAAGTGTACTTTGAGATATATACACATAAGACAATTGAAAAGCGGTCTGGTCACTAAGGGGTTTAAGATTCTGCATATCTGTCAAATGTTATAGAATCAGACTCAAGTTTTGTCCACATTGGAAAATACATTGGATAGTTAGGAGCCTCTGATTCTGGTCTATGGAGTATAAACTGATGAACATATTCAACAGAGCCCTGTAAGACCTAATGTGCACTAACTATTTAACTTTTTAATGTAGATTAACAATTTGCCAAAAGCCTACATGCAGATAATTTGCATTTGTTTTCCAATTATCAAACTTCCTATTTGGAAAATTGTGCTTATCCACATGCACTTTAAAAACTACGCATTTGTAAACAGGACTTCTGCAACATACTGGTTTTAGCCAACGTAGGCCTCGTTATTGTTTTAAATCATTCCAGAGCATTCCAGATCAATACCATGGAGTACAATATGAAATAACAGCTCGGGAAATGCCCACCAACAAAGAAAATGACACATTATATACGCAACTATCAAGCACCATCCTAACATTCCGTTAATCAAAGCCAGGTGTGTTGTTTGCAAAGCCAGAGACATCCTTATCACAGGCCCAAAAATGCAGGTCACAGAAATCACTGCTACCTCTGTGAATGATATGACACCCAAATGTGCGGATATAAAATAGAGAAGACACATGATGCACCAAAGTCAACAATACCATAGATGAGATCTTAACTACCCCTCCATTCACATGCCTTTATAAAGCCATAGCTATCATTGGCATCACATTGCTCACTACAAATTGATAATGATGACCTTCAAATAGATTTGCATTACTGCCAATTATTTAATAAATTTAATTTTTACCTTGTTTTGGGGCGTGACTTAAACATGTACAATTCTCATCATTTAATTTCCTTCATTTTGCAAACTACCAGACAATATTTTACATTTGATTACGAAAAGGATGATAAAGTATTACAGAAAAAGTACTGCTTTGGGTACAGTCTACAAACTATCCGCAGATCCCTATATCTTCACCACTGTGGAACTGAGCTTCGTAGAGGTTCTACTACTAGCTTTTACTCCCAAATGGCCTCTTTTAGCACAAGTGTCTCTTGGTTAGTGGTGTCTCTAGAACACGTTGATGGTGTTATATTTCTATAATACATGCTTCACCACCAAACATCTTCAGTTGGAGGATATGCAGAAGGCTGCTAACATTGCTCTGTCAACAGGTACATTAACTTTTTGTTTTTCTATTTTGCTAGAAAATATACAGAAATGTAAGTCAAATGGGCATTAACATTCCATGATGGCCTCAGATTTAATGATATTTTAATGATACACTGAACACAGACAGGTCATTCAACTTGACGAATTTAAGATTAAAAAAGTGATCTCACCCACTGTTGATCAGCAGGTTCCAATGATGGTTGCACATCCTGCACATCTGTATTAACAATTAGCTTTCTGTACACTTAATCTTTGGAAAGTCCCAAAAAAGACCACTTTTAGCCAAAAATATGTATCACTCAAAGTCTAGTCCTCTTGTACAATTATTTTAAAGAACTTCTTTATAAATGTTTATTCCTAATATTGCAAAATGTTTTTATATATCAGATGATTATTTTTATTTTTTTAAATTAGTACTTATTTATAAAACTAATCTACTTTATTGCTATAGAAATTTGAAATGGAAATATCATACAATCTATAACGTTTATTTGTCAACAATACTTACTGCTGACTAATTGGAAATGCTAGCCAACTCTTTCATTAAAAGGAAACTGTCACTTCTAAAGATTTTTAATTTTACATTTACTTATATCTATATTAAACAAATTTGTATTTGTAAAATGTGAAAAGTAAAATTAAATGTAGAAATCCATATCTCTTTAATCTGCAACTGGGCGCCTCCAGCTTCCTGTCAATTATTGACATAAAATTAGTCCTTGGCACCAGGCAGTCAGCAACATACAGAGGACAGGAAAACTGCAACAATGTCTCTATCTCACATCTTCATGTGTAATGTTTGCTAAATCTTTAATATAAATTTAAATGAAGATTGAACATTTTATGAAAAAATGGTTAACACAAGCCATAGGTGACTTTTACAGGGTTATTTATTAAAGTGAGATTGCAAAGGGAATTTCCAATTTAAGGTCAGAATAGCCAAACTGAAAGCATAGAATGTTCGACTATTATGACCTTAAATTTTAAATTCTCACTGAATTCATTTTGGATTCTCAATTTAGTGAAAAACCCTGTTAATGTTTTATCCAAGGTGTAAATTCCAGGAAAGTGACAGTTGCCCTTTAAGAAAGCATGATTAGTATTATTATTTTATTATTTATATAGCACCATCAAATTCCGTAGCGATGTACAAAGCGTGGACTAACAGACACGTTATTGTAACCAGACAAGTGGACGCACAGGAACAGATGGGTTAAGGGCCCTGCTCAATGAGTTTACATGCCAGAGGGAGTTGGGTATAGTGACACAAAGGGTATAAGTAGGGGTAATGAAGTAGGTTGCTAGAAAAGTAGTCACTGAGAACTTAGTAGGTTATTTTTGAAAGTTGCAGGAGAGGAGTCATGGGGGGGGGGGGGGTGATATAGATTAAATGATATGCTTTCCTGAAGATGTGTGTTTTCAAAGATTTTTTTAAAGGAGTGGAGACTGGGTGAAAGTTTAATGGAGAAGGGAAGGGAGTTCCACAGAAGAGGTGCCGCCCAGGAGAATTCTTGTAGGCGAGCATCAGATGTGGGAGTACAGACAGAGGATAGACGTAGGTCTTCAATGATATCCACTGATCACACACAACATAAAAACTACCTACCTAATATCATGTAGGTCCCCCTCATGCTTCCAAAACAGCTCTGATGCATCAAGACATGAACACCACATAACCTCGGAACATGTCCTGTGGTATCTGGCACCAAGATTTGTTGTTCCAGGACATCAAACAGATGCTCAATCGGATTGAGATGTGGGGGGTTTGAGGCCCACGCAACATATTAAACTCTTTGTCATGTTCCTAAAGCCACTTTTGAAAAATGTTTTCCAATTTGTCAGGATGCATTATCCTGTTGAAAGAGGCCACTGCCATGAAGACATATAAGTGGTCTGCAACATTCTCTAGGTAGGTGGTACATGTTAAAGTAACATCCACATGAAAGCAAGGACCTAAGGTTTCCCAGCAGAACATTGACCAGAGCATAACACTGCGAGCGATGGCCTGCCTTTTTACAATAGTGCATCCTGCTGACATCTCTTCCCCAGGTAAATGATGGGCACAGAGCCAGCCATCCATCTGATCTAAAAGCAAACATGATTTATCAGAACGGGCAATCTTCTTCCGTTGCTCCATGGTCCAGTCCTGACACCCACATCCCCATTGAAGGTACTTTCATCTGTGGACAAGCATTATCATGGGCACTCTGACTGGTCTGCCGGCCACGAAGGCCCATACGCAGCAAACTGTGATGCTTTGTGTGTTCTGATACCTTTCTATCATGGCCAAAACTAAGTTAATCAGCTACCATAAATCCCCTGTGTTAATGAACCAGATCGGCTCGCCTTCGCTCCCCATGTGTATCATTGAGCTTTAGGTGCCAATGAACCTGATGCCAGTTCCCCAGTTTTCATTCCTTGCATAACTTTTGGTAGGTAATAATCACTGCATATTGGGAACATCCCACAAGACTTGCTGTTATCGAGATGCTCTGACCCAGTCGTCTAGCCATCACTATTTGGCCCTTTTTAAAGTCACTCAGATATTTTTGCTTGCCCATTTTTGATGTTTCCAACACATGAAATTCAAGATCTGACTGTTCATTTGCTGCCTAATATATTCCCCCCTTTGACAGGGGCCATTGTAATGATACAATCGATGTTATTCACTTCACCTGTCAGTTGTTTTAATGTTGTAGCTGATCAGTGTGTGTGTGTTTGTTACCGTACATATATATATATATATATATATATATATATATATATACACACTGCTCAAAAAAATAAAGGGAACACAAAAATAACACATCCTAGAGCTGAATGAAATAAATATTCTTCTGAAATACTTTGTTATTTATATAGTTGAATGTGCTGACAACAAAATCACACAAGGAGGTCTGGATTTGGAGTTACACTCAAAACTAAAGCGAAAAAACACACTACAGGCTGATCCAACTTTAATGTAACGGCCTTAAAACAAGTCAAAATGAGGCTCAGTAGTGTGTGTGGCCTCCACGTGCCTGTATGACCTCCATACAATGCCTGTGCATGCTCCTGATGAGATGGTGGATGGTCTCCTGAGGGATCTCCTCCCAGACCTGGACTAATGCATCTGCCAGCTCCTGGACAGTCTGTGGTGCAACATGACATTGGTGGATGGAGCGAGACATGATGTCCCAGATGTGCTCAATTGGATTCAGGTCTGGGGAACAGGCGGGCCAGTCCATAGCATCAATGCCTTTGTCTTGCAGGAACTGCTGACACACTCCAGCCACATGAGGTCTAGCATTTTCTTGCATTAGGAGGAACCCAGGGCCAACCGCACCAGCATATGGTCTCACAAGGGGTCTGAGGATCTCATCTCGGTACCTAATGGCAGTCAGGCTACCTCTGGCGAGCACATGGAGGGCTGTGCGGCCCCCCAAAGAAATGCCACCCCACATCATTACTGACCCACTGCCAAACTGGTCATGCTGGAGGATGTTGCAGGCAGCAGAACGTTCTCTGTCACGTCTGTCACATGTGCTCAGTGTGAACCTGCTTTCATCTGTGAAGAGCACAGGGCGCCAGTGCCGAATTTGTCAATCTTGGTGTTCTCTGGCAAATGCCAAACGTCCTGCATGGTGTTGGGTTGTAAGCACAACCCCCACCTGTGGACGTCGGGCCCTCATGCCACCCTCATGGAGTATGTGTCTGACCATTTGAGCAGACACATGCACATTTGTGGCCTGCTGGAGGTCATGTTGCAGGGCTCTGGCAGTGCTCCTCCTGTTCCTCCTTGCACAAAGGCGGAGGTAGCGGTCCTGCTGCTGGGTTGTTGCCCTCCTACAGCCTCCTCCACGTCTCTTGATGTACTGGCCTGTCTCCTGGTAGCACCTCCATGCTCTGGACACTACGCTGACAGACACAGCAAACCTTCTTGCCACAGCTCGCATTGATGTGCCATCCTGGATGAGCTGCACTACCTGAGCCACTTGTGTGGGTTGGAGACTCCGTCTCATGCTACCACTAGAGTGAAAGCACCGCCAGCATTCCAAAGTGACCAAAACATCAGCCAGTAAGCATAGGAACTAAGAAGTGGTCTGTGGTCACCACCTGCAGAACCACTCATTTATTGGGGGTGTCTATTCTGCTATTACAGAAAATGTTTAATCTTCCTAAAAACTATAAATCTTCATGAAAACTTGAATTTGCTCCTCTGAAACTCCAGTTTCAAATTATTTTATTGATGATGCTGTTTATAGGAGTATCAGTTAAATTTTCTGTCTGCTAGAGTGCTTAGAAGATGTTGAGAATAATCTTCTATTGTCAAAAAATGTTCTGCTAGTTATAACATCCTTCACAGGTCATACAAAATTATCAACTTAAAAATTAGTTCCTGTCTGTCTCTTTTGCCCCTTCCATAGTACTTCTGTGCGCCCGTTTCTCTCTCCAGCTCCTTTTGTGTGTCTCTTTCTCCCCTTCCTATCCACTCTTTGTGTCTCTTTCCCCCAGCACCTTGTCTCTTTCTCTCCCAGCCTCTCTCTGTCTCTTCTCCCACCAGCCTTTACATTCCATTTGTATCTTTTCCTTCCCCCAGCCCCTCCATGTATCTCATTCCCCCAGCCCCATCCATGTGTCTCATTTCCTTCCCCCAGCCCCATCCATGTGTCTAATTTCCTTCCCCCAGCCCCATCCATGTGTCTCATTTCCTTCCCCAGCCCCTCCATTCATGTGTCTCATTCCCCTAGCCCCATCCATGTGTCTCATTTTCTTCCCCAGCCCCTCCATTCATGTGTCTCATTCCCCCAGCCCCCATTTGTCTCATTCCCTCCCCACTATGTGTCTCATTCCACCAGCCTTCCATGTGTCTCATTCCCCCTGCCCCCATGTGTCTCATTACCCTTGCACCCAAATCCCCCCATGTGTCTCATTCCTCCAGTACCCTGTGTCTGTCATTCCCCCAATCAACCTCATGTGTCTCAATTCCCCTGCCCCTCTGTGTGTCTCATTCATCTAGCCCACCTTGTGTTTCATTCCTCCATTGCCCCATGTGTCTTATTCCTCCAGTTCCCCATGTCTCTCATTCCCCCTGTCACACCATGTGTCTCATTACCCCTCGCCCCTGTGTGTCTCATTCCCTCCATTTCTCTGTGTCTCTCATTCCCCCGCCTACCCCATGTGTCTCATTTCTCCAGTTCCCCATGTCTCTCATTCCCACAGCCCACCTCAAGTGTCTCATTCCCCCAGTCTCCTCCATTTGTCTCATACACCTAGTCTCCCTTGTGTCTAATTCCCCCCAGCCCACCCCATGTGTCTCATTCCCCCCAGCCCACCCCATGTGTCTCATTCCCCCCAGCCCACCCCATGTGTCTCATTCCCCCAGCCCCTAATGTATCTCATTTCCGCAGCCCACCCAATGTGTCTCATTCCGCCTGCACTCCCATGTGTCTCATTTTCCCTGCTCCCAATGTGTCTCATTCCTCCAGCCCCCTCATGTGTCTCATTCCCCCAGCACTCCCCCAATGTGTCTCATTCCCCCAGCACTCCCCCAATGTATCTCATTCCCTCAGCCCTCCCTCCATGCATCTCATTTCCTCCCCCCCATGTGTCTTACCCCTTGCACCTTGCCCCCATGTGTCTCCTCACCTCCCTCCTGTGTAGCATTGTCGATCTGCAGATCAGGATAAGCTTCAGGGACCTCTCCCCGGTCTGACAGGAAGCAGTTTGGAGTCCCCTACTCTATCCCGGTCTGTGGCTAGGCCATGCTCCACATGAACTGGCAAGAGGGGAGCGCTGTGCAAGCGGGATGCTGCAAATTATTTTGCGGGCCAAATCTAAATAGTATTCCTTACATACTCACTCTAAATAGTCCTCATTACAGAACATGCATATTCCCTAATGTAATTTCAATATTTACAGAATTGGAAGAAGAGACCTACATATAGGTGTGTATATATAAAGGCTAATCGCTGATCTGAAATATTTTTCTACCTTGAAATTATGGCTATTAAATTTGATATATGGACACTGAATGAGATTGCATATCAATTAGAGGACATCAATTAGAGGACATTCCTTACTATGCTTTTCTTCTACATGAGATTTGTCTTTTATCCTATGACATCTCTTTACATGATGGTAGAAGCCCAGGAAGACCACATGAACCACAGTAATCTGTGAATAATTTTGAAAGACATTTAAACATGTACCTTACAAACATATTCCATCCAAGTACTCCATCATACAGAAAGACCAATCTTTTTATAAAGTCTTGATAGCACAACCTCTTACTCTGGTCTATTTACTCCCTTTACCGCAGGTGCGCCTTGGCATTATTGTGCATCATTGTGTATTGTTATTATTTTATACAGTAATCAAGGTTTACCTGAAAGTAGCAATGCTGAATCCAATGTATGCTTCCATATGCATTATTTTTATTATACTATTTTTTCCTATAATATGCATACGCAACTAGGAAACAATGATATATTTGGCACAGAAATAGGTTAGCTAGTTAGTTTCTCTGTTTCTTATGTAAGTCACTTCACACCTTTTACTTTTTTAGTATTTTTTTTTTTGATCAGAGGCAAGGAAGAATGTACGCTTTATCCCTCCAGGTACATTTAGCCACTGGAAAGTGTGGCGGAATTAACTCCTTCTTCATGAAGGACGATCTGTAACGTTAGTATCTCAGAACTCCGTGTTCTTTTCTGAGCAGTAAATTGGGTTAAACAAAAAATAATAATAATAATAATAAAAATCATAATTTTACATGATGAAGTGACAGAAGCATACTGCATACCATGAAGGTTGCCAGAGACCAATATGAAACGTTTTAAATGCTTCAAGCTGTGTAATCATTCATTTGTTTAAATGGACCTAGCTGCTCATTACAGATAGTCAAAGTCATAGTTAAGGAGATGACGGCTGCAGTTTCTATAACCCATTATAAAAATATGGCAAGGATCGGAGGTGAAATAGTGATTTGAAGTCTAAAAGAGTAAACTGATTATTTTAACTCTTAGACGGACACTTCAGGAACCACAAACTCTACAGTTTATCGTAAAAATTCATGGTGGTGTTCCTTCCTTTTTGAACAAACATTTTTCAAGCTTTGTGTAGAAAAAGAAAGGTGTCATTGGTATGCCCACCAACACAGTTTGGGCATGGTTGTGACAGTTTCACCTTCCTCATTATTCATCCAAAATATGTGCACAGTTAAACTGTTAACCTTTTCAACACCACCAAATCGATACCGACTTTTCTTAAACAATTTTAAAGATAAAGGAATTGCTCCCTCAGAGTCCTTGCGCAACATAGTGCTTGTGGTGCTTGAGTCCTTCTCAACCAGTTGCAACCAAAAAGTTTGTCCTTCGGGTGTATTAAAATTACAGCTTCTGTGATGTTACAGTAGGCAAAGCGTTTGGCTACCACTGGTTTTAGTAAGTAAATTCCTAATATTTCCCGTGTTAAGACATCCAGAGTCGAAGGATATACGTGATGCAACACACTTTGCTACGTCTGGAATGCGCAGGCATGAGCTGTCATGAGAAATGTTGGGGGCTTTTACTCTGCTCAAAGCCTGAACCAACGGGGCTCCAGAGTCAGCTCTCAGGGCCCACCACCAGAAACCACCCACAGGGCTGGCCCCCAGGTCTGCCAACAGGGATGAAGTATGTGTATAGTGAATGCAGAGTGCATGTAAGAGATACCGTGTGTGCCGACAAGCACCGGGCATTGTATTGGTTGATAAAGGAGTGCAGGTTTGCTTGTTTGATATATATATATATATATATATATATATATATATATATATATATATATATATATATATATATATATATATATATATATATACATATATATATATATATATATACATATATATATATACATTTGTAATATAGAGTCTGCCGGGCCCCTTACATCTGTATCCGCTGTAAACCCTGCTGGCCCCCCTGTGTGAAGGTTAACACTTGCAATTGAATATTTTATTCAAATACCTGGCACATAAAGTATTTGGAGCTTAATGTATCACCTCACACTTTTATCTCTGCTACTTTTACAATTAAAAAAAAAGTAATAACAGAAATGGACATGTTGTCAAAAATATTTCCCTGCTGTGTCATTAGGAAGGTTTCTGATCCAAGATAAACCTCCTTCCTTCCTTCTGTGCTACACTCTTTTTTTTCCCCTGTGTTTGGCTCACCTTCATACCCTCGTTAATATCTCTTTGAAGTTTCCACCTTTCCCTCCAGCTCAAGTGCAGTTTTCCTTCCATAAGTGAACGGAGTTGTATTTTATTTTTAGATTAAACGTCGTCTATTCCATGTTTTAGAAAAGGGGCCATGCAAAGGAAGCACATTACTTTTTTCCTCTCTGTTTCTCTGCTTGTAAAGAGTTCTCATATAATAAACTATGCTAGGTTATGGAGAATATGGTAAACAAGTGGGGTGGGAAGGTATATTCTGGCAACACAAGGACCAGATTAGAATGAATATGCACCCAAATGCCAGTGATGACATACCAAGCTGTCTACAAAAGAGATTAAGGGAGCCAAATACTAGGGTATGAAGGTAACAATAACATCTGCCATTTCTGTAGCACATACGTTTGCTCCAACCAGCATGTCATGCACACCACAGATTCACACCTGGCCTCTGACCAGATTTATTTTGGGTTGAGAACCCAGGCCAGCCCCCAGCTTCAGAGGCCCTTTGGAGGTGACTCCATGTATATATTTAAGGAGATTTTGGATATTAATGTCACTTTTTTCATAGAGCAGATGTATGATATGCATTGTGAGTAATCAAATTAAACACTATGACTTTAATTATTTATTTTTGACACTGCAATTTTTTGAATTGCTTTTATCACATTAAATTTGCATTATATATATTCCCAATGCTCTTAATATACAATATATTCCCAATGCTCTTACTTTAGCTTTTTTAGCACTAGCACTATTTAATTTGTCTCCCACGTTGGAATTAGTGTATGACCCACCGATATTGGGGTTCTGTGAAGTAGTGGTGGGCTTACCACAATATAGCCATATGGTGAAACTGAATCCCCATATTTGTTTCCTGAGATAGATGACATTAAGTAGCCTTATGAAATGTAAAAAATTATTTTTATGTGTGTACTGTACCTTAATCTGCATTATGCATAAATTTTCGTCACTACGGCACACCATTCCTGAAAAAATGCATGTTTCGGGTGTGCCCCCAATTCCCTTTTGTCTACAGTGACATACCATTTGGAATTCAAAGAGGCATCTGTTTATAAATCTTATCTTAGAGTAGAGGCAAGGGATAGCACCTTTAAGGCACAACTGCATGTAGCACACCCACAATACAGCAGATATTATTACATAGATGGAACGTTTGAGAGTTATGAATGTGTTGTAAAACTGTAACTTTTACTTTGTTCTTCTGTAATATCTAATTGGGCAGATTCTAATTAAAGTTGTCTCTGGTAAAGTGCTGACTGTTTAATAGTAATAACAGGTAGAATACCTTATTAGTACTAGACATGGGGATAAAGTTATGTGTTAGTTCTTGGAAAAGGGGACAAAGAGATATTACATTAATTATTAAAACACAATGTCACTTCTGGACGCTGCCTCACCATGTTGAGATGTTGAGAAAGTGTCTATTAAGAATAGGAAATGAATTCAGTTTCCAGTTTCATTATTTATTTTTTTGTCCCCCTCTTTTTTGATGCCTGGCACAGAGCTGTGTTAGCTACAATACTTATCACTGCTGCTTATGACAATGGGCATGCCTTGCTTGCAATATTGTAATAAATCTGCACTACAAGGATACTTGTTCTCCAGATATCCTTTTTTCCCCATTAAGTGCAGTACTTATTATTATTTTGTGAGAATCTTCAGAATTGGAGGAACCTATAGCAGTACCGAGAATTTTGAGCACATATAGTGCCATGTGGAGTGGGTAATTTGTTTCCTGCTGTTTTTGTGATATTTTATATATCCATTTTCATTAGTTCTTTTTTTTTTTGCTTGCTTTATTTCATATACTGGCTAATTAGCCTTTGTTTTTCTTTCAGAAAATGCTGACTGAGGTGTGAAATAATAGATTTTATATTATCTGCACTGATTAAATTCCATACTTACAATGCAACTAAGTAGAAATCATAAGTAGAATGATTTTATCACCCCTCCTGAGTGGCAAATATATTATTTGCATATTCCTCATTCTCAGGTTGTGGCCTTGACACTTATCAGGGCCGGAAATTCTTTCTTCTGGCTCATGTACAGTCTCTTGGTGCTTGTATCGGGTGGAATCTAAGTAGTTTCTGGGTCTTGGTATCCATGGTGACCAGCTCTTCTCTTGGCCAGGTTACTATTCCAGTTGGGTACCTGATGACTGGTAGGGCATATTGGTGTATGTGACTATGCATTTCCATGTTTGAATGTGAGTGCATGTATGATTGCATATCTGTGTATGCATTCATGTCACTGTGTATGTATATGGGGGACAAAAAGGGGAAAGAGGATTAAGTAACCGATAAGAGGTAAGTGGGGTAAAGAAGAGGTAATGTGGGCTAAGAAACAAACACAGAGTGAAAGGGTTTAATATAAGAGAAACACAAGGTTGAAAAAGAGATTAGGAGAAACACACAAGAAGAGGCAGAAGACTCACAAACAGATGAGTGGGTGCGAACCAACACGCAAGAATAAAAACATTTGTGTGGGGTGCGAACATAGATTTTTGGCTGGGTGTCAAGTGACCTAGCTACACATCTATTTATGTATATGACAGAAGTTACACCGTGGCCACAAATATACTGAGACATCGAGTGCAGAGCCCTTCTTGATTGTACATCATTTTTTGCATGCAACAGCATCTGAGTATTTTCAAAATAAGATGTGGGTGAGATGTGCCACTCTGTATAGTACATTTAGCTTGTTATTTTGACATTTGGATTAATCCTGATAAGAAGAACTATGGGCACATTGAAGTGTTTTTCTAAATTAGTATCCTGGAAATTAGTTGCCAAAAAACTGGCATACCTTTATAACAAGACATGCGGCCAGAAAATCTCAACATATTCCAGGGTGAAAATTAGATTTAGCAATTAAAGGGATTAAAGGCTTTGCTTGTTGCTGAACTCTATGCAATTAGAGAGGCATTATGCAGAATAATTTGGTGTGCTTCGTTGGATTTCAAAGAATGTAAGAAAGCTGGATCCAGCACATGGTTATTCGTTTAAATGTAAAAAAGAATCTGTCTTTAACTTTAATTTATGACTAAAGGAATTTTCTTCAATGGAACTTTATTCTTGGGTGATTAGGTATCCTTAGTTACTTTGAAGTATTTTTATAAACTATTTCTACCATTGAAGAAAAAAAAAAAACACTGGAAGCATTATAACTACCTTTATTCTTTACAGAGGTTAAAGAACAAGAAACTCATGGACCAAGTCCCCAATTGTTTTGATCATTGCAGCTACAGAAACACTTGCTGTAATGTAAAGCGACCTCTCTATTACAGTTCTCAAAGTACAGTCTGCAAGTAACAATGGTACAGCTTGCCTTATGATCTTTGCTCTCTAGTGACATACTTCAATATGACATACATGTGTCTTTTTAGTCTCCTGCTCCATCAAGTTTGGTCCTACAGCTCAATAATCCATTGGTCACACTTAATATAATGTCTCTGGATAAAATCTAATTCACTTTTTAATTATATGTATTACACATTTCTCTTATCCTGTGCCAAAGCCACCCTCGTTGAACCTAAACACATATAATATTTTTCATTATTTTGACTTCATGTTTTGTCTTTTGCCAGACTCTTTGTGCTTGTCCATTATTTGTTCTTCTGTCTTACATGCTTAGGTCTTCCACCTTTCTTTCTCCTTTAAAAATCTTTAGTCACAGTTATATTCCTTTGCTGTTTCCGATATAATTGTTTCCTGCAGAACGTTCCCTGCAAGATATGTATAGACTTTCACATTAGTACATCGGGCTAATTCTTTGTTTGTTGCAACAATTACCGACAAACTGGTAATTTTTAATACGGGTGTCGGAAAAGTTATCTACTCAAGGTTGTTTCCAAAATGTATTGAATAAATACTAATAGCATTCCTTAATTGCAGCTGTATGTCAGCCACAGTAATAGATTGGATTTAAAATACCGTATGTAGATATTTAATAATATATCAAAAACAGATCAATAAATAAACCTGGAAAACTGATTCTTAAAATATGCAGTTAAAAAAAACACAAAAATAAGCAAGTACTAGAGCAGGAGTGCCCAATAGGTAGATAACCAGATGTTGTAGAACTACAATTCCCATGATGCTTTGCATGCATCTAATATACATTTAGCATGACAAAGCATCATGGAAGCTGTAGTTTTAAAACATCTGAGGATCTACCTTTTGGACACCCCTGTACTAAAGTCTGTGCACTGCAGTCCTCCAGCACACATACGGGAAAGGATACTATATAACACTTAGGTTACTGAGTAACATTTTCTTCTTGTGTCCAGCAGTATGTTAAGTGCAGTATACTATACAGCCTGGTTTCAGCCTGTGTTACGTGTACTCCAGGGATCAGTGGTATATTTTGGATTTGTACTGTCCTAGGCATGACGGAACTCGGGCACCCCCAATCTAAATTTACCCCGTCTCTTCCTGTCAGGGCCGCAACTCTTCCTGTTTAATACCAACACGCTGTTTGATTGACAGACAAACATTGACACACCCACTCACTGACAGGCACACACTCTCAGATACACATACAGTGACATACATTCACTGACAAACACATACTGACATACTTACACACTCACTGACAGACACACAATGAAAGACACCCACACACTCACTCACTAACAGACACTTACACGCACTAACAGATACACATTCACACACACACATTCACTGGCAGACACACACTGACAGAAAAACACATTCACTGACAAACAGACGCACACTAACAGACACATTGACAGACACCCATTCACTCTCAGATATACACATTATATGACAGACACACTGACACACAATCACTAACAGGCACACACACACATTGACACACATTCACTGATAGACACACACACACATTCACTAACAGATACACACTCCCAGACATCCTGATACTGTCACACTTTCACAACACATTGTCTCACACAATTACAAATTATATATAATTTATTTTTATTTTTTTAATTTTAAAGCCACATGGCCTCTCTACCTTTGGGAGAGCTGGATTGGATTCTTTGTTGGGATCCAGTGTGGCTGATGTCACTGGGGTCCAGTGGGGCTGCTGTTGGCTGGGTGGCCAGTCAATGGAAGGCGTTGAGGGAGCGGAAATCCTCCTGCTCAGCTCCCCCTTCCTGATGCCGGGAGCTGGAGTTATGTCATATTCCTGCTCCCAGCATCAATGTAGTGCTCAATGTGAGCAGCTGCCAGCCTTGGTAGGGTCCCTGAGGTGGCCAGTCGGCCAGCTCTTGGGCCCCCCATGAAAGAGGCTGACAAGACATCTGCCAGGGTGCTTGGGGCAGTATTTTTCAGTGCCCCCTGAAAATGTCACCCAGTGCAAATGCCTTGTTAGCCTCATGGAAAATACAAAGCTGCCAGGGAGTATGCCAAGAGCTGGTTGGTCACCTTAGGACACTCTAGGAGATGGATGGCTGTGTGCTAAGGCAGAGTAGGTACCTGCTTATCCAGATGGCAAGTGTCTACTCTGCCCAAATACAGGTATCAGGTACTGCATTGCCACAGCGGACCATGGTAGCACACTCCATTTTTATTACTTATTCAATATCGGCTGCTTAGTGCAAACCTCCCAGAGACTGGAAGCTAGCACTTGTGCTACGTTTCTTTGCAATATGTGACTAAGAGGCCAAAACGCTCTCAGTCGAACACCATCATTTATCTGAAAACGATGACCTCAGAAAGCCAGATTTGCAATTCATTGCTCACCCCTCTGGCACTCAAGCGATTTTAAATATTTTGTCTTCCTCAAATTTTCCCACAAGATGAATATCACTATCAAAATAATTTCAAAGACATATTTTACTGACACTGGCTATGCAATGTTTAAGGTTGTGCTAAACAATATTGTATTTTTATTTTATATTTTCTGTACTTAAATAAACACATTACTAGTGGCTTGTGTATTGAATGGTAAGCAAAATGTGTATTTTCTTTGTTGGATTATATATACACAAAACCCCTATGTGGCTTACTAATTTTATTCTAATATATGATATGTTGAATCTGAAAATATCACCTAAAGCATTTATAACAATTCTTTTATGTAGCAAGTATTTATACATTTATTTTGGTAACATTTTTATCGGTTACGGACAAATGAATGTGAGATCAGTTATGGCCACATTCCAATAGACAAAGCAGAGAGAAATCCAAAGAAAAGTCACAAATCATGCAAATTATACTGATGTTATTATTAAAATAGCATCATCAGAATGACAAGGAACAAAATGTCAAGAGCCATTAAAACAATGCTATATCGGCATTGTAGTCATAAAAGCACCGTACCATTAAACCACTGTACATTAAAGGGTTACTCCAAGCATCATAACCACTATAGCCCTCTATAGTGGTTATGGAGCCAGGCAGGGCTAGTGTAAGGATTTTTGACTACACAACAAAGATATATTTTACCAACCCCCCACAAAGCGTCTTTCCGTATTGTTATTTATGGAAGTGGGCTATCCCCTGACATATATATTTCCCTGCTGACCGTTAGCAATTTTGGGCCCTACCTCTCCATCCATATCGATTTGGTTTTATTCTTATAATCATTTCCACATACTGTATTCCTCATATTTTATTACTATATTGTGTAAGTGACATGACTATATATGTACATACACATATACGCACTCTCTGACACACAAACACTCTGCGGCACAGACACACACAATCACAGACCCACAAACACAGTCACTGGCACATTCACTGGTATAACACATTCTCTGTGACAAACACTCAGCTTTAACACACACTCATTTGAGACTTACACACTGACATACACTGCCCTTATGCCCTTACAGGAGGGTGTTGATGAGGCTGCACAGGTTCTTACATCCAGATCCTTTCCCATTTATGTACAGCTATTAACAGCGCTAAGACCATTGGAATCTGACATTATGCATGTGAGGTCTTAGCTCTGTGCATTGCAAGGAGAGTCTGGCCTGTGTTACTCTTCACACCTCCCAACCCCAGCTAATAGTGGCCCACCAGGAAACATCTCGGTATCCCATTGGGCCCGTCTGTCCAACAGAGAATGATCACTGGGAAGGGGAAACTATGTGCACCTGTCTGTCACCCAGACTTTTCACTCCTGGGCCAGTGTGCTGTACGGCAGCTGCCTCTGCTGCCTTATGGTTGCACTGGTTCTTATGCCATTAATACCCTTACGCTATTCTCCAGAAAAGAGGCATACCTTTTTACAATAAAAGTATACAAATAAGTGCTCAGATGCTTCTTGATAATATTGGTTTGATAAAGAACACATGCAGCCTTTTACAAAATGATACTCAGAAATCATCAGTAAAACTAAAACACATTAAAGTGTGCTCAGTGGTAGTGTATAATACCCCAACACATGTGATACTTTATTTTCATGTGACATGTGATTTTCATGTGACGTAGGGACTGGAGACCAGATTCAATCTAATAAAAAGAAAGAGCTTCATAGCATAGTATGTATTGCACAATTTGGTATAAAATGATAGATATCAACCACTCACATGGCATGGAGCTGTGACTAGGCTCTAAATAGTCAACTATTTAAGTGTAGTACTTGTACAACCCTGATGGTGGCCTTGACCACAGGTACCCATAAAATATCAGAACATAATAATTTGTTGAATCTCTTTAATTTAAGATATATTGAACATATCTAGTCATTATTAAAATATGAGCCAGCTATGGTCATCTTTTGCAAGTTGCAACACCATTGGCATAGGCTATGATATTAACATTATTAATGACCAGCCCTAAATGATTATTACAATGTGTTCTAAAAGTTGTTCTTTGAGTTTACTATGAATGAGTCAGAATTGTGTATGGGTAAACTGGTCTTTGTAAGCATAATTGTATTTTAATAATTATATTGTATTGATACAATCCTTTCCGTTTATATTTGTTTGTGTTTTTGTAATTTAACTTGATTTCACCTCCTTGCCTTGACATTGACTCACAATTAGGTATACATATCTACCTTATGCCCACCTCCATATTGAATTTTCTCTGTAATAGCAGAGTGTATGTGTCTTTGTCAGCTTCACATCTCTTGGTAGAAGTTTGAATTTTTAGCCCGATCTATTTCTATCATGCTACGATCCACCTCACTAATAAGTGAATGTAATAGAGATCAGCTGCATTTCTCTGCAACTATTAAGAGGAAAGTGGATAAAACTTTAGATATGGGTCATTACCCCTGGAACATCCCTGGAACATCCCTGTAACTTGGCAATACAAATCTGGTTTCTCCACTGGGAACAGACCAGAGCAGCAGATTGCTTGAGGCTAAGAAATATGTAGTGGGAATCCTGTACTCCGACTGAGTACCTCTGCAAAGACATTCTGCTCTCAGGGACTCAGGATATCTACAGACCCAGTTGCAGAAGCTTGACTGAGGTCTCTGAGGACCTCTTCTACCAGATCAGGCTGCAGCTCTCTCCTTCCATGCTGGTATTGTCCCCCTCTGCCTTTGCCTCATCTGTTCCTCTCCCAGGAAGGTATCGACACCTCTGCCTGCACTACCTACAACTACTGCTTTACTAAGGCTCTTGTGGCTTCCAGACCTAGACTCATGTCCCCATGATCAAGGACCAGTGCAGCCTGCCAATGGTCTGGAACTCTGTTACTGGAAACCCTAAACAAACAAGGCAGGACACCTAGTACCCAATGGAACTAACACACAATGCTTTATTTTCACTCAGGACTAGACCCTATCCACATTACATAAAACTTGTGGCAACACACTCAATCCAATACATAAAACAAAATCATATAGGGAATAATACAGGCACTAATAATAATACAATACAATATTGATAAATTGGTGGGGAAGACAAAGACTAACAAGAAATACGTCCCCTGCTTGCATAAACCATAATAAGCAAGTCTATCTTCCATTAATATGCTAATTAATTATCCTTGTCATTCAGGTAGCGTTTAAATTGTTGCAACCAATAGGTGGTGCTGCAAAAGCTTGCAAAAACTTTCACAAACAACAGGTGGCTCTGCACAGGCTCTATAGCCAAATTCACTTAGTTGTTACAGAACACGAGAGAACACAAGACATTTAGCAAATTACATTACAATAATACACACCCTGACCCTGTAATGAGCACAGGGTGACTTAAACAAAAGAGTCATCCGGGTACCTACGTATAGTATCAGTCTTATGCTTCCAGTATGGTGACTACCGTCACAAAATATTTTTAGAATATAAGAGTCAAACTAAAATACCTGACCACAGGGTATATCATAAAACTTGTTGGTGGATATAAGTCAGTTTGTCCATTTAGGGACATGCTTATGCACACATTCAATAAAAAAAAAAAAAAAAAAAGGATATGCACAAGGAGTGTGCCGATGACCAGAGATTTTTCATTAACTGGTTCAAATATAGTTTATTTACAATGTTATACCGTAAAGGGGTTTTGTACAGAAATAAGTTACTGGACAGCATACAATATCAATGTGAATATAACCGTCATAAGAAAAACAGATGTGAAATTACTTCACATTATAATAATTGTTCAGAGAACCATTTATTTTATTGAGAGAGCTACATAGCGGTCATGGTGGCCGCTGATGTGAGATCATTGTTGGAAATGAATGCCATATCTTGCGAAACAAATTATCTAATAGGCTATAATAAGATAAATTTGCAACTTGACCGAGTATACAATGATTGCATATCAACTAAAATAGCACATAATCATCAGAACCATTGTCATTAATTAGAAATTCATATTATGGCTTATTTAAAATTGGTAATGGACTTTTTGGCTTATAATGATATCTAAAAAAAACACAAGTTCCCAATCAAATGTTAATGATGCAGATCTCATCTGTGAGCCTGTTCACCTTAGTGAAGAGAATGCTTGCCTTAAACATCTGGGTGCCAGCTAATTCTGATAGTAGTGGGGGTCCTCCCTGGAAGGGCGTGGGGGGGATACTGTTGATGTGGTTTATAGTGGGTCTTTAAATTTAACAACCATTGTATATGGCCCATGTGAGAGCAGTATGAGACTGTGCAGGTGTAATAAAATTTCTAAGAACAAGTGAAACCCAAACCTGAAGATGAACGATAATTTATCTTCATGCATTTCATGAAGATGCATTTTTAGCATCTCTGTCATTTTTGAACTTCGCATAAATCAAAGAATAGATGAGCACTTACTAAAGTGGTGTGCTGTATAGACCTCCAATATCGCAAAGTCAACAAAGTCCAAACAAAAAAAATAATGGTCGGAGGCGGAGCTTGCCAATCAGCCAATGCAGGAGCATAGTTTGTGGTTCTCACAAATCTTTGAGAAAACAAGCTATATTCTCAATAATTGTAGAATATAGTCTGCGGCACAAGTTGATGCTGTTTTTCCTGATTCCGAAGCTGAAATGATTGTGTCGTAAGGCTGCGGCCTACTCAGTTGCGGAGCTACCACATTGGCTGCACCAGGGCTCACACACTATGGAGGCTCATCAGATGGCCTTTGCACTAAGGGCCATGTGCTGGGCATTTGTTAGCAAAAGCATACCTCTAGCCATAAGCCAGATAGGCCCCAACAATGTGGTGAGGAATGTTATTGCTCTGTGCCATTCTGTTAGGGTTCTTTTTTTTTTTTTTAATTCTTTATTTTATCATGACACAACGAGTTGCACACACAAATCAGTATCATATGACATTGGTTGACATCCTCGACAAGGTATAACAGGGTTATAAAATCTCATACACCTGACAAACAGTAGTGTTACCACTGTCTCCTTGTATCCCCATGCACTCAAGTGTACGTTACAGCTACTATAGGGTAGTCTGCTGCGCTTGATGCTAGATCTTAGCCACCCATGTGTTGTCCGGATGAAGTAGTGTATTGTGTTTGTCCTGACTTTGGTAGGTCCCCTGTGTTGCGACAGTCTGTGCCGCTGTTGCCTTTCCTTGTTTAGAAGGATGGCATGCCTCTCATGTCTGTTCCCGTATATGCGGTACGTTGGTCGTCTATCTTTATGTCAAAATAGAGTCAAGTACGTAGACTCAGAAGAAAGAAAAAGGTTAGAGAGGAGGTCAGAAGGTAGAAGGGGAGGGGGGAGGGGGGGTGTCTTCAGTCACTGGAATCGATGGGTCGCCATCAGGGTCTGGTTATTCATCAGTCTCCCAGGTTAGAGTTTTCCCAGGGTTCCCAGATTTTTTGGAAGGATTTGGAGGTGCCCCTGAATCTAGCTGTCAGGTCATCCATCAAGTGGACTTCTTTCACTCTGTTAATGACCCCTGCTATGGGAGGTGTGCCTGGTTTGAGCCAGTCTGCGGCTACCGCTCGCCTGGCTGCTAAAGTTATCTTGGGGAGTAGATTTTGCTCTTGCCTAGTCCAGCCCTTGAGAGTCCTGCTTAATAGAAAAAGCCATGGGTCGAGGTCTGGGGGTCTACCAAAGACCTGCGTCAGTAGTGCCTGTATCTGTTTCCAAAAAGTGACCATCTGTGGGCATTCCCACCACATGTGGACATACGTCCCTCTCTGGCCGCATCCCCTCCAGCACTCATCCGGATCTTTATCTGGTTTTGGCTGTAATACAATGGTGGCAAGGGACATGTCCGGATTGCAGGTGCCGCCGGTCTGAAATCCCCAGAATACTGTTGCTCAGTGGGGGACTAGTTCCTCTCGGAACGTTTTGTATTAATTACCGTTGAACCCGTCGGGTCCTGGGGCTTTATTCCCTTTCAGTAGCGTTATTGCACTGTCAATTTCGTCCGGCGTGATCTCTGCTGCCAAGGTGTCCACTGCCTCTTGGGACAGCTTGGGGAGGCCGAGATCTTGGACAAATCGTAGGGTTGCCTCGTCTGTCTGTAACGGCCGTGGGCCTGTGTTTGGGGAATGGTTATAGAGAGATTTATAATAATCTGTAAACACCTCCTCTATGTCTCTAGGTAATGTTTTGACCGTCTTATCGGTATGTCGGATGGAAGTTATGTGGCCTCGTTTCGCTCTGGGTCTGAGGACTCGCGCTAATAGGGTGTCCATTTTATTTGCCCGCTCGTAGAAATTTAGTTTGGTCCAGGTCATGGCCCTCACTGTATTGTCCACTAACAATGTGCATATGGCATGGCGAGTTGCCTCTACTCGTCTATACGTGTCCCCGTTTGGCTGATCTTTATGTTTTTGTTCTAATGTCCGCAAGTCTGTCAAAAGTCACTGCAGTCTTTGGGCTTTCATTTTCTTTTTGGCAGTCGCTATCTTAATGAGTGATCCTCTTATTACTGTTTAATGGGCCGCCCATAGGATTTCCGGTCGCATGTCCGGTGTATCATTGGAGTTAAAAAACTCCAAAATGTCCGCGCGGATCTGTTCAATGGTCTCTGGGTCCTTTAGGAGGGATGAGTTTAACTTCCACGTCCATGGAGGAGCGATGCACAAGTTCCCCATAGTGACGTGGACGTCAGCGTGGTCCGACCATGAAATGGATCCTATCTCTGACCCCGTAACCCGTGCAAGCGAACGCTCATTGACCAAGAACATGTCGATTCTAGAATATGTACCGTGAGGTGCCGAGTAAAAAGTGAAATCCCTCGTGCTCGGATGATGTGCTCTCCAGATGTCCATAAACTTATGGAGCTGCCTATCCTGTCCTCCCCTTCCCCTGGTCCCTGGGGCCCCACTGTGTGCGCTTCTATCCGTCGCCTGATTCGGCACCGCGTTCAGGTCTCCCCCCAGGATGATGAGTCCGTTGTTTAGTGTGCTAAGCTTGGTTGTTAACTCGTCCCAGAAACCTTGGTCTCAGTGGGTGGGGGCATAAACATTTATAAGATGTATCTTGTGTGACAGTAGTGTGCCGGAAACTATTATGTACCGCCCGTTTGGGTCTGCCGTGGTGGAGACTATTTGTAAGGGGCAGCTATTGCGGATAAGGACCGCAACCCCGTTATGCTTTGTGTGTTTTCGGGCTTCATAGGAAACCCGAAATGTGTGGTCCTTTAACTGAAATGTCGCTTGTTTCGGTATATGCGTTTCCTGTATAAAAGCAATGTCAGACTTCATTCTCTTCAGCTCCCTGAAGAGAAGCCGTCTCTTGGTCGGCGTGTTAAGCCCTTTTACATTTAAGGATGATATCTTCAGAGCCATTCTAACATTTTATAAGGTGAGCCTTTCTGCACGCCCACCTCCGTCCTCTTCTGGACCCCCCCACCCCGCCCCCAGACCCCCCGCCCCAGGGTGGAAAAGGAACGGACAACCGGGTTAGGGCAAAGGGAGAGGTAAAGATCAGTAAGGAAGAAAGAATAAGAACTATAGAAAACCTCAGCCGCGCACGCGCGGTGCTCGGCTGTATTCGTCTGGTCTTATCCGTCGCCAGACTGGTGTGAGGTTCACAATTCCCCATCTCGTCTGCGCTCCGCGCTAGAGGGAGATGTGGATGTATTAGCCGCTAACCATTTAGCGCTGTCTTGCTATTAGTTATAGTTGTATTTGTTTGCCGTGTGTTCTACTCCCATGTGTAACATGCCACAAATTACCGGTTCGTACATAGGTTTTCAGGTAACAGATATACAATATTGCAGGGTCAACAGCGGCCAAGGATCCCCAGTTAGGGAAGGAGTTCTCGTTTCCCCTTGTTTTGTGGGTTTTTTATAACATTCCTCTCCCCAATCATCAATCATCCCCCCTCCTTAAAGCAGACTCCCGAGCCCCTCAAGGTTCCCCACCCCCTCTCCCCTCTCTTGGTGCCCACACCCCCTCTCCCCTCTCTGGGACTGCACGGCAAGGGTACCCCCCAACCCCCATCGGAGAGTCCCCTGCTGCATTCCCTTATCCCCATTGCGTCTCCCTTCAGGACGAATGGGGTGAGAACCACCCGCCCAGCCAGGTACCCAGCTGCCCTGTCACCCATGGCACCTTACCCCCGGCTAAGACCCCAGGGCGGGCTCGCGGTTGGTGTGTCGTGGCAGGGAGTGGGCGTGGAACGGACCCTGTAGGTTGCCAGCCTATCCGGGGGGGAAACTCCCAACCCATCCACCATCCTACAGGGTATAGGGGCTTAGCAGGGAGTCTTATGGAGTGGTTGGTTTGCTGACGGTTTTCATTATTTATTATATGATTATGTGTCAATTAATAATGGGAAGGGTGTTTTTTGTTTTTTTTTGGGGGGGGGGGTACCCCTGCAGTTTACACACCCTCACACCTCCTAATGCTGGTTAAGTAGCTCACTGCCGTCTAGTTACCCTCTTGTACCCCCCCTGCATTGGGGATTTTTCTCTCCCATGCGCAGGGATACCCTCTTTTCTCCCCCCTCCCCTTCCCAGCCCCCCCAGCCGTGCAGTGGAAGCTTCCCTGCCCGCTACCCCACGTCTTTGTAAGCTATGGGGTGGCCGAGGACCCCCCCTCAGGAGAGAGGGCGGCACCCCGGTGTGTGTGTCCTTTTTCCCCCCATCTCGCCTTGCTGGGTAAGCCCTATGACAACCCAGTGCATCATACACCCACCCACGTCTCCAACCCCCCCTCCCCCAGTCCCAGATTCCCGCTCCGTGCGAGCCGGACAAAAAAAGAAAGAGCCGGAAAAACTACCGCCGGCCATTTCCTCGGGCCTCATGGGTCTGAGTGTTGAGAGACCCGGTCACCTCTTCCCCACCCGCCCAAATAAAGTCTCAGATTCCCCCCCGCATCCCCAGTCACTCCACTGCCCCGCTCACATACTACGCTGCTTTCTATGGCTGCAAAGGCCTCCGCATTCCTGAAGGCACTGGGCCTGCAGGCCATCGGCTCTGAGGCAGCCATTCAGTCTATGAGTGGGATCCCTTTCATCCTGAGGTTACCATGTGAATTCTCACACACCATGTTTTTAGAGATGACACATGCTCACACTTTTGTCCTTTAATCCTTTTATTTTGTTACGTTATCTATTTCTTTCGGTTTTTGCATGATTTACCTTGCATGCAAAAGTAGCAGTTACAAATCGTCTTGGCTAAAAAGGCATGTGTGTGCACTACCAACATCTGATAATGACTTGCTAGGCACATATCGGAATCTGCTGTCAAAAATAAAGAATTTTTTTTCTGAATGGTCAGAACATCTTCAGAAATAACATATAAGGATCACACACAACAACGTTTCTACTCACACAGGCACATTTTTAAAGCTTGAAAAAAGGCTCTTGTGTAAGCTGAAACATTGCAGTTTGTATTCCTGTTATGCACTAAATTAAACAACACTACGTTATTTTTGGATAGTGATGGACGATTATTTTTTGTTTGGAAATGTTTTAACATCAGGGAGTACCTTTAGCCAAATAACAATTACTGAAATTGTAATCTGTAAGTTTAAAACAACAAATGATTTATGTGGCTATCTGACAAAAATAAAAAATGGGCGGGGCCGGGCCGCCAAGCCGCATGGAAGCAAAGCACCAGGGCTCCTCGCCCGAGCCCCGGAAAAAGGCGACAAACTCCCTTGCAGACTACTCCAAAACCGGATTACTCACCGCATTAACACTGGGAATTTCGGTACCAGACCGGGGCCAGAAACATACCGGGAGCACCGGAGCTGTTAAGCCCGGCCTATACACCATCTACAGGCACGGACAGCCGCTGAGTATGAACCGGCAACTGATCACCCGACCAGATACACAAGCACACCAGCTCCACGGGTCCTGATGGGGGACCATATTGGCGAGAGACGCGGCCCCGCTCCGCCCCCCCCCCGGCCGGTGGGGGCGAACCCGGTCCCATGGAGGCGCCATACTCCGAGGCGGGAAGCGCCGCCCGGAGACAATGCTGCTCTCCTGTACAGGCACAGGCTGCCTAGATGTGGCCCGCCTGGAAATGACACCCGAAATCGGAAGACTTGCTCACACAGCCAACCTCATGATGAGCTCCACTGCCTCTCCCTGAAAGGATCGCCTGCCTTGCCTTGAGAAGCTCTCATATTGATCCGGCACCCGCAGGACAGGTGGGGCGCTGGGGGAGATGCACGCAAGTGGTGGGGCCCGATGGGACGCTGCTGCGATGCCCGGGAGATGTGCTGGCCTGAGGTGGCGGCTCTGGGACTACGCCATGCCGGGGACGAGGAGCCGTTGCCCCTGGGTTTTGAGGGGGGCCTGGAGGCAGCTGTCCCCAGCGCTGTGAGCCCTGGGGGTCTGGGACACTGCGACCTCCGGCAGACCGGTAGCTGAGAGGACAGTCGTCACATGCCCTGAGAGGCCGGTGTTGGGTGAGACAAGCGTCGGCCTTCGCCCCGCTGAGCTGGGACTCTGGTGGCGAGGTGGGGGTGCAGGAGCCGACTGACACGCAGACCCTAGGTGGGGGGGCCCTGTGGACTGGTGGGTCTCCGAGTGCCCGCCGCGCTATTGAGCTCTCGGCTGGTAATATGGCGGGGCCTGGAGAGATGCTGGCTGATGGCTGGCGCCCCCGCGGGCCTCCCGCGGCAGCGGCTACGGGTGGTTCCCCTGCACGTGTGTGTCTTACCTACGGCCCCCCTGTAACCAGTGGACTTGATCAAAAAGCAAAGAAGAAAAGGAAAGGGAAAGAGGAAGGAAACCATTAGGAATTCCATATATAGCATGTTTTTTTCGTGTTTTTTTTTTTAATTATTTTTATTTATTTTATTCTGTTTTTATTTTATTTATTTATTTTTATTTTATTTTATTTTATTTGTTTACATATCTATGCATTCCTCTATACTTATCGCATATTCCGCATAATTGGATGTTCTTCTTCGGTTTGACATAGATGTTATACTTGTTAAAAATTCAATGACTGAACTTATGCATAATCTCCGCAAGATACCTATATGGATACATGTATAGACCTGTAACCAAAAACCAGAGGCCCCAATCTGAAAGAATAGCTCAAATCTAGCAAACTATTATTATTATTTTTTCTTTCCTTTAATTTTTGCGTTCCCTTCCAGTCTCTTTACATAATACGGTGTAACTATGCGTCCACTATGCACCACTATACTGGCCGCTGCCACACAACAGACAGCGATGACTCCTCATTGCCTCCTGACAGCAGCCCAGTATAGTGCGTTAGTCAAGTACACGCTACCTATGCTGTAATACCTGCATGAGCTAAAGTTTTAGCATTTTTAATCAGGAGCCCAATTATTTATACAGGCGCTTTTACTATAAGGATGCATAGGTGCAATTATCCAGACGCGCAGCACCACACTTTAGTTTTTCCCGGCATTCAGTCTGTCATTCCGCAACGCACATATCCGCTCCCTTTACATGTTGCGCCCATCTTGTGTACATGAGAGGTCACGCAAGCCTCAGCGAAGGCACCCAAGGGCTTCTCACGTTGACCTGCCCGATACATGTAGTGCATTCCACACTGCATAAAATTAGCAATAACATCACTAGACAAGGTGCATCGCAGGTCAGCGGCTCAGAATTTATAAGCATGGAACATACAGATGACTGATATTGTGTGGTACAACTGTATTTAGCCTCTGCGCAGGCACATATGCAACTATTATTTTCCTTCACTTAAGTGCTCACTAAGAATTGACCTGGACTATTGATTGCTTTACTTAAGGTAGGCCTGTTAGTGCCATAATATACATACCTCAGTCAAGACTTAGTCGATAATCATTCTTTTTTTTTTTTTTTTTTTTATTCACCTTTTTTTTTTTTTTTTTTTTTTTTTATAAAAAATATTTTTATATATTTTTTTTCTTTTCATTTTTTTTTTTTTTTTTCTTTCATGATGTGAAATCCCACACCAACTACCTTGCCCGAGAAATGAGCCAGATAAATGTTATCAATTGCCTATATACTGCTATAACTGTTGGAACACAGCACTTAAACGCTGCTTTCTATGTTTGATTTAAGTTCAGATTTATAAATACCTGTAAAGTTTATGCACGTTTAATATACATTAGGACATGATAACTGAGCATTATTCGCTTCTGATATAATGTAAAGTGATAATTGGCCTCTGCGCAGGCCCATGTACATTACTAATCCTTCAGAATAATATGCCTCTGCGCAGGCAACATTGCACTCAACTTCACCCTTGAGAGGTTTTTGCCGTTATTTTGTGAGCACAATAAAAACCATTTAAAACAAAAATAAAAAATGTTTTAACTCTAATGTTGTCCAATATTTTACAAATTGTAGATTTATATGGAAAAAAGATACGCCCACTACATATGCCTTGGTGATTGACGGTACCACAGTATGCAATCGTACATCCCTTAATCAACCTTGTACGTTTGTTCACTGTATAATAGTTTCAAAAAAGGGGGACCATGAGCAAAACTACGTTGTTTAAGTTTGTAATTATTACAATAATTTTTTTTAAATGGAAGAAGAAAGAAAAAAGAAGTTCTATATAATGCTTCAGTATAGAGCCGGCCATCACGGCTGGCATCACTGCAAGACTACTAGTCAAGTTGGTAATTTCCACTCACTTGCAACCCTTGACATAGAATATGGCAACCTAGACAAGCCTCTTCTACTTGATACGCATGCGGAGGAGTAATGACATTATAGCATAAGCAGAATGGAGAATATGTCTATGCTAGAGCTCCCTCTTCTGGCTTCAGCAGCCTAAAACTTAGCCAAACCAAAGCTCACACCTAACACATCTGACCCTCATCCCAATACTGTAAGACTCTTGAACCAATAAACAGCAAAAAAAAAAAAAAAAACACTTATCACGCAGCAACAGTAGTCAATATATTCTTTGTGTCACAAAGGATTTGAATTAAATATCATGTTCACAATATGCCCATTCTAGATTTAGCTTTAGTTGCACTACTATAGGATCATCATATCATTAGATCGAAAAGGAGGCCTCTAAATAGTCCTGTTCATGTTGCATTGACTCTACGTATGATCACTAGGCGCCCTCCCAGTGTTAGTAGTCAAACTATTTACTAACAGTCAAACTTCTCACCCGACGTACAAATAATTTTGCTAAAAGGGCCTTAGAATGAAAGAAATTGGAAAAATAATAATGGTTAATAATAAGATAACTTTTCTACTACTTAAAATTCTTAACGAGCCAGGTGTCTTTAAAATGCCCACACCAAGTAGCAAAGAAAATAAATAACCACAATAGTGTGATATCAAATGTCAAAATAATGTATTCAAAATAAAATCAAATAACTGCCAAAGATCCTACATGTTTTGTCTGCCTGCACAGATTTCTTCAGAAATACAAATAAGTTCTCATTTTGAATAAACACATTTTTTTCTGTATAAAAATGGCCATTCTTAAGTTTTACACACAACTGATAATCATATACGTCCTTTTATTGGAATGTGATTCTTTAAAATGGTATGCGACTCTTTACATAAAAATAATAATAAAAAACGGACATTCCTGACCATAAAATAAAAACATCCTTATCCATCAACCACTGAGGATATGGGTGGCTCATAATGTTATGTTAATATACATAGCTTACACTGTATTTAAAGAGGCAAACAAGAATTACAAGAATTATTAATACAAGCATTCCCAAGTAATTTTTTTATTACATTTTTACTTTTTATATTTTTAAAAAACATTTTTTTTTATAATAAAGCAACTACAGTTGCAGAAAATCTTTCCTTAGAGCTTTAGCATACACTAAATTAATCTATAAGAATGGGATCTGAAATCTAACTGTTATCTGAATAGAAACACTGGTGGTCTCTGCCTATCTTGGCTTCTTCTTAGCTTAAACATTTGGCAATTTTTTTTCTTATTTTCCTAACCAGTCAATTCTAGTAAATATTTTCACAACCTTTATATAAGGCTCACAATTTCAGACCTGCTCTAAGGCAAAATCCTGAGATGGTCCGATAAACACCAACTATCTGATACTCCCACAGGACACCTTAGTCTATACTAAATGTCAGACTCAATATATACACTCATCAGGCAGCACTTGGTTGTGGTGCTTTAATGTAGGAGAGGAAGGAAAATAAGGTCCTACATGAAAGGCCCACAGTCCATACAGATGTTAAGAATAACCCATTTGTCACCTTTAATATCTACAACATGTGATTAGATATCACTAACATCATCTAAAGCGCTAGCAAAGGCTCAATGTCTTTTGACACAATCAGGGTTATTTACTAAAGTGAGAATTGTTGGGAATTCAGGGTGAATTTCAAATTTGAATGGCAAAATAGCCAAACTGAAAGCATTGCTGACTTGGTGAATTTTTCCAGTTTGGCTATTTTGACCTTAAATTCTCACTTTAGCGAATAACCCTGTATATTGAGAATGTCATTGGTGATACGAATGTAAACTCACATTAAAATAATATAAGCACCATTTCTATCATACTATTTTGCCCCCTTATTCATATGTATGCTATCATTCTAGTCCTATTCTTTCCACACGTTTAGGGGCGGGCTGACAACTCATGGGACCCCTGGGCAATAGAAGATCATGGGCCCCCGCTTGTACCCACCAGCTTTCATGCTACATAAATATACATCACGCCCACATACACGCACTGTCCACATGTTACTTCGTGTGCTACAAATAAGGGCTCTACTGGGGGAATAGGAGCTGTAGTGGTGTTACAGGTGTTGTAATTTCGGATAAAGACTGTAGTGTGGGGATTGGGTGGTTATGGGCTGTCATGGGGGATAGGGGCTGTAGTGGGGGGATAAGGGATGTAGTGGGGGATCAGGACTCTAATGGGGAAAAGGAGCTATAGTGAGGTGGTAGGGGCTGCAGTAGTGATATAGGGGATGTAGTGGGGGGGAAGAAAGACTTTAGTGGGTAAAGGGGATGTAACTGGGGGATAGAGATTGTAGTGTCGGGGTGGGTGGTTTGGGGCTTCCAGGGAGATTGGGGCTGTAGTAGAGGGATAAGATTGTAAGAACACATTTTAGGTCCTCAGCCCTCCTTTCCTACCATTAAAATGTTATTTTTATTTTATTTACATTTTTCCCAGAGCCACACCAATCTCGTCGCAGTTAGCAACATCTCCATGGCTGAGATCATCAATTTAACGATCTCAGCCAATCCAATGCTTTACATAAGAAAGCATTGGGAGGCTATTGCGCATATGCAGCAAAATGATGTGCTGCATCAGTAAGCATCTCATCATAGAGATGCACTGAAGCAATTCATCTTTATGGAGAGCATTTCGCGTCTCCACGCAGAGCGTGGGTACACTGAATGTAGGTGCTGCAGACTGTGCAGCACGGACCCAGGAAGTCCTCTAGTAGCCGTCTCAGTGACTGCAACTAGAGGGGTTACTAAGCAGTAATGTAAACACTGCTTTTTCTCTGAAAAGACAGTGTTTACATTAAAAAGCCTGCAGATACATAATATACATGCCAGAACTACTATATTAAGCCACAGTCGTTCTGCTGACTATAGTGTCTATTTAACTTTGCCTCTGATTTATTATTCCCTTGCTTTGCTATATGAATGTTTTCTATGTGTACCATTTTTTAAGTTGATAATCTGCATTGTGCTCAGTGGTGGAGCTAAAATATGTAGGGCCCTGATCCAAGAATTTCTTTGAACCCCCTTATGGCAATGATGGAAAGCTCTACCCAATTACTGTGGCAGCAAATGGAATTAAAACCTAATAATGGTGTAACCGCAGGTGGTTCCCTTATTTACCACTATAACGTCTTAAAGCATAGAACTTAGTAGGGCTAACCATACAGCTATCTTAGCCATAATTTTATATAGTTAGTAAGAGATCCTCTATTTACATATATAAATAATTGAGAATACAATATAAATTAAGGATTGTCTTGGAAGCAATAGTTTTGTCTTTTAGATATTTATTATATAAAAATATAAATATAGACATCTAAAATCCATTATAGTAGAGTTTATAAGATGAAATTAAATGCTTGCAAATATCATTAATAGGTTAACATACCCTTCTGAACATGTCATCATGTCAGCCTCTCTGTCATTTTAAGATGGAGCAGCGTCTGTCTCCAAGTCTCTCCTCTGTCTCTTAACATCTAAAAGTACACCTATTTATACTTTAGGTGTGTCCATTTTAGGGTTACCATAGTTCATATATGAAAAAGTAACACTTCTTTTACTTTATTCATTTTAGGACCTCCCTTAATTTGGCAAACATACAAGGCCATGACTAAAGGGTGCATACATCATGGAAATTTTCCTGACTTAGTTCAAGATGGCATCTTAAAGTCTGAATAGCTTATCTGTTGTTTATACTAAGACATAAGTGCACAGTCGTGGGAGATTCATGGATTTGGGGAAGTTCCATTAACTTGGGTTTACCACAGTATATTGTGTACTGAAAGAGTCGTAGTATAGCCTTGAAGCTTGTTTATGCATTATTGTTATTGTAATTCGTCTGGGACAAAATGGCGCAAACATATTATGCACTGAGGTTATTGCTTAAAGAAACATCTATGAAAAACAATTTGCAATATCTCTTAACCCCTTAAGGACCAAACTTCTGGAATAAAAGGGAATCATGACGTGTCCCACATGTCATGTGTCCTTAAGGGGTTAAAGACAAAGTACACAGTTTAAGAAATACAACATTTCATTCTAAAACTTGTAATATTTGCATTTGCCCATAACAATGGCTAATAATAGTGTAGTATGGAAAGAAAAAGGTCCAATAGCAGGTAGAAAAGGTAGCAAAAAATCCCTAAACACAGGGATCAGGAACAGCTAAAGAGTTGTAAAAGGAGAAAGGGTAGACAGGGTTAGCAGTGATAAAGTGACTACTATATTGGCAGAATCAATAATATAAGTGGAGTCTCTGTCAGAAAAAAAATAAAAATATCCTATAAGCTGGCCACAGTAATTGGGTAGGATCAGGCTGCTATTCATTACTTCTATTCAATCCTAGCTCGCTAATACCATATATTTTTCTGACCTGATGTAGTACGTAATATCTAGGCACCTAGTACCTCTCCTACGTTTTGCCTTTGGTCTACCAGGTTATATTCTATGGTCTACCTCAGTATTTTCAGTATCATTAATAAAGTTTTTGTTATTTTCTTTCAAGACCTTTTTTCTAGATTGGACTGGGATTTTAATCTAGTGGTCACTCTCTATGAGAGTGGTCTCCTAGGTTTTTCCTCTATGTTTATTATTCTCGTTAACCTCTTTCATTGCAGTTTTTTTATCATTCTATTTCTCCTCGTCCCTCATATTCATGCTATCATTCTAGTTCTGCTCTTTTATCATTCTCAGTCTATCATTCTAGTTCTTGTCTTTTTATCATTCTCAGTCTATCATTCTAGTTCTTCTCTTTTATCATTCTCAGTCTATCATTCTAGTTCTTGTCGTTTTATCATTCTCAGTCTATTATATTAGTTCTTGTATTTTTATCATTCTTATTCTATCATTCTAGTTCATTTTTATAATTCTCAGTCTATCATTCTAGTTCTTGTCTTTTTATCATTCTCAGTCTATCATTTTAGTTCTTCTCTTTTATCATTCTCAGTCTATCATTCTAGTTCTTGTCTTTTTATCATTCTGGTTCTTCTCTTTTATCATTCTTAGTCTATCATTCTAGTTCTTGTCTCTTTATCATTCTCAGTCTATCATTCTAGTTCTTGTCTTTTTATCATTCTCAGTCTATCATTCTAGTTCTTGTCTTTTTATCATTCTCGGTCTGTCATTCTAGTTCTTCTCTTTTATCATTGTCAGCCTTTCATTCTGGTTCTTCTCTTTTATCATTATCAGTCTATCATTCTAGTTCTTGTCTTTTTTCATTCTCAGTCCATCATTCTAGTTCTTGTCTTTTTATCACTCAGTCTATTATTTCTAGTTCTTGTCTTTTCTCATCCTTAGTCTATCATTCTAGTTATTCTCTTTATCATTCTCAGCCTATCATACTAGTTCTTCTCTTTTATCATTCTCAGTCTATAATTCTAGTTCTTGTCGTTTTATCATTCTCAGTCTATTATACTAGTTCTTGTATTTTTATCATTCTTATTCTATAATTCTAGTTCTTCTTTTTTATCATTCTCAGTCTATCATTCTAGTTCTTGTTATTTTTCAATCTCATACTATCTTTCTAGTTCTTCTAATGCCTCATACTCATGGTATCATTCTAATTAGCTTCTTTCATTATACTGATTTTATCATTCTAGTTCTTTACTTTTACTCATGCTACTATCTAGTTCACCCACAAACTGTAATCATAGCACGAATATGAGGAAAGAGATGAATTAGAATGATGGTCTGGGAATGACGTAAGAGGTGAACTAGAAAGACAGAATGAAAATAACGAAATATGTGAACTAGAGTGCTAGCATTAATATGGGGAGTGAGCTGAACAAGATTGATAGCATATGACTAGGGAAATACATTTTAAATTATAGAATGATAGTGGAGTAGAGTCTAGGCCGCGTCAAATACACCCCTTTCCCCCATCCCCTATACGTCTCACCCTCGCCTCTCCCCCCCTTTCCCCGCAGCCCCTAATATATAAAGCTTTGGGAGATTTCCAAAATTTCAAGAACGTATGTGTTTTTAGTGCAAAGAAACCAAAGCTAATAAAGCAGGACAATTATCACACAAAAAAGGAAAAAAGAAAATTGAACACTATGTCCTAGTTCCAGTTCCGATTGTCATGTATATCTCAACGCTTTATATCAAGCTTCTCCAACTCCATCCGATAATATGTCTCATTCACTCCCCACAGGGTTAGTGTGGCATGGTTGGGGTGTTGAGTATGACAGAATATGGAGCGGTTAATGAGATAGGGTGAGTGTGGCAGGGTGAATGAGGGCTAGTGTGACAGAGTGATATAGAAAGAGTGTGACAGGATTGGAGGGGTGAGTGTGACAGTGTGAGAGAAGGTGAGTGTAATAGGGTGAATATGGCAGAGTGATGGGTGGTGAGTATGGCATGGGTGAGTGACAGCATTGGTGAAGTTATTGTGAGTGTGCCAGGGTGAAGGGGGGGGGGGTGACAGTGTGTGTGGTAGGGTGACATACACTGACACACATGCAGATTTACAAACAAACACACACTGACATACATGCAGATACACACCATATAACACATACAAATACATACATGGACACACATGCTGATACACAGACACACATACACACACTGACACACATACAAATGCAGACACACAAACTAACACAAAGATGCATATATATATACGCGCAGTCACATATGCAGATACACAAATACTTAAGAAAAAACATCCAAATACACAGAATGACACTCATACATATACTAACAGTGACACACATACAGATACACAGGGCACTCACTGACATACAGATATGCAGACATACACATACACATGCAGACAAATAGATACACATACAGTCACACACATACATACAGAGACACACACATACAGACATACAAACAGACACATACATACAGAGACACACACACACAGAGACACACACACACACATACAGAAGTCACCCTCCTGTTTACTACTTTTTAAGTTTAGGAGGGTGACTTCCCTGGGGTCCAATGGTGGCTCAGGCTGACGGAAGTCAGAGTTCCCACTCTGACTCCCTCCTCTCCTGCCTCCCGTGCGGGCTCTGTATAAGCAGGGAGGAGTGACCGGGGCAGTCACTTCCTCCCAGCTCTGATGTCATCACAGGGGGCCTGGTCATGCTGTTAAAGCACCGCAGCGCTGACCGGGCCCCCCTGGAAAACGTTGCCATCTGGTGGCCCTAACAGCATGGGCCACCCGATGAGCCCCCGAACTTGCGACCCGGCGCTTATAACGTGCGGACCAGGGCTGCAACACATGGCGGCGGGCACCCAGTTGCAGGGGTCCGCAGGGCGGCCTGGCCCCCTGGAGTCGTGGGCCCTTTTGCAGCGGCGATCCCTGTGACTGCGGTAGTTCTGCCACTGCAATAGACATAAAGAGACTGAGTTCCCTCTTTGGTCTTTGATCTCCGCTGCTAGTTTGCCCAATTGTCTGAGAATGCAGAATGAGGAGAACTAGAGTAATAGTGTGAGGATAAGGAATTAAATCACTTATTTCATCTCTATCCTCATATTAATACAACTATACGAAGAATAACAGATACCCATGTGTTTATGGGAGCTGGTAGTGAAGCAGTAAAACTATTTTTTAATAAAATGTTTGAAAACATTAATGTTGTGTCAGAAACAGATATTATTTGTTTTTCTGATATGATCGTATTGTTTAGTTACAGTAAATGGCTACTATAGAAAATCCTATAAAACACATTAGATATAGTATTCCTTTTTAATGAGATGTAGAAAGATATTTATGACATGTTGGAATGTCTTGAAATGTAAATCCTAAATACTTTCAACATTCTACCAGAGTTTGTGTGATCTGATTGGCAGCAAAATAAATAAAAAGGGTGGTCTGTTTAAGACTCTTGTCCAAATCCAATCACATTACATTTTCATAGTATCAACATTTGAAAATACTGCGGCTGTTACATTAACAAAACTGTATGGGAATCTTTTGAAAGCAGATGACTACTAGCACATGACAGAATCATTCAGATCAAGCAGCACAGATGAGCAGATAATAATAATTAAAAAATATTAATAATTAGTATCCCACTGAATCCTGCACAGTCACTATCCAGCAAACAAAGCTAAATATACACTTTCATGATATTAATGTAGCTGAAATAAAGTAAAGAAAGCCTTATTGCAAGAATTGTTTTGGTCCCCTTCCTTCCCCCCCTCATTGCAGGGATGTCCAAACGGTAGATCTGTATCTGTCGTACAACTCCCACTATGCATTGTCAGCTGGGGATCTACAATTTGCCCATCCTTGCAGGGTTGTATTTAGCATTGAGTGCTGTTAAGGTGCCGCATCGGCCAACCGATGTGCCCCCTCAGCATCTATGCCCTGGTGCAACTGCACCGGTTGCACCAGCAGTAGCTCCACCAGTGCTCTAAGTACTAAAACCACTTCATCTTAAGGTAGTGGTTTCGTTGCAAAGAGCCTGTCCCTGAAGACTTACAGATGTCAGCATTGCCATTTTTGAGAATCAATCAATCAATCAGTTAATCACTAGAGGCACTGGCCAGTGAAGACTTTGAATGAATATTCAGTTTCATCACGCCAAACATTTTGATGCCAAACTCAATGATAAATTGTTCTCACTGAGAAGTAGTGGGTATAATGCTTGTCTGTGAGAAGCATCCACTAAGCACAGTAATTATTGTGAATGCATCATAGGACCTGAATGTTATTTTCTTTATGAGAAGCACTGGATTGGCCCATATCATCAAAACTGATGTTATTAGAAAAGTGCCTGCTGGGGCAAGACCAGGACAGAAATGGAAAAAAGGGTGTTTTTCTTGTTTTTCACAAAACCAAATGGGGCGTCCTGTAAAGTCCCCACAGGCAACAAACATGCTTGCATAATGGCACCCAGTGGGAAAAGGGAATGTGAGTATACTGACCTCTCAACACTTCCAGTTCTTGCTTGTATCATCATCACTGCTCATAGCATATTTATCCAAAAGGAGACACCTGAGTGATGTTTGCACCAAAGTAAAAAGCAATGTCGATAGAACAACCAGTGGAATTCCCTACAGATGATCTCATGTATGCACAATGGGATACCTTAGTCTTTTTTTTCCCCTTAGAATTTTCTACGATATCTTAAGGTAGTGTATCCCATTTTCCTATGACATGACTGGTCAGAGTAAAGGAGGAAGGAAGAGATTATACAAGTTAAGGGTGAGTTTCTGTCTTGAAGTCCTGACAAGGTTATTCATTAAAATGTGAATTGCCAGAAATTAAAATTGAATTAAAAAATTTAGACTAAAATTAGCCAAATTTGGAAAAATTCTCTAGGTCGGCTAGGTTATTCAGTTTAGCCCAAAATGTAATAAGAATCTACTACAAAGTCCAGAAAATGTACACTTCAGTGAATAACCCCAAATGTGATAATCCTACAGCTAAATTGCTATTAATGGCAATAATATACACAGATGAATAAGGCACGTACGTATGCTGCAAGTGTTCACATCTGCATCGGAATAACTGTGTCACGATCATGCCTACGTAGTAGTCTAGAGTCTAATGAGTTTGTTACCTGTAATGATGGTCAAACAGTGTTTCCTAATGTTCCCCACTAAAATACCTTTTCAATTGATCATGTTTATAAAATAAAATAAACTGAGGGCCGCAAACCACATTTGATGCATTCTTAGGAAAGACATTGTTAAGCATTGCTACAGTTTCTTCTTTTTCAATCTGATTCTCATTTCACGTATACCGTAATACAAATGAACTACACGAAAATGTGAATGTAGAAACACATTTCAAGATTAGTGATGTCGCGAACATAAAATTTTCAGTTCGCAAATGGCGAACGCGAACTTCCGCAAATGTTCGCGAACGGGCGAACCTAGCGAACCGCCATAGACTTCCCAAGCCCCTAGTCACCGCCCGCCCACCCAAATCAAGCTATCCCGTACCTACCCCCTTCACCCTAAAAATAGTGAGGGGGGAATAAAATAACTAACCTGTAAAAAAAATAAACTTACCATTTGACGTCTTCTTTTTTCTAAAATCTTCATTTTTCAGCCCCAAAAAAGGCCAAATAAAAAGCCATCATACCTGACAAACTTAAAATAAAATAAAAAAAACCCTGGCGCAACAAAAAAAAACCTGACGAAAAAGAAAAAACCTGAGCACAAAAAAATAATCCACCTTCACCCATGGAGGGCTCCGCGCAGACTGAGCTACGCAGGGCGGGGGAAGGCTTATAAAGCCTTGCCCCGCCCTGCAATTAGGCTAAGAACACTCTGATTGGTGGGTTTAAGCCAATCAGAGTGCTCTTTGTCATTTTACACAGCGTGGAAAAGTTCTTTGGAATTTTCCCACGCTGTGTAAAATGACACAGAGCACTGCGATTGGATGGCTTGAAAACCATCCAATCACAGAGCTCTGTGTCATTTTACACAGCGTGGGAAAGTTCTTTGGAATTTTCCCACGCTGTGTAAAATGACACAGAGCACTGTGATTGTATGGTTTTCAAGCTCAGGGATGGGGGCCGGGGGGGACAGTAGGTCCCCCCTTATTTTTTTTTAAGGCCCCCACCCACCGCTCAGGGGTGGGGGCCAGGGGGAGGACGGTAGGTCCCCCACCCCACCATTCTTATCTAGGGCTCCCACCCACCGCTCAGGAGTGGGGGCCGGGGGGGAGGACAGTAGGTCCCCCCGTATCTTTATTTAGGGCCCCCACCCATCGCTCAGAGGTGGGGGCCGGGGGGGACAGAAGGTACAGAAGGACATTAGCCCCCCCCCAAACACAGGTTACTGGCTATGGGGGGGATAATGTATAATAAACACAGGTTACTGGCTATGGGGGGATAATGTATAATAAACACAGGTTACTGGCTATGGGGGATAATGTATAATAAACACAGGTTACTGGCTATGGAGGATAATGTATAATAAACACACAAAAAAATGAATGCAGCTTCAGAATGAATCTAAGTTGTATGCTGTCTAGGAGGTAGGAGGGTCTGGGAGGGAGGGTCTGCTGCTGATTGGCTGGAATGTGTCTGCTGACTGTGAGGTACAGAGTCAAAGTTTAGGGGGCGGACCGAACATCGCATATGTTCGCCGTCCGTGGCGAACACGAACATGCTATGTTCGCCAGGAACTATTCGGGACATCACCATTCAGGATTCAACAGTTTTATGTATACAGTATATTCAAGTCTAAATATACAATTTATCCCAAGGAAGGCTATTGCTACATCCATTAAACATAGGCTGATAAAGACTGCTGTCTCTTCTGTTGACTGCGGTCTATAAAATACTGATACTCATTAAACTAAATGACTTGATCCTACATTGTTTTTCTTTTGACTGCAAAGAGGTAGCTGTTGGCACTAAAAAAGTACTGTCAGCACGTAGTTCCCCTCCTATAAAAACTATATATTTCTACCAATTACTGAGTCTGGTTCTTCTGCTAAACACGTCATTCTTCTTTAGCCACCCCTAGTCCTTGGTGGACACTTATCTAAATCTTGGTCTAAGCTGTCCCATGTTGGGGCTAACTGAATAAGGCTATGGTACAAGTCCTGACTTGAACAACATAAGCAGTTCAAAATCTCAAATTGCAATGATTTAAAATGTAAATATCCAAAGACCAGTTCCTAGCATAATACCTATTAAAATAAATAGTAGTAGTAATAGTGTTTGGAGTGTTGCTTAAGGAATTCTGGCACTCCAAGTACCAGACAGTTCTACGTAAATATAAGTATTTGATTATGTCTTTACCAATATAATTGAATATCATTCATTCATTTGAATCCTGCTAGACTCCATGAACTTTGTCTCTTCTGGTTCATTTAAAGATTCCCCAACATTAGATGTGCTTCTTTAAAAACTATTCCAGATAAAAAAAAATCCAAAGACTAAACCTGTAAGTGAAATGGCACCTATTTCTAATAGATAAAGCTTTGGGAGATTTCCATAATTTCCAGAACTTATGTGCAAAAAAGGGACTATTAAATATGTTTTAGTGCAAAGAAACCTAAGCTAATAAAGCAGGACAATTATTATTATTATCACTAAACTCGGAATTTTCACAAATCAAATCTGAAAGGAAAAAATTTAGCAAAAATAGCTGGTCTGGAACAATTTCTTAACTGACCTAAAGTTAGTTATAGCTCGGGTGTTTTTGCCACTTCTTTTTAAAGGACCACTATAGTCACCCAGACCACTTCAGCTCAATGCTTTCCTATGGGCGATTTTAATGCTCTGGCCGCGCATGCGCATTTGGCTCTACTCGGGAGCTGGTGTCGGAGGAGGAGGAAACCTCACCAGCGCCGAGAGAGGGCCCCGGCGCTGGATAAAGGTAAGTGGCTGAAGGGGTTTTAACCTCTTCAGCCCAGCAGGAGTGGGGCCCTGAGGGTGGGGGGACACTAAGGATTATATTGTGTCAGGAAAACGAGTTTGTTTTCCTGATACTATAGTGATCCTTTAATTCTCAAAATGTTTTAATAGGGTTTAATGAATGAATATATCATATGGTATATATTGTCAGTATTATTATCATACCCGATTGGACAACCATTACCATAGCTTGTTCTGCTTAATGAGAAAGAGAGAGCGAGAGAGAGAGAGAGAGAGAGAGAGAGAGAGAGAGAGAAGCTGTTTATTTTTTATGTTATTCTTCCAGGGGAAATTCTGCTTTTGAAACTGTACTCCAAACAACTTTATTGTATATAACATGCATGAGCTGTGCTCAACATAAAACACAAAATTTTACTGCCCAGGTGCAGTGTGTTTGGAGTAAAATGAAGATCACAGCATACATTACTGCACACCATAGACTGTATAAAAATAAATACAAAATATGAAGAAAATCCATAAGCCTTCCTTATAAAGAAAACATTTTATAGAGCTACACTACAAAAAATTATTTGTCCTTCATGCATGGCTGGCTGGTTTTATTGAACGGCAAGTTTATTGTGCTTAACCCATTCAGTAATTGAATCAATTGCCCACTTCTTTAGGCCCTAACGAGGTTAGGTTTTCCAGTATTTTATGCATAAGTGTTTCAAAGTATATAACCCATTCACAGCTGTGCATTATGAGATTTAAGTGTTTTCTTTCATCTAGTACTTAAAAGTAGCAGTTACTCATGTTTGTTTTTTTTTTTTTTACAATCTTTATTTTATTTTTGGAGGAGTAGCTTTGTGCATCGCATTGCAATCAAAACAGTGTTACAGTAATTAATCCGGTGTACCAAGCACTACAATACTGGTCATATACCAAGCATTGAATACAGACTAAACATATCCATTTTTGTAAGGGTTACATTAAATGCGAGAACTGTTGAAGGTATGAAGCTGTGGCTTGTGGCAAGTCGCCGATCCCCTGAGCCGGGATGTCCCCCCTCTGGCTGGGCGCACAGTACGTTTGGACATAAGGTCTTACCATGGAGTCCACATCTGTTGGCAATGTTCTGTTGTCCCATGTAGCCGTATAAGTCTTCCACCTTGTCCATCTAGTTTTGTAGAGTTGGGACATCAGTCGAGTGCCATTGAATCGGGATGAGGAATTTTGCAGCATTCAAGAGTTGTCTAGTGAGTGAGCGTTTGTAGGCTCATAAAGGAAGTTTTGTGTGGTGTAGGAGCATATAGGTTGGAGTGGCAGGTCCGTGTTTAAGATCTCAATAATTTTTTGCCAGAATGGCTTTAATTTTGGGCATGATCACCAAATGTGTATTTCTGTACCAGCATCAGTCTCGCATCTACAGCAGATATCTCCAGCAGCTTTACAAAGACCTCTTAGCAGGTCGAAACGTTGCTGCTCTTTTCTATTAAAACTGCCTGTGGCTTGAACATCTTGAGTGCCTGGAGAATTTATTTTTTGCTTGACCCTATATTGTTCCTTTAACACACCCTGGTACAATTTGTGCCAAATGAATTGTGGGGAAACAGAGCTCATGTCTCTTAAGCATGCTCAGAACCCTGTGAAAGCTTATATAAAATATCACATGTCACTACTCCAGCAGCCTCCATCTATCCATGTATATTGCATTCTATGCAAAAGTAGGACCATCCACACAGAGATCTGTGATCATTGTGCACCAACTTTTTGTACTTGTAGTTGCCCCCCTGGTCAAAGGTTTCAGCCCTTATCTGTTGCTTCAGATATTTTACCTTGGTTTTAAATATGGTTTGTACTGAAAAACTATTCATTGGAACCTTTAATATTCATCAAGTGTTTCTGGAATAAAAAGGCAATCAACCATTTACTGGTCCGAAATGCCGAATTGCCAAATATCCGAAGTGCCAAACCAAACCAAATTGCAGAAGTGACGAATTGCCTAAGTGCTTTGGATTTCTGAAAAGTGACAAAACAAGAGAGGGAGGGAAAAATTATGTGAATGATGACAGGAATCTTGACCAATAAGCTAATTGCACATGGAGCCCTATAGATGTGTAAGTGGTTGTGGTGGTAAGGGTTAGGGGTGTGGTTAGGGGTAGGGTTTTTGGGTACAGGGGTAGGGCTAGGGGTAGGGTTAGGAGTAAGGCTAGGGGTAGGGGTAGTGGTAGGGTTAGGGGTAGGGTAAGGGAGCCTTACAGATAATCCGAATTGCCGAAGTCCCGAATAGCTGAAATTAGAATTGCTGAAGTTCCAAATTTCGAAAGTGCCGAACTGAACCGAATTGCCGAAGAGCCAAATTTTTTTACTAACCCAAATTTCCAAACCGAACCAAATTTTTTGCCCATGCACATCTCTACCATTTACTCCTCTCCCCAGTGGCCATAATTTGTTGCCCAGCTTCTCTAATTATATCAAGTTCCCATTATTTAACCAATGTGAACTAGAGATGGGAAATTGTGGTTTTGTAATTGGACATGGACCATCAGCCTTTGTGAAGACATATTTGTATGTTTGTATGTTTATGTAACTCACAAGGAACTGAATATGTATTGTTTTTGAGATTCTCTATTGCTATACATTTTCAAACAGTGCTTTGGGAAAATCTCTTAAACGAGTGATGTTTCTGACCACAAATATATACTTGATACATTTTTCATATTTTAATATTTTTGAAGAAATTATTTTAAAAGTTTACCTAAAAATATTAAATCCTTCTAAAAGCATAACCAACAAAATATTCAATTAAAGCCATGGTTCTCTTAAATCAGTATTTAAACAATGGTACGTGATTCCATCTATTTTTCTCTGGTGTCTGAAAACCTCAGGAGTCCAATGGGGTAGAGAGATTTAACCCCTTAAGGACACATGAAATGTGTGACATGTCATGATTCCCTTTTATTCCAGAAGTTTGGTCCTTAAGGGGTTAAAGGGACACTGTCCCTGCTATTCTTTATGCTGTGGTAGCCATATGCATATCATATGAACTGTCCAGTGCAGACTTATTTAAAGGGATACTATAGGCACCCAGACCCAGTCTGGGTTCCATGTCCCTGTCATTTTAACCCTGCAAATTAAAACATTGATGTTCTGCAGGAATGGCAATTTTTACATTGCAGGGTTTAAATGCTGTCACACAGAAAGCCAGTAGGAGGGCTTCTGAGAAAATAGAAGAGTGAAACTAGACTATTTCAATCAGATGGTCTCATAGAGACCAATTAATTTGCACAGAGCTGTGTTTTGCTGTGCATGTGTGCAGTGGCGTACTAAGGGGGGGCGGGGGGGGCGGCCCGCCCCGGGTGCCACTGACACGGGGGGTGCCATGACGTCCGGTGTCATGTGTCACCCCCCGGCCCCCATCATTACGCTGCGCACAGCCGCAGCACCTTTGCGGCCCGGCAGGACTTACATGGATGAGAAGGGGAGGAGTGTTGCGGGCCGCGGCGTCGCGCAACGTGATGACGTCGTGCGCAGCGCCGTCAGCCCGCCTTCACGGATCTTCAGCGGAAGGATCCGGGCGGTGAGACACCCAGTCGGTCAAGGCATCAATAAAATGTAAGTAGTCATTTAAGTGATGGGGCTAAATTAATTAAAGGGGGGGGGGGGGGTGGATAATGGATTAAAGAATTAAAGGGGAAGGAGGTTTAATTAAGGGGGGGGTGTATTCATTAAGGGGGGTGTATTCATTAAGGTTTGAGTGAGTATTAATTAAGGGGGGTGTATTAATTAAGGTTTGAGTGAGTATTAATTAAGGGGGTGTATTAATTAAGGTTTGAGAGAGTATTAATTAAGGGGGGTGTATTAATTAAGGGGGTGTATTAAGGGGGAGTGAGTATTAATTAAGGGGGGTGTATTAATTAAGGGGGGAGTGAGTATTAAGGGGGGTGTATTAATTAAGGGGGTGTATTGATTAATTAAGGGGGGAGTATTAATTAAGGGGGGAGTGAGTATTAATTAAGGGGGGAGTGGATTAATTAAGGGGGGTGTGGGTTAATTAAGGGGGGTGTATTAATTAAGGGGGTGTGGATTAATTAAGGGGGGTGTATTGATTAAGGGGGTGTATTAAGGGGGGAGTGAGTATTACTTAAGGGGGGTGTATTAATTAAGGGGGGAGTGAGTATTAAGGGGGGTGTATTAATTAAGGGGGTGTATTGATTAATTAAGGGGGGAGTATTAATTAAGGGGGGAGTGAGTATTAATTAAGGGGGGAGTGGATTAATTAAGGGGTGTGTGGGTTAATTAAGGGGGGTGTATTAATTAAGGGGGTGTGGATTAATTAAGGGGGGTGTATTGATTAAGGGGGTGTATTAAGGGGGGAGTGAGTATTACTTAAGGGGGGTGTATTAATTAAGGGGGGAGAGAGTATTAAGGGGAGTGTATTAATTAAGGGGGTGTATTAATTAAGGGGGTGTATTAATTAAGGGGGTGTATTGATTAATTAAGGGGAAGTGAGTATTAATTAAGGGGGTGTATTAATTAAGGGGGGTGTATTAATTAAGGGGGGTGTATTAATTAAGGGGGAGTGAGTATTAATTAAGGGGGGTGTATTAATTAAGGGGGTGTATTAATTAAGGGGGGTGTATTGATTAATTAAGGGGGAGTATTAATTAAGGGGGGAGTGAGTATTAATTAAGGGGGTTTGGGTTAATTAAGGGGGTGTGGGTTAATTAAGGGGTGTGTGGATTAATTAAGGGGAGAGTGAGTATTAATTAAGGGTGGTGTATTAAGGGGGAGTGAGGATTAATTAAGGGGTGAGTGGATTAATTAAGGGGGGAGTGGATTAATTAAGGGGGTGTGGATTAAGGGGGGTGGAGTAATTAAGGGGGGTGTATTAAGGGGGAGTGAGGATTAATTAAGGGGGTGTATTAATTAAGGGGGTGTATTAATTAAGGGTGTGTGGATTAATTAAGGGGGGTGTATTAATTAAGGGATGTGTTGATTAATTAAGGGGGTGTATTAATTAAGGGGGAGTGAGGATTAATTAAGGGGGGTGTGTATTAATTAAGGGGGGGTGAGGATTTATTAAGGGGGTGTATTAATTAAGGGGGGTGTGGATTAATTAAAGGGGGCTGTGGATTAAAGAATTAAAGGGGGAGGTTTAAATAATGGGGGTGCAGGGTTTTTTTGATTAAGGGGGTTGCAGTATTCTATTTATTAAGGGAGGATGTGCACTGCAGATTTTTGTTTTTTTGTTAATGGGGTGTGCAGGGTTTTTATAAGGGGGGTGTGCAGGTTGTTATTAAGAGGGGTTGTGCACGTTTTTTGGTTTTTATTAAGGGGGTGTGCAGGGTTTTTTATTAAGGGGTGTGCAGGGTTTTTATGTGTAGGGAGTGAATGAAATTTATGTGATCGGGGTGCAGGGTTTTTATATGAAGGGCGAGACAAGGGGCTTTGTAGAAAGGGGCGGGGCAGGGCAGGAGTTTTCTAGAAGGTTCTCACCAGCCCCTTTCTACAAAAGCACTGGTATTGAAAATATTGAAAAAATATGTGGGTGTTATCTTACATTTTTATTATGGGGGGGGGGGGTGCCACACTCGGGGTCCGCCCCGGGTGCCAAATGCTCTAGGTACGCCCCTGCATGTGTGCACTAGCCTCCCAATGCTTTCCTGTAGTATTCCTATTTGTATTCCTAACACTAGAGTGTCCCTTTAATCATACATACACATGTCAACATGAACTATCAACAACTGGTTGATTTTATATGAGCAAACAACATGGAAAGCCACCTGCACACCTACAAGTCAATTACATATATCAACTTCTAAGCAATGTAGTAACTATTTAATAACTCAGATAATGCCTAAATACATACGCAAACATTCACTGGTTCTTCCTTGTCACAGATCATCACATTCAGTAATATCGGAAACCTGATATCTGGATACATATCATATTTAACAACCAGTCAAAACAATACCTTAGACAGTTCTTGTCGAGTATCTTCCTTCTTATTTTACAGGCTTCTGGTTCAGTCTACTTTTTACTTTTGCATAAAAAATAATAACTTAATGGATAACATATCCTCTGTAAAAAAAAAAAAAGAAAAAGAAAAATCACACACACAATACATAATGGAAACTTCCACTCAAATGCAGGTCCGGACTGGCCATCGGGCACACAGGGCAAATGCCCGGTGGGCCGGGGTGGCCATAGGCCGAGGCCGGCAGGGGAGGTAACAGGACATCCCCTGCCGGTCTATGCAGGGCCGGCACTATCCGAGCGCCGGCTCCGCTGTTTTCAATGATGGGCCGGTGGGGAGATCAAAGATCTCCCTCACCGGCCCCCTTGTCATAGATATGCGGCTGGGGAGGGAGGGAGAGGACCCGGCGGAGCTCTATCTTGCAGCTCCGCCAGGTTCCTCTCGGGAGATCCGGCACGTTGCCATGGCAACGACCGGATCTCGCGAGAGTGAACTATAGCCCGCAGGCTAGAGTTCACTCACCACTGGACCACCAGGGATGGTGTCAGAGTGCCTGAACCCCCCTCCCAGATACCACTGTGCCGGTCCCCCCCTCCCAGGCTAAAGGTAAGACGGGAGGGGGGGATATAATGCCTGCTTATTTTTTTTATTTATTTTTTTAGCCCCCAAACACACAATGCCTTCTAATATTCACACACAGCACTCTCACACCCATCACACACACAGCACTCTCACGCCCATCACACATAGCACTCTCACACCCATCACACACAGCATTCTCACACCCATCACACGCAGCACTCCCACACCCATCACACACAGCACTCTCACACCCATCACACATAGTACTCTCACACCCATCACACACAGCACTCTCACACCCATCATACATAGCACTCTCACACACACACCACACACAGCACTCTCACACATAGCACTCTCACACCCATCATACACAGCACCCTTACACACATTACACACAGCACCCTTACACAGAGCACCCTCACACACAGCACCCATACACACATCACACACAGCACCCTTACACACATCACACACAGCACCCTTACACAGAGCACCCTCACACACAGCACCCATACACACATCACCCCTCAAACACTGTATCCATCACACACACATACTGCACCCTTCACATACACACTACATCCCTCACAGACACCCACTGCACCCCTCACACATACACACAATACGTATGAACATATTTATATTATATATATATATATATATATATATATATATATATATATATATTACAGCACCCCTCACACACATACTGCACTCCTAAACACATTACGTTCCAGACACACACTAGATCCCTTACCCAACTCTGGATCGTATACACACAATACATCCCTTTATACACTCTGAATCCGTTATATACACACACTCACTAGATCTCCTAAACATTCTGGGTCCTTCAAACACACACTAGACTCCTGTATACACACACACTACACCATCTACACACCCACACACACTTCATTCCTAAAATTCACACTCTGGATCCCTTATAAACACACTAGATTAATTGTAAACAAACACATACTACACCCCTAAACACACACTCTCTACAACCTCTACAAACACTACATCACCTATATATATACACACACACACACACACTATAGCCTGTTGGCACACACTTACTACATCCCCTATACACACATTCTCTACAGCGCCTAGCCACATATGCATTACATTACACCAAAAACACAACACGACTAAAACCGACCTTATTAACCGACCTTATTACACAATACCACACCACAATCAGCTCACTATACACATATACAATCCCACAAGCAGGCTCCAAACACATGCACAATAATCTTTCCTGGCCCTTTTGTCTCCAGGTATCCATTTATAGAGACACCAGAGACAAGTTGCAAGGAAACAGAGTGCAAGGATGTTATTAATTTGCTTGCACTGTGCAGAACAAATACAGGGCTTTTTTTCTCATGCTAGAGCTCTTTAGCAGAGTTCTGCGCATGGTCTGCCCTGGAAGAGCATTGAACCAACATGCTCACTTTGAGAGGGGGCGTGTTTGTCATTGGTGACGACGAAACACACCCTCTCGGCCCCGACCCCTTCTTAGTGGGCCGCTGTAATAAAAAAATGCCCGGGCCGAATTTTTCTCCCAGTCCGGCCCTGCTCAAATGTTTAAGGCAGGTAATTCAATCACAGGACACTCGGCAATTGTACAATTGTCAACATTAGGTGGTAGCCATAGTTATTTTACCTGGCTTTGAGCGTACCTGCTTACGTACGGCTGATTTTTGGATATTTTTTCTGGAGAGTTAGTACACTTGAACGGTGAGACATTGGTTCCATTTGCACAGATTCTGCTTAAACACTTTATGTTTCGGCTTTTTAGAGATACTGGGGATTTACTACATATGTATTTATGACCATTGTGATTGTTACCCGGAACTATTGTGGGAGATACTGTCACGGCTCCCGGCTCCTCTGCCGGCGTGGCTACGCACAAACTAAGCAGCCACGCTGACAGAGAAATTTCTGACTTACCTTGGTCCCGTCGGGCAGCTGCACGGTCTCCCTCCGTTCCGTTCCCCAGCGGGTGCAACGTTCTTAGGAACACCGGCCGCTGCAGTTTGGACTTTTATAGGAAACTTACCTTCGCCCACTTTAAAGATGGCGCCAACGTGCGTGCGACGTCACGTCACAGACGCGCACTCGCGTTTTGGGGTCAGATGGCAGAGACAGCCAATTACAGCCTAAGGAGGGTTATTTAAACCCAAATTACCTTTTTGTCAGCGCCCTGTCATGGTTTCCACTAGCTGGTTTTCCGAGAGTGTGTTCCTTATTGCGTTTTTCTGGTATTTGACTTTGGCTTCGTTTTCACTTCCCTGATTTCTGGTATCCTTGACTTCTGGCTTTCCTCATCGTTGCGTCTCATTCTGTGTCCCTGACCTCGGCAAGTATTTTGACTATTCTCGGGTATGTTAAGTCCAGACATTCTAAGGTCTGGTTAGACATTATCCTTAGTCCTAGGTGTGATACTATTCTGCGTACTTGATCAACTATAATCCTGACAAATATGTCTTCATTTTGTGGTACTCCACCACTCCAATTATTGTTATTATTAATATTACAACAGTTATTATTATTATTATTATTATTAATATTAAAAGTTACATTTATTATTATTTTTAGCCCTTACGAGGTGCTTGTGAGTTGTTGTTTTTTACCAGCATATAAATATTCAAATGTTATGTCATTTTGTGACCAATTGCATCAACCATGGCAATCTTAACAGTTTAATGGATTTTGAAAATTAAGAATGCAGTGTTTACTTGGTTTCTACTGTCACATTTTCTACTTCTTTTTATTTATACATGTGAGCAACTGCTAAAATTTAATTTCTAATTCAATATAAAGACATCCTCAATGGTATTAAGCAACAGATATCAAATGTAATATTAATTCTGACCTTACTTTTAACTGACTACTTCATTTAAGGTATATGGAGAGAAACTGAGAAACAAAAAATTAAAGAGGACAGTTTGGAAGGGAAAGAATAAAATATAGTAGAAATTATGTGTAAAAATAAACTTACTGGTTCCAGATGTTACGGTGGCATCTATGGAGTCTATTATATCAGAAAGCTCTTCTTCATATCATCTCATCCCGGGCGTCAACTGTTATCTCTGCTGGTGGTCCTCCTCCCATGGCTTTCATATGCAAGCCGATTTGGCCCATTCAGCATTTTTACTCTTCTGGTAATCATTCCATAGTTTCTTTATAAGTTTGAAAGCTCCCTTGGTGACGCACATATTTTTAATTACATCCTTGACTTTCTGCCAGGCTTAACATTTTCATCAAACTGGTCTTTGGACTTCTCTGAACCAAACAAGTTGTTTCCATTCTCTGGTATAGTCTTTTCGAGGGTACCGTTTTCATTGTGGGGGAACTTAGCACATGCACTCTTGCGCAACAATTCTTTACTCTGATTTGGGGGCTTTTTAAATTCCAGATAAAATACCATTGATATTGCTGGCTATTTAGACTTGCAAGTAAATTAGTCACTTAAAGTGTATGCAATTTTGATTTTCATGAGCGGCACATTGTATGTGCATTAAAGGAAAACTGTAGTGTTAGAAATACAAACCTATCTTAAACATGATCTATTGTTATACCACCCCACTGCCTTACTGCATAGTTTTTAAAATCTGATGTATCATATTATTATAGCGGCACTAGGAGCCTTAAACATAAACTGGGACTCCACTACATTCCTACCTTTATCAACCTGCATACAAAATTTAGCCAGAAATAAAGAATATGAATAAGACAGACCTTGGGCAACCATGTCTATTGGGAAGTAGCTTGGAACCCCTTGGCACGTCTTTACTAACTATGTTGTTACCAAAAAAAATTGCCAGACAAAAAACAGAAGCTAGGACAGCTGTTTCCATAGTACAACCAATAAACCTTGTAAACAAATACTAAAACCTACCTTGATAGATAGCATCACTATTTATGGACCAATATTAAAACAGGGCAATGGCTGACAAAATTTACATAATCAGGATACCCAAGGTACATATACATGCCGCCTGGAACGGCGATTGTTGGATGATCTCTCTCACCCTTCTCGACCATAACCCCACCACTTACTTTTTTTTCTCTTTCCCCTTTATACTTACTGTTTACTATTGTAAAAAGACAAAAAAATGTTCCACCTTAAGCATTGAAAATTGCATAACTGACATACTCCACGGAAGCTTGTATGTGTTAAAGCACATAAATAGTTGTACCAATCAATATCTAAAATTGCTGATATTGTTATCAACTAACAATGTACTTGTTTTTATACTGCATACATGTATGTGAACATTACTAAACTGTAAAATAAAAAAAGTAATACAAATCTAACATAAAGGATATACGGTAAATACTCGGCGATGCTCACCTGTCTGCCTCCCGCAATTTCATCGAGGAGACATGACCTCCATTGTGGTCCAATCTAATTCTCCGTATAAAGGAGCATTGGGTATGTGATGCACATGCATGGTGAGCGCTGCGCATGCATCCAAGGTTCCCCATAGGAAAGCATTGTATGCAGTGCTTTCCTATAGACTTCTGCATCATGTGACCAAATTTTACTTGGAAGTGACTCTAGAGGCTGTCAGTATGGCATCCACTAAAGGTGGATTTAACCCTGCAATGTAAAACCAAAACTGCAATGTTTAACGTTGCTGGGTTAAAATGTCAGGACAACTGCACCCAGACCCTTTCATTAGGGTGAAGTTACCTGTGTGCATTTAGTTTCTCTTTAAATATGAGATTTCCATGGATTTAATTTGTTCATAGTCTTTGATCACTTTACCTGGTTTTTGCTCACAATGTTCATGTCTTTTGTGTGGGAAATTCTGACAGAGATATCTAGCACACAGTGCCACTTCACCAATGTTGTCACAGAGATAATCTTTCTTTCATTCATAATGTGGGGGCCGGTCTTTGCGTTCCTGCAAGTGACACTGATGGAAAACATCAAAAAAACACGTACAGGGTTTTAACTAAAGTGAGAATTCAAAGTGGATTCAAAATGAGTTAGAGTAGCCAAACTGAAAGAACATTTGAATTACTTTGAATTTTCACTGTACTGAATAACCCTGATTGTCCTCAAATGTTACCATTAGTAACAGTTTAGAAGAGGATAGTGTGTATAGAATATATACAAGTGTTTGCATTTGTCTATTTTTATTTTACAGAGAGCCTCATAAAGGTGAATATTAATTGCACGCGTCTTTTATTATGCATTAGGTATTATTACTACTTTTAATAATTTCTTCTTGAGGACTTGTTTCTTCATACTAACTCTTTTAACCTTACATTCTGCCATCACATTTTAAGGTGGTTATAAATAATAGATTGCGTATCATCTAATCAGTGCCACCATCAGGCACGTACAATTGTAAGGGGCCAATGAGCAAGTTGAATTGTTAGTGTAGGACTCACATAAGATGTGGCACTCTTGATGTGGCAAGTGAGCTAACACTTTAATGGCCATTGGAGTGATACTAAAAACCCTCCATTTAATTAAATGTGCCTGGGATAGGGCACAAGCAAAAACATTTCAGAGCTTTCTTTGTTTTTGTTTTTTTAAGTAGACTGTTTCTCTTCTTTTGTAGATGAATGATATATTTAAGCAAGGATGTATCCACGTGATTTCGGAAGGATTCTCCTTTTACTATTGTAAGGACCTAATTGGCAATATTTAATATAGTGATTACTTTGGAATACAGTCTTTTCTGAAAGTTATAAGAAATCGCTGGATTGAAATGGGCCTTCGTTCTTTCTTTTTTTAATTGCCTGTGCATACCTGCAAACCTTTCTCTCACTCACGATTGCTATGAGTGTCGATTAGAGATCCGATGAAGATAGCATTTTCTACATCTTTGCATGTGATTTGCTCTTAGAACAATTCCGTGTTCAGGTATTTTGGATAGGGATTGTTAATTTGCTTCCCTGCACTGGGAATAGTTCATCTTCCCATTCACAGTTAGGATGCTGATTGTCATTGATAAATACGCCATTGGTCCACTGGGGGGACATACCTGACATGTCTGTGTTCTTTAATTGAATAAATCTTACTTTTATATCCAGTCAAGGCCATGTCTGAAGGTTATAAGAACAATATTTTATTATTAAATACCCTTACCATTGAGTGCATGTATTATTCAGAACATTCTATTGTAATAATTATGTTTGAGTTTATTCACAAAACAATGAATTATTGCACCAAGAACACCTAAAGTACATGTCTGTTCACGATATGCAAGTATCGTATCTCAAGCCTGTTTTTCTTTGAAAGAACAACTAAGCATGATTTTATCTTGTGCGAATTTAATTGTTTGAGAGCACAGTTAAACTTGTGTTGTCCGTGTCCAGAGAATAGTTACCCCACGATGATTGTTCTGTAACGTTACCAGTAATTATTAAATCAACGAAATGTCAGTTTCTATAAAATTCAAAGTCCGATAACTAAAAGGGTAAAATATATCTTTAAACGGATGACCTAAAAAAAGTTCAAGTTTAAATATCTTCCAGTGCACCTCATATAAATTTCATACACTAATTCCTTTGCTATTTTGAAATGAATGTTTGTCATTTTGTTAGCTTTAATTTAGAAAACATTTTGGTCTCGCTGCACATATTTCCCAAAGGTCAGTTCTCTTATTAAGTCAAAATAACACATGTAACTATAAGAGTCAAAGATTTTAATAATTTTGGGCGCTTGACAAATTCCATTGTCATGACAACATTGACCACAGGTAGTAACTATTCACCCAATTTTCTTTAATGTTGGAAAATGGGGAGGACAGTTTACAATGAGTGAGTTAATCTTACCGTTACTGATTTGATAGATGAGTTTAATCAGTATTCATTCTTACCATGGTACAAATATCAAGTGGATTCCATAAAACAAAAACACACACAAACATGCATAAAAGTAATTGATATTAATTGTTTTTGTTTTTCTTTATTTTATACGATCAGGCTTTGTATATGTTTGCATTGATATAAATGAGTTAAAATTCTTTCAAATGTTTTTTTTTAATTTGAAACATATTATGTTAATTAAACGAAAATGGTAATGATCTACGTAAGATAATATAACAGGTAATGGTCACAAACAGAAATGTACATAACTAGAATACAGTGGCTGAGATAATGAACTAGAAATTATTAAGTTAAAAAAGTGTTAATTTCATAGTGACCAATAGAAAACTTATAATACTGATAGAATAATAAACTCAGGGATAAAATAAAAAAAAATTAAAAGGAGGGGGGAGGGAGAATGGGGAGGAGGGGTAGGGAACAATTTTGCGTCCGCAATGCAGCCCAACAACCATCAACAATAAGAAAACAAAAGGAAAAAACTATACAAGAAAAAAGAAAAAAAAGATTGTCATGTCTTCAATAATTTATGCGGATAAAATTTAAATGAGGGGGGCGGGGCCAGGCCGCCGAGCGAAATGGTTGCATGTCAGACCAGCTCCTGAAACTTCAAACGAAACGAGCAAGAAAATCTGACTTTTTGGCATAAAAAAGGTGACAAACGATGGTGAACCTCATCGGGTGGAGAGTACCGGACCCAGGGTGAGGCTGGCCGACTGGTTTCAGTCCCCTGGTGCAAGAATCCTCACTGGCGCCAACGAGGCCTACTCCGGCGGTGAGTGGAGCATCAGTGTTACTGAGGTGAGATTTTTGTTGAATTTGGGAAAATGTTAAAAGTTTAGAGGATGAGAATAGATCGTTAATATAATTAATAGAATGGGAGGACCAATAATTTGTATCCAAATTAGGTATTTTTAATTTTAAAACTGATAATGGGGTTGCCCTAGACCAAATTGAAGAAGGACAAAGTTTTTTGTAAAGGGAATTCTAAGCTTTGATGGAAGTCTTGGTTGATTAAAACATATTAACCATACTCGTGCGTTGAGATGGAAGCAGCCATAAAATATCTTTAATTGAGTAAGGAGAAAGCTTGCTAGCCTCCATCTCAAGCCAAAGAGGGTGATATATCTGTACTATCAGCTATAAAATGAGTGGCAAGTAGAAAACGGCATAGAAAGACAGAGTTTGGCATCAGAATGATGCATGTCACATCAGCGCACTAAGCAATATGATGGTGAACCAGACAGCAATACAAAGGTAATATGGCAAAAACATCTCATTGTTACTTTATTGAAACAAACATAATTGATCTGAAACCATAGATGGATCTCTTTCACTTGTGAAAGTGGATTTCACAATTTTTTCTCAGTCATTGAAATGCCACTCACAGGTGAATTATGCACGTGCTCAAAGCACGTCACCAGATTTTGATAGAAAACAGCCAACATTTCTTGGAAAAAACGTTATGCTTTCTCTTAGTTTGTGTCTTCCCTTTATGGAAGAAGACGACAAAGTAGTAGAGTTATGCTACAAGACGTTTTTGGATTTTGATGCTTCAGACTCCTAAAGCACTTCAACTTGTTTCAGTTATTTATAAGTGAATATTGTATATTCTATTTTTCTTTTTACATTTTGCAATAAGTTCAGATTTCAATAGAAATAAGTACCTTTATAAAATAACCTGCTTACACCCCCATGTCTGACAATCAGACACCTGGTCCTGTTACTTACTGGTTGTTTAGCTCAGTGGAGCTAAAGTCAAGTGGCAGCAATTGCTAGGAGCACCTGCCTTGAAAAGACTTCTCATGGAGCTGCATTGGGAAGTCTGTGATTGGACACCCATAGAAAGTCTGGGCGGGGTTACAATGGGAGGATTTGCAAATGCTGCAGATAAATGATCTGCAGATTTTGCAAGCTGTTTTTAGATACATGCCCACTGAAAAAATGCATAATTACATTTACTGAATGTTAATTATTATATATTTATTTTTGCATTTGGGCAGTGGAGTGTTTTTTTAATGACAACACCATGACCAAAGCACGCATGTTTAAGTGAACTTTAAATATGCCATCTAAAATGTTGTGCTCATAGTACAAATGTCAATAAAAGTAATCATGATCCAATTCAAATATAATCTTATCTGGTGTTTTTACTGTGAAAAACATATGAAATTAAGTTAGATATGGTTGATTTCCCTTTTATTGTGGAATGGCTATACGAAATGACAATAAAAATTATCAAATGCCTCTTTGAAGGTCCAATAATCCCCTTAATATGCACTTGTAGTATCAATACTGCTCGATTCTAAGCCGACTTCATATGTTAATTATTCTATAATTCTGCATTCTTAATAAAATGTTCATGGTCCATATATTTTTCACTTTTCTTTTATCATGTTAGGAAAATGTTTAATTTTCAGAGAATAAACTTAGTGATGCCTATTATTAAGGAAAATCAACCTGAAACAGGTAAGATACCATTTTTCATTTGTCTGACCTCTCTCTGAAATAAGTGACTACTAGACTACTACACACAATCCATGGGGCCCCAGTGCGAAACTGATCCATGCCCCCCCAGACAGAAACACACACAGACACATACATACAGACACACATACATACAGAGACATATACATACACACAGACACATACATACAGACACATACATAGAGACACACACACACATACATACAGACACATACACACAGACACACATACATACAGACAAGGCCGGCCTTAGGCAATTAGGCGCCCTGTGCAAAAAGTCTTCCCCGCGCCCCACCCCCCACCACGTTGTCTGAATATAGTAACACACACAGGCACCTGGGATGTGTGTATCGCGAGGCAAACAAGGCATCTGCCTGGGGCGGCACTTTGCAGGGGGCGGCAAAAAAAGCCCAGGCCCAGGCAGATCCCTTGCTTGCCTCGCATCCTGGAGGGCTTAAGAGCTGGCCGGCTGGCCACTTTTGAGCCCCCCTGAGGCTGGCAGCGGGCAGCGAAGGAGCATACTCACCTGAGCTCTTCCTGCTCAGCTCCCTCACGCGCCGCTTAATAAGGCCGGGAGCCGGAATATGACGTCAGTCTGGCTCCCGGCATCACTAAGCGCCGCCTTCTCAGCCTGTGCGCCCCCTGCCTGCCCGCCCAGCAGCCACACTGGACTGCAGGTAAGAAATCCACTCCAGCTCTCCCAGGGAGGCTGGGTGGATTTAAAATAAAATTTAAAAAAATATTTGTTTGTGAGTGTTAGTGGAAATGTCTGTGAGTGTGTAAGTCCAAGTGAATGTGTGTGTGTGTGCCTGTGAGTGAATGTCTGTTTGTGCCTGTATGTCTGTAAGTGTGTGTGTCTGTGAGTGAATGTGTGTGTCGGTCAGTGAGTGTGTATGTGTTGGTCAGTGGGGGCGTGCATCTTTCAGTGAGTGCGTGTGTCTGTCAGTGAGTGTGCGTCTGTCAGTGAGTGAGCGTCTGTCAGTCAAAGTGCGGCCTTGACAATAAGGGCTGGGGGAGATTTAAACTCCGTTACAGGCATGTACACACACACACACTCTGTTAAAGGCAGTCACACATACAGGTACAGGTACACACAATGGCACAGCTACAGCGACACACACAATTAGAGTCACACACAGACAGACAGTCACACACACAGAGACAAACAGTTATACACACACACAGGAAGGCAGTCACACAGACAGACAGTTACACACAGACAGAAACACACGGGCAGGCAGACAGTTACACACACACAGTCACACACACAAGCAGGCAGTCACACAGACAGACAGTCACACACAGCAGGCAAACAGTCACACACACAGACAGTCACACAAACAGGCAAACAGTCACACAAACAGGCAAACCGTCACATACACACTTACCTCTTTCCAGTGGATGCAGTTGGCTGTTGGGGAAGCAGGGACTCCTTCCCTCTTCCTGTGCAGCAGGGGCTTCGGGAAGTATTAGCCCCGCCTCCGCCTCGCGATAAGCCCCGCCCCGCCGCTCGGTAAGCCCCGCCCCCTCTGCCGCAATTTATTTTTTTATTTTTTTAAATAGACCCGGGTGGAGAATAATTAATCCTCCACCCGGGTACCTGTTTTAGCTCCCCTGCACTCCGACCATGTGCGAGCTGTGTCGGCCGCAGGGCGCCCCCTGCTCCATGGCGCCCCCTGCTCCATGGCGCCCTGTGCGGCTGCACAGCACGCACACCCCTAAGGCCGGCCCTGCATACAGAGACACATACATACAAACAGATAGACACAAGACACACATACATACAAAGACATACATACAGACACACACATACATACAAACAGACAGGCACACATACATAGAGACAGACACACACATACATAGAGACACACACACACGTACAGACACATACACATACACACACAAACACACACATACATACAGAGACACAAACATACACACACACATACACAGACACACAAACACATTAACACATACATAGAAGCAAAATCACACATATACAAAATGTTTAAGTCACCCTCCTGTTTCCTACATTTTAGGTGCAGGAGGGTGACTTTCCCTGGGGTCCAGTGGTGGCTTAGGCTGGTGGGAGTCAGAGTTCCCACTCTGACTCCCTCACCTTCCTCTCGCGCGGGCTCTCTCTGATAGCTGGGAGGAGTGACGGGCAGTTACACTGTGTGTCATCACATGGGGCCCGGTTGCGCTGTTAAAGCGCCGAAGCGCTGACCGGGGCCCCCTGGAAATTCATCAACATGGGCCACCCAATGGGCTTCTTGAATGTGTGGCCCCGGCGGTTTGCCGCGTGGGCCAGGGCCACAACACATTGCGGCAGGCACCCGGTAGCAGGGGTCCGCAGGACGGCCGGGCCCCCTGTAATGACGGCCCGGTCGCAGCTGCGACCCATGTGACCGCGGTATGTACGCCACTGCTTGTGCATGACAGTAAAGTTTGGTTCGGCCGAATCATATTTCCCGATTGAGATGTCCAACACTCAAAACCAAAAAGAATGTGAAAATCCAGTAGAGATCACATATTACCCTACCCTAAACAAATGGTGTCCAGTAGCAGCCTTAGACGCCTATCTTCGTAACACCACAGTACTACCATCACAACCTTTATTCAAACTCCAACACACAGTACTCACCACCACGGCATTCATGAGATACATACGATCCCTGCTAACAATATTGGGGCTCAAACCTTCTCACTACTCTGGTCACTCGTTTCGCATAGGAGCAGCCTCCACCGCATCCGGCGCAAACGTACCAGTACACGTCATCAAAGCTTTGGGACGTTAGAAGTCATCCGCCTATACTACATATATACCCAAACCAACCCAAGAACTAAGAAATGCATTTAAAGCCATATCTGGATAATTGTATATACAGGGAGTGCAGAATTATTAGGCAAATGAGTATTTTGATCACATCATCCTCTTTATGCGTGTTGTCTTACTCCAAGCTGTATAGGCTCGAAAGCCTACTACCAATTAAGCATATTAGGTGATGTGCATCTCTGTAATGAGAAGGGGTGTGGTCTAATGACATCAACACCCTATATCAGGTGTGCATAATTATTAGGCAACTTCCTTTCCTTTGGCAAAATGGGTCAAAAGAAGGACTTGACAGGCTCAGAAAAGTCAAAAATAGTGAGATATCTTGCAGAGGGATGCAGCACTCTTAAAATTGCAAAGCTTCTGAAGCGTGATCATCGAACAATCAAGCGTTTCATTCAAAATAGTCAACAGCGTCGCAAGAAGCGTGTGGAAAAACCAAGGCGCAAAATAACTGCCCATGAACTGAGAAAAGTCAAGCGTGCAGCTGCCAAGATGCCACTTGCCACCAGTTTGGCCATATTTCAGAGCTGCAACATCACTGGAGTGCCCAAAAGCACAAGGTGTGCAATACTCAGAGACATGGCCAAGGTAAGAAAGGCTGAAAGACGACCACCACTGAACAAGACACACAAGCTGAAACGTCAAGACTGGGCCAAGAAATATCTCAAGACTGATTTTTCTAAGGTTTTATGGACTGATGAAATGAGAGTGAGTCTTGATGGGCCAGATGGATGGGCCCGTGGCTGGATTGGTAAAGGGCAGAGAGCTCCAGTCCGACTCAGACGCCAGCAAGGTGGAGGTGGAGTACTGGTTTGGGCTGGTATCATCAAAGATGAGCTTGTGGGGCCTTTTCGGGTTGAGGATGGAGTCAAGCTCAACTCCCAGTCCTACTGCCAGTTTCTGGAAGACACCTTCTTCAAGCAGTGGTACAGGAAGAAGTCTGCATCCTTCAAGAAAAACATGATTTTCATGCAGGACAATGCTCCATCACACGCGTCCAAGTACGCCACAGCGTGGCTGGCAAGAAAGGGTATAAAAGAAGAAAATCTAATGACATGGCCTCCTTGTTCACCTGATCTGAACCCCATTGAGAACCTGTGGTCCATCATCAAATGTGAGATTTACAAGGAGGGAAAACAGTACACCTCTCTGAACAGTGTCTGGGAGGCTGTGGTTGCTTCTGCACGCAATGTTGATGGTGAACAGATCAAAACACTGACAGAATCCATGGATGGCAGGCTTTTGAGTGTCCTTGCAAAGAAAGGTGGCTATATTGGTCACTGATTTGTTTTTGTTTTGTTTTTGAATGTCAGAAATGTATATTTGTGAATGTTGAGATGTTATATTGGTTTCACTGGTAAAAATAAATAATTGAAATGGGTATATATTTGTTTTTTGTTAAGTTGCCTTATAATTATGCACAGTAATAGTCACCTGCACACACAGATATCCCCCTAAAATAGCTAAAACTAAAAACAAACTAAAAACTACTTCCAAAAATATTCAGCTTTGATATTAATGAGTTTTTTGGGTTCATTGAGAACATGGTTGTTGTTCAATAATAAAATTAATCCTCAAAAATACAACTTGCCTAATAATTCTGCACTCCCTGTATTGTTGACTGTAATACATATTTTGTTATTCACTTTTGCCCTCTTTATTTACAGGCCTACCGTATCGTCGGTATCGGCACACCACAACCGACTTGCTCTTTTATACTATTCCAGTCCTACTGAAGTCTCACTCCTTATACGATTACTTTGCCCCTTACACAAGTAGTAAAGCCGTTTGGCCTGTATTTGTGGGAGGGGCTTAAGTTAACTCACTCCCCTATATAAGCTACACCACTTACCTGACTCCTTACCGATCAAGGTCAGCGTCTGAATGCCCCTCCCACCCACTCCTCATACTTACACAACCTTATTACTTTTCTTCTTCTTTACTTTCTACTCCTTGGTGGGCCCTCTTTATTTACAGGCCTACCGTATCGTCGGTATCGGCACACCACAACCGACTTGCTCTTTTATACTATTCCAGTCCTACTGAAGTCTCACTCCTTATACGATTACTTTGCCCCTTACACAAGTAGTAAAGCCGTTTGGCCTGTATTTGTGGGAGGGGCTTAAGTTAACTCACTCCCCTATATAAGCTACACCACTTACCTGACTCCTTACCGATCAAGGTCAGCGTCTGAATGCCCCTCCCACCCACTCCTCATACTTACACAACCTTATTACTTTTCTTCTTCTTTACTTTCTACTCCTTGGTGGGCCCTCTTTATTTACAGGCCTACCGTATCGTCGGTATCGGCACACCACAACCGACTTGCTCTTTTATACTATTCCAGTCCTACTGAAGTCTCACTCCTTATACGATTACTTTGCCCCTTACACAAATATATATAAGGAATTATATATATTCCCTTGTAAGAGGGAGTATGGACAGAGGACATACGTAGGTCTTTGGCAGAGCGTAGGGGCCTAGACAGGACATACTTGTGTATTAGGGAAGATAGGTAGGTTGGAGCAGCATTATGTAGGGACTTGTAAGCACGCACCAGAATTTTAAATTGACCCATGTATCTAACTGGAAGCCAATGCAGGGACTGACAGAGCGGGGAAGAGTGGGAGGTGCGAGCGGACAGGAAAATGAGCCTCGCCGCCGCATTCATTATAGATTGCAGTGGGAACATGTAAGACCACTGAGAAGGGTAATGCAGTAGTTAAGGCGAGAGAGAACAAGAGCATGGACTAGCACCTTAGCCGCATCCGGGGTTAAACAGGGGCGGATGCGCGCTATGTTTTTGAGATGGAAGCGACAGGATTTGGCGATTAATTGGACATGGGTAGTGAAGGAGAGGTTGGAGTCAAAAAGAACACCCAGGCAGCGAGCCTGTGAGGTAGAGGTGATGGTAGCGCCGTTGACTTGGAGGGAGGCAGACGCGGGAGTAGCAACACTTGAGGGAGGAAAGACCAGAAGTTCTGTTTTGGACAGGTTGAGTTTAAGGAAGTGAGCAGCCATCCAGTTGGAAATCGAAGAGAGGCAGTCAGAGACACAAGTCAAGATGGGGGGAGAGAGATCAGGAGAGGACAGGTAGATTTGCGTATCATCCGCATAGAAATTATATTGTAAGCCAAAGGAGCTGATTAGTTTACCAAGGAGGGCAGTATAGATAGAGAACAGTAGGGGACCAAGGACAGAACCTTGGAGGACGCCGACAGAAAGTGGTTGGGGGGAAGAGGAGTCAGAGAAAGAAACACTGAAAGAGTGCTGGGAGAGGTAGGAGGAGCACCAGTATCCCGTAGACCAAAATTACAGAGAATGCGAAGAAGCTGTTTATGATCAACAGTGTCAAAGGCATTGGATAAATCAAGGAGAATTAGGATAGAGTAATGGCCGCTAGATTTAGCAGCAATTAAATCGTTGGATACTTTGGTCACAGCCTGATTCCCTTTAAGACAGTAGTCACAATTTTTTTTTTGATACTCGTGGTTTGGGTAGTTGGTTAAAATTGTATTTGTATTTTGGATTAGGCCCTTATCAACGCCCCTATAGCACAACCACGAGGTCTCCTAGCGGTAACCTTATTTTCTAGTTCTGTACATTATTATATAGATAGTATATACATATAGATTATAGATTATTTTTTTACTGCTCGCCGTTTTTTCCTCTCTTGGTCTATTTAGTGGCTATACCCTATCCATTAATTATCTTTTTTTCCCATCAATCATCTAATTTTTTTGGCGACACGGGTGAAATGCCGAATTCTGAATCAAATGAACATGTTTGGACATCATACTAATCCTATGCTCGCTTATACGTCGGTATGGCGATTTGGAGGCATGGAATTTGGCCAAACTGACAACCTGCCAAGATCAGCCCAAAAGCACAAGTCTAGTGATAAGTGAGTGTAACCAATGTAACGGATCGACGGGCACCCCGACTGGGTACCTCCGTTGAAGGATGCTCCTACAACCACCGAACCGGAGAAGCATACGAATGCTCTCAAGCATATGAATGCTGTAAACAGCTGAACAGGAAAAGCATTCAATCAGCTTACACTCCTGGCAATCAGCATACAATCCAATTCCCCCAATAACGAGACGACACTTTGTTTTGAGGTCAAAGCAGAACTGACTGTACTGGCACATACAGCCTCTTTTATTCACAATCCACAAAACTAGTACTGCCCACAGGGTTTTTAAATACAACCAATCAATCCGTACAATACACACAGACACTCCCACACAAAATCCTCCCCTCTGCCTGTGATATGATTACTGAACACAATGGGTAATCTAATTATCACAGGCAGAGAAATACAGTTTTATAAAACATGTCACAGGGACCCCAAAACATGCAAAAAACCCAATAACCGGGACCGGGGGATCTGGGTGAACCACATATCCAAAATTCACCCAGATCCGTTCAGTAGTTTGGAAGATACAGTTTAATGCAGATTCCGAGTAACATATACAGGCTATATGAAAAATAATCACTGTATAATGTGTCCCCTGTTGTATAGTTTAAAACTACTGCACAATGTCTTTGTGCACCAAATACCGGCGAGATGGCACCGTGTAGAAAAGTCACAACAGTGTCTGTGAGTTAAAATGGCCGCCATCCATTGTTCTCACCATGTGCTTCATCCATTGTTCTCACCATGTGCCTCCTATACATGAAATGGTGGCCACCCAGTAACTCCACAGTATGTCCCCAGATGGTTCTTAAAGGGCCAGTAGCAGCATAATACAATACAACATGCCCAAATCCTGTGTATAAAGGGTCAAATCTCCCAGGGGCTATAGTCAGCAGGGAGGAGGCGGGCAAACAGGCTTCTCCAATGCCCAGTGGCGAGGTTGATTTTAATCTTCTTTTGAATATAACGCATATGAGCCAAATGCCAAGGGAAAAGTGATATGAAAATAATGATTTATAAATCACTGCATATAACTTCTATACCCAATGCCACTATGTTCATTGTATACTACACAGTGCTGTTCCACATAATGCAAGTCAGGGGCAATTATTTAATAGGTATGTTTTTCTAAATCCCTGGTATTCTGTTTTTTTGCTTTATGTTTGGTAAGTAACCACAGTATTTATCTGCTTGAAAACCTGTAAGACAAATTTATGTTATAAAGATTATTGGGGGTCTACCCATCCCATCACCATGTGTTTATACTATGCATCCATGAAGATACTGTGAGTGTGGTGACATGTTTCAGTAACTTTATTGATTTAGTGTAAAACATGATAACTAGCTCAGAGACTCCTTTAAGTGTGGTCAGAGGGCATGCGCTTTCCACACCGGAAGTGACGCAACAGCTGCGCCCGGAACCCGGAAAAGAAGACGCGTCTGTCATGGCGTCGCCCTCTGCTTTATCACGATGTGTGGTATCTCCGACCGGGAAGCACACGGCCTCGCTGATTTTCTTGCACGGATCAGGTGGAACCATCTTTCTTTTTTTTTGTTTGGCTACCGACCAGTGACCAGAGCAGAGATGCGAATCTGCTGCGAACTACAACTCCCGACATGCTCTGCTACAGTTTGTAATAAGCTGAGCATGCCGGGAAATGTAGTTCTCAGAACGTTCAGCTTCTAATAGTGCTTGGGTTGGAGGAGCTGAAAGTGACTGTTGTGCTTCCATTTAATATTGGACTTGTGTGTCCTACACATTATTAATAATAGTCATATCTTCATTCTGTTCTTTAAATTACCTGTTTGTGTTAATGCGTCAGTAAAACAAATAAGTTGTGTTGTTTAAATAGAACACTCTGACAATGTAGTAAAAAGTGAAAAATCCAAGTCAAAATTATGTCACTTATATGGTTCCACAGAAGTTGTAAAATTAATATAAAACAAGATCATTAATGGCCAACGTGCTGGTTGTTCACAAAACTGTAGGCTCATGTGATGCAGTAGCCTCTTTTTTTATTTTATTTTTTTATTAATGAGTTATATATTATGTGCAAATTCTCAATGTTAAATGCTAAATAAAAATTATCTATGGAAGGCATCCACACCACACAATGTATATAAATGCACACTATTCTGTTAAGGGCATTGAAATCATCTTGAGTTACAAAACAGAAAGGAAGTTTATATATACATTTTGGCATTAATCTATCTTTGCACTATTTTATTAACATTATTGGAATTTTGCTCGAGTTAATTTTATTTTATTGTACCATTTTTAACACAATCTGTACAGAAGGGCAAAGTTCAGGGACCAGAAGGGGACCTGCTGATGCTTAGGAATTTTACCCTAGTATTTAGATATTCGAAATGTTTCAGGTGCTTTCGGTGTCAGGTTACACAGACTCACTCCGGACACAGAGCATAGGAAAAATCATTTTATTCTTATTCATAGCCGACTACGGTCTCATCAGCACAGACTCATGTCTAAAAAAGGGCTAAGAGTCCCCCTTGTCGGGTTAAGTCTTTATATATTATTATTATTATGTTATTTATATTGCACCAACAAATTCCGCAGTGCTTTACAGTGGGTGGACGAACAGACATGTAATTGTAACCAGACAAGTTGGACACACAGGAACAGAGGGGTTGAGGGCCCTGCTCAATGAGCTTACATGCTAGAAGAAGTGGGGTAAAGTGACACAAAAGGTAAGGATAGTATTAGACTAATGAGCCTCGCCGCCACATTCATTATGGACTGTAACGGCGCAAGTTGGGAGCACGTAAGACCACTGAGAAGCGGATTACAGTAGTCAAGGCGAGAAAGGACAGTGGAATGGACCAGCACCTTAGTCGCATCTGGCGTTAAGAAGGGTCGAAATGCGCGCAATGTTTTTGAGGTGGAAGCGGCAGGATTTGGTGATAGACTAAACATGAGGCGTGAAGGAGAGGTCGGAGTCAAACAGAACACCTAGGCAGTGAGCCTGCGTGGTGGAGCTGATGGTAGCACCATTGTCTTGGAGGGAGACAGACATGGGAATAGCAACATTTGAGGGAGGAAAGACCAGAATTTTTAGTTGGGCAGCCATCCAGTTAAAAATAGCAGTGAGGCAGTCAGAGACACTTGTCAATAGGGACGGGGAGAGATCAGGAGAGGGCAGATAGATTTGCGTGTCATCCGCAGAGAAATGATATTGGAAGCCAAATGAGTTTACCAAGGGAGGCAGTATAAATGGAAAACAGTAGGGGACCAAGGACTGAACCTTGGGGGACACCAACAGAGAGGAAGGGGGAAGGAAGTTGGGGAGAAGAAGCAGAGCCAGAGAAAGAAACACTGAAAGAGCATATCTGATGCAGCTTATACGCAATAGAGATATGCAAGGGTTACTCACATACTGCGGCAATTAATAGCCAATTAGCAAGCGTTTAACTATTACTTTATTAATTTCCTACTTTACTGCGTATGAACATTCTTAGCATTCCTGTACATGGGTCCTGGCCCTGATCATGTACAGCTCTTGTCCCATATATGGTCATATTGCTCTGAGGCATTTCCGAGATCGTCTGCCACAATATGACTATTTATGCTAATACAGCAGGCAGATTCCCACATCACATTAACTGCCCAAACCTGTCATACTCACCCCCTTCAACCATGCTGACTCACCTCCTATTGCTCTACCACACTCACCATATCACATTAACCCCCAATCCTGTCACACTCATCTTCCATCTGTCAGGAACGTTCGGGGATCCTACACGCAGAATGCTAATACTAGTAATGTATACCGGACTAACACTACACACACAAAGAATAGTCAAATAGCGAGCCGAGGTCAGGGGTACCAGAAATCAGGATCAACGATAATGCAATAGCCGAGGTCAAAGGAACACAGAAGGAGGAATAGTCAAACATTGCCAAAGTCAGAATACAAGAATACGAATACAGAATACGCGCTCTTGGGTCAAACAAGAACCACAACAGGGCCATGAGTCTCTCCTTGGTTTTTCTTTAAATACCGTGTTCACTTAGGTAACCACGCCCCAAAATGTTCTTGTTCGAACACCTTGGAAAGCCATTGCATTCTTATCGTCATGATGTCGGCGCTCATTAGCCGCGTCCTAAAAGAGGCGGGTTTATCGTGGCTGGCGTGAGAATCACTAGGGACAAGCTGAAAGTCAGGAGTGTCCCCAGTACCCTGCAATGAGATGCCAGCCTGTGACATGCTCCTGACTGATACACAAGGTAACCTGACACCATCACTTTGTGAAAGTCACCCCCCTTCATCCTGCTACACTAACCCTATCAAAACAACCCCCGTAATCCTGACACACTCATTTTACCCAATCAAGCAACACACCCTGTACATAAATCCCCTCCTAACCCTGTCATGCTCCCCTCCCCTCACCCTGTCACATTTCCTCCCCAAACCATACTACATTCATCCCAACCCTGTAATATTGACCCCCCAAAATGCCACACTCACTTGTCACATTAACCGCCTAATCCTGTCACACTTACCTCCCTGCTCCCTGATACATTCACTCCGCATTCATGTCACACTCACCACACCAACCATGCCACACTCACTCCGTCACATTAACCTCTCCTAATCCTATCACACTTACCTCCCCTCTCCCTGAAACATTCACTCCTCCAACCATGCCACACTTACCCTCCAACCCTGACACATGCACCCACACTCACACCCTAACCCTGTTTCATTCATCTCTCTCGTCCTGTCACACTCACCCTGCCACATTTACCCACACTGTCACAGTCACCCCCTAAAGACAGTCATCATACACACACAGTCTTGAAACATAGCTTTGTCATGAACACAGTGCACAAAGTCCACAGGCAGTTCCTTATAGAAACAACACACTGCAAGGAGCTACCCCACACACAGCCTCAAACACAGACATACATTTGCTCACAGAGACATACATTCAAACAGTCTCAGGCTAATACACAGGTAGACAGTGCCATACATATTCAGAAATTCACAGCCCAATACACAGTCATAAACTGCCTCAACAGTACTTGTGTCAGATTAACTGCCAATTTGCTGTCAAAACTTGCCTGCTGCCACAGTGTCACTTTGCCCCAAAGAACATGCCATGAGCAAACGTACTGTGACCTTTATTAATTGTCAAACTTACTGTGGTATTTAGTAATGGGCAACTTGCTTGGCATGTGTTTAATGGGCAAACTGACAATGGTATATTTTTAATGGAAAACTGCCTATGGTATGTTCTGTGGGGGCAATGTGACACTGTGGCAGCAGGCAAGTTTTGTGTGCAGTTAAATTGCCAGTTAATCTGACACATGTAAGTACTGTGGAGGCAGTTTATGACTGGGTAGTACTGTGTGGGCAGTGTGACACTGTGGCAAGCTATGTGGGGACAGTGTGACCCTTTTGCAGCTGTGGGGGGGCAGTGCGCCTTTTTGGAAAGTGTGCTGGTGCATTGTGATGCTGTGGCCGTATCATTTTGCTTGTGGTGTGCTGTGGAATTCATGGCAGAGCCGGCTCATCCTCCAGGCGCCCTAAAATGGGGCTCCAAGAGGAACCCTGTCACAGGGGGCCCAGAAGGGCAGAGCAGGCACCTGCTTACCTTGATGGCAGTTGCCTGCTCTGCCGATAAATGTCGGTGACCGGAGGAGCCAGGAGAAGGCAGGTGGCGAGGGAGGCCCTCCTTGCAGCTTCCCACTCCTCCCTCACGTGCCCTCTGTGATGCTGGGAGCCATAATATAACGTCATTCCGACCCCGGCACACTAAAAAGCATGCTGGAGGAGTGAGGAGCTGCCCGCACTGAACCCCAGGGAGGAAGGGAGGCTGGATGGGCCTCAAAAAATAAAATTGAGTGAGTCTGTGTGTGAGTATTTGACTGTCAGTGAGTGAGTGTCTGTGTGTGTCTGTCAGTGAGTGAGTGACATGAGGGGGCGGCAAAATGGATCTTTGCCTAGAGTGACAGAAATCCTTGCACCAGCCCTGCTAACTTGCCTGCTGCTGTGATTGCTCATGGCTGCACAGCCAGATACAAAAGTGTCAAAAAATCTATGTGTTGCACTGTCTGAGTACAGGGACAGCATCTATGCACCAACACAACTTCATTAAGGTTTAGTGGTTTTGTAGATTAGAGTGTCCCTTAACTGAATGTAATTTGTTTATTTTAATCTCAGTGTCCTTACCAGGGGATTTTATTCTTTGTGCTTTCTTTTTTTTTTTAAAGTCCCAAAAAAGTAACTGTGCCTTTTTTTGAGCACATAAAAATGCGCAAGCACAGTAGTTACCTCTCCACATACCCTAACAGCCGTCCAACATTTCTTCATGCTCATAGCTGGCTAGCTGGAAAATCAACATTGTGTGTAAAATCAACATTTTAAACTATGACTACTGTATTTGTATTCACTAGGAGTTCAGAAAGTCACAGTAGGAAGTTATTTTGGCTGACCCCAGCATAGGTACCAAGGCTTCATAAATACTGCTTATAACAGAATAGAAAAAAAGAGCTTAATTCGCTAGACAGACTTGTGAGTTGTTGCAACCAAAGTTGTTGAATCACTGTTTAGTGAATAAAGGAACACTCCAAGCTCTGTAGCAACTATAGCACACTGAGTTTATCTCTATCAGGTAGTCAGCAGTCCTCTTTTGTGCTGTGTGGCATGGGTGTGCAGGGGGACGTAGGTACGTTGTCGATGATCTTAAAGGGATACTGTAGTGCCAGGAATACAAAGCTGTATTCCTGGCACTATTGCTCCCCCTGCCTTCCCCCCTCCCCCCCTTCTGTAAATAAAGGGTTGAAAACCCTTTATTTACTTACCTTTTCTCAGCTCCGATGTCCCTCAGCGCTTGGGCAACGCTCCACCCCCTCCTCTGTCCCGTGACAAGCGGGGTCTAATGTGTGCCAAATGCAGAGCGCGCCTTAGACCTTCCAGTGTAAATATTGCTGGTCAGTGCACCCAGAACTCTTCAATTAGCTGAAGTGGTCTGGGTGCCTACAGTGTCCCTTTAAATGGTTTGACAAATTTCTCTGGGAGGGCACTTTGGCACCATGACCACTACAGGGGTTGTTATGGTTATAGTGCTTGGATTTTTCCCTTAAAGTACTTTTTCTTTAACCCGTTGTCTGCAACTTAATAAAAATTAACAATGCAACATGTCCAGAGTGAAAGTTGATTTCCCTTCCCCCATAATATATATCTGTGCTGCTTGTTAGAACCAAATATGTTTTTTGACTTAATCAGTTTTGGACTGATAATATACTTACAAGTGAAACACATAAAGAGGTCTAAACGTGTAGACTAAAGCATTCAAAGCATATTTTTTTTCTTAATGTAATAAAAAGAGCATCTAAATTAATCTATAAAATGTAATACAACTCTACCTGAATGGTGCACCTCAAATAGTTCCCAAAAAACAAATATTTAGGAAGTTGGAATCTGCAGTAAGAAACCTATATTTCCACAGCACATTTGGACCCAATTGTAACTATATATCCTGCAATAGGAAAGTTCCTCCTTCATATCCAATGATAGGAATTATGGTCTTGATTTAATAAGTGGTATATATGCCTGCACTACTGCTGAATTCAGCAAGTAAGTGTAAAGTTTAAAGGTACATCATATTTAATATCACAACTTGTAGGCTTTCTTCTGACAATAACTGAGCTCACCCAGTGGATCGATTTCCCCTGCATAACTACCTATATGGTAAGGCACCCTGGAAAGAGCAGACATAAGCCTATAAATTATAGCTGCAGACAGAGAAACTTTCAGTGTTTATATCTATAAACAGCCAAGACATCAAAAAACACAAAAATACACACATGCTTAGTTCTACCAGACTCTACATATGCCAAACATCAACATGCGCACCTGGAGCAGTGTAATTGTGTTCTCTGGAGTGATGGATCATGCTTCACTATCTGGCAATCTATTGGAAGAATCTGTAATAAAATGTTTCATTCCGTTTCCAGTTTGGTTAAAGGCCAGCTTAGTGTGCTAAATGTTTTGGGCTTTTGGGAAGAAATGTACTAAATGACGAACAGGCAGTTTCTAACCTGAAAGTTATTAAAAATGACAGAAATGGGACACGATTCAGGCAAAAATATGATATTGACAGCAAATCTACACAATTGGGAAAGACTATGCAAGTTGTTTTGCTGCTAATATTCAATACTTTACCTGTTATGAATCATTACTAAAGCCAAATGGCCTATGTTAGAACGTTTTCATGTTATGACTCCCTAACCCTCTGCTGCAAAGGATTACTTAAGGCATGGTTAATCACCTGTATTTTTTTACACAGATGAGCATCATTCTGTACAGTAATTCCAGCACTAACGAGCAAGGCGCCGTTAATGTGCATGAGATCATTTGCTGGAGATTACGAGGAGCTGTTTGTGAGTCACTAACCAACGGTCAACACTCGAGTCCTTTTAACTTCACTAATTTGCGTTCTTATTTAACCATGAAACATTTTGATCTACGCATTAGGCTGCATCTGTTACAGCCTGTCACTTTCTGACCCGTGATTAATTCTGAATTAGTCATGCTGTGGGCAATCCGTGAACTGTGTACTTTTAAGACTTTTAGGGGCAGAAACGTACTCCTGAATTATAATACACGATTAATTACACTCTCCAGTATTTGTTTTTAAAACTTTTGCATTTTGTTATAATATTTTATGATTCGTTTTTTTTAAAATTGCTTTGCAAGAACAAAAATGATGGTAGGTAAAGCTAAATGATAAATCAAATTTGGTTACTTTCATTTTTTTCCTCTTTCAACTAAACTGAATCCACATTGAGCCAAACTGATTCCCATTATGAGTAGTGAAATGTGTTGCATTCAGTTAAATCAGCTAGACTGTGACAACCATACTGCACTCACATGCCATTTGGCATTTAGTGTATAAACCAACAGTTTTAGATCAAGCATGTCAAACTCACGGCCCACAATGAATATTTTTGCGGCCCAGCGAGCTGCGATTTTGCCATGCTTACTAAGGCAGACTAGGCACCTGCTCTCCTTACATTGCAAGTGCTTACTCTGCCAAAAGTACCCGGGCGGTAGGAGAGGTCCCTTGAGGCAGTGAGGGAGGTCAGTCTTTATGCTCCTCACTGCTCCCTCACGCGCGCCCTCTGTAGTGATGCCGGAATAAGACGTCATTCCGGCACCCTGCATCACTAAACTGCGGGCGTGAGGGTGCAGGAAGACTGAGGTAAGGAGAGAAGATCAGGGAGAAGCCCCACACCACCTCCCAAAGGTAGGGAGCAATAAATAAAATTATGTGAGTGAGTGCAAGAATGTGTAAATGTGTGTGTCAGTCAGTGTTTGTGTGTCTGTCAGAAAATGTGTGTGTGTCGGTCGGTGTTGCGATGGCCGCGGCTGGACAGTGGAGGACCTGGATGTGCGTGGAGGCACGCAGCGCCACGTCACATTCGGACGTGACTTCAACATGCTCCACCTTCACAGTTTTTCAAGGAGGAGCAAGAAGATCCGTTTGGCACAAGATGCCGACGGCGCCATTGGAGGTATACCAGAGGCTGACTGAGAAAGGTGATAGGGGCTGAGGAAGGGGGACAGGGGCTGAGGAAGGGGATAAAAAAAAACTAATGTGTATTCTCCCCCTCCCTGAGTCTTACCTTAGGCCAGTAAGGGGTGGGCAGCAGCAACCAGCATACAGCAGCAGTCAGTGAAGTCGGCCTCTCCTGATGATGTCAGGAGGAGGGTGCGTGACTTCCTTTGCTCTTCTCTCAGACTCCCCATCGGTCCTGGGAGAAGAGCAGTGAAAGTCACGCCCCCTCCTCCTGACATCATCAGGAAGGCGCCGGCAGACTCCACTGGCTGCAGGGAGAGTGAGGTAAATTGAAAAATCTGAGTCCCCAGCCAGAGGCAGGGCCGGAGCCAGAGGCAGGGGAGTCAGATTTCCTTTTTTTTGCTGGATGCGGGCAGACTTGAGTTAAGTGCGGCCTGGGGGGCAATTGCCTCCCTGCCCCCCGTCCCAGCCCGCCCCTGCACTACAGTGCTTGGAGTGTTCCTTAATGCTGGTGACAGAAATAAAAATTATAGTCACGGACCTGTCGCAGTTGATGCATTTCTTTTTTTTCTGTGCTAAGTGCCCCAGCTCATGGTTCATCTCCCTCTTTGTTTTATTTTCTAAAAGTATCAGTTTCAATAGAAATCATCACTTTTATATATGAACACTAATACACCGTCCTGGCTGGCTGACAGATGGAGGTTGTTTCTTCCTGGTTGTTTAGCTCTGTAGAGTGATTACATGGCAGAAACTGTTTGGTGAGCTGTAATACATCTACTTGAAAGTCTGATTGGAAAACAATGTGCACATGCGACTGGTTGGCAAGGCTTCTCTATAAGAAACCTTTGATTGGATACTCTGCATCAAAAAAAAAAAGAAAATCTACTATATCTACTAAACTGTTAAGTTTTTTTTTTTCATTGTGTGTTCCTTTAAATGTTTTTCATGCTCCATTTTCTTTTAAATTAATATTAAAAGAGCTCTTTAAGCACCATAACAACTACAGTTTGATTGAAGGGATGGCTGTCTGCACTTGCACTTTTGAAAGATTGCATGTAGAGTGCGCCACCCACTTGTGTTTTGTGTTTTTTGTATTTGTACTGATTTGGTGGAATTGAGTGATTAATTTCCCCAGAGGGATTGGCGGCACCTCGTTAGCGCCATTGGAGGTTGCACATTCTTTTTTCTATATGGCTATTTCTACAATGCCATTACAGAACCATCAAACAATAGTCTGGTCTTGCCAATCCCAATAAGAAATGACAGCACTTTGTGATGGCTGTCATATCCAGTGCAGCTGCCATGTAAAATGTATAAGTTGGGGCAAAGTTGGCAGCCATCACCAACAGGTTAATAAAAGCACAGTTTGATTTATTATTATAATTTTATTCATCTCAATAGCAAATATGATATAAACAATTTGAGTGCTGAAGTGGTCTAAAGATGCCAAATTTTCAGATATTTGTAATAAGTTGATCTTCATTTGAGTAAGCCAGGGAGTTTTTCGGTCTGTGATTTACTTAGTGCAATGAATGTTTATATTCTCCAATTTAGAGATGGGGCGGACCACTCCCAAGAGGCAGAGGCATGAGTCATTCTTCCACCCTTCTTTAACTCTTGCATGCAAGTTGTGAAATTCCTGAGGTTTGTTTTGGTCGTATTTACCACATTTTATTGCTTTGTTGAAGGGAGAACTAATTCAGTAAATCTATAGTGTAATAAATGCATTTTGACCTTATGACTGCAGAGTTTGGCAAACAGACAAAATGGACACGAGAAAACTATTAGAGCTCTGTGGGGTGCTCTGAAAAAAATGAGTGAAAATATTTAAAAGTACTCGTGGTTCTAAAGGATGCTGATGCTGTTATCCTTTTTTTCCAGTGAATTGTGCCTCTGATTCAGTGAACCATTATAAAGTCTAAGCCCCCACCAGCTGTGAACCGCAAGCATTACATTTTTTACTTCTTTATTTATCATCCTTTATATTCACTGTGAGGATAAGTCTTGGTGAGTGCACTTGTCTGGTCTCTAATCAGAGAGTGCTACTTTTTCTGTAAAATGAACACCAAAGTGTAAGGAATACAAATGTGTGCCCTGGCAGCCCTTTAGATTCCTGACCCGCACCTGTAGGGTAGCTTTCCTTTTCTCCCTAGCACCCCCAGACTCTGCTGACATCTCACCTCTTTGACTGAGATCTCCAATCTTGCTTCCCATAGGTAAGCATTATAGGAAAGAGCATCTGATTGAAATAGCAGCGTTTTAATCTGGTATTTCAGCTAAAGCACCTCTAGTGGCTGTATGTGAAAGTAGGCTTTTTAAAAAAAAAAATTAGAGGTTAGATTTGATTTGCTATACCAAGTAAATTCATAACTGCTCTTTATTTGTTGTTTATAACTTCCTTTTTTTGAGAAGAAAATGCTTGTTTCAGAGATTTGTCATTTAACTTTGGCAGGGAAGAGTCCACATGCTTTAAATTCTGGTGTAATCTCTGTTTATTTTGTGAGAATGATTTTGAAATGTATGTTTGTTTTCTTTTTCCCAGAACAGCCGAACCAGTGCCACTCCTAAACTAATCCCAAAACTAAGAAACCCTCCTTAGCTCCTAACTAATTTGTTTACAGCATTACTTAATGTGAGGAGAAGATTACATTGTGTGTTTTATTTATTGCCACTTGCCAATAACCAAGTATAATTGCTACAATGTTTTCAAGAACTCATTTCAGTGTCACAAATGCTCTTGTTTTAATAAAACATTGCAACAGTGTGTGTGGTTATATGTGTTCATGTGTGTATTTCCTACTATTATTATTAAATACTTGTACAGGGAGTGCAGAATTATTAGGCAAATGAGTATTTTGACCACATCATCCTCTTTATGCGTGTTGTCTTACTCCAAGCTGTATAGGCTCGAAAGCCTACTACCAATTAAGCATATTAGGTGATGTGCATCTCTGTAATGAGAAGGGGTGTGGTCTAATGACATCAACACCCTATATCAGGTGTGCATAATTATTAGGCAACTTCCTTTCCTTTGGCAAAATGGGTCAAAAGAAGGACTTGACAGGCTCAGAAAAGTCAAAAATAGTGAGATATCTTGCAGAGGGATGCAGCACTCTTAAAATTGCAAAGCTTCTGAAGCGTGATCATCGAACAATCAAGCGTTTCATTCAAAATAGTCAACAGCGTCGCAAGAAGCGTGTGGAAAAACCAAGGCGCAAAATAACTGCCCATGAACTGAGAAAAGTCAAGCGTGCAGCTGCCAAGATGCCACTTGCCACCAGTTTGGCCATATTTCAGAGCAACATCACTGGAGTGCCCAAAAGCACAAGGTGTGCAATACTCAGAGACATAGCCAAGGTAAGAAAGGCTGAAAGACGACCACCACTGAACAAGACACACAAGCTGAAACGTCAAGACTGGGCCAAGAAATATCTCAAGACTGATTTTTCTAAGGTTTTATGGACTGATGAAATGAGAGTGAGTCTTGATGGGCCAGATGGATGGGCCCGTGGCTGGATTGGTAAAGGGCAGAGAGCTCCAGTCCGACTCAGACGCCAGCAAGGTGGAGGTGGAGTACTGGTTTGGGCTGGTATCATCAAAGATGAGCTTGTGGGGCCTTTTCGGGTTGAGGATGGAGTCAAGCTCAACTCCCAGTCCTACTGCCAGTTTCTGGAAGACACCTTCTTCAAGCAGTGGTACAGGAAGAAGTCTGCATCCTTCAAGAAAAACATGATTTTCATGCAGGACAATGCTCCATCACACGCGTCCAAGTACTCCACAGCGTGGCTGGCAAGAAAGGGTATAAAAGAAGACAATCTAATGACATGGCCTCCTTGTTCACCTGATTTGAACCCCACCTGTGGTCCATCATCAAATGTGAGATTTACAAGGAGGGAAAACAGTACACCTCTCTGAACAGTGTCTGGGAGGCTGTGGTTGCTTCTGCACGCAATGTTGATGGTGAACAGATCAAAACACTGACAGAATCCATGGATGGCAGGCTTTTGAGTGTCCTTGCAAAGAAAGGTGGCTATATTGGTCACTGATTTGTTTTTGTTTTGTTTTTGAATGTCAGAAATGTATATTTGTGAATGTTGAGATGTTATATTGGTTTCACTGGTAAAAATAAATAATTGAAATGGGTATATATTTGTTTTTTGTTAAGTTGCCTAATAATTATGCACAGTAATAGTCACCTGCACACACAGATATCCCCCTAAAATAGCTAAAACTAAAAACTACTTCCAAAAATATTCAGCTTTGATATTAATGAGTTTTTTGGGTTCATTGAGAACATGGTTGTTGTTCAATAATAAAATTAATCCTCAAAAATACAACTTGCCTAATAATTCTGCCCTCCCTGTATATGAGATAGATCAGGTCTTCATTCGTAAAAAGTAAAACGTACACCTTCCTTATTATTCAAAATATTGTATTTTATTAAAAGGTCTCTTATAGGTAGGCAGGAGGATTTTATATCTACCTTTACAATTAAAATACCTGTAGGTATTAGGCAGTAGGAGCTGGAACCGCAAGTAGTCAAAATAATCAAAATGTTGAGGCTTGTCGACAGGGGCATGCTGGGCGGTATGCCTCTATCTTGTGTTGCAAAAAAAGAAGATAAAAATTAAATAAAATCTGCAGGAGTGGGAATAACACATATGTGTTGGAATAAAAGCATGTTCTTTCTATCGTGATTATACATGCAGTTGCTATTCCTCACTTTATTGATTGGTGGAGATGTTGCCGAGAGGCTCGGCAACTAATCATGTGAATAATTAGGTTTGTGTATAATTTGTGTTTTGTAATTTGTAAAAAAAATTAAAACACCCATTTTCTGATTATAGACCCCCTCAGACACGCTTTGAATGCTCTAACAGGATTTCTGATGTCATCCATTGTCTTTGCAAGGGGGCTGTCAGATCATACCTTACCTAAAATACAGATCTGCATATTATCCTAGGACTGTCACTGGGCAACATCATCAGTTGGTGGAATTGGATCTATTTTAGTGTTTTTTTGTTTCCCAAATACATGTATCTATAGGTATATGGTTATGAACATCTCAATGGGTCAGGAGTTGAGTATTTGCGTCTAAGGGCACAGAGCCAAAAAAAGTCAGAAAGGACAGTGCCCCCACCAATTTTAAACTTTGCCAACCACCACTGGGTGCAAATAACATGTTTGCCATCACATCATTGCATTATCATGACATTCCATAACATGTTATTACAAATGTCTACTCATATGCAGCTTAATTTTAAAATACATATTTTATATTGATCAATATCACTGTGTTCTGACTGCTCCAGCATCAAGAAAATATACTTTGAGTATTCTGAAGGTTTAGTTTTCTTCTGAACATCATGACATGATGGATGGAACATTGTTAATTGTGGTCCTTGGCATTGGTGATCTACACAACAACAGAGATCAGTTAGGCAGAACCAGCACAAAATTCCAAAAGATAAAAAAAAAAGACTGTGTAGATTGCGACAACACCACCTAAGATTACCAAATGATGTGGAGGGGAAGAAGTTAGTTGTAATTATACTTTTGTGGGCAACACATTTCATTTTATAGAAATCAACGCTAAATTGTTTGTAATCAGCATTGAGCAGATTAAGCATTCCTAAGTGGTCAGTATTGTCAGACCTAAGTTTATTGTAATGAGTGTTATACAGAACTAGACAGTGCAGTTATGTTATGCTTAAGGAGTACTTCACAATTCGTTGCCGCTAGGACAAGATGGCTCCTAAGAAATGGCATCTGACAGGTTTTTATAGGATGAAGTTTATTTATTTAAACATCTAATTCTAAGACATGTTGACCGTTCACCTACTTGTACTGAAATAGTCTGTGTTGTTAGTTTACATTTTTATAGTAGTTTTTTATTTATTTTTGTTTTACTCTTGCAGGTGACTCAGGGCAAGGAATAAAGTCATGGATCAGGGAAATCTTAAAGCAAGATCTTGCGTTTGAACACATAAAGGTTATATTCCCAACCGCTCCAGCCCAGTAAGTTTCATCAGTAAGATTTTATTTACTTTGGTTTTATAATGGTATGTTCTAAAACATAGAACATACCATGAATGTCCACTTAGTTAATGCACCTGCTATAATTTCTGTTCAAACCTCCGTTCAAACCTTCAGGTTACAGACCAACGGAATGTTAGTTAAAGGAAGTATAATCACACATATTCAAAGGAAGTATAATCACATATATTCACTTCAGTCACATCCACCGAGTAACTGATAAGAAGAAACCCTAAACAGCATGCATAAGTGTCCACCTGAGTATGGCATATTAAATACAGGTCAGCGAAGGGAAATTGAAACCCTCATTGCCCAGACATCCACATAGCAGATATCCGATAATAATAATTTAATCAGGTCCTGACTGGAATATAGAGACACAACTGTGATTTCAATCTGTTTCTGGGCAAATAATTAATCAGTTCAAAATCTAACTGTGTATTGCCTTTGTTAAAGGGATTGTCTTAATAAAATGTTAGCATTTATTTTTAATCCATGCAAAATATTGACAAAAAATAAATTAAACATTTAAAAACCAAAATAACTATTTACACACTAGGATGGGACACTTCAATCAGAATCATTCACTGATCTTATTCCATAATCTCTGCCCATCAATAGTTTATCTCCAAAGAGCAGTGCCATTCATCACTTGCATTTTGTTTTACTATTACCAAAGGAGAGGAGGCGAAGTGATTGACATTAGTTAAAATGACTTAAAAGCTTCTGGACTGTTTTAAAAAGCAGGTAGTAGGCAATTTTTAAAAGCACCAAGGTATGTATTGTAGCATTCCTCTTACATATGTTAAGAACTACAAACTTTACATTTGGGTGATGCTAAAACCGTTGTGTACATTGTTAAAACACATTTTGCACCAATGTGTTTGACCTAGTACTAAAAGCCTACTCTTTCTTTCTGTAGTAATATAAATTCTTGAGTCAAACCAGCACTATTTCTGGTTCTTTTCTTCCTATAAGTGAGGAAAGAAAAGCCAACATATTGGGTTTTTAAGATAGACATCAGTTTTTGGTATTAGCACTTACTGTTACGAAATGCTGTGTCTTACTTCCAGCTGCCTGCATCAGCATTGTACAAAATATGCAGGCATTGGTGGGAGCTGAAATGGGATGTTGGCCACGGGTTTCCCTTCTGACTTTTATTGCTGGTAAGAGCCAGAGGGCCATAAAAGTGTGCACTCAGGGCCAAAAACTGCCAGTAACTTGCAAAAATGGTCTAAGCCAAATTCTTATATCCAGTTACCAGCAAGAGAGATATTAATCACTCAATTTACTCTAAAGAACACAGAATGGTGTTGCTTAGCTGTTTTTACCGTAGACACATGGCACAGACACATTATAAAGTGCGTAGAACCTCTAACTGAGAATTCAATGCTTTTGAAATTACATTTTGTCCAAACATGCTACATATTGTTGCCAATAATGTTGAGGTTTATCAACATATGTCTGGAAGTATAATACAGATATTTTGGGAAGGTTATAATCCACAATTTATACCACAACTTTGTTTAAACTGTTTTTGTTTAGATGTTCTTATAGTTTATTAATAATTAGAATTCTTCAGTATTTAAATGTTTTCATTTTTTTTTTTTAAGACACCAGGTCTCAGTGTGAAAATTTCCCTGGGCTGCCCTCTCCCATGTGTCTCATTCCCCTCCACCCCACTTCCCCCCACCAGGTGTCTTATTCACTCTCCCTTCGCCCGTGCCTCATTCCCCCTGGTGTCTCATTCCCTCGACCCCAAAGCCCCTCCATGTGTCCCATTCCCTCTGCCCCACAGCCCCTCCATGTGTCTGATTCCCTCTGCCCCACAGCCCCTCCATGGGTCCCATTCCCTCAGCCCTCCATGGGTCCCATTCCCTCTCCCCTCGGCCCCTCCATGTTTCCCATACCCTCCTTCCTCCCAGCCCTTCCATGTGTCCCATTCCTCCTTTTCTCCCCCCTTTACTCCCTGTGTCCCATTCTTCCCTCTTCCCCTCCCATCCATGTGTCCCAAACCTTCCTTCTCTCCCCCCTCCTTTCCATGTGTCCCATACTCTCCCTCTCTCTCCCCCCTCCCCTCCCCTCCATGTGTCCCATTCTTACCTCTCTCCCCCCTTCCCCCTCCCTTCCATGTGTCCCATACCCTCCCCCTACCCCTCTCCCCCCTCCTGTACCTGGTTGGCCGCGGTTTAACAGGAAGTGCTGTCAAAGTGAGCTCTTCCTTTCAGACTGCTTGGCCACACTACACACAGGCAAGAGCTCTTCCCTCCTGCCAGATACCCGGAAACCGTGGATCTGGGCCTGTGTGGCTGTGCACCGGCCCAGAAGGTATCCATCCAGCCCACGGTTGCAGGGGTTGCGGCTGTTGCCCGGCCCCCTGGAGTGAGGGGCACACCGTGGTAGGTACACCACATAGCACAAGGATACACTGTTATGCTGTTACTCTTAAAACTGCAAGCTGAGATACCTGAGATCTGTTCAGAAAGCAGCACAATTATTTGTAGCTGTATGAAAGAGCAAACTGTGACTAGACAGTAAATAACTCGGCAAGATTCTATGATGTACATGGCAAAATGGAGAGCTCCATTGATCTCCTCTGTTGGCCATTGACTGACTGACATAACCCGACTGACATAACCCATTAAACATGATTATATCTTTTCTGACTATATTCAGAAAAAAAGAAAAGCTTGGCCTTTGATTTTCAGTAGGACCAGAAGTGCAAAACGTAATCAGGCTTCTTTTATTGACTTTCTGTTGTCCCCTCTAACTCTTAACTGTGAAGATAATTTAAAGGAACACAAAGGCCTAGCAAGTGCAAAGTAATATTAAACAAAATAAAAATGTCCCTTTCTCCTTTAAAGGTATTGCTTAATTCTCTACCTTATTATGTATTTGTCCACCTTGGCTCAATTTGTAAGCTTTTTATTTATTAAGGAGTCTATATCATTTCATTTGACTCAATGCTCCTGTACTGATTATAGTGCTAGGAGTGCTATGGCACATACCATTGTAAGTAGTCCGTTTTAGAACTGATGTTTGTATCTTGGTGTAAGTGTAAGGACGCCCAGAGTCTTTTCACTGAGTGAAAATCCATGAAACTTCAGAAAGCACCTCTAGTGGCACTCACTAAGGCAGTCTTTACACTGCAATGTAAACATTGTAGTTTTTCTAACATTGCAGGGTTAAGGGAAGAGGGACACTGCACCCAGACTTCTTCAATGAGCTTAAGTGGTCTGGGTGCCACTGCCTATAGTGTCTCTTTAAATAGCATTTTTATAATTCTTCATAAAATGTTCCTTCCTTTTGAGAGAAGAAATATAAATATTTCAATTTAGACCCTTGATTTATAGCACTAAGAAGATATTCTGCAGCGCTGCACAGTAGGTGGACTAACAAATTAATCGTTACAAGAAGACAGTTTGGGTGTACAGGAACAGAAGGTGCTGGTGGCCCTGCTCAAACAAGCTAACATTCTAATGGAGTAAAATGACACAGGAAGTAAGAGTAACATGTTTTTCATGCGTGAAAAATTTTGGTTTCTAGAAACATTTACAATAAAGATTTTTTTTTTTTAGATGACATAGTGCCCATAGCTGAGCTAGATTTTTTAATTTTATTTTTCAAATCAGCTATTTTTCTCTAAATTTTGCAATTCTGTTTTCACAGGGGTATAATTCAATGTTTAACATTTTCTATGTAAAAATCTGACCTTAAGGATCTTATTTGACTTACATTACCTAAATGGTGATTAAATGTATGACAAACTATTAGTTTGTTTAGAGGAAAAAAAAATTGCACAAAATATGAACAGTTTCTAATGGTACTTTTCTTAAAACAAAAATCTTCTGAACACATATTCTTTGTCTTTGACCGATTTCCCCCACGCAGAACAAGCTGAACAATCCCAACTGTGACTGGGATTCATGACTCTAAGCTCCGTTTACATTTGAGGTTTTTAGAAGAATTTTTGGCTGTGCAGTTACTGATTTGTACGAAGATCTTTTTCTCACCAACCAAAAGAGTCTTCTTTCAGCAAAATATACTACATTACTGTTTTTCTGGAATTGCAAAATGTTGTTGATTGACTAAAAATAGCATTATTAATGCACACTATTAAGTGTACATGATATTGCTAGTCTTGATGAACCTAAAATAAATCCTTGCAGAAGTGAGGTTATTCCATTTACAGCACTGTAGGAAGTCGGATCTATTTGTCCTTACTGAACTGTCAAGGTTATGTTATAAGGACGTTTTATTTAAAATCATATTGTATTACAATAACTAAAAAGTGGACTGACAAATATAATAACGTATGGTGCTAAATAAGAGGAATTAAAATAAATTGGCTTTCGGCCAAGTGCATCCTGAATTTTCGGTTTTGGACCAGAATTTTCATTTCAGTGCATCCCTAACAGTAACATAATCTATGTATTAAACGTAACATGCAAAGTATAACAAAAAATGTATGACCACTATATGTCAAAGTACCAACACCCACTCAAAAAGTGTGCCCTCCAAACACCAAACTAGAAATTAAACATACAAACAAGTAGGGTGTTGTAACAAAAAGTCTTCTCAAAATTGGAGATTATTCCACCTTAATAGATAAACCAGAAGAAAATCCAGATATCTAGAAAGGAAACGAGATCAACAAAGGGTAATATAGTTTAAAAAGTGTCAGCCTGCAGTCTACAGATTACACTCACGAGAGGTAAGATGAATTCAAGACAATCCTGTAAATTCCAACAGGAAAGTAGTGTCCAATTCTGAGGAAACATGTATCTTTATAACTTGCAATGGAAACAAAAGGCAAAAGATAGTGCAGATTGGAAAAATACAAAGATTGCACTTACAGAAAAGTAGTTCAAATTCAGCATGTGTCTGCATATAGCAGATCTATGTGAAGTGGAGTCCCGGGACAAACAAGCCCAAAGAGTCTCTTGAGGTTAATCCTATGCGTTTCATCTGTGAAGACAAAACGCGTAGGATCCTGAAGAAGTCTTCAGACATTTTGTTTAATTAAACGTAACATTTCACTTTAAAGCATCCATAAATTAGCAACAATTAATATTAATATCTTCTGACCCCTCTCCTTTGTGCCTCATAGACCTTCATCAGAGACTATCTATCTCTACACTTTTTTCTAACTACTGATAGCCTTTATTCATGCTCACCAAATATATAATTTGTAAAAGCAAGGAAAATTAGATTTTAGACATTAGACCGATTTTTCAAACCTCATAATATCCACAAGAAATGCAGCCGTGATTTTCCTCAAGTGCATTTCTTATTTCTTGAGGAAAAAAGCATGTAACCCTTGCATGCAAATGGACTGTGTATCCCAGACACACAGTCCTCCTTCTCTGAATTGTTTTACAATGTGAGAACTGTTTGTCATGACTGTTTCCGATCAATGTACATCTACTAGGCAATAAAGATGCATGAACTATCTCCCATGTAATGAATAGTGTTCAGAATATGCTTTATGCACATTGGTGATGCTGTTCTGCATCTCTTCTGTTAGCAAAATCCACACATTTCTCACACAAAAGTGGACATTGTGAGCAAAACTTTTAAAAGTGATCACAAAGCAGAACACGTGAATTTCTCATAAGTTGTTTTGCTGCTTAGAGAATCCCTTTAAAACGATACATCTCTGCATTAGGACACTCGGATTTTACATAGTTACATAGGCTTTCTCAAACATGTTTTTGCTGTTAATTTAAAAAACTTTTCTTATAGAATTGTTGAATATTGCATATACCTACACTTTTTTTTTTAGCAAAGCACTGACACATTTCAAAGCATTGTAGAATGAACATTTAAAACAATAATACATTTTTTGGGTGATAGAATTTGGTTGCTAAACTTTTCAACACATTGCTACTCTACCCCTCCCCTCCCCCATGCTCCTCCTGGCTGTAAATACCTTCATAAAACTGTTCTATCTCCATCTCTATTCTTCAGGCCTCATCTCACACTCCTACTCACTCATAGGAACAGCGATTGCGATTTTTTTTTTTCTCACCAATTTCCGCCCACCCTCCCCTACTCCTGCCCACCCTCCCCTACTCCTGCCCACCCTCCCCTACTCCTGCCCACCCTCCCCTACTCCTGCCCACCCAGGTTCCCCCTAAATATATAGAATGCTCCTCCAGCTGTTTAAGATTCTCACTCAATTACCTCTTCATTCCCTTTACATTTTACCAATAGCTGCTTCTCTCTGTTAACTCTTTTTTAGCCATCACCTCCAAATTTCCCCTGCTACCTTTTGTCTCAAATCCCCACAGTATCCTTTAGATTGCAAGCTCTTGGGCTATCTAGCTAAGCACTTTGTATCAAAGAGCTTCGATGGTTAGTCATCAGCAGGGCCGCCCCTAACACAGCTCAAGGTCTGGGCCCCCCTTCAAGCCTGCCCACAGGGCCCGCTTCCAAATCCCACCCACAGGAATACACACACACTAACAGATACAAATACTGAAACAGACATACACACATGCATAGGGAGATACTGACACACACATATACATGCAGACATACATACATACTGACAAACATACATATACATACACATGCATACACACACACTGGCATACATACACTGGCATACACACTGGCATGCACACACTGACATACACAGGCATACACACATACACTGGCATACATACACACATACACAGGCATACACACATACACAGGCATACACACACTGGCACACATACACTGGCATACACACATACACTGGTATACATACACACATACACTGGCATACACACATATACTGGCATACACACACACACTGGCATACATACACACACTGGCATACACACATACACAAACACGCACTGGCATACACACTGGCATACACACACACACTGGCATACACACATACACTGGCATACACACTGGCATACACACACACACACTGGCATACACACATACACTGGCATACACACACACACACATACACTGGCATACACACATACACTGGCATACATACACTGGCATACACACACACACTGGCATACACACACACACTGGCATACATACACTGGCATACACACACACACTGGCATACACACATACACACACACCTCATTTTCAACCACCCTCCTCACACACTGGCATACACACTGGCATACACACACACTGGCATACATACACTGGCATACACACATACATTGGCATACACACACACTGTCATACACACTGGCATACACACACACACACTGGCATACATACACTGGCATACACACACACACACACACTAGCATACACACATACACTGGCATACACACATACACACACACACCTCATTTTCAGCCACCCTCCTCTCATCCTTACCATTTCGTCACAGGAGGGTGGCTGGGGATGATGCGAGTCGGCTGCCTCTCCTCGCGGCCTTTCTCTCCTCCTTCCCGCGTGGAGTAAACTGGGAGGAAGTGACCGGACGTCACTTCCTCCCAGCAGCACTTGCTTTCTGGCTGCATTTTTTTTTTTTTTTATAGGGGCCCGGTTGCGCTATTGCAACGCTGACTGGGCCCCTGAAGATAATAGGGCCCATTGGGTGGCCCTAAATGCTTGGGCCACCTGATGGGCCCCATCAGCGTGTGGGCCCCAGTGCAGATGCACAATTGTCACGGTTGTCATGCCCTGATGGCGGCCCTGGTCATCAGCTTACGGGCAGGGCTCTCTCTACCTCTTGTATTTGTCTGTGCATATTGTAAGTTTTCTCCACTAATTGTACAGCGCTGTGGAATCTGTTGGCACTTTATAAATACCAGTAATAAATAAATAAAACATCCATACGTTGATACTGTACAAGGTGACTTGAAAGTATATGAAACAAAGAGGACTATCCAAACATGAGCCATTAGAGTTCACAGGTATGTATTTATTTGTGTGAGATACTTTTATAAATTAGGTCACTGAGGGTCATTACTTTTCCCCCAAGCTGATCAAGGTTTTCTTTTTCTTTCTAATTAAAGACTTATCAATCATCGTGTAGTTATCAAGTAGCATATCTTCTGCCAGGTTATTTTTATTTTGGATATTTTGTACAAACTCTTTTGTACTGCAGATATATTGGAAAAGTGATACTTGGCTCATATTTTTGTGTTATAAGCTGAAACCACACATGGGAACTGCATCTGAGGCCTTGTACCCAATAAACAGTGTGGTCCTGTGTTGACATAAAACAGATCCTCTTAAGTAATGCCTGCTACAGTTTGGTACCAGTGCACAAACAAAGAAGGTTTGTCAAGACATGCCTGTTTTTATGGCATGAAATGTAAATAATGGGAGCTTGTGTTGTCATAAGAAAACTGAATTTATGTTTTGTTTCTTTTTTGTTTTTTTCCAGTCTTTTTTCCCCCTATATTAAAAACATATGCAATTACCCTTTGAAAACCTGTTTTAGGTAGCTGAGGTAAAAAATTATCTGTATCCGAATACAACAGCCAAGGGGTGATGTTATCAATTCTAACTCCGAACATACATAGCCAGTCACAGGGTGTAAGTCTATTGCATTATTGGTTCTTTTTTCTATTATTGTTTTTTTTTTTTTTTTTATTCTTTATTTTTCATGCATAGGTTAATGTTACAAGCTTTCATGCATTGCCCCAACAGCATTAGCAAGTACCGAGGTAAACAAGATTAAACAGTCGTGGCATAGGGAACATTTGCACATTTTTGTTTTAAAAGGTTGTCAAGGAAAAACTGTGCTAGTGCTAGTCAGTGATGGCACAATATGTGATGAGAAGTCAAGCTATACTGACTGGCTATACTTGTATGTTAACTAGGAGAGACGTGCTTGAGATGCAGATTGATGAGCCTCCCCTCTGGCTGGTCCTGTGTATTATGTGTGCGATGGTAAATGTTTGTGTGACATGCACATGCTTGGCTGATCAGTAGTATGTTTCTACGTTTGAGTCTTTCCTCTCCACTTCTCATGTAATGTGTTACGTTTTGAATCTGAGCCTATAATCTGAAAGAGTGTGAGTTTGAGGGGAAAGGCCTATGGTTGCAGTGTGGCCAGCTATACATGTAAGTCATAGGACAAACAAACATTAATGGGTTCTTAGCGTAATGCACAACACATTAGAGTCACTCAGAGGAGAGAACACTTAATCCTGGGCATGTTTCGTGGCTCTCGGTGGTTAGTGCAGCCAGCGGCCGCTCCCTTCAGATGGGCAGTCCGGTTTTAGCCGACACCCACACTAGGTGCTCGCTAAGGGCTGATGGCATCCCTAGGGTTGCAGAGCGATGGGGGTAGCATCCTTCACCTTTTTGGCCTCGGGCCGACTTGAGGACCAGTATCTCTGAGCAATGAGCCTGTTGGCCCGAAGAGTCTAAGTCCTGTCTGCCGCGTGTGCGGTGGAGGGTCCTGGTCCTTGGTCGCCATGACGGTGCGGTGATTTATTCTCCATCTGTGTGGTGATCGTTGCCAGGTGAGTACTCTCGAGGCCCCCGGTCTGTGTGAGTTGGGCTTGGATTTGGCAGCGTGTCGGGGGCGTTTTGCGCCTATTTGTGGGCCTTCCATTCCTTGGCCAGCGCCCCGCTGGGCTCCTCTTTGAGGCTGTCGCTGTGTGCTTGTCACCCGCTTGTCTAACTTAGCCCAGAATGGGGCAAACAGATTGTCCAGTTGTTGGAGTGTCCCCTCCATGGAGTACGTTGTGGTGATTGAGCTGCATTTGTCCGCCATCTTAGGCGCCCCTGGGGCTTGTGGTTGCCGGTAGTATGTAGTAGGTGCCGGCTGCCCGGTTGAGTCGTGCATGCCAGGGAGGACCGGGATAGCCCCAACCGGTCCATGGGGGGGACAGCAGTAGTCGATTTTTTTTACGCCAGTTGAAGCCATAAGAGATCGGCCGTCTCTCCTCGGTCCGGTCACTGGTAGGCCGCAAAGCCTCGAGGTGGATTTGCCAGTAGAGGAGAGACCTGCAAGAGGTATACCCGGAACCGCCGACGTGTCAGGAACAGGTTTGGTGTTGCTTTGCAGCCCGGTAAGTATTTGGCTCGGTATTTTCATCAAGTTTAGTGTACCAGCTACAGGAGCTCATGTACACGTCTGTACAGCTCTGTAGCCAGGCTCCGCCCCCCTTTTATATTATTTTATAACCTTTCATTATTTGTTCTGTTAAAACATATCTAGAATACTATTCAGTTATTTTGTATGACCACTGGGCTCTGCTTCGACCAATGTGTGTTGTAGGGCAGGATGATCATCATATTGTGATATTAAGATTACGCAACAGAGATGCAATTGCACAATACAGAGCTCTCCGAGTGCACTTTGTAATGTGAACACTTAGGCTGAAAGGAAAAATATTTTTTAAATTAAAGGACCACTATAGGCACCTAGACCACTTCAGCTAAATGACGTGGTCTGGGTGCCAGGTCCCTCTAGTTTTAACCCTGCAGCTGTAAATATATCAGTTTCTGAGAAACTGCTATGTTTACAAATGGGTTAATCCAGCCTCTAGTGGCTGTCTCATTGACAGCCGCTAGTAGCGCTTCCGCGCTTCTCACTGTGAGAAGATGCTGCCGTCCATATGAAAGCATTGAGAAATGCTTTCCAATGGACTGATTGAATGCGCGCACGGCTCTTGCCGCGCATTCGGCTGATGACGTCGGAAGAGGGAGGAGAGTCCGGCGCTGGAGAAAGGTAAGAATTTAACCCCTCTTGCGCCCGGCGGGAGGGGGGCCATGAGGGTGGGGGGGGGGGGGGGGGACCAAATAACACTATAGTGCCAGGAAAAAGAGTTTGTTTTCCTAGCACTATAGTGGTCATTTAAGTATATCTTAAAAAAAAACACATCCCTATCTTTAGTATATACTGATAAGCCACAACAGACTGGTCAAGTGAATAACATTGATTATATTGTTAAAATGGCACCTGTCAAGGGGTGGGATATATTGGGCAGCAAGTGACAGTCAGTTCTAGAATTTCATGTGTTGGAAGCAGGACAAATGGGCAAGCGAAAAATTCTTAATGACCATGACTAGAACCAAATAGTGATGGCTAGATGACTGGGTCAGAGCATCTTCAAAGTCTTGTAGGTTGCTCCTGGTATGGAGTGATTAGTATCTACCAAAAGTGGTGCAAGGAAGGACAACCAGTGAACCGGTGTCAGGTTCATGGGGGCCCAAGGCATTGATGCACATGGGAGCGAAGGCTAGCCTATCTGGTCCAATTGCACAAAATAACTATTGTAGCTCAAATTGCTGAGAAACCTAATGCTCGCCATAAAAGCAAAGTGTCAGAACACAAAGTGCATCACAGTTTGCTGCATTTTGGGCTGCGTAGCTGCAGACTGGTCAGAATGACCATGTTAACCCCTGTCCACTGCCAATAGCGCCTTCAATGGGGACGTGAGCAGCAGAACTGGACCACGAGGCAATGGAGAAGAAGGTTGCTTGGTCTACTGAATCAGGTTGATGGTCAGGTGCATGTGCGTTGTTTATCTGGGGAAGAGATATCAGCAGGATGCATTATGGGAAGATGCAGGCTGGCGGATTCAGTGTTATGCTCTGGGTAATGTTCTGCTGGGAAACCTTGGGTCCTAGCGTTCATGCGGATGTTACTTTAACACTGACCACCTATCTAGTGATTGTTGCAGACAACGTACATTTTTTTCATGGCAGTGGCCTCTTTCAGTAGGATAATGCACACTACCACACTGCAAAAATTGTTCCGGAAAGCTTTGAGGAACATGACAGAGTTCAAGATGTTGCCATTGCCTCCAAGTTCATCAGATCTCAATCTTACTGAGCATCTGTTGGATGTGCTGGAAAACAAATTCAATCCATGAAGGCTCCACCTCACAACTTGCAGGATTTAAATAATTTGCTGCTAATGTTTTGGTGCCAGTAAAATAAACCATGAAGATTCTGGTTATGTTGGCGTGCACGGACCATGGCTCCGTCTCCAGCCAACAATAGTATAGAAAAAAGAAGTCCACAGATCCTTTATTACGGTGCCAAAGAAAAAGTTGACATTTCAGCCACACATGGCCTTTTTTCAACCTAAAATCTATTGGTACCTCATACCACAGGACATATTCAAAGGCCTCAATTAATCATCTTTTGGCAGCACAATGGGGACCTATACGATATCAGGCAGATAGTTTTAATGTTATGTCTGATTAGCCTTAAGCTCTATACATGCATCTTAAGTCAAAAAGTGTTTGAAAGCCAACTGTTAGTCTCTATGATCTTCCCTGCTTCTCTCCCTGCACAGAAGCAGGAAAGACTATAGAGACTATTGATTTTAAAACATGCTCTGACCCAAAGCACATGTATATGGTGGAAGGATCCTGGTCCAGTTAGGGATGAGGTTGTCCTGATTTTTTAGAAATACTTCATTGCAAAAAAAATCTACAGGGAAACCTCAGAACTAGAGGAAAAAAAGTCTCGGTATTAGAACAAAATCACACGGCATTAACCTCTTTGGAACCTCGTTGGTATGACGCATCGGCCTCTTAGATAAAGCAAACGGAGCTCCATTCTGTCAGCAAACAGAGCTCATGGGTGAAGTGAATTTTCATTTCATTTAGATTGTGTTTATTTTTTTCTGTATGATTTTAAAGAAAGGATTATTATATAAAATATTAGTTTTGAAGTGACAAGGGGATATTACCATTCAAGATTCTGGTTTGGGAGTTAAAATGCAAGTTACAGTTGTCAAAAATCCCGACAAGTTTAAAAATATGCCATATGGGATGCTCTCCCAGAGCTTTCACTTCAGCAAATGGTATGTTGTGAGCCACTATGATTTCCAAAATGCAAAAAAGATCCAGCTTTAATTTTCCCGTTTTGTCGTGTATTGCTGTATTCAGATGTAGCTAAGCACAATTTAAGGCACAATTAAGGCAATTTAAGGCAGCCTTTGGGTTCGCGATGAATGCAGTAAATACACATACAAGAAACCTTTGGTAGATAATAGCCCTGTGATAAGGCTCAAAATACACCAAATGAAATACCAATTAACTTGAATTTGAGCTACGTAGATGTCCTAAATGTAAACAATATTTCAAATTCGACATTTGAAAAATGAAATGTGTAGATATCTAATTGACATCACAAAATCCTGGCAAAATTGTAAATTGGGGCTTATTGTAATACTCAAGATATATCTAATCATACAGAAGATTTTGCAAAATCTAACCTAGGATGTATACTTTATTAAAATACATGCTTATGTGTGCAAAATGTCCAGGTCAATATATTGGAACCCGATGTGGGTTTGTTTGTTTTTTGTTTTTTTCATCGCAGGAAAGTTAGCCCAAAAATGCTGTTCACTAAATAGCATTGTAATTTCTAGGGCTTCAAAAACAATAACAACCATTTACTGACTTTGCATCATTTGAGCTCTTACCTTGTGAAAGTAAATATAGCAATTTGTGAGCGTAACTGAATTCAACAGTACCGTGGGTATTAACGTCATTTAGTGAATCAAGCCCTTTGTTTCTGTGACCTGTAATAAATATAGATACCAACATAGCAAATTTTAAAAACGTTAAGCTTGGCACATAAGGGCATTAGTGTTCTCGTTAGACATAAGTAAACCACAAAAACGTGGAAAAACTTAAATTGGTGGTAGGATGTCTACTATTAAAATGCATTCTCATGTCTGCTGACTTTTGTTTCTGTATCCATTATTTAACGTAGAGACCTACATATGAAATTTTTAACACTTTAATGTTAGTTACAGAACTAACACTTCCCTGGAAGTTGCATAATTTAATAAAACATTGGAAATAACCTATAAACTTGTGTTAACGTTTTTTTTTTTTCACAGGCTTGCTTTAAAAAAAAAAAAAAAAATGTTATCAAATATTTAGCAAGTGACATCACAGCCAGGGCACACTATGCAAATGAGCAGGAGGCAAATAGAACATTGTTTTGGTTTCTATTCTTTCACTTACTGTATCAGTGGCAGAAAATGGAAATGTTTATCGCAATGATTGACAGGTAGCCGCTATGGAGGTGCCTGGTTCCTGGATAAAAATGCGGATTTCTACATTACTTCGCATTAATTTCACAATTTGATAATTGTAGCTTAAATACAACATTGAAAATCCTAGGAAGTGACCCATTCCCTTTACGCTTTGAAACAGTATTTTTTTCCAGTAACTAGCAAAAAAATTAAGATTGAAATCTCAGACATACATTATTTACTGTGTAGGTCAGAACAAGTACATTAATTTATTTGGAAATACCTTTCTTTAGTTGCACTTTTATATACACATTTACTTCTCACCGCTTGATACAGTAAGTACCTCTCACTATACTTGATACAGTAAGTACTCTCTATTTTTTCACCCCGAACCCTAGAAGCTGGTTGAAGTTGCATGTATATCATTCACATGTCATGTACATTGATCATCCACAACGTTAAAACCATTGTGTAGGTTCCCCTTGTGCTGCTAAAACAGCTCTGATACATTGAGGCATGGTATCCACATGACCCCTGAATGTGTCCTTTGATATCTGGCACAAAGACATTATCAGCAGATCCTTAAAGTACTGTAGGTTGTGAAGAGGGACCTCAATGGATTTGTTCTTACAGCACATCCTACAGATGCTCAAGCAGATTGAGATTTGGGAGGCCACGGCAACAACTGGAACTCTCTGTCAAGTTCCGCAAACCATTTCTAAACAATTTTTGCAGTGTTGCAAGGTGAAGGGGTGTTCATGGTCTGCAACAATCTCTAGTTAGGTGGTACGTGGCAAAGTAAACTTAGGTTTATGAGCAGAGCATTGCCCAGAGCATAACACTGCCTCTGCCGGTCTGCCTTTTTCCCATAGTACATTATGCTACCATCTCTCCCCCAGGTAAATGACGCACATATACCCGGCCAACCACCTGCTCTAAAAATGTTATTTATCAGGCAAGGCAACCTTCTTCCAATGCTCCATTGTCCCTCCTTGCACCACTTTTGGTACGTACTACCAGGAACACCCCACAAGACTTGCTGTTTTGCAAATGTTCTGACCTAGTCATCTAACCATCACTATTTGGCCCTTGTCAAAGATCTTATCGCTTGCCCCTGTTTTCTGCTTTCAACACATGAAATTCAGGAGCTGACTATTTACTGGTTAATAGATCCCACCCCTGCCATTGTAACGATATAATCAATGTTATTAATTTCACCAGTCAGTGGTTTTTATGTTGTGGCTGATCAGTGTAAATGTCATCCTTATTTTTTGGAGGATGAAGCACATATTCCCATCATTATATGGGAGTCTCTTTGGTTAAAATTGCATTAAGTATTTTTGTATTTCTTTTTAAATAAAGGTCATATTACTCATGTCCGAGTCAATGATGCAAATCTTGATCCTCCCTTTCCGCTATATTTTTAATTTACAAAAGTTATATCCCTAAATCAAATAAATGGCCTCATTTTCACAGAAAACTAGCCAAACCATATGGATCATAGGAAAGTTTATTTCTATCATTCTATCAACAAATTGTAGTCAGACTCCTTAATATTGGCCGTTTCAAAATCTCTTTTCATGTAGTGTCTTGGGATAGTTTTATTACCATTAAAAAATGATGGCATTGGGAAGAAATTGGTTTTAGTGATCTTCCTCCATTTACAACCTATTACCGAAAACTATAAAAAAATAATGATAGTTTCCTACAACAGCAAAAACCACTCCATAGAGTCCTTGTTTTATTCTCACTTGTATCACATGATGGTACATGTGCATGAACATCAATGATGGCAATTCTATATTATTTTAACAATATATGCGTTATTATACAGCATACTAATGTCTTATTTCCTGCAAAGTAACTGATCTTGGTAATGCATGAATTGTCGTTTCAGATGAAAACCAAACTCTACAAGCAAATCATCTGACTTGTGAGATTGACTCTTTGAGTGGTGACTTATAAGTCTTTGAAGTTAATTCATTGTTTTGGACTGATTGGCTAATCTGCAGTATTCATTTGTAGCCAGATTTCATCTCCCTTGATCACTGTGCAATGTGTGATTTACTGCATTTGTTTCAAGTACTGTGCTGACTTTTTTTTTTTTTACATCTCTTTGTTCGTTGTAGGCCGTACACGCCGATGATGGGAGAAATGTCCAATGTTTGGTTTGATAGATATAAGATCTCAATGGACAGCTGTGAAAATCTTGAATCTGTTGACTCGATGTGCCAGATCCTAACAAATTTAATCAATGATGAAGTGAAAACTGGAATAGCAAAAAACAGGATTCTTTTAGGTAATTTAAGTGGCGCTCAATATGGTACTGAACTCTGTCTTACCTAGTTGCATATAATGATTTATTATTGTTGTTATTATTATTATTATTATTATTATTATTAATAATGTTAAAGCTGCTCTGTCACTACCCCACCCCATAAAAAGAGTATTTCATAACTATACAATCATTATGAAAAATGCACATTGACTAAAATTACCATGCATTCAAAAAAGACAAAGTAGGGACTAGACATGTGCAATTAATTTCGTTCCAAATGTACATTCGTACGAATTTCATGCCATTCAGACATTCGGATGCTTCCGAATGTCCGAAGTGCCCAGGTTCCGAAGTGCCGAAGTTTGTTAGTTCGGAAGTGCTGAAGTGATTTTGATTTCTGAAAAGTGGGAAAACAAGAGAGAAGGAGGGTAAATTACGTGAATGATGACCGGAATCTTGACCAATAAGCTAATTCCTTTTTTGCAATGTAATGCTTGCTTGCCCAATCCGGTTTCACTATTCTGTGTCCAATGCAATGAGCACATTTTTGTGATTGATGTTAGAGGACACAGTCATTGAGGTGGGATAGGATACAAATCAGGCTGTCAGGGTGTTGGCTTTCATTCATGTGACCAGACTGTATGTATGGGTGTGTGTATATGTATTAAGGCAATTTGCCTGGATTTGTGGGAGGGGCTGGTTTGCTACCTCTAGCCTACTTAAGGCACTCCCCTTACCTTGCTCATTACCATTCGAGGTCAGAGTTGAATGAGGATCCACTTCCGGGTTCTCTCAGACACCATCTTGGTTTTCTTACCCACAAGTTTTTCTGCAGCAAGCTGTGCCCAGGAATCCTCTTGCAGGCCTTTTCCGTCCGTCCAGCTTCTTACCCGGGTCTTCGTCGTAGATCTCGTCCCAGGGACTCCTAAACCGTAAGTCAGACCTACCTGTCACGCCAGGATCGGTTCCCACGGCGCACGGTACAGCACGGCTCCTCGCTTTACGGTTTTCCCTGCACAGTCGCATTTCAAAGCCTTTTTCGCGGCTTCATTTCTTACAAATTGTTTGGCTAAATTATGCGTATTAGAGAAGCGATCAATTCGTACAAACTGTTTTTCCCTTGCTTCATTTAAACGATTGTCATTTCGGTTTGTGTTTTCTGGTCGGCACTTATTCATAGTATATTCTATGCACGATTGCTGTTCGCATTAAAATGCATACGGTTAAGCTATTCATGCTAACTTCTGTTTCCCTTCATACTAAGATTCGGTTATTCTGCTATGTATCACATAGATCTTTTTCGTGAGTTACATTTCATAATTTCATGTATTTACATTTGGTTAAAAAGTTGCTTGGTTAAATAGACAGACCATTTTCATGCTATTTTTAAGGTATCACTTATTACATCAAGGGTATGAAACCAGCTAACATTTCTGTATAGACCATTGGACTCCCACGCTTACTGGAGTTTTTTTTTTTTTTTTTAATTGTCCATTTCATTACAATTAAATCAGCCTACGTTACAGGCCTCATTTCTTTGTTGTTAACCATGACTAGTGATGTCGCGAACTGTCCGCCGAACCGTTCGCGAACATTTCGCCGGCGAACAGTGAACTTTGGCCCGGAACCTCACAGTCAGCAGACACTTCCTGGGAGGGAGGGTCTGCTGCTGATTGGCTGGAATGTGTCTGCTGACTGTGAGGTTCTGGGCCAAAGTTCACTCAATGATGACGTATAGGGGGCGGACCGGAAATTGCGTATGTTCGTTTCGCCGCGAACACGCTATTGTTCGCCGGCGAAATGTTCGCGAACGGTTCGGCGGACAGTTCGCGACATCTCTAACCATGACCCATAAGGATTTAACCCCTTAAGGACACATGACGTGTGTGACACGTCATGATTCCCTTTTATTCCAGAAGTTTGGTCCTTAAGGGGTTAATTCCTTTTCATGCATACTCGGGTTGAATCACACGTACTGATCCAACCAATCATACGTTTCCTGCACAGTAATATACATATATATATATATATATAACTTACATTTTATGTTCCCCTTACACACCATTATTATATAACACATATGTTGTTGGTACATAGGCCACGGCCTCCCTCAGATATCTTATTAAAGCCATGCCAACATTTCTGAGTAACACATATCTATAGCATAGTATCAACATTTTATTTGCAATCATACGCAAGCAAACCTTAAAACATTGCTGCTATAGGCTATAAGTCTGTTTTCTTTCCAACAATCCACACTCCTCATACTACTTTCTTTCACCCATTTCAGGCTGTCAAGCTTATATATATTTGCTCCACACGGGTTTTGCATCTTTTTCCACTTTTCCTACATGACACGCACAGGTTGTCCTTAGATACCCAAGCTACGGCAGATCTAAACATGAGATTTTTATCCACTTGGAATGGTAAAAGTATGTTCCTCCCTCAATTGACTGACTCATCTCCCACCATTTGGTCAGATGCGGCATCTACCACTGGTTTTCCAGCAATTTTGGGAACGAATGGCTTTGGGGCAGCTGGCCTTCAGCAGTTAAGGATTTGGAAGGTTTTTCCACTACCTCAGCTCTTTTTGAGATCTATCCCATCATGGCGGCTGCCATAGCATGAGGTCATTTATGGGCAAACATGCCAGTTCGTTGCTACTCAGATAACCAGGCAACCTGTCACATCATCAACAAAGGTCGTTCCAAATCCCTTACGATCATGAGATTTCTGAGGAAACTCACTTGGTTGGCAGCTTGTCGTAATTTTTCCCTATGTTGTTTCCATGTTCCAGGTGTATGTAACACAGCTGCTGACAATTTGTCTCGCTTTAAATTTCAGGCGTTTCATCAAGCACTCCCGTCAGCAGCGCCCACAGCCACCATCACTCCAACATTTCAACAACTCATACTGGACTAGAAACCATCATGCAGCATAGCAGGACATTGTCCCAATTGGCACTTTCAAACAATACACACAAAACATACAACAGAGCTTTCACACTATTCAAAAGATTCCTTCTGGAACATAACACCATGCAACCATTTGTTATGACATCTTTTTTGGGGTTTGCTTCCTTTTGCCACCTTAAACTTAAAATGTCATATAACACCATCAAACTCTATCTCACTGGCATTCAACACCACATGCTAATCTTACACCCAAATAACAACAGTTTCATGGCCTCTCACCAAATTAAAACCATATTCAGAAATCAGAACCCACACATACAGCCCAGAGGCTACCCATAGATAACCATATCTCTAAAGCATTATCTAACCTGCTTGACTTAAAACCGTTTGACACCAATACAAACTCCATCATCAAAACAGCAATATACATAGCTTTCTATGGATTTCTAAGACCGAGAGATTTCACTACAACCTCCACGACCCAAACTACTCCTTTCCTCCTCTATTTCCACTTGACAAAACATATGGATCATTACATCCTGACTTTACCTCACTCCAAAACCAGTCAGCACATACCCGTAAACATTCCGTACTATCCCACGCACAACAGATGGTGTCCAGTCAGGGTTCTTGATGCCTACATACAGCATCATAACTTACTACCCTCACAACCATTACTACAGCTGCAAGGTTCAGTACTCACCACTACAACCTTCATGACCTACGTCAGGTCTTTGCTCACACAACTGGGCCTCAACGCAGCCAACTACTCAGGGCACTCCTTTCGTATAGGAGCCGCGTCCACAGCCTCCAGTGTAAACATCCCAACTCATGTTATCAAAACACTGGGGCGCTGGAAGTCATCCGCTTACTCACGGTACATATCTAACCCAGTACATGAATTAAAGGATGCTTTCAAAAACATGTCTGGCTGAGGGGCGGGGCCTGACTGCCAAGATGGCCGGACGCAATCTTTGCTAGCTCCGGCACCAGCGGGCGCAAAAACATAAACCATGTTCTACCACACACTGTCAGCGGTGCATGGTGCCCGGAAAGCGACACAGAACCCTGAACGGAACATGCCGATACCAAACGAGCATCGAAACGCAAAACGAGCGCTGGAACCGGCCATGAGGCCCAAACAGAAGCGGAGCCTACAGCCTGGGGGAGGCGGCCGATCGCCCGGCAAGGGAGCCGCTCCGAAGCACGACTCAAAAGCTGCCCTGCTACCCCCCCCTCTGGACCGGCGGGGGACATCCCGGTCCGTGCTGGGGGTGTCCACCCCCGCAAAGCTACAAAAACGAGAGACAAAAACTACGGTGAGACAAAAATGCCAGGGCTCAGGCAAGATGGCGCCAACGACGCCTAAACACATCCGTTTAAGGCCCCCCAAACATACCTTGGACTTCTTCGACCAACTCTGTGCAAGCCTCTGGACGAAGCTCAGTGCCAAATATCATGCCTTCAGGCTAGCGAGAAGATTGGCGGCGGCATGGATTCGCCCAGCAACCCGGCGACTCCTGTGTGGACTCCGGCCAAGCACCGCTGGGGCGGCCTCCAGACGGCGCCGAAAAACAAGATGGCGGGAAAAGGCGACATGTCCAGCGGCGACAGCGCTCGCTCCCTCTCACACCAGGGTGAGACCGGCCAGTACACCTAAGATGTCTACCACACTAACCTCACCAGCCACCCGAACCCCAACTTGCGACACCAAGACTCGCCAGAACGGTGAGCGCCACACAGGTACCTCGGGAAGAGCCCGGCGAGAGGAACAGCCGAAAGCCTTAACCCCTGGTGCGCTGGCGACCGAGGGAGACAGACACCTGTACACCTGCAGCTTCACAGTCCAGGGCATTGGCTGAACGGACCATATGGATGCCCACAGCACGCACAGGACACAGGTCCTTTTGTGTCTGAACTGCTCGATACTAACAAACATATCCCTTGTATGCAGCATGCTCCTTATTAATAAGCCTGTTTTACATGAGTACACCAGCTGACTTAACCTTATCATAACTGTTATATGCATCTCATAACTTGCCTAGCCTGTACTTAACGATTTGTTTAAGTTTGAATATGCAAACATGATTCAATTAAGCCTAGAGTAGAATATCTCACCTGTTCACTATTGCGCAAAAGCCTGTAATTTTATAATTTTATAATCTTACAATTAACCATTCAGCCTGTTTAACCCTTAACGAGCACCCGTCTGATATTTGTTCATACCTGAGCATGTACTTACCTAAACCAAGCATACTACCTGCATGCAACCATATGATTCTACCACTAAGCTACCGTCCTATATGTTTCCTTGTTGTCTCGTAGAATCTCATTCTAACCAACACCTACTCAGCATGCCCTAAGCATAACCATACATATGTATTGCTAACTCAGTATATAGCTAGTTTAACCTATCTCATCACACGTATGTTTTACTCTGAACACGCACAGTTACCCTAGCATACTACGTAAATAATCTATACTATGCCTAACTATCTTGATTTAAACCTGTTCATATATATAAAAATAGTGCATTGTCCTAACATACCCTAATGCTTTCCATGTTACCACTCATTGTTTTGCACAAAGCACGCGGATTGCCTCTGGGGTACCGTGTGCCTGAATGTTATCACCATATGCACTGCAAAAATAAAGAATTAAAAAAAAAAAAAAAAAAAAACATGTCTGGCTGATAAAATGTATATGTATTGGTTGTCTGTAAATACATTTGTTTACTTAAATTTTGCCCTCTTCTTTCTCAGGCCTACCTCATCGTCGGTTCCGGCACAACACAACCGACTTGCTCTTTTATTATCCTACATTTACCTATGGTATTTCACACTGTACTATCATAAGCACCTAACACAAGTATTAAGGCAATTCTCCTGGGTTTGTGGGAGGGGCTGGTTTGCTACCTCTAGCCTACTTAAGGCACTCCCCTTACCTTGCTCATTGCCCTTCGAGGTCAGAGTTGAATGACCCTCCCACCACACCACATTTTAACATTTATTTCCTTTCTATTTCTTTTCCTGGGTAGGCCCTCTTCTTTCTCAGGCCTACCTCATCGTCGGTTCCGGCACACCACAACCGACTTGCTCTTTTATTATCCTACATTTACCTATGGTATTTCACACTGTACTATCATAAGTACCTAACACAAATATATATAAAACAAAAATAGTAATGCACTCCACCTTCCTTGATGTACTTGCCCGGTGCTTATCAGCAAACAGATACAGCCAAAAGTACAAGATAGCACTCCAGGGACTTCCAAGTCGAATGAATAAAACTTAGCTTTTATTAGCTCAAAATAAAAATCAAGGTTTCAGTCTGTTTATATATATATATATATATATATATATATATATATATATATATATATATAAACAAAAATACATATATACGTGTGTGTGTGTGTATGTATGGATATATATATATATATATATATATATATATATATATATATATATTTTAATTCTACATATATATTTATGTACTTTTTTTTTACACAATTAAGTCTTTTTATTAATTACAATTTGCGGGACCCAGGCAGAAAGTCCAGAGAATTTTATTTTCTAGCACATATTTAACCCTGTAACTTTCCAAGACACCATAAAACCTGTACATGGGGGGTACTGTTTTACTCAGGAGACTTAGCTGAACACAAAACAGTACAATTTATTACAACGATGATATCATAGGTAAAAGTGAAGTTTTTTGAATTTTTCACACACAAACGGCACTTACGCTGACTATATCATTCTTGTGATATGTTTTACGGTTTTGGAACACTAATATTTGTGTTCCAAAAAGTCTCCTGAGTAGAACAGTACCCCTCATGTACATGTTTTATGGTGTTTTCCAAAGTTACAGAGTCAAATATACGGCTTGTGTTTCAGTTTTTTCACATTGAAATTCGCCAGATTGGTTACGTTGCCTTTGAGACCGTATGGTAGCCCAGGAATGAGAATTACCCACATGATGGCATACCATTTGCAATAGTAGACAACTCAACATATTGCAAATGGGGTATGTCCAGTCTTTTTTAGTAGCCACTTAGTCACAAACACTGGTCCAAGTTGGCATTCAAAGAATTTTTTTGGCATTTTTCACACACAAATATCAACGCTAACTTTGGCCAGTGTTATGCCATCATGGGGGTAATTCTCATTCCTGGGCTACCATACAATCTGGCGAATTTCAATGTAAAAAAACTGAAAAATTTAACATGGCAACTACCCAAAACACCATAAAACCTGTACACTGTACACTGTTTTACACGAGACATCACTGAATACAAATATGTGTGTTTTATAAGTAAAAGCAAACCGTATTATGACATTCCCTGTTAAAATGTCATGCAGAACTAAAAAAAAACATAATTTCTTAATTTCTCACATTTCTTTATATTTTATTCATATTAAGTTATGTTTCATAGCTAAATATTTTATGTAAAATGAAAGCCCAATCTCTCCTGAACAAAATGATATATAATAAGTGTGGGTGTACTTAATATGAAAGGGGTAAATTATGGTTGAACAGACTTATAGTCAAATTCCAAGTTGTGTTTTGTTTTATTTTGATAAAAACGTGTACATTTGGCTCAGTTCTTAAGGGGTTAAGTGGTCTGGGTGCTGCTGTGGTCCACTATGCAATGTAAAACATTGCTGTTTAAGAATAAAACACACATATGTTTATTTTTTCAAAATGAACGACATTCTGAACTGCCGAATGCCTTAAACGAATGACATGCCGAACTTCCGAATGCCCGAATTGAATGCCACGTGCCCAAATTCTGAGGTTCCAAACCGAGTGCCATTCTGCAGTTCCAAAGTGCCGAACCGAAACTAATGCAATTGTTCCGAATTGCCGAAGCAGACACATTTTTTTACTGATTCGAATTTCCGAACCAAATTTTTTGCCCATGCACATCCTTAGTAGGGACTACTTATTTCATATATATTCACTGTGCCTGACAAAACTTGACAAAAGGCAGAGCTTCCACCATTATTATTATTTATTATTATTGCTATTAATATAGCGCCAACAGATTCCGTAGCGCTTAAGTTGTCATTTCCACCATCCATCATTAGCAATGGCTGTGGGGGAAAAGGCATTGTTTATGGAAGCTCTCGTGGGATCCTCCACAGACCTTAGTGTTTATGTTTGTGCGAAAGTAAGGATTTGACTTGAGCTCCTGGCAGATAAAGTGCCTGGAGTTGAAGAGGACCCACCGGATGAAGATGGCGGCAGCTGGGCGGCGATGTTATCATCTGGGGTCTCTGCAAAGTGAATGTCTGTGAGGTACAAAGATAGCCTTTATAGTGGATGCATTTGCAGCTGCCTGACCACAAATGATGTGTGATGCATTCAATGTTATATAGCATATGGCTGCACACAAGGCATTTTAGAATTCTATAGGTAGTCAAAGCCATGCATATCCACTTGCATCCATTGCAGCATCTGTCTTGAAGGACATAGCAATGGTGATTATATCTTTAATATACATAATTATTTTTCAGGCAAAATGTACAGATGTGTAGGCCTATGTAAAGCTGAAGTTGTTGTTCACATGTTTTGTTTGTAAAGCCATATGGGATTTACACAAAACAGTCAGGTGTGAAATGAGCAATCCGTTTGCAAATTTAGGCTATAAATTATTTATTTTGGGCAGGTCACATATTAAATGTATTGAGAGATTGAGAGAGAGCTACAATATATGGACGGAAGTATTGGGACACACCTCTTAATTGTTGAATTCAGGTGTTTTAGTCAAACCCATTGCCATTGGTGTATAAAATCAAGCACCTAGCCATGCAGTCTGCATTTGCAAACATTTGTGAAAAAAAGAGGTAATTCTGAAAAGTCCACCTTTGCAATAAGTCAGTTCGTGAAATTTCATCTTTCCTAAATATTCTTTGGTCAACTGTAAGTCTTACTATTGGAAAGTCGAAGCGTTTAGGAACAGCAGCAACTCAGCCATGAAGCGGAAGACCATTCAAAGGAACTGAGCAGGGTCACCGAGTGCTGAGGCACATGGTGCGTAAAAGTTGCCAATGCTCTGCTGATGCCATAGCTGAAGAGTTCCAAACTTCCACTGGCATTAATATCCGCACAAAAACAAGCAGCTGCATGCAAGCCTTACATCACCAAGTACATTATTATTATTATTATTATTGCAATTTATATAGCGCCAACAGATTCCGTAGCGCTTTACAATATTATGAGAAGGGATGTAACTATAGATAGGACAATTACAAATAAACTTACAGGAACAATAGGTTGAAGAGGACCCTGCTCGATCGAGCTTACATTCTATAGGAGGTGGGTGTAAAACACATTAGGACAGGTTACCAAGTGTTCATTCTAGTGGTGTAAAGCACTCGCCTCTGGACTCGGGAACAGTGGAATGTGTTCTGTGTAGTGACAAATCATGCTCCTCTTTTTGGCAACCTGATAGGCGAGTCTGGTTTTGGCAGATGTCAGGAATACATTTTTTTTTTCCTGACTGCATTGTGCCCACTGTAAAAGAGGGATAATGGTATGGAGCTGTTTTTCATGTGTTTGGCTAGGCCCCTTACTTTCAGTAAAAGAAAGTCTCTATGCTTCAGCATCCCAAGAGATTTTGGACAATTCTATGCTTCCAACTTTGTGGGAACAGTTTGGAGAAGGCCCTTTTCTATTCCAGCATAACTGTGTCCCAGTGCACAAGGCAAGGTCCAAAAAGACATGGTTGGATGTGTTTGGTGTGGAAGAACTTGACTGGCCACACAGAGCCCCTGACCTCAACCCCATCGAACACTGGGACAGAGAGTGTGAGCCAGGCCTTTTCGTCCAACATCATTATCAGACCTCACAAATGTTCTATTGGATGAATGCTCAAAAATTTCCACAGAAGCCCTCCCAAATCTTGTGGAAAGCCTTCCCAGAAGAGTGAAATCTGTTATAGCTGCAAAAAGGCGACCAATAGACATCAATGTCCATATATTTAGTATGCAATGTCATAAAAGTCCCTGTTGGACAGGTGTCCCAATACTTTTGTCCATATAGAGTAGATAGAGAGAGAGAGAGAGAGAGAGAGAGCTTTAAACTTGCACTGCTATTTAAAGGAACACAATAATGTCAGGAATACAAACATGTATTCTTGGCACTATAGTTGTAAAAACAGATTTTAGGTCCCTGACCCCTTGCCTCCAACTTAAAAGTTATTTTAATTACCTATGTACCTCTAGTAGCCATCTGAGTGACTGTCACTAGAGGTGTTCCTAGGCAGTAATGTTAACACTGACTTTTCTCTGGAAAGGCTGTGTTTACATTAAAAGCCTGCAGGGACAGACTATAGACTCCAAAATAACTACACTAAGATGCAGTGATTCTGTTGACTATAGTGTCCCTTTTATATTAGCCTAACCTAAGTTTAGCACCGCTGTCTTTCTCAATTTGTAAAAAAATATGCATTTGTATAAATAAGAATTTGTATTTCTAGGGGTCTTCAGTAATCACAGGTTATGTTCCTTTATCACAAGCAGTTTTGTAAAAATGAGTTTCCATTTTCTTCTGTTATTTTGAAATTCCCCCTGGATTTTCTAATGAAACACACATTTATTTTAGTTCTTCCTGTCGCACCAGGCCTGGAAATCTCTTCCAATTTGGTGGCATCCCAGTTCATTTCTCTGGTGTTTCCTTCTCAATAGTCCTGGAGACACTTCTCTGAGATCACGTATGGGTTTTGTAAAAATACTTCCTCACAAGGACTCTGCACGTGTACATGAGCACCATTCTGTTCATGAGCGAGCCTCATAGGCTGATCACAGCTTGTAAATCAGTGCTTTGGGCTGTCATGCCCCTTGTGCCACCCCTTATCCTCAAACATTGGAGGTATAAAGTGGTCTCTGATCTTATCCTACCACCTTTTGTTTAACTACATTTTTAATGACCCGGCATTATGTGGCTACTATAGTTAAACATTAGCTAGAATGTCATTACCGAACACCTATGATGTAACCACTAGCTTTATCCAAGTTGATTGGAATGAATTCATCAGAACTGGGTGACTAGTGCTTTGCTTATGTCATCAGTAGAGGGGGGGGGGGGGATACAAACACAATTTGGCTTCTGCCAGGAAATTACCTTCACCTCTTGCTAAGACATTACGGAATGCTGAAAAGTAATTCTCATAGAGGGTATGGCATTATTTTAAATTTTTTGGTTAGAAATGCCCGGGAAGACACCCATTATTCTTTTAAGCGCATGCTAAAAAAATGAAAGCAATCTGCATGTACCATGTGTTTTATACATCACGTCAAAGTAGACACTGAAATACTATCTCTGTGAATCATGCTTTTTTTTTTTTTTTGCCACAAACTATAAATATTCATTGAAATCACAGTCTCCAAAGAATTTACTACACTTTTTACCTTGGGACTATAATGTTATTAAGTGATACGCTGCAGGTTTTTCCACAGAAAATTCAAAGAGGTAGTCTTTTGTACCAATATTCCCCCTCCTCCCCCTCCCCACCCCCTTTTTTTGTAGTGCAAACCACATAAAAGTATTATTACTTAATATTCTACTCTGGAGGTGACTACATGTCAAAAAAATTGCTAGTGAGTCACCGCTCTTTTATTTGCCAGATTGTGATTAAGAGGGGGTGTAAAATGTAGCTTGGGTTTTCTCAGAAGCAGTAATGAGCATTTGGTGACTTTATTATTGGAAGATCGGAATGCATAGGCAATGTACGAAATGTTTATGGTTTTGTGGAATGGGAACAGTCCAGTGGTGACATTATGCTGAGGAGAGTTTGTGCCCTCCAAATGCACTCTTACATGCAAGAGCCAGCAGATTCAGAGTCATAATAAAAGTGTGTTTTTTAAAGAGAGAGAAACATGTGACTTTTTCTGACACATGAAAACAGACGTGATTTTTAAGTGTAAAGTATGTGTGAGTTTTTCTGCAATAAAGTTCAAATGTTGCTGTTACAAAAATAAAAGTGTTAACGCACTCTGAAAAGGCACTGTACGTGTCTGGACATAAAATGGCAAAACAGGTCAATACATCTACACAAACAAATGTGGGTAACGTGACTTTTTGCAGAGTATGGTTTAGATTTATCAAAACTACTTGCACACAAAACAAAGTTAATGATGTAGGACTTGCTGTCAGGTAGTGAGGTGCTGAATTGAAATTATTTGTACTGGTAGAAGATCAAGTCAGAAAAGTATATGTAGTGGTAGTGGTATATTAATACAAAATAACGCACAAGGTTATTCACTAGACTCAGATTTTCATTAATTCCAAATGGAAATACTGGGATAGAAATAGTTGATCTGAAAATATTTTGCAAGCCGTCTAGAGTCACTGCTTGTCTATTTTTGCCCAGTTATGTTCAGACTTAATTTGCTAATTTAAGTTTCATAAATACCCATGGTATTATGTGGAAAAGTACCCTACCTAAGGGTTTAACAGATTCTACTGATGATGCATTAGCCAACTAAGCTATGTTACCGGCCTTATATCTTAAAATCTTACTTCTCACTAGTATATGAAACAAATGGTCTTGGCCATCATGTTTGCAAGGTCAAAATGTAAAGTGAAATAACAGCATCTATACATATGTTAGCAATTTGGCTTGCTCAATGTATCAATATCAATGTATTCTCAATACAGGGTTATTCACTAAAGTCTGAATGCCCCCAGTCCAGATTAGCAAAAATAATTTTGTACCATCTGGGTGCATTTGGACACCAATATTGATCACAGTGTCTATCAATGTTTAGATCTCAAATGACATGAAGGTCCACTGGATTTCCGCCTATTACTAGTGGATGGAGGAAATCCACATTTGAATGCTTAATATCCAGAATATTTGCATGTTGGCAGCACAAGCAGCCAGTTGGCAAATAGTAAAAAAAAAAAAAACTCTGCATTGTGAGGGTTAACAATTTTGGTATAACAAGAGACAAAAAAAAAATCCAAATCCACAAAGGTAAGTTTAATCCATAACATGCAACAAATTGACAAACAGGGGGGAAAGGTAAAAAAAAACACACCTTACGCGTTTCGGTCCTACAAGACCTTAGTCATAGCAGTAACTAACATATATATAACACACACGTATATGTCCCAAAATAAGCTAACCGCCTCCACCCAGAAAAAAACTGGGAATTTCACAGAGAGTCATGGCAAACACTAATCTGGGGCATCTTGTTAATGCTTCAGTAAGGCAGCTTTCCATAAATTAAATAATTCCTTTCCTTCCCAATTTATAGGATTTCATACCCACATGGCTTGTGATTGTCCGTCCTAACGAAGGCAGCACTATAAGATATATGAAACCAAGAGTTGCACTCACCCATACATTATAGGGTGCTGCTGGGGCCAATTCATACAACATATAAGATCCAACGCACTCATTCATTCACTAAACAGCAATTTCAAGTTTCACAGAATGCAATAGTTTTATTGAAAAACACCTCACCTAGGCAAAAATAATGGGGGTTTATTACAGTATAGGATCATACATTGCATAAGCCTGCCACAACGTCAATGTCACCCTTTCTTGGCAGGTCCTACTCTAGCACCTAATGACTGCTCTTATGAGATTAATCCACTTACTTGGGAAATACTATACTGCTTTCTACTTGATCACCACTTATATCAGGATGCCAGCAAGTTGATTCTCAGTTTAATGTTCGATATGAAAACCTTCCAATATCCCATTGTAACGAGAGAAAAAAGTTATGAAAAATGTATTTAATAGACTGTTTTGTTATTTTCCTCAGTTGACAAAATACTTTATAAGCATACACTAAAGAGTGGTCTATTGCTCCAGAGAAGGTCATGACATAAGAGAATATACCATTAGCCTTTCAAGGACACTTTGGCCAGAATGAGTCTCTTAAAGGAATTCTTTGACTGTTTCACAGTTCTTTATTTGTTTTGTAGGTGGATTTTCCATGGGAGGTGCTATGGCCATGCATTTGGCTTACAGATTCCACAGGGATGTGGCTGGAGTGTTTGCTCTTTCTGGTTTTCTCAATAAAGATTCCGTGGTTTATAAGGTATTCTTTTTCCTGTAAAGGAAATGTTTGTAGTAATGATTGGCTATATTTTAAATTAATAATATATAAGGATCATTTTGTTGTGTTTTGGCTATGTACGTTTATATTTGTAAACTTCTTGTTATCCTATTTTTTCTGTTCATGTTTTTTTCTTTTAAACTATTTGGTTCAACTTGGGTAATATTCATCGACAAAAAAATAAAATTGAAATTTTATTAAATTAAATTGAAAGTTTTGGAATAATTATAAAAAGAGTTAAAAATGCCTTCTTCTGTATCAATAAATGAGATTTAAACATGTGTCCATGTGTTAGCTGAGTTTTGGATGAGCTGATGATGCTGATCTGAGGTCTGTGGGGGAGAGGGCAGAAGAGCTCACCTAGAACGCTTGTGACACTTTTGTAAGCTCTCTGGAACTAATGGAAGGAGGAAGCAAACCTCCGTGGCTGTTTCATTGGCAGCCAGGGGGGTGGTGCATAATTTATTAGTAAAAATAAAACTATGTATTTCTAACGCTATAGTGTTCCAGTAGCAGTTTAGATCTCAGGCCCCTGCAGAGTGAAGTTAAAAAAACAAAAAAGTAAATTACCTTTTCTTAATCATTATGCAGGTTTTGCCACAGCTGGCCCCGCCTCCATGGCTGAGAGCATCAATCGTGATGCTCTGAGCCGATTCAATACTTTCCCATAGGTAATCATTGGGAGGCTATTGCGCATGCACGGCAAAATGCCAATGAATTCATCTCTACAGGGAGCGTTCAGTGTCTAGGAAATGTGATGCAGCTATTGTTTTTTCATTTTGCTTCTTTCTCTTGGTAAATGCATTTATGAAGCTGGTGTAGCCTGGCCTAATGGGTGGATGTGTAGCATAATATAGAGTGCATTCCGAAAGTATTCAGACCCCTTTATATTTTTTTGATTTATTTTTATGTTGCAGCCTTGTGTTGCTACAATTGTTTAAAAAAACAACAATTTTTTTCACATCACATGCAGATTATCTTCTCGAGTTCTGTCAGGTTGGTTGGAGAACATCAGTGGACATGTCTATTTTCATATTTCTCTAGAGTTCCCTAAGCCACTCCTGCATTGTCTTTCTGAATGCACTTTGTGTATATATATATATGTGTGTGTGTGTGTGTATGTGTGTATATATATATATATATATATATATAAAAATTGTATTTATTTATTTTTTGACCCTGCAGATTTCAGTGATGATGCCCGTTGAATTGTTATATGTCAGTTACCTTTATTATTGGATTTTATATATTTTCTTTTTCTTTCTCAGGAAATTAAAGAAGTGAAGTGTAGACTTCCTGAATTATTCCAGTGGCATGGCAATGCTGATACTCTAGTTTTACCTCAATGGGGTGAAGAAACCAACAAAATACTAAAATCCCTTGGTGTGACTACAACATTCCATAGTTCTCCAAATATGTATCATGAGCTAAACCTCAGAGAGCTTCATCATTTAAAAGCTTGGATTTTAAAGCAGCTGCCCACAGATTTTACAGGTGCCCAAAAGAGCCAAGTCCTCTAAATAAATATTTACTATCGATACCAAGTTGTGTTTTTGGTTTTTCTTCTAGCATTGAATTGCATTTTTAAATATCACAGAACATAGAGAATTAAAATAAAGAACATTTATACAGAATCTGCACTTTTCGAGAATTTGGAGGCCAAAGCAATACCTCTTTGTCAAGGTCCCCAAACCATTCTTAAACAAATTTTACAGTATGACAGGGTGCATTATGCTGCTGAAAGAGGCCATCAGGGAACACCCAAGCCATGAAGGTGTGTATGTGGTCTGTAACAATCTCTACGTAAGTGGTGTGTGTCAAAGTAACATCCACATTAATGTAAGGACCCAAGGTTTCCCAGAAGAACATTGCCCAGATAAAAACACTGCTTCCACCGGCCTGTCTTCTTACCATCCTACTGAACATCCAATCAAACAGTCAGACACTCCCAGCTCAGGCACACAAACCCTCTATCTGTGCTATAATTACTGAACACAATGGGTTAACTCAATTATCACAGGCAGGAAAATATTCAGTTTTATACAATATTCATAACTTCAAAACTATACATGCAATTCACATAAAAGTGAACCAGCATAAGCAGTATACAAACAAAATCATACAAATTGGTCCAGTGGTTCAAAAGTTAGGTGGAAGTCCTATTTGACCGACTGCAAGCATAGCTTTCCTGCCCAAAACAGTTCCACGGATTTAGGCTGTGCAGCCGGTCTATCTTCTCCTCTATCCTGGAGATAATTGGCTTAAGTGGGTGTGGTAACTTAATTATCTCCAGGTACAGAAAATATCTCTATTTACAACAACAGTAAAAATACATAATTCCTATTATACTGAACAGAACCCCCACATTCAACCTATCCCCAGATAGCTTGGATCTGATCGCTCAATATATCCTAACAGCACTCAGATCCCACGAACAGAATAAAATCGCCATGGGGTTAAAGTTTAGCAAGGGCTGATGAGAGCTTGAGGAGGGACAAAGCAGCCTGTTTAAACTGGTCTGGCAGTGTCCCTGGGACAACGCCCTGCTGGAGGAACAATAGACAGGAAAAAGGGGAGGGGAAGAGGCACATTTTGGAATTAACTGGGCAGAAAAAGTGTGTTACAATCTAATATGCCCAAATAATGTTTTTAAAGGGCTATACACCCCAGGGCCATAGTCATAAGGCAGGAGGCTGGCAATCAGGCTCATCCAAAAGCCAGTGACAAAAGGCAGTTTGTCCTGCCCTTGTCAAAGTCACTCAGATCTTTTTGCTTGCCCATTTGTCCTATTTCCAAAACATGAAATTCAAGAACTGACTGTTCACTTGCTATCTAATGTATCATACCCATTGGCAGGCACCATTATAATGATATAATCAACGTTATTCACATTTCAATGTTGTGGCTGATCAGTGTAGAGATCTCTAATGTTAATAGAAAGTAATAATGCTGCCAAAAAGTGTAACTTTCCCTTTAAGTTCTTATGTCCTCTCACCATTCTGTTCTCATGGTCACACCGGATAGCAAGTAAATTGTACAGTCAGAAAGATATAAGGTTGTCAATGTATCATATATTACCAGAACACCATATGGAATCTTTGACACTGATGACAAAAAGTAAAATCTCTTCTGCTCTGTTTTAAGCCTTGATGCGTATAAGTATACTGGAAATATTTTTTCAAGGATTAAAATGAATGACCCTTAAAAGTTTTACTATAAGTTTTACTATAAACATAAAAAAAAGAAAACACACGCGGGTTCCGAGAAGGGTAAGCATTTAATTACTTTTCAGTACATCTCATATACCACAGAGCGTTAAAATGAAGAACATAAACATATTTTTTTATGTTTTTAATTTAAATGCTCTCGGAGAGTGCATAGTTATTATAAAATGCATTCATGTTTTGCTCAAAATCAACAGTGGGCAAAAATAAACATTGATGTAACAGATGTTTTAGCTTCCTGACAAAAATACTATCTATTGGATTCCAAAGTCCAAAAAGTCAGAAGAAATGCTTTCTTCCAATGTAACCAAAAGCTGAATAAAATAAATCTTTGGTTTCTCAATGCATACTGTAAGAACATCAGTGGTCTTAGGGGGCCAATGACATCATTTCCTTTTCCCCAGCAGGAGTTGGAGCAAAACGCAAGTGTTTTTAGAACAGGCTGCGTTTCCACTGATAAATTCTGGGAAAGGAAGGTGGCGTTGAGGGGAAAAGTCAGATTTAGAACATCCAGAACTGACTCACGGTCACTGAGATTTGAAAATGATCCATTCGAAGTACGATTATATAATAGTGCTGGTGTCATTGTTCTTCATTAAAGAGACACTGTCATTGAAAGATAATTTAGTGTATATATATATATATATATATATATATATATATTAATTACAATTATACATAATTACATACACACTGCATAACATTTTTCTACATGTTTGCCAGATTGCTTCGTTATCTATCTGCTTTTCTGAGATTTATTTCTGGTTTTGCTTCACTTTAGATTTTATACTGCATTGAATAATACTCATAAACGCCACTTTTTCTTAGATACTGATGTACATATTAAAGGTACACTATAGTCCCCAAAGGCATTTTGCTGTAAACACTGTCTTTTCAGAGAAATTACAGTGTTTACATTGCTCCCTAGAGATACTGCCATACTGCAAAACATTTTTATGGTTTCAGGACCTTGACAAAGAGGTATTGCCTTGGCCTCCAAATTCTCGAAAAGTGCAGATTCTGTATAAATGTTCTTTATTTTAATTCTCTATGTTCTGTGATATTTAAAAATGCAATTCAATGCTAGCCCGCTGAATGCTACAATGCTAGAAGAAGAAAACCCCAAAACACAACTTGGTATTGAGCGTACTATTCGAACGGGCTATAATCACTCAAGCCGCTAGCATTTCAGGAGCGTGCAAGTGAACATATCATACGAAATACAAGGGGTTTGTTACATAAAGTATTCCTTGAACAGTACGTTTTGAAGAAATTAACCCCTTAAGGACACATGACATGTGTGACATGTCATGATTCCCTTTTATTCCAGAAGTTTGGTCCTTAAGGGGTTAAAGTAAAACTGATCTTTTCTTATTCAGGAAAGGATATATATTGTTTAAGGAGGGATTTTATAACACTATTAATATTCTAATGTTTGAGACCGGTCTGTGCCATTTATAACACAGTCGACTTTTCTATTCATTGTTTAGAAGGATACATGATTAATTTATGGCATCACAGATGCTTTAACAACACTTCCATTCAGGATAATATAATGTTAAGGAACACTCTAAACACCAAAATAATTTCAGCTTATGTTTAGCAGCTTTGGTATATAGATCATACTTATTCAGTCTCGCTGTTCTTTCTATGTCATTTAGGAGTTAAATAATTTTAGATATGCAGCCCTTGCCACACCTCCCCTGGCTGTGACTTGAGTAACAAAAGTTTTGTTTTTGTTTGTTTTTTACAACTCAGTGTATTAAATTAACTTTAGAAGTTATCTTGTGTTCTGTTTAATTAACACTATAAACTATTGAACAGCAAGACTGCAGGGGCTTGATATATACATCAAAACCACTCTATTAAGCTTAAATTGTTTTGGTGTATAGATCAAGCCCCTGCAGTCTTACTGCTCAATTCTCTGCCGTTTAGGAGTTTGATCACTTTGTTTATGCAGCCCTAGTCACACCTATGTTGCCCATTCAGTCGCCATACACATGTAAAGAGAGATCCAATGTTTAAACTTCCTTTATTGCACAATTTGTTTAATTTAGAATTTCCCATCACCTGCTCTGTTATTAGCCTACTAAAGGCAAGCAGGAGCCTCCAGCACATGTCCAAAATGTCAATATGGCAAGCTGGGCAAATGCCTGGTGGGCCACGATGAACCTTGGCCAAGGCTTACAGGGCAGATCAAAGGATCTCAAAACCTTGAATTTGCACTATGTGTTCTAAAATTGAAGACTTTCCTCTATACATATTATGTATTGTTTTTTAAAGGACCAAAATAGCTTTCTTTTAATATTATATATGTATACATAACACAACATTAAGTTTGAATAAAATGTTATAAATGGGGGAAGGGGCATTTCAAAATTTTTCATCTAATACTTTTTACACATTTTTTACACATCCAGTGCAATGATTAAAAATAAATCAAAATAGATTCACATAATTAGTCCTGATTGTTAAATGCCTAATATGTCCAGCATCTAAATTAAGTTTTGGTACTTAATGCTTAACCTACACCAACCTCCCCATTGCTATACCTACCACACCCCTTATCCAATGTTTATATCAGCTGACAGAGAGGACTCCGGTATCGCTGTGTTTCACCCAATCATGTCAGCTTTATCTGAAGCGTGAAGGCCAAGTGATTGGGCGAAACACGTCACAGGAGGCTGGTCCACAAGTGCATCACGTGTTCTGAGGAGCACACCACGTGATCAGAAGAGTAAGAGGAACAAGGACTTTCAAATTTGCCGATCTCTCTTAATGCTTTTCAGTGTGAATTGTGAGTTTTGAGAGTGAACTCACAACTTCATCATTTGCTCCATCTGAAAGTGAACTACTTGTCTGGATTATATCCCCACTCCTAGCAAGCAATATATACTCAGACCCAGGGAATAGGTGTCACGCCAAGGGTACATAATTCATTCTTGTACTATAGAATATTGCAATGTAGTGTGATTTGTGTAGTGCATACATGAATTCGCTACTTAGTAGAGGTGGTAAGGCCAATTTGACTATAGAAGATAGATGTCAGAAGGGGTTAATGTAAATTATATAGGAATGTGATAGAGGTCAGATGGTTTACAACAGGAATTGCTTTGAAGTCCTGCCTCCAGAGCCCCTCTGCAAGGTTGAAATGTTACACATGAGTTGTCTCTAAGCCTTCTTTAATATAAACTAACTCTCTAATTTGCCATATGCTTATATTTTCTTATAGATGGTGGATTCCTTTGATATGTCACCATTAGCATTGAAGAGAACCATTTTCTTCCAGTGTCATATCCAAAAGAAACATTAATAATAACCCACAGATGAATAATCATGCCTCCTCTTGTGCATATTTAGAATGGCAAGAGCGCACTCTGCAGATAGAGTATAAACATGATTAGCACAACTTAAGCCGTTTGGAAGGAATTGTAATGTCCAATATATTAGGTCCTAGCAGGGTATGTGACATATCTATGGAATGTAAAAATTGCAACAAATTCATAGATGCAATTATTATTTCTGTGGCAAGCACAAAAGAGGAGATAAAATCAATAGTTTCTATTTGGCTCTGATGAGTGTAAGTATACCCATTTGGGGTGATATTTTAGTGGGATTTTTATGTACACAGTTTGCACTATGATTGTATTTCATTTACATTTTTAGGAAGGGACGATTTAGAAATACTCTACACAAGTATAAAGATTTATTTTTTGCATTATTTGCACTATTTTATACACTCAAAAGATGTTTAACACTGTTTTTTTTTCACTTTTGTGATTGGTAAGTGCTATCATTTAGCACTCATGGTTTAGATTTAGGGATTAACCCTGCTCATACCAAAACGTTAGGATGTGTCAATATGCCCTAATAGCATTATAGCCCAGTATAGCTGGGACATACTGACATCCTAATGTCATTCAAGGGTTAGCCACCCAGAACTGGCTGGCTAATGACTCCCAAGTGATGATGCATGAGGTGGAAAATGTTGCACAGACTCCAGGTGCTATGACCACTTCATCCAGGCCCTAATTAAAAAAAAATCTGAATTATTTGTGTGTAATGTTTCTCTACTTATTAATAGGAAAATAAGTTACATATACAACATCCTGAGTAACCAACTTTGACCTCTACTTCTGAAAATAAAAGCCATTCACCATCATTTACCATTCATGGTAAACTTTTAAACCCAAAATAAGATACACCACTTATTAAGCTACTGCAATATTACATAGAGTTACCAGTGCTAAATAAGAAACATTTCTATGTTGGGATAAGGTCTTTAAATGGATACCCTACTGCCCAAATACACAAAAAAAAACTGTTAATAAGAAATCAGTGTAGTAGATATATCCCCAATGAAAACATGCATGTACTTAATTATTTTTCCTTGGGCATATATCTGTAAATGCTGAAGATCTCTTGTCTGAAGCCTTTGGAAGCCTTGCCCTTCTAACCCAACCCACACTTTCTGTGGCTGCCCAATCACAGACTTCTCAATGCAGCTCAACAAAAAGTATTTGCAAGGCAGATGCTCTGAGCAATATGAAGTAAAAGAACCTGTCCTCTGATTGACATCCAGGGGGGTGTGACAAGGTTAACTTATTAAAGTACCAACTTATATTGCTATATGTACTTTTTGGAAAGTGATAATGAGGCTTCTCTGAGGCTCCCTTCACTGTTTACTAAATTTCCTGGTTACTCATGGCAACACTGCAATAAACTGATACAATATGATGTCATCACGTACCATGATTGATGTGATCCAAGAGTACCTACACTTTCTCGCAGACTTGTGTTGGCCTTTTTTTAAATGTTTTTTTTTTTTGTTTGATGTTCACTGAGAGAATATAGTCTATCATGCTGTACATATGTGGAGATATGTGGGTAACTTTGCTTATGTTGTTCAAGGGCATTGTACATTGAGAAATAGTTGTCCATCCCAAACGTTTGTGGTTTCTGGTGTCCTTCATTAAACTGTATATTCTGAATATTATATATTAAATACCTGCATACTACTATTTGAGAGCCATAATCATTTTGAATCAGCTGCACAGAAGTAAAATATTTTCTTCGTTTTTTTATTACTATTAGTTTTTGGGGGGAGGGGGAGATTGGGAAATACTGCAGGATTTTATACCTGAATTTTTTTTTTATACACACATTCAAACACAGATACACATACACACTGACACACAAACATATACACACCTATACTGACACAGATACACAAACACACACACATGTGTGTGTTTCCATACATTTTGGGTGCAGGAGGGTGGTTTCCCTAGGGTCCAGGGAAACCTACTGGCTGAGGCTGATTGGAATCTGGGGCTGCTCGAAGTCTGCTCCCTCTCTCTGTGCCTCTCCCCCCCACAATCCCCCTTTGCATCCTCCCTGCGCGGCTCTTTCTGATAACTCACTCCCAGCATTCACAGTGGGAGGTCATGCTGTTGAAGACTTGTGGCATCTGGCCGGACCACTGAACAGAATCAGTGTCAATCAAGTGTCCCAAAGTGTGAGGGACACCAGATGGGTCCTCACAACAGTGCAGACACACCGCCTGCACTGGCGTTCGTTCTGCCGTTGCTAACAATATCAATCAAATGAGTACCATTGTGATAGGTAATAATAACATCATTAAATTTTAAAAGGCAACCTTCTTCCATTGCTCCATGGTCAAGTTCTGACACTCACATCCCAGTGAAGGCGCTTTTGGCAGAGGACAGGGATCATCGTGGGCACTCTGACTTTTTTATCAGCTACCCAGCCTCCTTTGCAGCAAACTGCAACGCACTGTGTGTTCTGACACTTTTCTATCATGGCCAGCGTTAAGTGTGATTGGACCGGACAGGCTAGCCTTCACTCCCCACGTGCATCAACGAGTCTTGGTCACCCATGACTCTGACGTCTGTCCGCTAGTTGTCTTGCCTTACACCACTTTTAGTAGTTACTAACCACTGCATACCGGGAACACCCCACAAGACTTGCCGTTTTGGAGATGCTCTGACCCAGTTGTCTAGCCATTACTATTTAGCCCTTGTCAAAGTACCTCAGATATTTTCACTTGGCCATTTTCCCTGCTTCCAACACCTGAAATTCAATAACTAACTGTTTACTTTCTGCCCACCCCTTGGCAGGTGCCATTAACGATATAATATATGTTATTCACTTCACCTTTCAGTGATTTTAATGTTGTGAGTGATCAGTACAAATAGTTTTGTTAATTATAAAACATATACAGAAAAAACTGACTGATTTTATATCTCTGGTCGGGTCCTCCCTCCACTCTCCATTCCCCAAAAAAAGAACAGAGAGTAGGCAAATACATTTGGTGCCAAGCTGTAGAATTATATTTGTTTCGTGTATGTTTTCCACATTTTAATAAATAAAATGCAGTGGGCATAGTGTAACTGTTCTACAGAATTCTGAACAAATGACCTCGCTTTGTTTTTTTTCTCTCTAAAATCTGTCAAAAGGCCCTTGAATTCATTCACTGTGTCCAAAGGGAAGAGTCACTGGAGAGGTATGCTGTGAGATAAATCTCTTTATAGCAAATGTACTGCACTGAAATTGACCCTTAACGAAGTATTCCGTGCAGATTGTGTTTTATAATAGGTGTTATTAAACAGCGCTGAAGGATCAGTTTGTCTCCTTTCCTGGCAGAAGTAAGATTGAAGCATACCATATCATTGTGTTTCCTGCTCTATGTTACATAGCTGAAATGAGACATGCGTCCATCAAGCTCAGCCTGTCTCGCATCTGTTTTTGCTCTTGATCCAGAAGAAGGCAAAAAAAAACTATTTGAAGCACTTTCTGTACCATACCAAGAAACATTAGGCACCTTTTTTTAAGGTGATGACATCATTGGCAATGGTAGGTTTGGAAAATCTGATTTTATTTTCTGTTTCTTTTATTGACATGGATGGAAATATGTGAAATTCAATTACATAAACACGATATTTTAATAAGGTTTCATATGTGTAAAAAAAAAGACAATTCACTGCCCAAAAATGTCACTATCTGTATTATTATGTAACCCTGATCAATTTTGTTTTTGGTTCTTCATAGTTCTATGTGTCCCTTTAACCCCTTCCCTCCCAACATGATGTATACACAGGTAAACATGTCTGTTTTGTGTTCTAAAATTTAAAGAAAAACTATAGGGTCAGAAACACAAACATGTATTCCTGACCCTGTATTGTTAAAAACACTCACGCCAAGGAGGCGGGCCAGGGGGGAGGCAAAAGCCACCCTAGCCAATCAGGCTCTTCTCATAGAGATGCATTTAATTAATGCATCTTTACGAGGAAATTTCAGTGTCTCCATGCAGAGGGTCAAGACACTAAATGTCACGACTTCAGGAGGGGATCAGTGCATCCGTGTTTAGCATTTGGCTCACATAGCTCGACAAGAGGAGCAGTGCGGATGCTTGTAGCAGGTAAGTTTGCTACAAGTGCTTACCCGATTGGCGAGAACAGCCTGCACGGGAATATTGGATTGCCGCACGGATCAGTTAGTGGCGCCATAGAGTTGTAGTACAGCTGCTTGTTTTGTACAGCAGAAAGCTGGCAATATTGAACTATGCTAGAATTTGTGCGCTATGGGATATTATTATTATTATTGGCAATTATATAGCACTAACATATTCGATGTATTCACTCATGATTCCAAACCCACTATGGGACGAATTGGCTTTCTCACATTGGAGAAGAGGAGTTTACCAGTCTATACATATCGCTGGAACTGTGATTATTGTTAGGATTTTTATAATTATTATTATTGTACAATTGTACTTACACTCTCACCATTTCATTTTAACTGTGTATAATGTTTATATACTTTACATTATTAATATACCTAGCAATAAGTCTTCCCTGAGGATTTCATTTTTACCTTTACCTTTTGTGGGCTTATATGCCACTTCTTTTGGGCTACGGGCTTATTTAAGCATTTAAGCTTATTTAACACTTATTATTAAGTCCCCCTGCTGGCTGAAATCAAATAAAAAATTTTTAAAATAAGTGTCAAAAAAATAATTATATACTTAGATCATATATATATATTATTACACATATACACACACACACATACACTGTCTAGGTGTATTTTAATATTAATATATATATATATAATTATATATAGACAAAAATAGAGAATGTAGGATGCACACTCAGGTCTTTGTGAAAAAATGTGTAGTTTTATTCAATCCAGGTACAAACCAAACCAACGTTTCAACCTCTGCAGGTCTTTTTCAAGGTTTGTATTTTATAATTTTATATACCGTGTTTCCCCGAAAATAAGACCGGGTCTTATATTAATTTTAGTCACACAAAACACACTAGGGCTTATTTTCAGGGTAGGGCTTATTTATTTACGGTTCCGGTATGTACATTGAACCCCCCCTTTAATTAATCCACCCCCCCCTTTAATTAATCCACCCCCTCTAATTATTCCACCCCCTCTTTAATTAATCCACCCCCTCTAATTAATCCACCCCCTCTAATTAATCCACCCCCTCTTTAATTAATCCACCCCCTCTAATTAATCCACCCCCTCTAATTAATCCACCCCCTCTAATTAATCCACCCCCTCTAATTAATCCACCCCCTCTAATTAATCCACCCCCTCTAATTAATCCACCCCCTCTAATTAATCCACACACCCTCTAATTAATCCACCACCCTCTAATTAATCCACCACCCCTTTAATTAATTCACCCTCCCTCTAATTAATCCACCCACTTTAATTAATTCACCCCCCCTTTAATTAATTCACCCCCCCCCCTTTAATTAATTAAGTCCCAGGCATAAAATACCGGTATCTACTCACAGTTCAAAGAGTCCGACCACTGGGTGCCTCACCGCCCGGAATGGATCCTTCCGCTGAAGATCCGTGAAGGCAGACTGACGGCGCTGCGCACGTCGTCATCACGCTGCGCACGTCGTCATCACGCTGCGCGATGCCGCGGCCCGCAACGCTCCTCCCCCTCCTCATAGAAGAAGGAAGTCCCGCCAAAGGTAAAATGCCTAGGTCTTATTTTCGGGGTAGGGCTTATATTGCAGCCCACCCCGAAAATTCGGCTAGGGCTTATTTTCGGGGTAGGTCCTATTTTCGGGGAAACACGGTATATATATATATATATATATATCAATATCAAATTACACGTAGACTGATACTGATTAGATATATATATATATAATTATTGTTATATATATATTTATATATAATATAAAAAAGTATGTAAATACGTAAAAAGATCAAATTAAAAATGTAATTAAAAATACATTATTATAAATGTGTTTTATTTCATTCTAACTGTATTGTGATATTAAAGGGACTCTCCAGCCAACCCGTTTTACTTACCTGGTTCCAGTGCCGGGAGCCTTGTGAAGCCGCGCCCCCTATTTCGTCAAAATGACGAAATAGGCGGGCGCGAGCAGGGAGCAATCAGACGCTTCCATTTGGAAGCGTCATTGCTCCCTTGTGCGCATGCGCGGCTTCGCCACACATGCGCACATACTTCAGAGGGCGGCATTCATGCCGCCCACTGAAATCCTGAGCGCACTACCGCGCATGCGCGCGGTGTGCGCGGCCGCGAGCTGAGCTGACTGACAGCTCCGCTCGCGGTCTTTGCCCGCCCCCTCTCCTCTCTGACAGGCTGGAGAGAGAAGGCGCGCACACAGTGCCTTCTCTCTCCTGCACACGTCAGACGTATTTTAATACGTCTGACGTGTACAGGGCCTTTTTAGGGCCCTGCATGATAGGAAGTCCCTCTGGTGGCCGTCTGAGTGACGGCCACTGGAGGTATTCCTATCAATCAATGTAAACACTGTATTTTCTCTGAAAATACAGTGTTTACAACAGATTGCCTGCAGGGAGCTATAGATCATACCTGAACAACCACATTAAGCTGTAGTTGTTCAGGTGACTATAGTGTCCCTTTAATATATATATATATATATATTTATATCAAAATACACGTAGAACGAAATAATATATATATCTATATACATAAATAAGTAATAAATGAAGGCTTGCACTCACGGTCTGTAGATAAGTAAAAATCTTTCTTGTTTATTTCAATTCATTTAAAATATGATTGCTGCCATCATATTTTAAATGAATTGAAATAAACAAGAAAGATTTTTACTTATCTACAGACCGTGAGTGCAAGCCTTCATTTATTACTTATTATATTTTTGGCTTTGGCTTTTTAAGCACCCGGCATTTTTTTCATAATTTTGAGTGTGTGTGCTGGGTAACACTGTATACTATATACATAAATATATACGTATATATATCAATATATATATATACCTATATATAAATAAAAATATTAAAAAAAATTATATATATATATATATATATACACGTATCTATACACATATGTATATATATATACATATATTAATTCTACACATATATTTATGTAATATTTTTACATAATTAGGTATCCTAATTAATTACAATTAGCGGGACCTGCCTGACAACCCATGCCGAAAGTATAGGGAATTTTATTTGCTAGCACTATATTTAACCCTATAACTTTCTAAGACACCATAAAACCTGTACATGGGGGGTACTGTTTTACTCGGGAGACTTCGCTGAACACAAATATTAGTGTTTCAAAACAGTAAAATGTATTACAACGATGATATCGCCAGTAAAAGTGACGTTTTTTGCATTTTTCACACACAAACAGCACTTACACGGACGATATTATTGCTGCAATACTTTTTACTGTTTTGAAACACAAATATTACCCCTATGATGGCACACCATTTGCAATAATAGACAACCCAAGGTATTGCAAATGGGGTATGTCCAGTCTTTTTTAGTAGCCACTTAGTCACAAACACTGGCCAAAATTGTCATTTTTTGAATTTTTCACACACAAACAAATACTAACGCTAACTTTGGCCAGTGTTTGTGACCAAATGGCTACTAAAAAAGACTGGACATACCCCATTTGCAATACCTTGGGTTGTCTACTATTGCAAATGGTATGCCATTATGGGTGTAAATTTATTTCCTGGGCTACTATACAGTCTCAAAGGCAACGTAACCAATCTGGCGAATTTCAATTTCAAATGTAACACGCTATATTTGACCCTGTAACTTCCCAAAACACCATAAAACCTGTACATAGGGGGTACTGTTTTACACGTGAGACTTTGCTGAATACAAATATGTGTATTTTATTGCAGTAAAAGCAAACAGTATTATGACATTGACAGTTAAAATGTCATGTAGAACTAACTTTCTTATTTTCTCCCATTTTTTTCATATTAAATTATGTTTCATAGCTAAATATTTGATATTAAATGAAAGCCCTGTTTCCCCTGAATAAAATGATATATAATAAGGGGGGTGCATTTAATATGAAAGAGGTGAATTACGGTTGGACAGACATATAGCGCAAATGCCAGGTTTTGTTTACGTTTTGTTCTGTTCACAACTTGTACGTTTGGCTCAGTCCTTAAGGGGTTAAGATGATAACCATACATTCTGAATCTTTTAATCTTCTGTTACAAATGTCTGGATTTTCAGATAATGTACATAATTATTTTGTATTCATCAGCATTGCTTGGGACATGGAAACTACCTCAAAAAACTCCATTATTTCACACACTAGGCACTGCTCCTCAGTCAGACATAAATTTAGTTTGACTAAACAGAGACTGATGAAATGAGGTTGTTGGGTTTTTGGGAGTTTTTGTTTTTTTCTACAATATACATCTTTTATCTTATCACTGGTCTTTATTCAATTATTTATTAGTTCTAATATGGTTCTCTTATCCAGAACACTTCACAAAATTTCAACAATTATTTATATGTATTCTTATGGACAGAACTATATAGAATTAGACATGCTGGCACAGAATGTTTGTTTATAGAACCCTACCCATGTACTATAGTCTACCATTTGAAGCCTTATTTTTTTTAACAAAGTGCTATGCAATACCTACATACAAGCTTAAAATCTACAAGAAAATGAGACAGGAAATAAACACATTTTTTTTAAAAACCATTAATCGATAATAGTGACATTATACAGATTTATAAGTTAGTGATTGTGTTACCTTGATGATTCCACATGGAATTAAATATTAACATTCTATGATGGAAAGTTTAAAAACAAGTATATATTCAATAATTGATTCAAAATTAAAATATTACGGTCCTACACTAAACATCAAGTTGTGGTGACATTATTTTGAAACTGTCTTATAAAATGTAGATCCAAAGAGTAGAGCAAGGATTTTTTTTCCTAATTGGTTAACTTGACTTTTTTTTTTTTTTTTTTAACTCCGCTATTTGGTGTGAATTGTATCTTCCTGCAGTACACTAAATACTACATTATTAGACATTTATAGTATTTAGCCAAAATTGTTGTAGTATCAAAGCTGAATACTTCTAGAAAATAGGAATGTAAATTTAAATATAAAAAAATGTACAAGCAAATGTGTACGAAATACAAGATACACCTTGATTTAAACATTTGCGTAGTCACGTAAATGGAGAGAAAGGTAACACAATTATAAATGCAAAACAACCATCTCATCTAAGCTTTTTTAACCTGTATTTAATATAATTTTATTACATCACAATGTAAAGCTAGACCAATAAATATAAAATTATTCATAGGTCTCCAAAGCTTACAGACTTATTTCAATGGCTATTAGAACAAACAAGTGACTTTACTATTAACTAGAATTGTGCATGACAAGGAAAATTGATTTGGCTGAACCAATTCTTAAAAAAAAAAAAAAAATTGGGACGGATGTATTTTTGCCATATGCCCATCTGACTCGATAGTAATTCGGTACCAAAAAACTGATTTGGGAAACAAATGTGATAAACCAAAAAGGTGTTTCCCTTCAAACATCTTTTTTTTTTTCGATGCCCTGGGTGAGATTCAGAATCACGAGGAAAAATAAACATGCTGTGCATTTCATTTGGTCAATAAATCAGCTAGATGACAGCTCAGAGATTGTGAACCCGACCGATCACCCGATTGCCCTAAATATGGACGAATTGCAGTTTGTAGCGAAACTAATCTTCAAGTCTAGTATTAAATATAGAAACATAATGGTTTGCTGTACAGATGCAAAACATACTTGGAAATGAAGACTGTGAACCGCTGATTAATACTTTATGTTGAATGATTTGACCTTTCAACTTTTTAACTAACTAAATGAAAGGATTACAATCACGAGACAGATCATTCTTAAAGTAAACTGTCAGCCGAAGCTTAAGTATAGCAATTAGCTGTGACATTGGACAGATATACCTGGTTAAAATCAACACGCCCAACTTACTAAATTAGTTTAATAACTATTCCTAATGTATACCTTATATCATAAGGGACAATTAACCTATCCTTTAAATAGAAGACCTGACAAACTTGAACTTACGCAGTTCTGGTAATCACTTTTCAAAGTTAAGAAACAGAGAAATTGTATTTTAAAGATTTTGTGAATCATGTAGCATTCACTATATGTTTATGCTTCTAAATCCTATCCAACACTTGTATGTTTTCCACTGGTATAATAGATTTTAGGTGTGCTCTCTGGCAGATACATTACTGCACTAAGCTGAACCTGAAGAGAGCTTGTAATAGCAAAATCAATCCTCTCTAATCCTTGCATTTAGATAAATATTAACGGCAAGCATATATTAACTCTTATATACCTTCTTCTCCCTTCCTAGCTATAGTCTGGTACCTTCCACTGGATGGTACGCCAAGCAGCTGTCCTACCCATTATCATTCTAAACACTGTCTGTAAAAGAAGGGTCTGGGGATATGCCATTTTGCTGATAAAGCAACCCTTTGCTGTTTAGTCTTATAAATAACCAAGATGATATGTATTTTAGCATTTTATATCCTGGTTCTTTAAAATACATTGTTGTCTATGTTAGTATGGTCTCAGGACAGAATGAAAGATGAAGAAGTATTGACTCTAAAGTGTAGCAAAGATTACTATAATTTGAGTTACACACACATCACCGGCAATTTGGAAACTTAAAAACTGGGGTATGAGTGCAATAAGTCAGGCAATATAAAGTCATCTCTAAAAAGTGTTTTTCCACACATAGATTCCAACAAACTCAACACACACCAGCAAAGTACCTACGTGCACTAATGTGATCTTGTGAGAACAAAATTGCCCAGCAGTAGAAGGAATTCTAGTAACATTTCTTGACAACAATGTGGCCATTTGTAAAGTTGCAAGTACAATTATAATATAAGATGTGACTTAAAGGAGCAACCGTTATTCCCATTTATATAACTTACTATGTTAGATTCTCTTTCACATTGCACAATGATTTTGTTCTGATATTCCATCTGCCTTCTTACTTTGTCCACCATGGACAGCCATTTTCAGTGATCTTTGGTTGGAATCAGCTGTTTATCATCCTACCCATACCCAACCTTGCCTGGCTGCTTCCTGGTCACAGAATGATGTTATCACCTATAGTCACTCATAATGCCGTTTATAGATAGTCACATTAATGTTTGGACTTTGTTTCTCAGCTCTTCTAAGTTTTTGATGCTTTATACTGATCCATCTCTGAGTTTATTTTCCTAAGGCAAGTTCATACCAATGTAAACGACAGTTTTCCTTTAAATTCCTGATATTAGAACGTCTCTGTTAAGATCTGTGTTATTCCATTCTGTTTTGAATAGCTCAAGCCAAATGAATCAAATGTATCAAATAGGACAGCTATGATTATTCTTGGCAACCCAGTTGTTTGAGGACTGCATTTCCATTGACGATCAGCCAAGATAAGGCTGGCATGTCTGCCCTATAAAAAGGCACAGGCATGCCAACCAAATTCACTTTTTCCATATTTCTCTGATCCAGTTTAGATGCAAGTTTCTGTAGTTTTCTCATGAGTACAAGTGTGGGTCCTTCATTTATCTAAATCTCCACCAACTGACCTCATCTCGGGCTGAAATGGGACTTGTATGTCTCAGAGCTGCTCTAAAAAAATACTACTACTATACTAAACTTACCATTGAACCCATCATAACTACCTGAACTCTTAACTTCTATCCTAAACTAACCCTTTACACCTACTTTACCCTAACACTAATCATATACCCTTACACAAACACTTATGCAACCCCAGCACACTAACCCTGGCCTAAAAGTTCATGTAACATAAATACACAGATCAGTAAAGTGCATTTTAGGGGGAAATAATATAATCTTGTAGTTCTGGAGACATTTATGAACCACTTGACTTTCAGTCTCTTTTAAAATAAACCAATTTTTCTTTTCTCATAAAATACAGTTCAGTGTTACATTTGTCTGTCTGTCTTCTAAATGACATCGGTACTCTACCTTAAATAAGTATCAAAATGTCTTAAAGCCTTTTATTGACAAACCATGGAGCAAAAATAGATCCGTTGGAGATAGATTAACACATGCAGCATTACTATGTTAAACGGTAAAAATGGAGCAACACAAGTTTTTGAGTTTGAAGAATTAGAATAATTGTAAGGTCCCTGTGAAAGTAATGACACAGAAATGAGGTCTGTTTCAGGATCAATTTACAAATGCTCTCACACGCTTTAGCAGAACAGGAGAGATTGACTATTATTCAAACACACTCTGTTTTGTCTGCAGACTTCATTACTACCAATTTATTTAAATATTTCTACAATGCATACACAATTGGTAAGTTTGTTTTTTAAGTGAAAAAAAGAGATGTCCACTAGGGATACAAGGTAAAATCATTAATAGAGATGTTCTTGGAAAAGAATGGAAAGACAGTAAAGTAGTTGAGTGAGTCAGTTTTACAAAGTGAAGTCATCTGAACTAATTTCTTACTATGCTTATCATATGCTATTTTGTGCCAAACTACTGTAGTTTATGAGCACTGCTCATTATTCTGTGGTTTCACCATCGTAAAAGGATATGGAATTCAAACAGGCTGCATGCTGTTCATTATAATTCCGAGATAGACTGTGTCAAAGAGAAGGCTTCCTTATCTGTTCTCTCAGTGGATTTCATACCAAGCAGTGTTAATTAACGTGCAGATCACTTTATTTCAAGATGTAAAGCAGACCCTGCTTGCCACCCTACCCTGTTACAACATCACAAAGGAATTGCTTATGATAAATACTTCTACACAAATGACGATGTATTGAACTTTAAGGATAAAACAATCAACGTTTGAATAAAAGGTTTCTGGGAAATTAGGCAGTAATTTATTGTTCAGAATAGAATTAAGTGTTGGATTTTTTTTTAAAGACATACATATCTATTGGTTGTCCATTAAACGTACGGTAGAACTGGCTCTGAAAAATGTCCTAAGACTTCTCACTTGACCCTTTGGCTGTTGACAAAGCCTGCTCATAAACTTGTATACAAACCAAGTTTATTGTCACGTATACTACATTTTGGGTCAATGAAGAGCTTTTACCAAGCTTAGTATACACACACAGTGAAACAGTTTTTATAAATTTTTTATACATACTATGATACACATGCTACATGCTATGATACACATGCATAATGTAACAACCTACAAGCATATAAAAACCTAAAGCATTGAAATCAAAGAACACTCCTAACACCATAACCACTACAGCCTTCTGTACTTATTATGATGCCAGGAGCTCCCAGGCATTCTCCAAGGATAAGTAATCAAACTGTTTACAAATGTAAATGCTGAGAACATGAGAAATGTTATGCCCTAATTTTGCGATCCGTGTGTATATTATTGAGGAAATCGGCCATTCCAGATTGTGACGCAGCAGGTTAGCTCGGTCTCATACTGGGCATGTACTTTCTTCTTGTTATTGAACTTGTGTCTGTTTTTCCTTTTCATTTTGTTTATTTTATTTTCTTACATTGGTGCTCACTCCCATACCTTTTCCTGGTTTTGTCTCTGATCATTTCTATTACTCATTAGCTTTATTACAACCTTAAAGAGACACTATAGTCACCAGAACAACTACAGGTTATTGAAGTTGTTCTGGTGAATAGAATCATGACCTTCAGACTTTTTGCAGTAGGAGAAAATGCATTGTTTACATTACAGCCTTGTAATAACTCCACTGGCCACTCCTCAGATGGCTTCTAGAGGTGCTTCCTGGGGCAGTGCTGCACTCAGTGTCTCCATCCTCTGCATGCAGACACTGAACTTTCCTCATAGAGATGCTCTTATACAATGCTGATTGGCCAGGGCTGTGTTTGGCTTGTGCTGGCTCTGCCCCTGATCTGCCTCCTTGACAGTCTCAGCTAATCCTATGGGAAAGCATTGTGATTGGCTCAGAGAATCACTACTGATGGGCTGAGGCAGCAGCTGCAGACTTGAATACAAAGTAAATAATGATTTTACTATATTTAGGGAGGACTACGGGGAGCGGGGGGGGGGGGGGGGGAGAGGCTAGATGGTGGTTTTAACATTATAGGTTCAGAACTACATGTTTGTTCCTGTCCCTATAGTGTTCCTTTAATGATGTGACATGTCATATGTATTTTACTTTCATTTGAATGTACTATTCTTTCTGTCTCAATAAACAATTACATTAGAAAAACAAAACACACTGTTTTTGTCAGATTAACCCTTTCTGTGGTGGGTGCATGATGATCAGCTGTGAAAATTGGAATGCGCACCCTCCAAATAAGGTCTTTTAACCCCTAAAGAACCCGATACACCTATACAAGTGTGGTATCACTGTACTCAGGAGATGTTGCTGAACACATATTGGGGTGTTCTTTGGCAGTAACCCTTAAAGTTCTCAGTACATGTATTTTTAAATTGCTATGTGTGTCAAAAATATCACCAATTATTATAATTTTTTTAAAATTTGGAATAAATTGCTGGTAAAATGGTCGCATGAAAAGAGTCAAAATTCCCAAGGTTTAATACCCTAGGTTGTCTTCTTTTAAAAATATATACATGTGAAGGGTTATTCAGGGATTCCTGACATATATCAGTGTTACAATGTAACGTGTTAATTTTGAAAACACATTTTTGTATGAACGTTCTAATACAAGCTATGGCAATAGACATTATAGTAGCAAGATTAGCTAGGTACGACAAGGTAGTGCTAAGACAAAAAAAAAACATGCTTACAAGAAATCCTATATAGAGTAAATTTCCACTGGGGTTGTGTATCAGGCTAAATATCATACCCGCAATATAGATAGGTCAAGCTTGGATAGTTGATAGTTGAGTGCTATAAAATCATGCATAATGCAGGAGTCCACTGCAGAGAAATGAGCAAAGATGAAGGCCAATACTGTGGAATATATAATTTTTGCCACAGTGAGCCGGAAGGCCGATAGGATCAGCTTGCACCTTCATCAAATACCCGCCTTTCGAGAAAACCTCTGGGCTTTTGGGAGAGGGTCCCTTGTGGGTGGATGATCATATCTTGGGGTAACGTAGTTTAGGCCCACACTGGAGTGCCATTCAAACTCCTGCGGGCAACCGCCTCCATCTTGTGGGGCTGTGGAAATCAAAGTTCCAGTAACCCGGGCCTTAGCCCTGCTCCTCAGTGTCGCATGCTTTGCCCATCTGGGTTGCAAACGCTGAGCAGCTTTGGGCCTCGCTGGCTGCTGCCAAATAGGGAAAAGGGCTTGCTGAGCAGGTTTTCTTAGAGGGCTTGGGAACAGTGTGGTCCAGTGTGCACAGGTAAGGTGCTCCTGCGTGTCATAGGTACTGTCAGGGTCCCGCAGGCGGCTGTGAGGGGAGGCTGCAATCCGCTTGCAGCACTCACCCTCAGTCCTCCTACGGTCTCCCCTTCCCCTACCTGTCAGCGAGTTCCGTCCTCGTCCTCGCCCCCCCAGCGGCAGCATGTATAACGCTGCCCGCTGGGACCCCGCGCATTTATGCAAACGCCGGGGTCAGTCACGTGACCTGGCATTAAAGGCGCAGTACCATAATCACAGTGGGAGGTGTAAATATCTCCCACGTGTGTTTGTTAATTCTGATTGGAAGTTATCCAATCAGAATTAGGCACAGGATTTATATACTTACCTTTCCTGTCTCTCAGTGCCCTGTTGTGGTCTTGTGATACCTGAATTGTAGTTTGCTCGTGTTTCTCTCTGGTTACCGATTATTTGGCTTGTTATTCCGATTTTCCTGTATTCTCCACTCCTTTGACCTCGGCTTGTTTATCACTCTCCTGTTTTCTGGCTCCCTTTACTTGGCTTATCTCCTGACTATTCGTAGTGTGCTTAACCTGGCCATTCTAAGGACCGGTATTGCACCCTTCCTGTGACCTGTTAGCGTGTTAGGTTCCCAGAATCGTGACAGGTACACTGACCTGGTGTCTGCACTTCTTGCTGCCTTGCCTTTACGCTGGCCCAAAATCTCGTAAAGATGAGGTCCAGCTTAGCCAGAGTAGCTTCAACTCAGATCGTGGCTGTGTCTCCAGCTGTGATTGCCACCATCTTGGGAGCCACATGGCGCCTCCACACCCAGCAGTGGAGTGGCCGGGGAGATGCAGTATGTGGTCTCCTGGGACCAGGGTAACCCCAACCGGTCCAGGGAAGAGGTGGGGATGTGCAAAAAGTCCCTCGATTCAGCGTCTGGAGAGTGGCCTATCATTGGGAAAGTGGCCTATCATTGGGAAAGATCCCAAAAGGTGATCAATCTGGACCAGAAAGGTGCCACATTCGGTATCAGTCGATTTGTCAGGTTCTCCACTATGTGCTAAGACCATACAATATGTACATACATGTGAGTTGGCACTGATCTAGGGATTAGACTAGCACCTTGCTGCCCAGACTGGCCTGTCGCTGGCAATCCACCACTGAAAGATAATCATTAATAGTCAAATAATAAGCAGGTCAGGTTTTAGTATTGTATTCTCTGTTGATACATGCTTGTAATTGCTGCAAGCTTCCTGGTACATCATGCTCAGGAAGGTCGACTCAAGCAAGTCATTGAATGTTATCTTGTTACTGTGCATTCTCACATTCTATTAGGAGGTCTTCTTAGGGTTTATGAACTATAACAAGCACCAAGTTAATGAATGGGATTTGATTATGTCTGACAACAAGAATGTCAAGAGCTCACGGAAGCTGTTCCCACTAGCCAACATTAATGACAAAGCGAGGCTCACTTGATTAAAAGCAGTTTTTAATCCAGCAGCAATCTTGTCATAACACATTGATCATCATATCTTTCATAAACAAATGTGATCGCCATAGGGGTTACAGGCCACATAATGTTTAGAACAAATATGGACTAATTTGACAAATGCCATGATTCACAAAGTTCTGATTTTAATCATAATCAACAAGAAGAGTGAACATCTGTATAGTGGCACTATCATTAAAGGAACACTCCAGATTCCTAAATCACTCAGTTTGCCCTCTTTTTCATTTTACTAAAAGTGCAAATTGTAATAGAAATTGGAAAATGTATTAAATTATTTTGTTAAACCCCTATGGCTGTCAACCAGTCCTGTTACTTCCTTGTTTGGTTAACTCAGTGGAACTAGATTCAAGAGGCAGCAATCGATCAGAGCTACTGCCTTGCGGAGAATTCTCATTGAGCTGCATTGGGAAGTAAGTGATTGGACAGCCAGGGAAAGTCTGGGTCGGATAAGAAGGGCAGGGCTTGCAAAGGCAGCAAACAAGAGACCTGCAGCTTTTGCAAGTTGTTTTTTTCTGTTTATACCCAAATGGAAAAAAAATGCATAATTAAATGTTTTCTGTATTATATTATTGGGGTATATCTAAATAACACTGATTTATATGCATACGTTTTGGGCAGTGGAGTGCATTATTATCAATTGGGAAATTATATTGGATCATAGCATTGAACGTGTAGAGTAAATAAAGCCTAATGTCGAAGTATACTCAAAAAATGTGTGATTCGTTTCTTGGTTTATTCCATTTTATGTTTTTTTTTTTTTTTTTTATAAAATACCATGGTAAACTTGTGGAATTTGGCACATATAAAAAGTCTACTCTATTTAAAACCATATATTAGCATGCTAGCCAAAAGCTGTACGAATTAAATAAAAAATATCTGTTGAGGAGAGCAAGCAATATCCTAAAATCTATTCTAGCAAGATGCATTCTCTACAAGAATTACAAATCAGGGGTCAAGTCCTGGGGAAAAAGTGTGGGAACTCACCCAAGATCCACCTCCCCCCAAAAAAGTATACACTTGTATGCATATATATAGCTGGGTGAAGGGGTGACAGTGTGTGTGGGCTGAAAGTAATTGGGGATGGTGATATTGTATGGAGGGGGTGTGAGTGTGTGTATGGGGATGACAGAATGTGTGTGGGGGTGACAGTGTGTGTGGGAGGGTGAGAGGGTGTGTGGGTAGGTGACAGGGTGTGTGAGGGGGCTATGACAGGGCGTGTGAGGGGGCTGTGACAAGGCTTGTGTGAGGGGCAGTAAAAGGGCTTGTGGGGGGCGGCTGTGACGGTGTGTGGGGAGAAAGGGTGGGGATGGCTGTGACAAAGTGTGGGTAGGAAGGCTGTGAGAGGGTCAGCCCTGTGAGAAGGTAGATGGGCTGTGAAAGGTAGAGGGCTGTGAGAAGGTAGGGGCTGTGAGAAGGTAGGGGCTGCGAGAAGGTAGGGGGCTGTGAGAGGGTATGGGGCTGTGAGGTGGGATTGTCACATGTGGGCTTGTCTCTCAGTAGAACTATTGTTTGGCCAAAATAAGGCATTGAGTATGTTTTCAAATTTCTCTCATGGGTCTGGTGATTTGATTGTGACTTGAGAACCCAAGCACAGTGCCACCACCAACAACATCTATTGTTATAGCTTGTAATGTACCAATTATAGAGTTCTAATTTGTTCAGTAAATATATAATCTATATTATTATTATTGTTATTATTATTATATTTATATAGCGCCAACAAATTCTGTAGCGCTTTACAATGGGTGGACTAACAAACCTGTAATTGTTACCAGACAAGTTTGACACACAGAAACAGAGGGCTTGAGGGCCCTGCTCAATGAGCTTACATGCTAGAGGGAGTGGGGTAAAGTGACACAAAAGGTAAGGGAAGTAGATTGGTAGAATAGTATTCAATGAAGACTTATTGTGGTTTTATTTGAGCCATTAATAGTTTAATTGACATACTTTTGGGAAAAAGTGAGTTTTTAATGTTTTCTTAAAGGAGTGGAAACTGGGTGAACATCTAACGGAAAAAAGAAGGGAGTTCCACAGGAACGGTGCCTCCCTAGAGAAGTCTTGGATACATGCATCAGAGGTGGCAGTATGAACAGAGGATAGATGCAGGTCTTCGGCAAAGCGTAGGGGCCTAGACAGGACATACTTGTGTATTAGGGAGGATAGATAGGTGGGAGTAGCATTATGTAGAGATTCGAAAGCAAGAATCAGAATTTTATATTGAGCCCTATATCTTACTGGAAGCCAATGCAGGGACTGACAGAGGGAGGAGGCGTGGGAGGTGCAAGTGGACAGGAAGATGAGCCTCGCCACCGCATTCATTATAGATTGCAATGGGGCAAGTTGGAAGCATGTAAGACAAGTGAGAAGTGGATTGCAGTAGTCAAGGCGAGAGAGGACAGTGGAGTTAAGTAGGGGTGGATGCGCGCAGTGTTTTTTAGATGGAAGCAGCAGGATTTGGCGATAGACTGGACACGAGAGGTGAAGGAGAGGTCGGAGTCAAAGAGAACACCTAGGCAATGAGCCTGCATGGTGGTGCTGATTGAGGAGGGATTAACGTGGAGGGAGACAGAAACGGGAGTAGCAACACTTGCGGAAGGAAAGACCAGAAGTTCTGTTTTGGACAAGTTGAGTTTAAGGAAGTGGGCAGCCATCCAGTTAGAAATAGCAGAGAGGCAGTCAGAGACACTAATCAAGAAGGTCGGGAAGAGATGAGGGGAGGACAGGTAGTTTTGCATGTCATTTGCATAGAAATGATATTGGTGCCAAAGGAGCTAATGAGTTTACCAAGGGAGGCAGTATAGATCGAGAACAGTAGGGGACCAAGGACTGAACCTTGGGGGACACCAACAGAGAGAGGTTGTGAGGAAGAGGCAGAGCCAGAGAAAAAAACGTTAAAAGAGCGCTGGGTGAGGAACTATATCACGTTGGAACATTTTTTGCAAGTTTCCTCTCTGACGCACCACAGCTTTTGCAAAATAATTGATTTAAGGCATAGTCATTTTATTTCTTTATTGAACACATTTATTTTAACTAAAACTCCACAAGGCAATGACCTATGTCTTGATACCAGTACACTTGTCATATAATGTCCGCTGTAAATGGTTAAATACACTTGTTAGTGCTATATAAATTACATTATAGATATAATTATTCCCAATGAAAATAGAAATCTTTTCTATGGCATGGCTAACTCTCTTCAAGACATTCCCAAGCTCGTTGTAAATGTTCATGAGATGAAAATTAGCTCCAATAAGAAAAAAAAAATACTCCTTGCTTAAGAATATTAAAAAAATAATAATATATATAACATATGGCACAAATTAGGTTAAAATAAATAAATTAATGACTGAAAAATCACAGATAACACTTGCTAAGCTGCAGTCCGGGGTACATTTAATCTTATACCTCTCTTCTGTGCAAAAATGATTATGTCATAGCATTTGTCTTTAATTACTGTTCTTTTTCCAAATAGCTTGACTCATAGCATGTTTCACGGTTAACCACAAAACTTGTACTACAAGATTTGCAGTATAGATTCCTTTTTAGATTTAGAAAAAAAAATACAAAAACATAAGTACTTGCTCCTGAAAAAAAACTAAAAAGAAATCTACACTGATTAATTAATTTTTTACGCAATCACCACTATAGCATCATTGAACTTATTAACTCTGGAAATGCCAATAAGGTGGTTTACTTGTTCGCTTTGATTTGAGTCATATATTAAATCATCTCAGTTCTCAAAGTGCATCATTAAATTCAATTATAAGGGTATGGAATTTTCCCATTGCTCCCTTTTTACTTGACATAATTGTATTTGATGACAGATTAACAATGGAATGCTGTGTTTACAAATCAAGTTTCCATGTAATTCAGAAATGAAATAGCGAGTAAATTTTCATATAAAAAGGCCATGAGAAATCCCACTGAAAGATTAATGTGTTTATTTTATTGAAAACGCCTGCTAACATTTCTATAACAATAAATATTAGCAAGATAGCTGGATTGGAGATAGCCTGGAGCTGTGATAGTAAGGTTATCAATCAGCTTTACAGAATTGGCTGCAGACCCAAATTCTACACGTAACCGCATATGTATAGCTCAATCCATGCAGCAATAAATTTCTAATTATTACTGCAATATTAATAAAACTCTGAGTTTAAGAGCTATTTATACACAAATATGATCCCATCTCACCCCAAAGTTTTTTGTTTTTTCCCTTAGATTGTGATACTTCATGCCTATTTGGGCAGGAACGCAAGTCCACTGTGTATTTATGCTAGGGTAGAGGGAAGACATAGGATAAGAGGTTTGAAAAACATTCTTCTTTATTGACTGGGTTAGCCACTTATAGAACCATGTAAATGAGTAAGCCCAGAGTGATCCTTTTTTTTGGCCCAGTGAACTGAACTCGGCTAGTCTTTACAGGTGGTAAGATACGCTTGGATCACACACTTGGGTAAAACATTTATATATTTATTTATACCTTATTTCTGGCCAGGAAAGTTGTAATCCTGCCCATTCCAAACCCTTAAGGATTTTAAAATTGTACTCAAATGTATTTATGGTGGGTTAATGCTGAAGTGATCATTGATCACTAGGTTGCATTCTATCTCTACCAAGGACCCCATATTACACACCTTTAACCCCTTAAGGACACATGACGTGTGTGACACGTCATGATTCCCTTTTATTCCAGAAGTTTGGTCCTTAAGGGGTTAAGCAGCTAATTTTTTTGGTCCCTCGCTACCTGAGTATGGGGATGTGATGAGAGAAAGCCCTCTTAGAATACCCTGGTTTTATCAAATATCTTGGGAACCCTAACACATCAGATGTACTAGACTATATGATATCTTGGGGGAAATGTATTTTGTCTACCCCCCCTCCCCCCCTCCCCCCGCATGTTGAGGTTTTGTTTTTGTGTCTCCCCAGTGGCGGAACTGATGAAGAGAGGTGTAAAAAAATGTTTAGGCCACCCTTGTAAAGTAGAGGTGGCCAAAAGGCAGATCCTCACCTACTGTACATCTCCCACAGTGGTTGGCCAGGGGTGGATCTACCATGTGCCCATCCTTGCAGAGTTATATTTGTGTGCAGTATTTCTGTTTGAATGTAGTCCTACTTTTGTTTGGAGTATGTGTATGGGTGAAAGTTTGTGTTTGTCTGTAATGCTGATGTTTTATTGAAATGGTGTTTGACTGCAGGAATGTGTTTGTGTGTATTGATAATGTTTGCATGGAGGGATGTGTTTGTGTATAGTGTTGGTGTTTGGCTGCAGGGCTGCTTTAGTGTACAATATTGGGGTTTTAATGCCGTGGTGTGCTTGTTTGTAGTGTTAGTGTTTGTATGCAGGAATGTGTTTAAGTGTAATGTTGGTGTTTGCATGCAGGTGAGTATTCACATTTACACATATACTGCAATACACATATAGAGATGCACATTACTATACACAAAAACACCCAAATAGTGCCACGCAAAGATATGCATACAAACGCATAAACACAGACATTCTCCAAGAGATACAAACACAGTCAGAAAAATATGCACACATACACTGACACACAAATGCACAGATTCACATACACTATTTCACAAACACTGACACACTGTCCATATTGATACACATGCATACAGATACACAACAACAAACATAGACTCAAACAGACACATATTTACACATTAATATACACACACGGACTCATACACAGCCATTTACTACAGCAATAGAGCAGGCACCAGCATCAACGATGTGCTGATAGGTAGGTGCCCACTCTAGTGAGAGCTCTGTGCTCTGTGCTCCCCCCTTCAACCCCTGCGTCATCCAAGGCAGACCACCTCAGCACTCTACTAGCTAAGACTGTAGTTTTACTTATTTAACTTTTTTTTTTATTTTATTTGAGCAAAGTAATGAGATTATGTTACCAATATTCTCTTTCAGAGACCTTTATTGCTCTCTGACATTTTGCAGTGAAGTTCCCATCATTATCAAAGGGATTGCATTTCACTTAACTTGGGTTATGAAAGAAAAAACTTTTAAAGCACTATCCCCCATCAAAAGTTTCACACTGGTATGCATTTTCCTTATGGAAATCAACCACCAGTCAAATAATTGAGAGTTTTTACTGGCCACAAGAAACAGATTCAGATAAGCTAAACAAACATAACAAAAGGAGTATAGGTTTACTTAACCCTTTAAGGACAGAGGCAATTGTACAAGTTCTGAACCAAAACTAAACCTGGAGTTTGAGCTATATGTCTGTTAAACCATAAATTTACCTCTTTTATATTAAGCGCACCCATACTTATTATTTATTATTTTATTCAGGAGAAATAGGGCTTTCATGTCAAATCAATATGTATATATAAAACATAATTTAATATGAATAAAATATAAAAGAAGTTTCAGAAATTAAATGTTTTCAATATAAAATATACGTATCGGTTTCAATATTCAAGCCAATATTTATCTGCTTCAGATAAGCCTTTAATGGCAGTAATTTGGTCTATCAAAAAAGGGGGGCTTATCGGAAGCAGATAAACTTCCAATAAAGTTTATCCACTCTAATTAAATTAAATGTATTAAATTAAAGGTCTAAGAGACCAGGCTCAAGCCAGGAAAATTGTCCCCATACCATTCTCTGTCCCCTCCCATCTCCTAGATTTATGGCACTATTGTCAGGGTACCTGCGGACTCTACCTCCGAAAGAGGTAGAGACTTAGCTGTTCCTCCATCCAGACGGCCTGATGGCTCCCTTTCCCACGGTCTATCCGGTCATGCAAGGCCGGCCGCGAGGGAGTGACTGCCTTTTACAGCATCTAGGCAGGAAGTTGTCATCAGGACACTCCTCCGGAACGACCTGTCACTCAATTGCTGCAGGACCAATCAGGACGCCTCGGAGGCGTGGTTACTGCTCTGAACAGGGTATTTAACAGAGCTTCTTTCATTAACTCATTGCCCTGTCGTGGTTCTAGCTTGTTCTAGTCACTCAGTGCTTGTGTATTCTATTATCCCTTTTGGTTTTGACCCGGCTTGTTTACCTTACTCTGCTTATCTCTGTTACCCTTGATTCGGCTTGTCTCTCGCTTACCTGTCTTCTGTTACCCTCGACCTCGGCTTGTCTTTGACCATTCTATACTGTACTACTTACGTTAGTCCGGCCATTCTAAGGTCCGGTATACGTATCTGGCTACTGTTTGTACTCTGCGTGTTGGATCCCTGTCCCGATCCTGACAACTATGCAGTCAGGAACATAATATTCTCAATGAATCTGACATTAGCCAGAGTCAGCTGTTGGATTGCCATATTTTATTTTCTGTTAGTTCAGAAAGGATTTGTTTACATCTTGCAGGTGGAGATCATAGACTTTTGGAAAGGCCTTCCACACAAAAAGGGACAGGTTACATATAAGGATTAGGAATCCACTAAATCAAGTACGTTACAAACTGGTGCTTGGGGCACTCTACTTAACTATTATATACACTATAGTGCACCAAGAAGTATAAAGTGACCCTTCCTTGCTCACAAAGGAGTTTCGAGACTCCCATTACATTTTTCAGTAAGAGGGCTAACTCATGTGACTCTTCCTGGCTTTGATGTAATCCAAGGAACCACCACTTGTGTCTCATTTCATAATATGATACTACTGGGGGCTTTTTTTTATTTAAGTTGTGCGTTTTGTATGTAGGAGAGAAGAGTTTGATGCTGATCATTGATGTTCACCTGTCAATGTTAATCGCAGATTCGCAGACTTTCAATAAATAGAATAAATTATAAAAAAAAACCAAAAAACTAAATTATCATTCTGCAATAGATTTGCATCATTTTTAGTAGGGCGTGTGAAAAATATCTACAGATCTATTTACATAGGAAATAAGGGGTGAAAATATTCATTAAATAGTGTTATGACCCTCAAATTAGTTTTCATTCATGGTTTTTTTGTACTAAAAATAATCTGATGCCATCTCACAAATATGTCCTACCCTCTTTTCATTTCCATGCAATTATAAACAGAGCAATTTCTTTTGGCTAACAACGCAACACATTCCCGTATATATCCGCTTTTTAACAGCGAACATGATTTGCTGTTTATTGGAGTTGACGTTAATTTATACAGGAATCACTGAAGCCAAATGCTGTTTTTTTTTCCTTTGCAATTAACTCTTTAAATGTTACAGAGTTAACTGAGACATTGCCTTCCAATACTATGCACAACTACCTGGCAGTCAATAGGTTAATGAGATGAATAAAAAAAATATATATAATAATAAAAATAATAATCAAAAAAGCTGTCATGTTGCCAGTAGATTGTGTTATGGCAAAATGTGTTCAAAGCATGTTTGATTTTTTTTCAAACAAACGCTCAGTGGTTGAAGTCAGCCACAGTATGTTTCATGTGCAATTATTTTACATCTTAAAGGGAGACTGTCCCATTGTTTCCATTTTTTTTTAGTCTGTTACTCTCAATAAACTCTATTAGATTTATTTAGTTTTGTCAACTAACAGTCTGGAATTCTTAAAAATCAACATTCTTCTTCTTACACAACACACAATGAGTGGATACACATTTAGAGTTTGTCTTACAAAACTCAAGACACTTTCAGGAATCAACATTAAGTGCAATTTTAGAATTTCCAAAACAGGACACCAGGAACATTCTGTTGGCCTCCATTATGATTGCCCCGCAGACCTTCGCTGTAGAACAGCTTTTATGCATAGCCCCACTTTTGTCTGAATAATTCAAAATCAATCCAAAACCATTTACAACTGGCAGACTGAACACAACTATTTTAATGAAAATTTGAAAATCCAGAATGCAAATTTGTAAAAAATCATCTATTGTTATTATTATAAAAAAAAAATACATAGCTATTTCTGTGAACTCTAGTTATTATTAAATTTGACAACCAAACATTCCTGTGGATCTTGACGGTTGACCCTCCATTAAAGTGTTACATGTAGAAATGAGGTTAGTTTCCTCAGGCTAGATTTGTACTTATCTTTAAAAGAAATTGGTGATTTTAAATCCCACTGCCTTATTAAGTATATTTTTTAACTGCTTGGCATTTTACACTGTTCTTTAAAGAATATTTTGTACAAGAAATTTTATGAGTATATGCCGTAACACAAGTTATGCCAGTGCTGTCAATTTGTTTGTTAGAGCAAAAAAAAAAAAAAAAAAAAATATGTGGGAGTTAGAAGGATTTTTATTCCACTTAAGTTGTTTCAGTGGTACAACTTGACACAATTTATATCCCTTCAAACTTGACAAAATAAAGATTTACAGATGGCTAACTTAATGGAAATAATTACAAAATATATCCCTTTGACAGCAACAAACTGTTGAACTGCTGGAGAGACCATGCCTTGCAGCTAAACCAAAGTCCTGTATTTAATAAAGCGGAAAGAGACCTTTTTTTTTTGTATATTTTATATTTTATTCATTTATACAATATGCTTCTTAAACCAACTTTTTTTTATTACAATTTGTAAAAGGCTCGAGGAATTACTTAAACAAAAATCTTTCGTTTTATCTTACGGAGTATAATATACTAGGGGTTTATCGTCTAAATATTGTCAGTTACATTGGAAGGATTAGGAGTAACATAGTCATCCATGCAACACATGGGATTAATCCTCTAGATTGTTAGCTCTTTTGAACAACCTCTCGCTTTTGTTAATATTTTTTAATAGTTTCTCGCATATTTGCAGTTAGAACACATTTTAATCAAATGTAAAGTTCTGCAAAATGTTATATGCTGGCGCTATTTAAATGCTAATGCTAATAAGTATGATAATTATAATCCATTAAATGATTAGATGTGAAAAACTGACAAGTGGAATCTGGTTAGCTCCACTGAGCTAAGCAAGGGCTTGCAAGGCCACACTGATTGGCTGAATCAGTCAAGAACCAGCTGAGTGCTGTCAGCCAATGAGCACGTCCCTTTATCGGACGTGCTTATGTAAATTTAGACATCTGACTTCTCCCGCCTGAAAAGACTGGTTGCAGTGCGAGTGCGCATATTAAAATCATTCTAAAACAGTTTGACAGATTCCTTTTGACTGGTTGCAGTGCGAGTGCTCATATTAAAATCATTCTAAAACAATTTGACAGATTCCTGGCACCATAACCACTACATCAGGCTGCAGTGGATATAATGCTTGGAGTGTTCTTTTAACACTGAAATGGCAGTCAATGACAGCAAGGATAGTGCTCTAAAAAAGAGATTCCAATGCATCAATATTCAACTTAATTTACTTGGTTTTAGTTACTGAATTTTTAACAGTATGAATGGGAACTTGTATTCCTCTATTAACTTTTTTTGCCTTTTCACCAAATTACTATATATATATATATATATATATATATATATATATATATATCTACCCCACACTATTCGGACACTGGACCAAATACAACAAGCAGAAATAGAAACTTTCAATTTTGAAAAAAAATGAAAAATGTAACATGCTATATTTGACCCTGTAACTTCCCAAAACACCATAAAACCTGTACATAATGGGGTACTGTTTTGAACGTGAGATATCACTGAATACAAATATGTGTATTTTATTGCAGTAAAAGCTAACAGTATTATGACACTCAGTTAAAATGTCATGCAGAACTAAAAAAATAACAACATTTCTTAATTTCTCAATTTTTTTTATATTAAATTATGTTTCATAACTGTGGTTTTGTAGGGGTGGATGCTGTTTTTTATATACTGTACTTTTTAAAATTAACCTAAGTTTCTATGAAAATGTAAGGTATTTTTTTTTGAGGCCCACATAAACTTAAACCTTGTTTATGTGGCACGTGCCAGACTTTGAGTATGACATGCTTGAACTAAACTCTCTTTGTAAGGCTGTATTATGTAGAGTTATTATAATATAGACTTTGAATAAGCACCGGACATAGGAACATACGTCTCACACTATGTACTACAGTGAAGCGATATAAAAAATGATGGTCTGAAAGCGGAAATTATGTAACTCAATTATCTGCTTCATAATGCCAAGTTCATAGATGGATGCATTTCTAGAGCAAAATAGAGCAAGTTTTTGTTTTTCTAAATGATGTATCTATTGTTAATTTTAATTATCTTAAATTATGCATTTATATTTAATTTTAATTATCTTAAATTATTTAATGAAAACCAAATTCAGATACATATATATGAAACAACAGGGAAAAAAAAAAAGGAAACAGCACCGTCTACAGAAAACAAAACAAAAAAACATTCACCAACAAATTACATTTTGGGCCAGATCCTAGAAACAAGAGGACGAAGAAACTTAATACTTTATGTTGTGGGCAAACGATATTATAAGGAAGCTGGCATGATGCTGGTAGAAGATCACTTGACTTAATAACAAAACAAACTATAGAAAAAAGTTACTTAAATAAATACATTTAAACCCCCAAGGGAATATGAGAACAGTTTTTGACATTTTCCAAGAAAAATGTACAATAGCAAGAATATAGTTGACAGAGCTTCACAAAGCTATCAATTTGTATGTGACTATTTATAAAAAATACGCTTCCGGTGGTCTCAGAAACAGATACTTAGAGTTCTCAATAGAGAAATTAGAGGGAAGGAAATCAAAACTGCCACAAGATAATTAAAGCCATTCAAGGCCCCTGGGCTATATATTTTACAAGCTAGTACTTTGAAAAAAAAATTAGGAGCAACTGAACCCATGATTAATTTACTTATATAATTGGTTCCTCACTGGAATGGAAATTCTAAACTAGTATTGTAAGGTAACCATAATTGTTAATTCTAACAACAACAACAACAACAACATTCTTATTGAGAGGATGGAGGACAGGCATGGAGGGGGAAGCTTTTTTTTTTTTTTTTCGCTTCTTCTCTCTTTTCTATTGTTTTCTTGATTTGATAAAAAATTAGTTTTAAACCAAAAAATTGTATCTGAATAGATAGATATTCATATCTAGAGTTTGATCGTCAGTATATCCCCACTCAGGCCCAAAATAGTTTTTGCTTACTTGTGCCATTGCAGAGAGAAACAGTTCCAATGCATATCATATGCTCAATTGATTATATCATATAATACCAAAAAAGGAGCAGCAACGTTTCGACCTGCTAAGAGGTCTTTGTCAAGCTTGAGAAAGACCTTATAGCAGGTCGAAACGTTGCTGCTCCTTTTTTTTTTGTTCTATTAAAACTGCCTGTGACTTTGAACACCTTGAGTGCCTGGAGAGTTTCTTGTGTTATTTTCCTAAAATACAACCTTATTAGTTTAAATGTAATGGAAAAAAAAATAAAATCAAACGTATTAAAGTTTTTTCCCCCTAAACTAGGAAACTACCGTGAATTCCTAAAAAATGAGTCCCTTACATGCTATGGAATTACACAATCAATGGAATCACTCTGTACATTAACTGCTCTAGCCACAGAGCTTCTGGAATAGAAGAGAGAATTGATTGCTTGTCAGTAAGTAGACATGCTACAAAAAAACCTGGAAAAATGTTGTAAAGAAGAATGGTATGGGTCCATGAGGACATCTCTGATAAAATGGCTTTTGCATTGCACAAGGAAAAAATGTTATTGGCAAAGTTACATGCTTTTTAGTAATGTTTATAGTGAAAGTAGAAAGCAATAAATGTATTTAATAAAAGAGGAATTAAACCACAAAAATAAAAAGTAAAATCCATTAACCTGGTGGTCCATGGTTAAACGGGAAGTTGGACTCTATCCCTTCTACTGTGGCAGACTATATGTGTTTAAAGACCCCAATAACGACCCCAGGTGGTCTACTGAATACAGTCATACCTAACTCATAAGACATAGGCTAATGGTTACATTTAATTAGCTAGTTATGACTGTATCCACTAGGTCACTAGGGATCCCATTACGATATGTTACCCCTAAACTGGAACTGCAGCCACTATAAGATTTCCTCTGCTTAAAGGTACACTCAAATTACTATATTTTAATCATCAGGGAATTAATTAAAACATGACTTGAATCATGCTCATAATGTTGAACTAACAGTGTTTTGGAGGAAAAAATATGCATTACACCTGGCTTCACCCCTTTCTCTGATATCATAGAGATAGATGAAGGGTGACTGCAGTACCCCCCCTCCCCCCCCAAAAAAAAAGTTAAATATCCTATTATGTCTGTGCACAAAAATAAGTACAAACAACAAAGAAATGAAGGCAGCACAACTAGATGTCAAATGTGAAGTGGGAGTGCTACATACAATTTATTTGAAGGACTAAAAAGAAAAGAAAATCAGGTTTCCCCTTTGTCAATTCCAAAATCTTCCTTACACACTCACCCATAAAAATAGAGAAAGAAGTGCAACAAAATGACCCTAACACACATCCATTAAAGAGAAGTAGCCAGACGCCATCAGAGACCTCCACTGCCATTTTCCAGGTGCGAATGGAGGGATGGAGGAAGGGAGGAAGGAAGGTTATAGTAACAATAAACAAAGATCTCAGAAAAAGAACAAAAAAACTAATTTCCAAAATGATTATCATCAATAAAAGCTATTTTATTAAATCAGGAAAAACATATAAATATGTTTTAATGTCATCGTCTAATAGATTATTCAGCAGAATTTTCTTCAGAACACAAATAGGAATAACCATAATTTCTTTATAGAAAAGTTTAGAAAAGATTTAAAAAGCAATTTGAATACAGATTTTATTATAGACAAGCGGAGACACAATCAGAGAAATCACATTCCAGAAAGAAATGTAAATTTTTGGAATAAAAAGGTTGAAAAAGTATATTCTTGGCAAACGCCCAGGGACCAATCAGATCACACAATTTAGATCATTGCAACAGATATGGATGATCATTTTTAGATCCAAGCAAGCATCTGGAACAAGAGAGAAACTAGATAAATGTTTTGGTCCCCTATCCAAAGAAATAGAACACAAAAATTTGCCAATACAAATAATTGTTTTCAATTGGACATTTTTGTTGATTTACATAAATTTATTAGAAAATTAACTATCAAAAGGTTTTTTCAAGAACATAAATTTAATAATGAGATTCATTTTGATAAATATGTTGACACAGATTAACATCTAAAATCATTTTTATTCTGTGTACTCTAAAGGTGATTATATTAAAATCTTTGAAAGACTAGCGGATAAAAAATTTAGAACACAATTTAACAAATTTCACTAATTCTAAAAAAATCAAACAATAAATTATCAGATAATTTTACTAATGACCATATTCTCCAGTGCCCTTAAGAAGCCAAGGAAGGATGAAAATATTGTTTTTAGATCTGCATTCAAGGGAGGAAGACTTGCCAACAGCCGTAATTATAGGAATGAGAATAAGCTATTAAATGATATGCAGAAATATCACTTTAAATCTGAACCCAGTGAATTTTATTTTTGAAGAACTATGGTGTCTGTTAGACAAAGGTTTAAATAGAGGAACTTATCAAAAGAGAATTTGAGTATATACTCTGCAAACACCCTAGAGTTTCAGTGTTTTATCATTTGCCAAGCATTCACAAAGATATAATTAATCCCCCAGGTAGACCAATTATCTCAGGAATAGGATCATTGACTTGACCACATAGGCCTTCACCATTATCCGTACTATATTCCACTGAACTGAGAGTATAGGAATTGGGGATTTATTTGCAGGGGTGCCTACAGTTAAAACTGCCCTGTACTTGTTTTTTTCACTACCCTATACCACAAAATGCAGTGCATGGGGTGGCTCATGGAGGAGGAGCCACTTGACTGATATAAAAGTCAGATATCCTTTTAACTGAACCTGGTGTGGGCCAATATGATCATTTTGGGATGGTTACAAATATATGGCTGTGGAACTAAGTATATAGTGGACACATTGATCTCGAGTCTGACCTGGGACCCCGCTGTAAAGCAATCATATTTCACATTTTACTAGGAGCATTTATGCAACATTAATTCAGCAAGACTATGTCAAATACATAAGTTGTCCTAATAAACTAAGCAGCATGGTGGTTATCTTGCCTATGTCATTATGACAACACGTGAGCAAAGAACAGGATCCAAATTAGCATGTGTCAGTGTAAATTAGAACAGAACTTCTGAAATAACACTTGGGTTTGCCCCGTGCTCTTGTCCAAATTCCAAAACAAAAGGTTAGTGTTTCTTTAACGCTGACTTTCCACGTAATTTCATTTTTGTCCTTCAGAAGCCGCAGAAGATATTCATGTTTCTTCCCATGTATGGTTAAAGATAGCTGAGATAAAGAAGCATGTTAAATAGAAAGTTAGTGTTTTATACCTTTTATAGATCTAGGTATTAGATGGTGTCATATAATATGGATGTGGAATTAAAAGAACTTACTGCATGACTAATAGTTGTGCTGGTTGTGGAGCTAAGCTGGTCTCCTCTGTGGATCAAACAGAAATCTAATTGCGAGCCAGACCTTTGTTCTAGTTTTATACTGAATGATGTAATCTTTCATCCATTGGAAAATCCCCTTATAAGTGATTTATCTGGATTATGTAATGCTTGACTGTGGTTGTTAATGACACAAAGATATGATGAATAAATCCTGTAAATAAGATTGCAGCTTGTAATCACATATACAGAGTCACCTTCTACCCAATAACAATTACCAACGTACAAGCCTTAATGTACTGGGAGAGTTAAAAAGTCATTACTTGGGGGACTTTAGAATACATTAAACCTTTCAACAGAACCAAGAGAAATCTGATCCCTAATGACTGTATTCTCCAGTGCCCTTTCAAACAGAAATAGAGTTGGCTCCCAAAAATACAAAATGACCACAAGTGGTAATGATACACACATCTGAAAATACCCGTCAATATTTCACCTACTTTATTAGTGTTCACTTTCCGTTCTAAAATTTCTTTGACTTTCACTGACTTATTTTCCTTTCCTTTTCTTTTTAAAAATTTCAATCCATATTTACTTGGATGATAACGAAAAAAATATATATTTTTAAATTGATTTCATACTTAAAATATTAAAGATGCTGTCAATTAAATTTTTGTTTGATTGATTACAAAAGTTTATTTATTTTTTGAGTATGGTATTTTTAGGCGTTTAGCAACATCCACCGAGACTTCAAAAGTAGCACTGGTTTTCCTATCACCCCTAAATTACTGTAGCCCTAGTAACTCTAACCTTAACTAGACCTAACCCTAGCTAATTGTAACCTTAACCACGCACTGTTTAGTGAATTGGCTCCTAGACTGAGTGATCATCATGTGAGCCTGGCATGTCATTACTGTGATCAAGTTTGCCCGGGGGCCAAAAGAGTGTCACTGTGGCCCCACAGGAGGAACTGACATGCCTGTCACAGCAATCTGATGCTGGGCCAGAGTAATAGAGGCTGTAGTGGGTATAGGGTTTAATAGGGGCTGTAGTGGGTATAGGGTTTAATAGGGGCTGTAGTGGGTATAGGGTTTAATAGGGGCTGTAGTCTGTACAGGGAGTAATAGGGGCTGTAGTCTGTACAGGGAGTAATAGGGGCTGTAGTCTGTACAGGGAGTAATAGGGGCTGTAGTCTGTATAGGGAGTAATAGAGGCTGTAGTGGGTATAGGGTTTAATAGGGGCTGTAGTGGGTATAGGGTTTAATAGGGGCTGTAGTGGGTATAGGGTTTAATAGGGGCTGTAGTGGGTGCAAGGAATAATAGGGATTTTAGTGGGTGCAGGTGATGATGGGACTTGTAGTGGGCGCATGGGTAAAAGGGGCTGTGAGGTAAAAGGGGCTGTGAGTGCAGAGGGGATATAATCAATAGTGGCTTATATAGGCTGTAGAGAGTGCAGGGGTAAAAGGGGCTGTGGTGGGTATAGGGAACATAGGGCTTTGAGTGGTGCAGGGGACATTAAACAGGCAAATTTGGCTGGTGGGTCTGTGTTTGTGAATGTAGTGTGTTTGTGTTTTTAAATCCCAATGCAGAAAGTCTGTGGGTGAATGCAGGCCAGATTTCCCTAAACTGTGGCTCATGGCTCTGCCTAATCCTGGAGCAGTTCCCCTCATCATATGAACTAAGTGAAACTGCTTGGAACATAAACTATTTCTACCATAAAAATCTTTCTATCTTCCAACTTGTGTCTCTCCTCATACCCCCAGTTATGTCTTTGCCTAACCTTTTTGCATCCCTTCCTCCTCCTCCTCCCCAAGTCCTCCTTAATGCATCCACTTTTATTTCAGCCCATCCAATCTACCCCTCGTGCCTCTTCACTCTCCATCCTCTCCAGCAGCATTCCATCACATAAGTGCTTCTTCCTCAAATGGGCAGGGAGGGCAGTCTTGCACCTCCTTAACCCCTTAAGGACCAAACTTCTGGAATAAAAGGGAATCATGACATGTCACACATGTCATGTGTCCTTAAGGGGTTAAATGTGAGACATGTGTTGGGAGACTTCTGCATGTGCGTAGAAAGAAGAGTTGATGTGTTGTCTTACAAAGACCTTTCATTTACTTTTAATGCGTTTTTCCATTACTGCAAACCATAACAAACGTGACACATAGTTCAGGTCACAGTTTTGTGAACTGGATTGTAAGCAGTGATCAGCAAAGCCCTTGACCGCTCATTTACATATAATTATTTATATTGCCCCAAATTATTCCGCAATGCTTTACAATATTATATAGAGCGAAAACTAACAATAAATGATACTAGGGCCGTCTTTAAAGGGACACTGTAGGCACCCAGACCACTTCAGCTCATTGAAGGGGTCTGGGTGCTCTGCATCAGGACCTCCAGAATCAGATTAGGGAGGTCTAATGCACGTGCTGCATTTGCCGCACATGTGCATTAGACCCTGCTGGTCACGGGACTGAGGGGGTGGAGATTTGACCCAGTGCCAAGGTACATCGGCGCTGGGACAAATAAGTAAATAAAGGGGTTTTAACCCTTTATTTACCAGGTAGGAGGGAGAAGTGAAGCAGAGGGATCGGTAGTGCCAGGAATACAGCTTTGTTTTATTGGCACTACAGTATCCCTTTTATAATTATTGTACCCTGGGCAAGCATTTGCATGGGCCCTCTGGACCCTCCAACTCCCCTTTCCCCCTACTCCCTGGAATGCAATCATGGCATCCACCCCAAAGAAGTGGTGGAACTAAAGTAGAAAGATCTCTGGAGCAAGAATTTTATTGGGCCCCCCAATTGCAATGTTGGACAAAAGGTAGAACCCTATCTGTCATGCAACTGCAACAATGCTTTGACAGCTGGGGCTCTACATATGTCCCATGTTTGCATGGTTGAATTTAGCACTGAGCCATGTTTGTGTGTTTGAATGTAAGCATGTTTTTGTATGGAGTCGGTTTGTGCGAATGTGTTTGCATGTGGTGTTGGAGTTTGAATGCACGCATGCATTTATGTGTAGTGTTGGTTTTTGAATGTTGGGGGGGTTTATATATCATTTTGGTGTTTAACACAGAAGTGTATTTGTATGTAGTGTTGACGTTTCAATGCAGAAGTGTGTTTGTTTGTAATGTTGACGTTTGAATGGAGGGATGTATTTGTATTTAATGTAGGTGCTCAGACACACAAGTATACACACTGACATACATGCAGATGCACAGGTACAAACACTGACTACATACAGATAAACACACTGACAACATACAGATAAACAGACACAAACTGACAGACATAATGACACACACTAACAGACATACTGCCACACACAGACACATACACTGACAAAGTAACACACACACACATACACATACACTGACAGACTTACTGACACACATACTGACACACTGACAGACATACTGACACACACAGACACATACACTGATAGACATGCTAACAGACATACTGACACACCCAGTCACATATACATACATACTGACACACAAAATTACACACATACACAGACATACTGACACACACAGACATGCTGACATACACAGATACATACACTGTCAGACATACTGACACAGGTAAAATTTACATTTTTAAACTCACCTTCCAGTTTCATATCTTTTGCTGGAGGGTGGCTTCCTTGGGGTCTGGTGAGGTGCCTGAGGCTGATGAGAGTGAGGATACCCCATCCTCCTGCCCCCTCCCGTGCGACTCTTCTCTTTATGGGGGGAAGTGACTCGTGGCTGTTACTTCCTCCCATGCTGCCAGAAAGCAAGGGGCCCGCTCGCACTGTTAAAGGGCCACAGTGCCTGACCAGGCCCCTGCTGATACAAGCCCACCAGGTGGCCCTAAGTGCACCTGGTGGGGCCCCGCTACAAAAAATAAATTGTTTAACGCAGCTGGGCCCATGGGTGCTGCCTTGGGCCCCCAGGAGTAACTGGGCCTGGAGCAGCTGCCCCGTTGGCCCTGAACGATACAATTACAAAATGATACAGGAACAGTAGGTTGATGAGGATCCTGCTCAAACGAGCTGATAATCTAGAGGAGGTGGTAAATAAAAAATAAAAAAAATAGGAAGGGCAGAGTTTGGGATAGCAACCAAGAGGCAAAGTGGGAAAGTAGCAGAACTGGAAGGTGAGAGTGGAGTGTGGCCCTTTAAGAGAGAGCGAGAGACAGGTTTGTGAAACAAAAGCTGTTCAGTACAAAGGTTAAGAAGTAACCTGGATGATAGAACATTGCGAGACTTACAGCTTTGTGGATGTTGTCCTATAGCTGCAGCAATTTTTACAATTTGCTGCAATATCTCATCATAGTAAATGGGTGCAGAGTATCATTCTCACAACATATGCCATAATGTAAATCTGTTATGGTGATCCTTGAGTTAGGTTTAGGGTGGCCCTTTAATTGCATTTAAAGTTTCCAGTTCATGTTTATAAATGTTGAGAAGTGAACTTTGATTATGATACAGTGCAGTTTAAAATGAAAAATGCTTTTCTTTAAGATTGACCTAAGAATGAGGTAGCGCTTGCATTTTTTAAGCTTGCTGTAAATTATTGCTGATAAGTCCAAATATAGATGCTGCCACCTCACACAAGAGTATTTTGAATCATGCGTGATGAGTGCATATAAACTATTATCACAGGCATTATTCATCAATTTCAGTTAATCTCTGACATATTCTGTTGAGAAGAGTTTTGATTAAGGTGAGATGGGAGTAAGTGTCAGTGTTTAACTCAGCATGGGAAATTTTCAAAAGATCATTGTGGAGGAGCGACTGGTACACAGTAAGATAAATGAGACAAGCAGTACTTGATGTTCACTAGACTAGCACTGCTTTATGTTACACCATCAATACAGTTACAATCAATAGAATGTTTAACATGTGTGAGTAATTTTCAGCACTGGAGAATTTAAGACAAGGCATTTAAATCCAAATACATTAATCTCTTAAGCGAAATACGGGTCGTGTAAGGCAAACGTTTTTTGTGTTTTCTTTTTCGTATTTTTCTTTTTCTTTTTCACACTGTTGTTGAATTGGTTTGATTAATTCCTTACCAAAGTTTCATTTTTTTCTTTTTCTTATTTCATACAACAGCATGCCAGCGGTTGGTTTGGTTGTACAATTATTAATACACTCCAGAACCTCTAACAATATATAAAAAAATATTGTACATGGTTAGAATATAATTTTAAAAAAAAGTAAAAGTAATGTTCTTTAGCTAGATTTATCCTCTGAGCTTATATTTGACCATAGCAGGTTATCGATTGATTTGATCTGAGCCCTTCATGTATATTTAATTTGCCTGTAGGCATTTGGGGCTCTCACTTTCATCTCCCTCCCGTGATCTAGTGATAGCAAGAAACAAATGGAAACTAGAAACATGTGTCTTCTCTTGCCATCAATTACATTGTTTGAGTTTGTAAGTGCTTGGCAAATTAAGCTCCTGCCATCATGCTACTGGACAGAAAAGAAATGTGACGGAATACTGCTATAGTATTTATAATGGAATCCAGCCGCCCATCAAGGGAAAAAATCATCTGGTTTGAGGAATGTCCAAAAATGAAAATGGTGGTAAGATAATCTGAGAGGTTGGCTTACATGGAATACAATTTCTACCTGTGTGAAAATAATTGTTTCATGGGATATATGCTGCATTTAGTAGGTAAAAGGTCAGTGCATTTGGATAAGTGTAAGAACTTGTCTCTTGGGAGAGATCACCTACTACGCTGGTGTCTGCTTACTAGGAGGAGGATAACTTATAAGGGCAAGGTAATCAGAAACTTCTGTCTAAAAGATGGAGGTTGGGAACCGTGTTGAGGAAGCAAGCTGTCCCTGTCTACAGCAAGACTCATAAAGTGTTAATTGGTAAACAGAATGTGAGTGAAAGTGGAGGCAATGACAATGGATCTGTCTCCAATTACTTCCAGAGTATAAATTGATACTCGGTGCCCTTTCTGAGAAATGGAAATGTTCAGATTGTGCAATTTCCACTCCTCTAGTGGATCTCATTCAGACAGGCACTAGGGGCTTCAGACTCAAATAGATTCAATGACTGAATACATTTTACTTCCAGTTTCATAAAGCAGAGTATGCTGATGTTGGATGCTGTATGTGTCTAATGCTTCTCTCTCTTATAGAGAAGCATTGATTGGTGGATCACAGAGATTGTTGTTCATCTTTAATTATAAAGGAAGACATCTCATTATATATTTATATATATATATATATAGTGACCATATATGAATACCACACAAATTCTATTTCTTGGGAGGTGGGGCCTGATCATCATGTGTGTGTGTGTGCTCCTCATACAACTTGCAAAACCCTCAATTTTATAGTCTGGAAGCACCCTCAAAAATCACCCAGGCGACTAGCCAGCTGAACCTGACTACTGAGGAGTTAATTTCAGCAATCTTGGAGCCACACTTCATAGCCTGCGGCCCGAAATATTGCGACCTTCACGCCTGGCAAACTCAACTGCCTGGAGCTACAGGTGCCTGGGAAACTCAAAGCGGTTTCCCTGTCTCCCCCCCCTCCCCTGGACTGGTGGAGGATATCCAAGTCCTCACCAGGAATAGAGCACTTGAGAACACAGCAGTACCTAGCTATATTGGCTATTCTCCAAATTGCAGTCAGCCTGCAGTGAACAAAATGGCAGATGCCACGTGCAACTCTGCATTTCGAGACCTGCAACCCACTCTCTCGGAGAGATTGGATAAGCTATTTGCCGACTTCTGTCTTAAACTTACCTGTCGCCTGAGTACAACTGCGGAGGTCCCGTTGGAGTCTCTCTTGCATCAGACAACTTCAAAACCCGCGGATACTGGTCGACGCTATAGTGCTTCATCGCCAGTGAAGAAGCGGAGGCATGCGCCCCAGAAGACACATCGGCACCAAAGGCTCAGTCCCACTGTGAACTGCCATTCTCATGTTGCGCGGTCAGTCCACCAAACACTCACTCCCTCGGAAGGCCATTAATCCTCAGGTGAGAAAGCTGCCGGAGGGCCTCGAGACATGCTAGTGTCTCGCGAAGGGACTTGTGAGTTTGATGCTCAGGATTCTGTATGGGGCTGGAGAAGTGTGGATAAGCAGGACTCAAGTCCTCAACATTACTGGTGCTATATCCATCCATTGGCTGGTGTCGGCTGAGTCTCCAGATCACTATCACCATTAGATGCATGCCTCCTAACTTTGTTATTTTCATTGATACTTTTGTTATACAGCAGATAACAGCTCTGTATTTGGTTCAGTGGCAGGTTCCTCACCCTCTACCTACTTGGGAGATATTTAGCATTTTCCCTACCTTTCCACAGCTAAGCTGCTACTGTTAAGATGATCTTGATTTATACCTGCTGGATCCCATCATAATATTTACTCCAACATAGTTTATTAAGTATGGGCATTTTATGTAACCATCTTTTGATTAAGTTTTTGGGCATGAGATTGCTAAATATAATGCCATTTGTTTCTTCCCATGCCTGACCATGTTAAGCCTAGTTACCACATCTGCCCATCCTTTCATGATATATAATGACATGTCTACAGTAGTGGTTCCTCTTGTATTACTAGGTTTTTATCTCAAAAAAACACACACACAAAAAAGTGCAGCATATCTTGATTTCTCCACCCTACATACTGTTATCAAAGTGTGTGTTTCATCCTCCACTTCAAAAATAAAGAATTATAAAAAAAATAGTATTTCTTGTAAATTCAGTCTTTTGTTTATTAAGAGGTCTGGCAAATGAACAAAACTAAAATAAGCAAAAAGAAAATCTAAACTACTGTTGGGCGGCTTACCCATTGCCAACAATACAGATCACCAATTTTAGCACAGACCTTTTCCAAATAAATGTTTCTTTTCTCTTTCAGAATATGAAGACTATTGTAGAGCGAAATGCAGTCTCACACACTGCTTGTCCTTCTCCCTGTGAATCCCTGACAGGGAAATTTTATAGCTGTTGCGGTCACCAGCCCGCCGAGCCTCACAGTCGTGCCCGACCGGCACGACCGCTCCGACTACACGAGCTTACCTGCTCGTCGGCGAGCCGGGAACCGCGCACGTAGTTCTTCCGGGCATCGCGCCCAGATCCAAGATGGCGCCGACCGCGTGGTCGCGTCTATTGCTAGCCCCGCCCCCGAGAATTATACCAACGTGTGCGTGACGTCACGACGTCAACGCACACGCACGTTTTGGGGTCAGAGGTCGCCCTCTGACCAATCATAGCCTAGAGAGGGGTATTTAAACCCCTAGCTTTCCCCATTACTTTGCCATGTCGTGGTTTCAGTTTCCTGGTTTCCTGAGAGTGCTGATTCTGTGTTTCTGATTTCCTGGTATCCTGATCCTTGGCGTTTCCCTGGTTATTCTGATCTCTGGTTTCCCTGACTTGGCTTGTTTTATCGGTATTGAGTATTTTCTGGCTTCCTTGACCTCGGCTTTCCCTTTGACCATTCTCTGTCTCTAGCGTATTAGTCCGGCCATTCTAAGGTCCGGTTTACGCTCTATCCTATTATTTTCCTTTTCTTACTTATGTATATGTTTACATAAGTTCTGCGTGCTGGACCACATTACTAGTTGTGACAATAGCCCCCTTGTGCTCATCATTGCTAGCAGGTGAGCAACTACCTGAGTGATCCAGAACTCCTGCACTGGATTGCTCACCTGCTGTGCTCCATGTAAACTGTGGAATGGAGCACTGGCCCTCCCTCCACTCCAAATGCTCCACCTCAAAAACCCATATTAAATCACAGAATAGCTGACTAAAATAGACAAACCTTCTTCCTGGGGCTATTAGATCCCATTTTGCAATAATTTTGGAGAAATGTATTCTCCACCCATAACAATGCCTGTGTGTGTATATATATATATATATATATATATATATATATATATATATATATATATATATATATATATATTGCTTAATTTGAGTTTTCCTCTAAATATTGACCTGTAACTTGACACTGAATTGTTAATTGTAGTTTTCAATTAATTAAACAATCAATTAAATTGTCAATCCATTCTCCATAACCACTACAGAATTATATAGTGGTCTTGGTGCCAGGAGTTCTAGGAATGTTTAAATGGTTTTACATTTACCTAGGTACCCTGAGCACATCCAGTGCAGCCTCCATTCCATATATCTATAGTGAAAGAAACCCTTCTGCAATAGATAAATAAATATTGTCCCCATTTGCATGAAATTATATGGCTTTGAGAATAAACTGACGCATTCAGCATATTAAGTCCACCCAAACATCTCAGGAATGTCCACATGATTTGGGAAGAGCATCACAGAGCCAGGGGACCCAGGCAAATGGCAAATATAAAACGGCTTGGGAAATTTTGACTACTTACTGCAAGATGGTGTCAGGACACTCCAAGCCTCATGAAAAGTACAGTGAGCTGTAATGATTATAGTGACTAGACTGCCACTTTAAATTTGATAGCATAGGGAACAACCGTTGCTCTGCTGGATTTACACTTGATCGCCAGAATGATCAACCCCTTCTTTGTTTTGATAACATTCTATGTACAGTCACATCGCAAGCTTTAAATGTATTTCCAGAGAATTTGTTGCTCACCTGTCAATGGATTTTTCTACATATATCATGTAAAACATATAGCTGTTCTCTATTTTTAAATGGGTAAATCAGAGAACCAGATGCAATGTTAGCAAGTACAAACAAGATTGCTGTAGTCATTTCAATAGTTTTTTTGAGATTTTAGTGCATCACTTAGGACATCACCATAAGTGATTGCTCTGGCATAATATACATTTACAAATGTGTACTAAGAAGAGCACATTCATTTATCCTATTAATAACCGAGACACAATTGAAAGGAAATAAATATAAATGTGCTATGTGTGTCAAAGCCCGTCTCATTAACAAACAGAATATTATCTACCTTATACATCATTTTGCATTTCTTACTATAAAAGTGTTTATTTTGCTTTTATCATAGCATACATTGCTCACATTTAATTTGATCTCAGATAAGCTGGTATTTAAAATATTGTAAAAAAATTTTTTTAAAAACTTAAAAAGAAGCACTTTTACGATGACACCAGGGACTACATATGCTGTGTAGCAAGCATAGTTTACAGATACTTTAAGTATTTACGTGCTACAATATGCTGTGTTTTTCCCCTGGTTTTATTGTTTAAAGATAAAAAAACGTTTTAAAAATCTCTGACTATAAAAAGAACATGGAATTTTCTTGATAATTCGAGGCAATTCTAGGCATCGTAAAGCTAGTATTTTTTTTATTTTTTTACTTAGTATGTGAATGTCTTGAGATATATATATATATATATATAAAAAAAATAATCAAAATAAACACAAATGTTTTCAACTACTCAACAAGAGTTATTTCTCAATGCTTGGAAAGTTCTGCTCTCTCTGGTCTGCCCTAAACATCATGGGAGGTGCAAGATGAGCAGCATGTGTTTAGTGGTTTACTTTAGTGATTAACTGTGTTTAGAATAAAGAAATGAAATTATGTTAAGGGTCAAATGAGATCAGAGGGAGGAAATGTTCGCATGTGTAAACAAATCACAGATATTTCTCTTATTGCAAGAGTGCCACCCCAAGGCCAACATTTTGAATAGATGCATTTTTTTTTTGTTCTTGTAAGTGTTTGATCCAGTTGTGTTGGAATGTACTTTTTGTGTGTTTAGACAATGAATGAGTTAACATCTGCTTCTCATACAACAGTAGTACTGTCAGTTTTATAAAAAAAAAATCAGATATTCTTTTACCACAGCCAGTAAACAGGAGAGATGGTCAGTGCTCGTGACGAGAAGTATAGACAGGGGCGATGACCGACCATTTGGTGATTGTTTTCTTTCAATTAGAATCAAAACCTAGAATTTTGCTCATGGTAACTAGGTGATAGTATCGCGAGCTGACGAATAAGCAAATCTTACTGTAACTCATCCTTGACAAGTAAACTTCACACTATCGATATTCATACGGATGCAGCTGGAAAGCCAGTCTATAAATAAAAATTGACTAAATCAGACTACGCCAAAATATTCCCAGGCTCTGGGTGTGATGTGGTGCCTTACACGGAATCTGTTGGGTACGATCTGGTTTGTCTTCTGGCCATTTATGACTGCCATTTGCTAAACTAAGTAATTCTATAATGCATGTGGGTACTGCAGATACTGTTACCAAGAGCAGGTCACTGTAAAACCTATATATCTATGTATGTGTTTATTTGGATGTAATATATACTGCACCATGAGATGGTTATGATTTATTTAAAATCCTGATAAATTTAGATTGATGGTTATATTATTGGTACTTTTGCATCACTTTTCACCTAGATTTGGCGTATTAGAGCAGGTCACTGCAGTGCTTCAAGATGTCTATATTTATTCTTGACAACGCTGTATTTTGCTGTCCTTGTCACTCTCGATAGCTGCACTAGTGGGCCTTATCATGCCAGTTTTAAGGTATTTTAATGCTTTGCAGTATGTAACTCAGGCTACCATGTTTATAATTAAGTGGTGCATGTGCGTTTGCCCAGTTACCTGCTTGGCATGTAACTGAAGTGTTTGATAACCAGTGAAATCGTTAAATAACGAAAGAGTTATCCAACCCAGATACCCACTGGATATGTACCTCTTTAGTGTATTGGTCAGTCCAGGATGTTGTGTGCAATGTGAAACGGTTATTAATAGCCAGATTAACCATGCATTGACCTAAGGCAGTTGCCTAGAGCCCAGGAGCTGGTCTGGAGCACAGGCACCATGAAGATACTTGACTAGGCTAGACACCATTCACCCTACTTGCTATATGGGTAAGGGGTAAACTAATACAGGCCATGTGTAATTTTAATCCTTCTCTGTGCCTGTGGGTGATTCCAGGCAATTGTTATCTACTATTATCAGATCTGTAGTTTGAAGTAGCGTTAATCCAGTAATGCAGACACAAAGTAATCAAATATTGCAGTATCTTGCAATTTTGAGATTTGCTCACTTTGTGTTCATGTTTCTTTCACTAAATACTGCCAGTCCACTCCAAAGGATATTACAAAACACGGTAATTCTCCTTTATTTACAAAACATTAACATATTGTATAAAGCGCTAAAACTGGCCAAACTACAATCTGCAAGAAATAACAAATTGTACATTGTGTTTATGAACACAGCCCAGCAGCTTTGTAATCCCCATCAACAACAAAAGGATTACAGAGAGTGGATATCTTCATCTATCAGTGTTTTAATTAATGCTGACATTGTCAAACTTTCACACATTCTACTCTAATATGCTACACGTTTTTCCAAAGAGCAAGTATGGTTTGTGTTATAGATAAAATACCAGATGCAAATGACATGTATTTATTGTTGTAGCGTTCAATACAACACAGCAGTTTATTTATATATTTTAATACCACTGGCTTTTAAAGAACCCTCGTTGTGTAAAATGTTGATTTATTTTTGTATTACTGAATAAACCATTATTTTTTTTTAGCCTACCGCAACTTTTTCAGAAATCCTTCAACTAACCGCACTGTCATTTGGAATATAGATTAACACTCTTGAAAATTTAAAGAAAGGCTTCTAGAATGGTATGACGTTTGTAAAATAATACACATAAAGAGAGACTAAATATATTAAATATGTGTTATTTGGAGCCAACAGTGAGAGGGTTGACATCATAGAAACTTAAAACGGGTTAACATTTTCTGTAGAACGATCCAGAGCACATAACCTGAATAGGAGGGGAATAAATTTAGGAATTTAAGGGTAATGACAAGCAATACCTATTTTGAAAAAGAGTTGCAGATGCATGGAATAACTTTTAGTAGACATGAGTACAGTGCGAGAATTCAAGAATAGTTATAATTCACACACTGCTTCTCAGCACCAATCAAAACTCACAAAAGCTGTGTTTGTAGATTAGAAAGGCTCACAGAGGCATACCTAGAGTATTTCCCCCCCTGGGTGGATTTATGCTTTGGCAACCCCCCTTCTCCCCTCCCCTCTCCTCCCCACCCACCCCAACACTCCAAGCACCAAAGTCACAATGGTTTATTGTAGTGGCTATGGTCCACCCACCCACATTGATTTGTATACCATTCTGCCTATTCAGTCTGTTCACCGTTCCCTGTATGTCCACCACCCATTCTCTGTATGTTTACCTCTAATTCTATTTGTCCACCCCCTTTCTCAGTCTTTCCTTCCCATTCTCTTTTGTCCACCCCATTATATCTATCCATCCTCCAACCTTCCCATTCTGTCTGTATTAGACATGTGCAATTTGTTTCGGTCCGAATATGTATTAGGACGAATTTCGGACAATTCGGACATTCGGGTACTTCCGAAGTTCCGAAGTGTCGAAGTTCCGAAGTGCCGAAGTGTCGAAGTTCCGAAGTGTCAAAGTTCCGAAGTGTCAAAGTTCCGAAGTGTCAAAGTTCCGAAGTGCTGAAGTGCCGAAGTTCCGAAGTTGCCGAAGTTCTGAAGTGTCAAAGTGCCGAAGTGCCGAAGTTCCGAAGCACAGTATTGCCTAAGTACTAATAAACTTACCCAGTGAAAGAAGAAGAATGTTACATTGTAAATGATTGTAAATAAAAAGTATACAAACATAGCCAGGATTCAGCTGTAAGCATTTGCAACACTTACAACAATCAAGTAACACACATTCATATAAAATGTGAGTTACTTGGCCAGTCAATGTAATGACAGGAATGAATAAGTAGATAACTCCCTAATTCCCATGGTATTAGGGAGCTATCTACTAAAAGGCTGAAAGACCTAAATTGGTCTTTCAGCCACATTTACTAATGCTAAGTAAAGACTACTTAGTATTAGTAAATTATGCCCCTACTCGCTACACCGCGAGTAGGGGCATGTCTATTAAACAGTGAGCAGCCTGTGGCTGCTCACTGTAAAAAATAAAAAAATAATACGTTCCCCCCTCCCGAGCCCCTGGCCCCCACCCCTGAGCGGTGGGTGGGGGCCCTACAGTAACATGGGGGGGACCTAATGTCCTCCCCCTGGCCCCCACCCCTGAGCAGTGGGTGGGGGCCCTAAATACTAATAAGGGGGGGACCTAATGTCCTCCCCCCACCCCCCCCGAGCGGTGGGTGGGGGCCCTACAGTAAAATAAGGGGCGACCTAAGGTCCTCCCCCTGACCCCCACCCCTGAGTGGCGGATGGAGGCCCTAAATTGATATAAGAGGGGGGGACCTAGTGTCCTCCTCCCTGGCCCCCACCCTGAGCCGTGGGTGGGGGCCCTAAATTATAATAAGGGGGGACCTAATGTCCTCCCCCCTGGCCCCCACCTCTGAGCGGTGGCTGGGGCCCTACAGTAACATAAGGGGGGACCTAATGTCCTCCCCCTGGCCCCCACCCCTGAGCGGTGGGTGGGGGCCCCAAATACTAATAAGGGGGGGACCTAATGTCCTCCCCCCACCCCCACCCCAGAGCGGTGGGTGGGGGCCCTACAGTAAAATAAGGGGGGAACCTAAGGTCCTCTCCCCTGGCCCCCACCCCTGAGTGGCGGGTGGGGGCCCTTAATTGAAATAAGAGGGGGGGACCTAGTGTCCTCCCCCCTGGCCCCCACCCCTGAGCAGCGGGTGGGGGCCCTAAAAAAAATCCCCCCCAGGTGACTAGGGGTCCCCAAACCCCTAGTCACCCCCTCCCCCCAATAAAAATGATCCCCTACCTACCCCCCTCACCCTAAAAACTAATGAGCAGGGGACCTTCAACTAAGTACCTGTAAAAAAAAAAATACCATTCAATGTTCTTTCTTCTAAAATCTTCTTTTTTCAGCCCCAAAAAAGGCCAAATAAAAAACCATAATAACCGACGCAATTATATAAAAAAAAAAACCTCAGAGCACTCTGATTGGTGGGTTTAAGCCATCCAATCAGAGTGCTCTGACAGGTAAATGAAGAGACTGACAGGTAAGTCTCTACATTTACCTGTCACAGCACTCTGATTGGTTGGTTTGAAATCCACCAATCAGAGTGCTCTGTGTCATTTTACACAGCGTGGGAAAGTTCTTTGGAATTTTCCCACACTGTGTAATTTGACTCATAACTCTCTGATTGGTGGATTAAGTAACCAATCAGAGAGTTATGAGTCATTTATTTTAGGGCCCCAACTCGCCGCTCAGGGGTGGGGGCCAGAGGGGAGGACACTAGGTCCCCCCCTTATTACAATTTAGGGCCCCCACCCGCCGCTCAGGGGTGGGAGCCAGGGGGGAGGACATTAGGTTCCCCCCCTTATTACAACTTAGGGCCCCCACCCACCGCTCAGGGGTGGGGGCCAGGGGGGAGGACATTAGGTTCCCCCCTTATTAATATTTAGGGCCCCCACCTGCCGCTCAGGGGTGGGGGCCAGGGGGGAGGACCTTAGGTCCCCCCCCTTATTTTACTGTAGGGCCCCCACCCACCGCTCAGGGGTGGGGGCCGGGGGGAGGACATTAGGTCCCCCGCCTTATTAGCATTTAGGGCCCCCACCCACCGCTAAGGGGTGGGGGCCAGGGGGAGGACATTAGGTCCCCCCCCTTATTTTACTGTAGGGCCCCCCACCCACCGCTCTGGGGTGGGGACCAGGGGGGAGGACATTAGGTGTCCCCCTTATTCTGATTTATGGCCCCCACCTGCCGCTCAGGGGTGGGAGCCAGGGGGGAGGACAATACGTCCCCCCCATCATTTTACATTAGGGCCCCCACCCGCCACTCAGGCTGCTCACTGTTTACTAGACATGCCCCTACTCGCGGTATAGCGAGTAGGGGCAAAATGTACTAATACTAAGTAATTTTTACTTAGTATTAGTAAATTTGGCTGAAAGACCAATTTAGGTCTTTCAGCCTTTTGGTAGATAACTCCCTAATACCGTGGGAATTAGGGAGTTATCTACCAAGCGGCTGCAAGAGAAGTCCTGAGGTGCCGAAGTCCCGAAATTCTGAAATGCCGAAGTGTCGAAGTGCCAAAGTTGCCGAATTTCCGAAGAGTCGAAGTGCCGAAGTGCCGAAGTTCCGAAGTTGCTGAATTTCCAAAGTTTCGAAGTGCCGAAGTTCCGAAGTTGCCGAAGTTCCGAAGTCTTGAAGTGCCGAATTGCCGAAGTCCCGAATAGCGAAAACCCAGAATTTCGGAATGCCGAACCGAAAATTTTCCCCATGCACATGCCTAGTCTGTATGCTCTACATGCTCTGTTTGTCAGCACCCATTCTCTGTCTATTTACTCCCTATTTTCAGTCTATCTACCCCCATTCTCTTTCTGTCTACCCATATTCTCAATATGGGTGGGTCCACTCTTTACTCTCCCTCCCCATCTATGCCTTTTGAATTTTTCCTGCATTAATTGTAGCACGGCTAAGAAGTACAGATGTAGAGAGCATTGACATTCCCTTGCTATTTCAGTGAGTAGCATAAGTGGTGGATGAAGATTGGTGGAATATGTTCCCTCCTGTCCATTCACTAAAGGCTGCGTTGTGTGACCCACAAACAGACTGGGGAGAGGAACTCGAGTACACCCAGCTTGGCTGCTCTACAATAGGAGCAGTGCACCCATGGTGGTCTGCCCCATCCTGAATATACTACTGAGCCCACACCCAGTGCACCCAAAAGGCTTCTATCTGTCATTGCATTCTTTGTTTCTATAATTATAAGGTGTTCCATGGTACAAAGCTGCAACATTTCAAATTATATTATGTTTCAATAAGTTAACTATCTGGTGTTAAATTATTATTATTTATAAAGCAGAATGTATTCCACAATGCTGTACGATAGGTGGTCTAACAAGCAAGTAGTTACAAGACAAGTTGGACAAGCCGCTGAAGGCCCTGCTTAAAGCAGCTTACATTCAAAGGGAAAAAAAAATAGGTCCTACAGAGATATACATTTTAAAGAAATGCTTTATGCAAAGATTTAGAACTTGGTAAAACGTAAAGGTTTTTAAAACGACAGTGTGTTTTCTTATATAAAACTTTTTCATAACAGTCACATATTAAAACCAGTTTTGGAAATGTATCAATTGCCCTTGAAACAAAAAAAAAATGCCCCCGCTGATTTTAGAATTGCGCAGCAGAATTGCGTTTTATTTTAACCCCCTGCTGTTTTCAATACTGAGAGGGACAGGATACTGAGAGGGACAGAATATGTTTACAATGTGCATGGAATTCTCTCCAGTCACTGAAAGAGTTAATGCATACATGAAATGCTGTTCTTTTTAATGAAGAGTTGAACTAAAAGCCAGTTATAGTGGGCTTCCTTAGAGAGGAAATCTGTGTGAATGTTACCGTTTACAAAACAAGTAAAGGTTGTTTTTTTTTAAATTTCATTTTATTTTATTATTCGAGCGCAGTTTTCTGTTTTCAAGTAGTGCAGAGCACTGCGGTTTTGTCATTAAAAATCTAGTTGGCAGGAATCAGCAAGCTTTTTATCATATGCAGCTGAACAACTGTACATCATTACTATATGTATGGGTGAAATGTAGTCCTATGGCGGATAACATGGTTTGTTAGATAAACATACCAGAGAACAGTCTTAAAACATTACAGCTGAAACTGTAATTCCATTAAGGGTGGCCAGGCCAGCTAGTTGCTGGGGATTGGGGGGAGAAATGGTATGTTGGAAATAGAGTGGATGAAAAAAAGATATAGGGGTAGATTTAGCTCATACGGTAAGGCGGGGGAGGGGGGGAAACAGATAGCTTGATAAATGCTGTGTAAGTACATCTCCCATGATGCCTTGCAATAACATGCTTTCAAGAAAATAAAGATAATGTAAGTGGTTAAGTATGTTATTCCAAAGAAGAATCTGAATTTCATTTTCTTTTTTAAATGTAGTTTACAATAACTGAGGTGAAAAAGGTACAATTCAAAGTTGAATACATAAGTCACACTTGTTAGTGCCAAAACATTGAGATCTTCTTGACATGTGTACAGCTCTGGTAGGCTTTCTGTAACTTATTAGTAGTATCATTTTGTGGTTTAGACTTAGCCACTTTTTTTGTATATATTTTGTGTCTATGTTATATTGGGTGGATTGTATACCCAATATAACTCTGTAACAATAAAAATGTACTTTTGCATTTGTCATTATATTTTTGGTGTGCATCCTTCTGCTTACTGATACTTGTACTTAGGCGCTTAAGGGAGTGCCTCTTTAGCATAGCCTCCAGTTTAATTTATGGCTACTGGTGAGAGATAATCTCTGTGCATGTTTTATGGTACTTTACTAACTAAACAACACTTTTTTTTTCCCCGAAAAACAATAAAATAAAATTTAGGCGAAAAAAGCCTTGCTAAAAAAGTCTCCATCTATATTACCAGCTTAGCTAACGTCACATATATTTCTCCAGTGTTCTATGTACCCCTTAGCACTTTTGGTTTGGTTATAATAATTACAAAGGGCAGCACAGTGTGAGCACCTATAAGGTTATATGTTTATAATGGAACTGAAAGGTGTGAATGAGTCTGTTTGGACAAACTTGGAGAAGTGAAGGTATAGCTATGCAAGAGGTGGGCAAGTGACCAAGTCAGGGCTGCTTTGTGAGAGGTGGATGGATTGTTTTGTAAATACTAGACACTGTTTAGGGAATCCCTATTTATTTTGGAGATATTACTGCAGTCTAAAAAGTGGTTGTCATGTGGATTGGTCCATGATACTGGGTGATGGGGTAATGTACGATTTGTGAAACATGGACGTTGTTTGGATGAGACAATGTGTGAGCTTAATTAATGTGTGATAGGTTGATTAATTGTTATGGTATAATTTCTGAATGTTCATTAACTGATGGATATGGTGTAAATGATGGGTTCTGTGTGATTAACTGAAGTTTTATTCTGACGCAAAAATACCTGTATGGATGAGAAATATGTTCTGAGTGAGAAATACGGGAGTGATAGATGGGTCTGAGTGTTGTGTCTGTATAATGAAAGCTATGTAGTTGATATTCATAGTATAAATTCAATAGTAATAATATAATACATTTTCCAAAGTTGGGCGGGGGGATTATTTATTTTCATTTTGTACTCTATTGAAAGTGTAATGGCCAATTCAGTTAAAGCAGTCAGATCTAACCAGACCATGGAGCATATTCTTGTTGTACTTACTTTTTATGCTATTTATTTGCCTTTTTTTTTATTTAGGCTTATTTATTCAAAATTTCCAATGTCAATTTAAAAATTAAAGCTTAATCTTGAGGAAAGTTGCTGAATGAACTGGTGGAATTAGCTCAAATGATTCCCATTTACCATTAAAATGTATGAACAGTAAAATAAAGTGTCCAACAGTAATTAAATATAGTTATACGTGAAATGAATAATATGACTAGACAAGTATCAAGTGATATGAGACGCATTCAAGTAAATTTAAATTATTGTATTGTTTTTAGGATGGAAAAAACAGGGAAAAAAAATTATATGTCAAACCTGTATTAAAACCTTTTTTTTTCAGGCAGTTGTATATGACAATATTGGTGACAGGCTTTATAATTTATGGATAATATATATATATATATATATATATATATATATATATATATATATATGCACAATAAAGAAAATGAGAACTTCCTTACTTGTAGGAGTATATTAGGAACCCCCATTCATTACGGCGGCATTGTCACGCCAAACTCACCTTTCTCCTATTGTTTCTTCTCTTCCTCTCTCAGAATATGTTCTAATTTTCTTTATTTCTCTTCTAGTTTTCTTTAAAACATAAGACAAAATAGTCATATGTATTTTTTGTACGCGTGACTTTCTTTGGCCAAAGAAGGAGCTTAAGTCAACTCGATTTCCTGTGGTCAAAGAGGAGGGTAATTACTTTCTCTGACACAGGAAATGGAGCTGACTTAAGCTCTACATCTATATACGGAGGGTGGAAGAGGTTGGGACAATCAGCATGGTCCCCTGTGTAATAAATACAAAACAACACACACACTCTAATAGTCTGTATAAAAAATATATAAAAAAATATATAAAAACAAACTTAGCTTAATGACAGCTTCCCAACAGCAACTTTCCACATAGGTGCCTAGTAGAACAAATGGATACAAAGATAGGGGAAGACGCTGTCTCTACCTATAAAAGATTAACCAAACATAGTGAAGACCGTTACAAGTATGTTATAAAAGACACGCTATCAGGTACACTCACAAAATGTAGATAGAAAATTTGCATTGAAATTACCATCACCTACTCATGTAGGGGGGTCATACACTGGATACACTGGATGCAATGGGTTCAAAGATCTGGAAACCAAAAGGAGAGCAGGAACAGTAAGTATGGTAGAAAAATCGATATTTTATTTTGTTAAATAAAATAAAAAGCACTGGTCCAACGCGTTTCGTTCAATCAGAACTTCATCAGGGACCTCTTAGGTTAAAATAATCATACAAAATCAACAATCTCCATACAAGAAAAAATTCCCGCTGTACCCTCCCTCATCCCACAGTCCCAATATATAAGGCAACTCCTGATCCTATTGGTGGTGTGGTGGGTGTGTTCGAACTCGGTTCCGGATTGATCATCAACTTGCCGCATAACAGCTGATCGTAGTATTTTTTTCCCGCTTTTCGAATCTTTCAACATCACCGGAAGTGATGTTTTGCGTTCCAACTCACACTTCCGTGCGTTCCAGCGGTATCTTCGCTGGTAGTAATACATAAAAAATGGAAAATTTAGTTTTTTATGTTTTATTTTTTTATACATTACTAATTATTAGTGTCCTATTTGGTTTGAGTTATTATTATTATTTTTTATCATTTATGCATTTGATTAGAGCTTTTTGCAACAACCTAATATAGTTATCTAATAATTTGCATGTGGAGACACGAAAGATCTGGTGTCATTTAGATACATGGTTTATGAATTTTTGTATTGATACTATGTTTCTTTTTTTAGTGTCGATTATTAGTTGCAATATGCTGATTTTTTTCTAAGTAGAGTAATCTGCCACTGCACATGTGTACACATGACTATGAGGACTCACGGAGGTCAATATACTTTTGACGCGAAGATACCGCTGGAACACACGGAAGTGCGAGTTGGAACGCAAAACGTCACTTCCGGTGATGTTGAAAGATTCGAAAAGCGGGAAAAAATACTACGATCAGCTGTTATGCGGCAAGTTGATGATCAATCCGGAACCGAGTTCGAACACACCCACCACACCACCAATAGGATCAGGAGTTGCCTTATATATTGGGACTGTAGGGAGGGTACAGCAGGATTTTTTTCTTGTATGGAGATTGTTGATTTTGTATGATTATTTTAACCTAAGAGGTCCCTGATGAAGTTTTGATTGAACGAAACGCGTTGGCCCAGTGCCTTTTATTTTATTTAACAAAATAAAATATCGATTTTTCTACCACACTTACTGTTCCTTCTCTCCTTTTGGTTTCCGGATCTTCGAACCCATTGCATCCAGTGGATCCAGTGTATGACCCCCCTACAGGAGTAGGTGGTGGTAATTTCAATGCAACTTTTCTGTCTACATTTTTTGAGTGTACCTGATAGCGTGTCTTTTATAACATACTTGTAACGGTCTTCACTATGTTTGGCTAATCTTTTATAGGTAGAGACAGCGTCTTCCCCTATCTTTGTATCCATTTATCCCCTGTGTAATATAGGGGTCAAGTGGACCCCACACCTTTTCACTGTTTTGTTTTTGAAAATCCTCAACCTGCTACATGCTCATTCTCTAACTAAGTTAACTCCTTAAGCACACAACTTCTGGAATAAAAGGGAATCATGACGGAATATTTCCATCATGTGTCCTTAAGGGCTTTTAACTGACCCTTTCAAGGATTTTTATTGTTATTATTTCTTTGCAGCACCCCAGAAGACAGCAGACTATAACTGTGCTGTTCAGTTCTCCATTCTGAAAAGGAATAGGTTAATTCGAACCTTGCCTTTTCTGTTTAGTCAAGCTCTGCAATGGTCTCACTAAGTGTTGGTTTCCCACTAGAAACTGTTTCTAGAAAACCACTACTCTATCTCATACAGAGCAAGCATACACATTGGTTTTTTTATGGGTACTGTGTAAGCCAGTTAAAATAATACATAATAAAGTGATAAAGTGATATGGTGTGTGTGCATGTATAAATATTTCTGAGCTTCAACCAACATGCATACCTAAAGAACGGATCTTATTGGCCTAGACGCTTGAAAAATATCCCTCTTTCATGAGCCAATACAGGTATCACTTATACAATTTTTTTGTTATTTTATTGTGATTTCATAAATCAAAAATAGCGATGTATTTTCTATGATCTTTTATGGGGCAGGTTTAGTCCAGTTGTGTTCACCACCTGCTGTAAGATGTTCTGATGACAAGATCTAGTATACCGACCTATCTGTATAACAAACTCTGTTAAATTAATTACTACATGAAGGCTTTATAATTATTTGTTTCCAATTACTGGGTTTCATATAAAGAATTATTTAATTTTGTTTCTTTGAGAAAGAGATTATTAAAAGTCTATGGCAGTACGGAAATAAGGAAATAAGCATTCTATTGTACTGAATACATTACAGATGCTTTTTAAAAACTTGATAATGAAATAAAGAGTATAGAGTATTACAATGTTTAATATGATTATAGTACAGAGAAGGACATTTCATGCATTATTTCCCATTGGGATTTTTCTAAAACAAATTGGAATGTCGTTACTATGTAGTTTAATTTAGTATTAAACTTTAGGATGGAAAAAAAAAACAACAACCACATAAAAGTCACTTGTTTGCAAAATAACATTTTATAGAACTTTAAATATTTTAAATGAGCAAATAAAAATCCTTAGTCATTTCACAATTGTAGAGAAAAAGGATTGTGCTCAGGAAAGCTAGATGGAATTATTTAACGAATATATGAAGCTATGTCACACTACGACACATGGAAAAACATCAAAAGCAAACATGTTTTAGAATGTATTTTGTAGTATTATCAGAAGGTTTATGTCATCAGAAGGATTTAATATAACTCTCAGATGTAACACACAGCCAGTTTCCATTCAGTAACAAAAAGGTGCCTCGATCAATGTAGGTTTTAAAAGCAAAATACCTTTAATAAACTTTTGGCACAACAAAAAAGGGGAGATCGCTGGGTGAGGCTTTAAAGGAACACTATAGCATTATTGTTATTATTTTAATATTTATATAGCGCCATCAGATTCCGTAGCGCTGTACAATGGGTGGACTAACAGACACGTAATTGTAATGGACACTCAGGAACAGAGGGGTTGAGGGCCCTGCTCAATGAGCTTACATGCTAGAAGGAGTGGGGTATAGTGACACAAAGGGTATAAGTAGGGGTAACAAAATAGGTGGCTAGAAAAGTAATCACTGAGAACTTTATTTTTGGCAGTTGCAGGAGAGGAGTCATGGGGGGGAAAGGGGGAAATGAAAACCCGCTAACAGTTTAAATTACATGCTTTCCTGAAGAAGTGTGTTTTCAAAGATTTTTCGAAGGAGTGGAAACTGGGTAAAAGTCTAACGGAGAAGGGAAGGGAGTTCCACAGAAAAGGTGCAGGGCTGGAGAAGTCTTGGAGGCGAGCATCAGATGTGGGAGTACGGACAGAGGATAGACGTAGGTCTTCGGCGGAGTGCAGAGGCCTAGACGGGACATACTTGTGTATTAGGGAGGATAGGTAGGTTGGAGCAGCATTATGTAGGGATTTGTAAGCATGCACCAGAATCGTAAATTAACCCCAATGTTGGCAATCCAGGGGAACCTAATTTGCATATGAAAGCATTAATTCAGTGCAAAGCGCGAAAACGTCCAGCCTTGCATCAAGGAGTCAAACTCTGTGAAACTCTGAGAATTGCTTCTAGTGCCTGTCTGATAACTCTCTCTGAAACTTCAATGTGCTACATTGCAGGGTTAAGGGGACAGGGACACTGCACCCAGAATACGTCAATGAGATGAAGCGGCCTGGGTGCATGTAATGTCCCTTTAATAGACCTTTGTTAATTTTCTTCTGAGTACCCAAAGAGTCTAGCCTGAAGTGTATTCTGGACATTTTAGCTATCTATTCCACTGGTGGTGCACTGGTTTAGAAGCTGCTTTTAAGGTATGTGTGTGTCTGTGAAAGCATGACTATTTAAGCAACTGCTGCTCTTTCAGTGTTACAAAGAGGGGGGGAGGAATTCACTATCAGTTTGAGGGGATGACACAAATTTTATTTTTTGATGCACCTCATTCCACCACGCTGCTCTGTAGGAGATTCCTTCACCCTCTTATGCTGCTTTATCTGCAAATGGTCTGTAATACTGACTTTGCTAATTTCAAACAATGACAGAGAGATGTATAGTAGATGTGTAGAGTATTTGATGTAGGAGAGTATTTGATGTAGGAGAGTTGAACTCTGTTTTGGGGAAACTAGGCTCGACCCAGACTCCCATACAAACACCACGGGCCCAAGGAGTCTACCTCCCACCCATGGAGACCAGCACTAATCAGTCCGCTGACACCTGCAGAAAGAAGCTCTCGGGGTCCAGTAATTACAGGATTATCTGACTATGCTGGAACTTGATTTGAGACTGAAATGTTTCTCGTGATGATGTTTTTTATTTAACGTGTTCTGCCATATATTTACTGTGGGCCACCATGCCATTTTTGTTTGGCATTCTTTCTAAAACAGGCTTCCCCAAACTACATCCCTCCAGATGTTGCTGAACTACAACTCCCATGATTCTATAAATTAAATAGATAGGCTGAGATTTATGGGAGTTGTAGTTCAGCAACATCTGGAAGGCCGGAGTTTGGAGAAGCCTGTTCTAAAATTTCGAGCCCGTTTAGGTTGCTTACCATTTCTGGCTCCTGAATGCTCTCTTTTGTAGCTTGTCTCCTGGAAGCTGTCCATTTTAGCTGTTGATATTGATTACAGTTTCTATGTCTATTCATTTTATTGGTCCTAAAGCCTTATTGTAAAGTCTCTCCATAGGATATCTATTTTGTTTAAATTCTTCTTTAATATTTCACCATTCTTTAACACCTAAACAGACAACCACACATTCAGACATGTTTTCTCTTGTATATGTATGTGAGATGTGAACACAGCACTGTGCGTTTCATATTTTGTTTAACCCCTTAGTGACCAGACCATTTTTAAATTTTCTTACCGTTAAGGACCAGGGCTGTTTTTACATTTCTGCGGTGTTTGTGTTTAGCTGTAATTTTCCTCCTACTCATTTACAGTACCCAGACACATTATAAACAATTTTTCTCGCAATTAAATGATCTCTCTAAAGATACCATTATTTTCATCATATAATTTACTATAAAAAAACTGTAAAATATGATGAAAAGTTTGTAAAACACACACCTTTTCTAATTGACCCCCAAAATCTGCAATCTACAACCGCCAAAAACACCCGTGCTAAATAGTTTCTCAATTTTGTCCTGAGTTTAGAAATACCCAATGTTAACATGTTCTTAGCTTTGTTTTGCAAGTTATATGGCTATAAGTACAAGTAGGACTTTGCTGTTTCAAAATATATACAAACCTTATATCTGACCCTGTAACTTTCAAAAACACTATAAAACCTGTACATGGGGGCTATTGTTATACTCTGGAGACTTCGCAGAACACAAATATTAGTGTTTCAAAACAGTAAAACGTGAAAAAATGCAAAAAACTTCACTTTCACTGACAATATCATCACTATGTTTTACTGTTTTGAAACACTAATATTTGTTTTCAGCAAAGTCTTCCGAGTAAAATAGTACCCCCATGTACAGGTTTTAGGGTGTCATGGAATGTTACCGGGTTAAACACAGTGCTAGCAAATTAAATTCTCTGGAATTTCGGCCTGGGTTCTCAGGCAGGTCCCTCAAATTGCAATCAATAAAATTATCTAATTATGTAAAAATATTACATAAATATGCACGTAGAATTTAAATATATATATATATATATATTTAAATATATGAAGTCTACAAGTATATTTATGAAATTATTTATAGAATTATGTATATGGATATATTTATATATTTTGTATTATTTTTATTTATTTATATATACATAGGTATATATATATATATATATATATATATAATTTCATTCTAAGTGTATTTTGATATATATATATATATATATATATGTGTGTGTATCAAAATACAGTTAGAATAAAGATACATATATGTTTATAATTTTTTAACATTTATTTAAATTATTTTAAATTTTTTTATTGCTTTTTATTTACTTATTATTTATAATAATATATACACAATATATATAGTTATTATATATATATATATATATATACGTGTGTTTGTAATTTAATTAGAAGTGTATTTTTATATTAATATATGTATATAGTAATATAAAATAACACTTAGTATGACATTATATATACCGTATATACTCGAGTATAAGCCGACCCGAATATAAGCCGAGGCCCCTAATTTTACCCCAAAAAACTGGGAAAACGTATTGACTCGAGTATAAGACTAGGGTGGGAAATGCAGCAGCTACTGGTAAATTTCTAAATAAAATTAGATCCTAATTATATTAATTGAATATTTATTTACAGTGTGTGTATGAATGCAGCGTGTGTGTATGAGTGCAGCGTGTGTGTATGAGTGCAGCGTGTGTGTATGAGTGCAGTGTGTGTATGAGTGCAGTGTGTGTATGAGTGCAGCGTGTGTGTATGAGTGCAGCGTGTGTGTATGAGTGCAGCGTGTGTGTATGCGTGCAGCGTGTGTGTATGAGTGCAGCGTGTGTGTATGAATGCAGCGTGTGTGTGTGTGTATGCAGTGTGTGTATAAATGCAGTGTGTGTATGAATGCAGCGTGTGTGTATGAATGCAGCGTGTGTGTATGAATGCAGCGTGTGTGTATGAATGCAGTGTGTGTATGAATGCAGTGTGTGTATGAGTGCAGTGTGTGTGTGTGTGTATGTATGAGTGCAGTGTGTGTATGTGTGCAGTGTGTGTGTGCGTGTGTATGTGTGTATGAGTATGAGTGCAGTGTGTGTATGAGTGCAGCGTGTGTGTATGAGTGCAGCGTGTGTGTATGAGTGCAGCGTGTGTGTATGCGTGCAGCGTGTGTGTATGAGTGCAGCGTGTGTGTATGAATGCAGCGTGTGTGTGTGTGTATGCAGTGTGTGTATAAATGCAGTGTGTGTATGAATGCAGCGTGTGTGTATGAATGCAGCGTGTGTGTATGAATGCAGCGTGTGTGTATGAATGCAGTGTGTGTATGAATGCAGTGTGTGTATGAGTGCAGTGTGTGTGTGTGTGTATGTATGAGTGCAGTGTGTGTATGTGTGCAGTGTGTGTGTGCGTGTGTATGTGTGTATGAGTATGTGTGCAGTGCGTGTATGAATGCAGTGTGTGTGTGTGTGTGTGTGTGTTGCAGAGCCTTGGTGGGGAGTGGGCAATTTTTCATTTTTTTTAAATTATTTTAATCTTTTTTTATGATTAATTTGTATTATTTTATTTAATTATTTAATTATTTTATTTAATTATTTTTTTTTAATATTTATTTTTTATTATTTTATTTGTAATATTTATTATTATTTTTTTCCGTCCCCCCTCCCTGCTTTATACATAGCAGGGAGGGGGGCTCCTTCCCTGGTGGTCTAGTGGCATTGGTAGTTCAGTGGGGGGAGGAGGGGGCTATCAGAGAGTTTACTTACCTCTCCTGCAGCTCCTGTCAGCTCTCTCCTCCTCTGCGCCGGTAGGGTCAGCTCCTCTATCAGCTCACACTGTAAGTCTCGCGAGAGCCGCGGCTCTCGCGAGACTTACAGTGGGAGCTGACCGAGGTGCTGAACGGACGGCGCGGAGGAGGAGGAAGCTGACAGGAGCTGCAGGAGAGGTAAGTAAACTCTCTGACAGCCCCCACAGCCCCAGTCTGTATTATGGCAATGCAAATTGCCATAATACAGACATTGACTCGAGTATAAGCCGAGTTGGGGTTTTTCAGCACAAAAAATGTGCTGAAAAACTCGGCTTATACTCGAGTATATACGGTATATATAAGATATATACAGATATTATATATATATAATATCCCCACACATTGCTATAACCAACCGACTACCCACTCGAACCTGGGATGTTACAGATGCCTTGGATGCGTAACCTGTAGCCACATGATTCCGTGCAAAACCTTCGCCCACCCACATACGGGCAGAAAATACACCATCAGACATAGACTGACCTGTACCAGTGATCATGTAGTGTATAAATTAGTCTGCCCGTGTGGACTAGCCTATATGGGCAAAACGGACCTTCCACTGAGGGAGAGGATGCGCAATCATCGTTCGAATATCCGCATAGCGTACAGGGACAAGGGCTCTGAACTACCAGTGGCCAAGCACTTTTGGGAAAAAAGCCATCCCCTACCCTCTATGAAGTTCACAGCGATAGACCATATCCCACAGCCACTTAGAGGCGGCGACCGGAAAAAGTTTTATTACAAAGAGAACTGCATTGGATCCGTACGCTGGACACGGTCCAACCCAAAGGCCTCAATGAGAAGTATACGTTGGGCATCTTCCTATGATTGGACACTGTGGAGATATTGATCTGCAATAGACTTTATGTAAATAGTTGTGTAAATAGTTGTGTAAATAATCGTGTAAATATTCGTGTGGTTACTAAATTTGCCTCACCCACTAGTACTAAACCAAATGACCCCTGCATTATTATGCACATACCATTAAGTAGTATGTTATGGATAGTATGTATACCGAGTGTGGGCTGACCGGACTTGCCTTATTGCCACACTGCTAGATTTCTTTATTATCTCGCCATGAACAATTTGCTAAGTTACTATGCTTTAGGACATCGCTATGAGCATACCACAGGCAAACTACTTTGCCTTGCACTGTTATCATTTTGTTAGGCAGTTGTGTATACATGCCATCGAGACCTTGCTCAGTGATGTTATTGGTGTGTCACTACATGTTTGCTTTTTTGCCATATGAATATGCCTGCACCCCCAGAGTATGCCCTGTGCCCCTGCACCCATACCTATAGACTTATGACACTAGGATGGACACATAATGTTCACCAAGATGGAGTGTGTAGGATTAGATATGGACACCTTGGGGCCAGTACCTAATGTTTAATATAGGGTTTAATATCCCACATATTTTACCTGGATGTCATTGATGACCAAATGTGGACTGGTATGGCACAATGAATATATCTATAAACAGCACGTTTTATAGAGTACATACTCCTATACAGCACAGTTACCAAGTGTTGGCCGACCAGGCTTGTCTTATTGTCTCACTGTTATGCAGCTGTTTATACATGCCACTAATACCTTGCTATGTTGTTATACAGCCATGTAACTCTATGTTCATAATACCAATAGCTGATATGCCTTTTGAATATGCCCTAACCCCTGCCTCCTGTGTACAGAACTGTCCTGCAAACCGATCGTTCCACGATCGGCTGGTTGCCATGACAATATGCAAACGCACGCTGACTCGCGTCCCGGACGGTAACCATGGTAACGGCCGACGCGCAGAGAGCACACACAGCAGCAATCCGTACAGCTGCAGAATACATGAAACGGAATCAATTTTGCCCGCGATTTTCTGGCGCCCAGGCAGTTCGGTACACAGGGTGAGGGGTTAGTCCCAGCTGAATCTTATGTACTGAATTTTGATTTTAATTTGATTAGAACCGTTTAACTTTGCTATATATTCTGTTACAATTACAATGCACTGTTATCCTGACGAAAGTCCTGACACAGGACTGAAACGTTGAGTTTTCATGGCAGTTGCCGAATAAAATTTATTTATTTTCTACATTGAAAGAAGTCCTTGGAGTGCTTTTCCTACATTTGATCTCTATAAATTTTGCTGACAAGCACCGGGCTATACCTACATCTCTACAGGAGTGCAAGCATTGGACAGTATTATATATATATATATATATATATATATATATATATATATTTATTTTTTGTTAGGAGTTCTTCACTGAGTGCCTCAGCCCCTCGAGGCACTCAGCACACAGGCAGAGTTTTGGAAGCCTGCCCGATGGCTTCCGATGCTCTGCTACCCTGCCGGGTGCCATCGAGGCATAGCTGTAATACCCTTAGAGAGTCTGGAAGCAATCACGATTGCTTCTAGTGCTCATATTTGCGCTGGAACTGTTTTTTGTCAGACGTACCTAGAACGTCTGGGGACCTTAGGGGTTAAATGGCATTCTCATGTAAGATTCGGGCAAAAAAAAAAAAGGATATGAAAAAAAAAGTTAAAAATTCTTTATTGTTCAAACCTTTTTAATACACTGTATTGGTCCTCATAAATAATAATGAAAAAAACTCTGCTTTTATTTTGGATGTCATGGAGGAAGTGAAATCATCAATCGGGCTGGCCAACTCCGCTCAAAGTACCTCATTTTGAAGTACTTTTGTTGGGCTGGATGCCTTGAGTTCAGTTTGTGCAACACAAGTGTATGTAATGATGCATTTATTCTGCACTTATTGGGGAACCAGAGAATAAATAATTGGGCAGCATGAATGGAACTCATTATACTTTAATCTGCTGATGACAACTGTGTGCCACAGTTCAAAAAACTGCAATCTGTTTTTACACTGTCTTTAGACTTTCCCTAAAAACTTAAATTAGGCCTATGCTATTTAAAACATGTTATATACATATATATATATATATATATATAGAGAGAGAGAGAGAGATTTATTTTCATTGTATTTTTTGTAAATATCTTTTTGTGTTTATTTTGAAGAATGTGTGTGTATATATATATATATATATATATATATATATATATATATATATATTAACCCTTTCATGACAACGATTAAGCAAATGAAGAATAATTGGCATATATTTATTGTAACTGAAAATAACAGAATAACAATATATTAATGTATTTTAACTAGTGTGTATTATATTGTAATGCACATACGCAAGAAAAAATCTGTTTTGGTGCATCTTCCTTGCTTACATTTGGTTTTGGGTTAGTCATCTAGAAGGCCTCTTTGGTCAGAAGCATCAATTCTGTGACCAAAATCCATTCGCATTGAACAGCTACAAGTAGACTAGTGCATTCGGTTACAAACTAACTACGATTGTCCAAATTTTGGCTGATCGGCGGACCAACCGAATTCCATAACTCTGAATCGCCATATGACCGAATCACGAAACAGACACTGGACGAGACCGTTTGTTTGATCAATTTGGAGTTCAGCCCGTGGCACCAAAAAAGAGTTGATTAATGGTAAAAAAAAAAAAAAGATTGATGGTTGGTGGACAGCCACTAAATGTTGATTTTATTCACAGATTCACAGATTTTATTCACAGAAGTGAGAAGCGGTCAATAGAGGGACCAAAAAGAGAAACAGTATAAATATTTATATATATATATATATATACATACACATATACTAAATATATAATACATAAATATATAAATATAGATGGATGTTAAATAAGTACTGTATGTAGATTCTAGTTAACCAAAGTTCTTCTCAATCTTTTTACAAATGACCGGCAACAGAAAAATAAAACATCTGTTATGAAGCACAGATGTATCCTCATGTGCTCCCAATGTCGCAGTCAAAATGAATAGAAATCAAATATAAACATTTGTATTTATGTGAAGTATAACATGCACATTCTAATATTGTTATATTTCAGTCACTTGTGACCCGCTTAATAATATCAACACAGGGAAACATCAAAATACACTACTTAGGAGGCTGTGTGCTTACAATAGAATGTTTTAAGAAGTATTCTCTTTATTCAACATAGATTTCAGGATAAAATGTGTAAACCTTCAATGCATATTACAGTTACAGTTACAGTTACATAGCTGAAAAGAGACTTGCGTCCATCAAGTTCAGTCTTCCTTACATTTGTTTTTTGCTGTTGATCCAAAAGAAGGCAAAAAAAAAAAACAGTTTGAAGCACAATTTTGCAACAAGCTAGGAAAAAAAATCCTTCTTGACCCCAGAATGGCAGTCAGATTTATCCTTGGATCAAGCAGTTATTACCCTACATTGAAAGATTATATCCTTAAATATTCTGTTTTTGCAAGTATGCATCCAGTAGCTGTTAGAACATATGTATGGACTCTGATAAAACCACCTCTTCAGGCAGAGAATTCCACATCCTGATTGTTCTTACAGTAAAACCCTTTCCTTTGCCTTAGACGAAATCGTCTTTCTTCCAGTCTAAACGCATGGCCTCGAGTCCTATGTAAAGTCCGGTTTGTGAATAGATTTCCACAATAATGGTTTGTATTGGCCCCGAATATATTTATTGTAGTTTTTCATCTGCACACAAACAATGTTTTATACTAAACAGGCTCTAGCAACTTTCTGTCATTTGGGTATCAAGGCCTCGATTTAATATATTTGGATAAACTTTTCAAATATTTTTTTCAAAATATTAAAATATAAAAATATACCATATATATAAAAATCTATCAACATATAAATATATATATATATTTTACATACTAAATAATTTTATAGGTTTATTCAAAAATATTATAGCGTTAGAAACGCTTCTCCAAAAATATTAAATTGAGGCATAATATCCAAATAGCAAGCTGCAGGATATAATCAAGCTGTAACTATAACTAAGATGGATATTTTTTACAGGTTAGCTTTGATTGGTCACATTTTGCATCTGGATTCTAATTGGCTAGAATTCCAAATTTAATAAATAACCCTATCGGAGTTATGGTTTATGAAATACAGTTTGATGAAATTCAGTTTATTAGTCTGTTGTTCAAATGGTGGTGTCTCGCAGGCTGGATTCTCGGGCACCTTGATTTTTTTCCAGACTCTTCTTCTATGGAATGCACACTCCAGCTTCATGTTCTTGTAACCGCGGCTGGTTCCCTTATTTACCACTATAACGTCTTAAAGCATAGCACTGAGTAGGGCTAACCATACAGATATCTTAGCCATATAGTTAGTGTAAGAGAGCCTCTATTTAATATATATAAATAATTGAGAATACAATATAAAATAAGGATTGTCTTGGAAGCAATAAAGTTTTGTCTTTTAGATATTTATTATATAACAATATAAATATAGACATAAAATCCATTATAGCAGAGTTTATAAGATTAAACTAAATGCTTGCAAATATCATTAATAGGTTAACATACCCTTCTGAACATGTCATCATATCAGCCTCTCAGTCATTTTAAGCTGGAGCAGCGTCTGTCTCCAAGTCTCTCCTCTGTTCCTTAACATTTAAAAGTATACCTATTTATACCTTAGGTGTCATCATTTGAGGGTCACCGTAGTTCATATATGAAAAAGTAACTTTTTTACTTTATTTATTTTAGGACCGCCCTTAACTTGGCAAAAATACAAGTCCATAACTAAAGGGTGTATACGTCATGGAAATTTTCCTGACTTAGGTCAAGATGGCATCTTAAAGTCTCAACATCTTTATCTACTTAAGGTTACCACAGTATATTGTGTACTGAAAGAGTCGTAGCATAGCCTTGAAGCTTGTTTATGCATTATTGTTATTGTAATTCGTCTGGGACAAGATGGCGCAAACATATTATGCACTGAAGATAGGTAAGAGGTTATTGCTTAAAGAACAGTTATAAAAAAAAGTTTGCAATATCTCTTAAAGACAAAGTACACAGTTTAAGAAATAAAACATTCTAAAACTTGTAGTATTTGCATTTGTCCATAACATTCTGAGCATTTCAAGTGTTTATCACAGGACCAGATGACACTGGTCCCTATAGTGGAGCATAGTCATTGCGTACATGATGTTCCATTGGTGAATCTGCTTTGCAATATATTTCGCATAGTGACAATATTTATTTTAAAGAGAATGGACTGTGGCAGTATGCTGGTCAGTGACGCTGGGGACCACTCTACTCTCTCCATGGAACCTTGCTGACAAAGTTACAACAAAAATGAAACATCACAAGCTGCAACCAGCCATTGCCAGATGGATATAAAAATAAATGTGTAACTCGTGCATGAAAGATGCCTGTGAAGTAGTTAAAAAGTCTTTAGGTCTTAGTTTCAATCATGTTTGCAGCAAAACTTCATGGATTTGAAGTGAACATCCTTGGAGTGTGATAGGGAAGTGGAACTGGAGCTACTTAAAAAAAACCTTTGGGGATTCTGCCACTACTAAGTCAGTCAGTAAATCTCATGATGAAGAATCTTCAGATGAGTCTTTCTTGATGAAGAAGTCCAGAGGTTGTGTAAAGAGGTGTTACAGTTAATGGAAGAATCCATTCAATCAGAGCTTTTCTCTCCACTTTGTTTGAAGATACTATGAACAGGTAATGGAAAAATCTTGCAAAGAGGTGAATTATTTCTAAAGATTTTAAAAAAAAGTTGTATCCTGACTCAGCAGAAACCCTAAAGTCAATATTTATTTTGAACAGTTGTGGATGAAAACTTCTATTTTATTCAAAGTTTTAAAGAGCAACATACAAAAGCTGAAACATATCACTAAGTTAATATTAAATTTGCTTCAGAATTCCTGTGCAATTCGCCTATGAAATCATTAAAATCAGCTGCCAGAACTGTCTGATTATTTAGTGGTTGTCCCTCGCGGCACCGTGCGATTACAGAAATTATGTATTTTCTGAGTTCTGATGCACACACAATCATCCCTAACTTCCTGGTGCCTAATTATGACATCATATATAATGTGGACCCCTCTCTTAGTCTCCTTTTATAGTGTCAGCCCATGTGTAGCTTTTTGATGATGTTCATGGTCCTCTGTGACAAATCACTGCCCAGTATAGGGTATATATACTTCCTGGTTGTCTTTGTTTCCTTGCCCTGTCGTGGTTCTTGTTACTTGAGAGTGTGTTTACTGTGTATTGGATTTCCTGTTATCTGACCTTAGCTTGTTTGACTATTCTTGCTCTCTGTTATCCTGATTTTTGACCTGGCTATCAATTCCGTGTATTTCTGTAATCCTGACCTCTGCTTGTTTCTCGTTTATTCTCTGTCTGCTTGTAGACATTTCATATATCTGTCTCAGGCACTAACCCGGCCACTCTAAGGACTGGTACAGGTACCTTTATTTTTTCCCTTAGGTTTGCGTGTTAGGTTAAATCTGTTTCTGACAGTGGTCTACACAGTGCTATGTTTGAGACCATTGCTGGAAGATACTACATCACAGTACTCTTCTTGCAGTCCTTCCTTTTGATCTGTAATTAAGTCCCAGTTTTGTATTTTTAATTCCTATTTCTAAAAAACAGTTTCTGGTCATTGATCATAGCCCATACTTTGCCTTTAAAAAAGTTGTCCATTGCTAAGGGTAGAAAATCTAGACTTGCAGGATGAAGTCTGACAATGTCCATCTGTGCTCATTTGCATGGCAAGCTGTGAACTCTGTAATGTGGAAACATGATTAAAAAAAACACACATTTTGTACAGTGCACTTCATAGTATTCTGTTTGATTCTGCCCAGGTGACAATTGTCATACCAAGAGATGTGAAGGAAGGATATTTCAAACCTTTGTTTCATGAGGAACCTGCAATATTCAAACAGATGGAAGTACCAGGACTTGCCACAGCAGCCATTCCTGAATTCTTGTGTGCAAAAGAAAAGACGAGAACACTGCAATCCAACATCTTGGCTGAACGGGACAGATCTATACTCTGCTAAGAGGATGAAGATATGGAACGATACTGTGGTTATACTACAATGGTAGTTACAGACCTGGTTCCTGTCAACAGAATACTTGTGCCATTGTTGCAGTTAGAACATCATGCTTACAGGACAGGTTGGGGAGCACTTCTGGAATTACATACTTACTGAGGACATTGGATTTCTGAGACTGTCAGGATTCTTAAAATTTAAATGAATGAACAACCAACCATGTTCTGACATTTACAGAGTTACTGGACCTTATATCACTTTTAATTAAGATTGGACAGTGTCACCATAGTCAATTACATCAACCATCAGAGAGGCACTCATTTAGCCTGGTTGCTTGCCTGTTTCAAAAACTGATGGCCTGGGCAGAAGTCCAACTATCTATATATTTCAATAGCTACAATTGATATAAACGACTAATTATTAAAAAGAAGGTAGCTAGATGCACCCTCATTTATGTTTGATAGCAACTGTGATTTTCTGCGTACACCTTTTGTTCATGAAGGGTTTTGTGAATGACACGATTTAGGTTTAATAATTAACCAGGCACTGATGTTTCTCAAATATTGTTCCCTTTGTTTTTTGACTAGCATGCCACATAATGCAGGATGAGCAAGGAGAGCACCAGCTCTGTTAGACTCAGCCCCAGTCAAGACACCCCCCCTACACATAAAAGGCATGTTAACAGTAGGGTGGCTGCAAATATAAAGATTATGACATATATGTGTGTGTCAGTGTGTGTCTATGTCAGTGTGTGTATTTGTGTCAATGTGTGTATGTGTAGGTGTATATCTGTCTATCAGTGTGTGTATTTCAGTGTGTGTGTGTGTGTGTATTATACAGTGTGTGTATCTATGTGTGGGTTAGTGTGTGTATGTGTTAGTGTGTTTATATGTTTGTATCTGTGTGAGCGTTAATGTGTATGTATATCCGTGTAAGCATGTATGTATGTGGCAGTGTATGTGCACTCCAGAAATGAAACACCAATACTACATGCAAACACACGCCTGCAATCAAGTGCTAACATTACATACAAAAACATCCTCGTATTAAAATGCCATAATTATATACAAACGCACCCTCTCATTCACATACCAGCACTACACACAAATGTACCACTGCATTTAAAAGCCAACACTACATACTAACACATCCCTGTTTTCAAACGCAAACACGACATACAAGTACACCACTGCTGACCAAAGGCAGCAGTGGTGTACTTGTATGTACATACAAATACAGCCCTCCATGCACACATGTACTCCATACAAAACCATGCTTACATTCAAACGCAAAAACACCTCTCACAAATAAAAACCCTGCATGGGTGGGCAAATGGTAAATCCCCAGCTGGTTTAATATAATTGAAGTTGTACAACAGATGGGAATCTACCTTTTGGCCACTCCTGCGCTAGAGAGGGGCCAAAAAATTATTTTGCACGAGGACCCACTCTACATTAGGTCCGCCACTGCATCCTCCATTCATGTCTCAGAAAGCTGAACGTAAGTGGCAAGGGCACCAGACAAATGGAACATCTGTGCCTGTGATTATATTTGAAATAACATGGATAACCAAACTACGTGATTAGAGAATGTGCACATATTTTTTGACATGTGCAACATAATATCACACAGGTAAAACAAACCCTAAAACACACAAATCTTGACTTTTGGGCGTATTTATAACTCTAAATATAGCTCAAAGTGACTGATACATCTCTATGCAAAGTAGAAACCACAGAATTCTAAAATTACTTGAGGATATTAAAAAAACAAGTAACCCTTCGGCGGGTCCCTGCTCAGATCTCAAGCTGGTTTTAGCTCATCTTGTGCCAATACAGAGAGAACATACCTGAAGCATATCGGACTGGTCCCACCTGTATGGACAGTCCAGATCCGAAATGCCTGCAAGTTCCCTCTGCATGAGACACACAGCAACCCCAGACGATCGTTTCAGCCTTGTAAGGTATCATCAGTGAGGTATAACCAATATCCCTCTAGGAACCGTGAGCAAGGGGTCCACATCTGGATTGCCCTTTAAACTTAAGGAGAGAAAAACAAGTAGCAAGAGAGGTGAGAACAGACAACAGCTCAATTAGCCTGCCCTTTGGTGGGCAGGGCTGGCGCGTCCATAAGGCAGCACAAGCAGCCGCCTTAGGGCGCACTGGCCCGGAGGGCACTAGATCAGAGTGACGCACAAAGCTCCCTCCTGCCAGCACTCTGTGTAGCGTGGCTGAGCGGAGCAGCACGCACCGCAGTACAGGAACTTCTGTTTCCCTGAGAGAGCACTTCCTGTCAGTCCGGCCAAGTACAGGAAGCTGAAGTTCTTGTACCGTGGTCTGCTCCACTCAGCCAAGCTACAATAAAGGTAGGAGACTTAGGAGAGGGAAAAGAACACTATGGGACAGTGGAGGGGGGGAAGAAAACTATGGGACAGGGGAGGGGGGGAAAGAACACTATGGGACGGGGAGAGGGGTGATAAGGAACACTTTGGGACAGGGGAGGGGGGTGGAAGAACACTATGGGACAGGGGAAGGGGGAAGAACATTATGGGACAGGGGGGAAGAACACTATGGGACGGGGGGAAAGAACACTATGTGGGTAAGAACACTAAAAAAGGATGGAGGGGAGAGAAACACTAGAGGGGAAGAAAGAGGAATATTAAGGGGGCACTAAGATACAGGGGAGGGAAGGGAAAAGGAACACTGGGGTAGGGGGCGTCAGTTAAAAGAGAAGGGAGGGTAACAATAAGGGGAATGGGGGAGCAATAAGAGACAGGTAAGGGGGGAAAGCAACACTAATGGACATGGAGGGGAGGAGAACACATTGGGGCCTGAGTGGGGAGAAAGACACACAGAGGGACATGAGGGGGGAGAAAGACACACAGATGGGCCTTGGGGTGAGAAAGTTCACAGAGGGGCTGGGGATTAAAGCGACACACTTAACGGTCTGGGTGTGGAAATACAAAGGGGCTGGGGGTGAAAGAGACACAGAGGGGCTGGACAAGAGGAAAATGAGACACAAAGGGGCTGGAGGAGATAGACGGGCTGGTGGTGAAAGAGAAACACACAAAGGAGGGGGCGGAGTTTGGCCACCATCTTAATGGCCACCATCTAGGGAAGCTCCTGAGACTTGGAGACAATTTTGTTTAATAACAATTTTTTCAAAGAAAATCATAATTTTAAAGCACATAGATCTGTCTATGAAGTCCTGCTCATCATGCAGAAACAAAGAAGTACCGAGAAAAATGTTCCTGCAGCAAAAAAGATCGATAAAACTTCAGCGGGGGTGAGTAAAGGCATGCCGGCCCACCCACGTTCCCCGTCCCACTCAGTAGCCCCGCGGCTTATTTCTCCAGGAAAATCTTCATTGGTGGCAGCGGAGAAACAGCAACCCCCCTCCCATACCCTCTCTTATGCCTGTTCATATGCTAGTGCGGCCGGGACCCGCTCGCATGGATCTGAGAGCGGCGGGGTCGCGGCCACACACACAGTGACTTCTGGGGGGTCGGAAAACCGCTCCGAGCATTTGATCAGCTCGGAGCGTGTGCATTCAGCTCCCACAAGCAGAGCAAGTGGAGATAGTAGCCGCTCGCGGCTCACATGTAAAGCAGCCCGGTCTCTAGCATATAAAGGAGACCGGGCTGAGGATGAGGGGGCGGGCAGCGGGAGGTCTCGATCCCCGTCGTGGTCCTCTGCCTCCCGGTGGTCAGACTTGACGGGAGGGACCTCTGCCACTCGTTCCCCTCACACAGTCAGAGTTGAAGGGGCAGCAGAGAGCCTCAATGTGCAGGATATGGAGGAAGATTGTTATAATGTGCCCCAAACTTTTCATCATATGGTCACCAACACCGATACCACTAAAATGGATGACAGCATGACCCCAGCTCCAGTCATACTTAAGATGGCCACCAATACAGCACATACCACCAATGTTACAACTAAGATGGCCACCACTTCTCCCAAGACAATTTCTACTGCTTTCAAGACTATGACCTATAACCCTCACATGCCGTTGGAAATGGCCGAGGATCTACCACCGTCGGCTGGTTTAATTATCCAATTAATACAAGACCTGCGTGTGGACTTAAAAAATGATCTCAAAAAAGATTTTGACAACATGTATGGAATTCTGGAGAACATTGGTCAACGCACGGAGGCCGTTGAACACAGATTATCTCAGTGGTGTATCCTGGTTTTGTGCTGCCCTAGGCAGGACAAAACTCAGGCGCCCCCCCCCCCCCCGCGCGACACCCCCCCTCCCCGTCCCACCTTCTAAATACACACACACAAATTCACTGACAGATACGCATACACTAGCTAACAGACACACACACACACTCTCTAGCAGACACACACACACTCACTGATATATAATATAATATAATATATATATATTATATAATATATATATATATATATATATATATATTATATAATATAATATATATATATATATATATAATATATTATATAATATATATAATAATATATATAATATATATAATATAATATATATATATATAATATAATATATATATATATATATAATATAATATATATATATAATATAATATATAATATAATATAATATATTATATATATATATATATAATATAATATATAATATATTATATAATATATAAATAATATATATATAAATAATAATATATAATATATATATATAATATATATATATAATAATATATATATATAATAATATATATATAATAATAATATATATAATAATAATATATATATAATATATAATTAATTTAACCTACCCCCCCAGCCTCCTTACCTTTGGGAATGCTGGGGGGGGTTTCTTTACCTCCCTGGGGTCTAGTGGGGCTGCCGGTCGGGCTGCTGGGCTGGTTGCTGGGCGGGCGGCTGGCGAGGGAGCTCTTCCTCTGAGCTGTCTGCTCAGCTCCCTCGCGCGCCGCAGAGTGAGGCTGGGAGCCGGAAGATGACGTCATCTTCCGGCTCCCAGCCTCACTCGGCGGCGCGCGAGGGAGCTGAGCAGAGAGCTCAGAGGAAGAGCTCCCTCGCCAGCCGCCCGCCCGCCCAGCAACCAGCCCGGCAGCCCAGTTAGCCGCAAGGCTAACAAGGCATTTGCCCTGGGCATTTGGGGGCGGCGTTTTTTGCCGCCCCCTGGAAAATGCCGCCCAAGGCAAATGCCTTGTTTGCCTCGCGGCTAATACGCCCCTGGATTATCTACACAAGAATCCGCTCATTTAGAACTGGAAAAAACTGTTAAAGAGCAAGGTCAAAAGCAGGTCAACCAGCAGGCAGAGAGAATAGCTGACTCTGAGGACAGGAGCAGGCGCAACAACGTTAGAATCAGGGGGATCCCTGACACTGTAGATACGTCTGAATTGTTTAACTATTTCCAAACTATGGTCAAAACAATTCTACCAGAGGCTACCAATCTGGACTTACTAGTAGACCGCATCCATAGGCTACCCAAATCCAACAAGGCACCAGCAGCGGCACCAAAGGACACCATAGCAAGACTCCACTTTTTCCACATAAAACGCACATCAGGTCTTCCTGACGAATACAAAAACATTAAGATCTTTCAGGACTTCTCAGCATACACAATGAAACGTCGCAGGGAATTCCAGCACCTTTCAACTGAACTGAGACAAAGAGGGATACGCTACGGATTCCCTGTAAAAGTTATTTTTAATATGGATGGTCTATATTTCACGATTGCCACTCCTGAAGAAGGGTCGGAATTCATCGAATTCATCAACACTATCAACAGAAGGCAGACTCAATCCCGCACTCTTTCACCGTCAACCCCACAGCATGCTCATAAGAAAAGCAAGGCAAATTATACTTGACCATTGCAGGTCTTGGCTTACAAGCTGTCAGACTTTTTTTTCTTCACAACGTACTGGACGCACTTCCTCTACTGTTAAAGAATTTGTTTTCATATTTCTAATTTCTCGCATTTTGCTTTTCTACCCTGTGCCAACTAACGTTTCTGCAAAATGGTATTACTTTTATCCTTATACTGGGATAGGTCAAGGCAGCAGGAAACTCACTCTTGGGTTTTCTCAGTACCACGTCAATCTGCAGGAAAACATTTTTTTTATTTTTTTTTCTCCTTTTGTTTATCCTGCCCTAGCAATTATTTAATTCAGCAGAGATCCCAGGATTGGAAGGACTTGTTTTGTTTTTTATTCTTTTCATATATATATTTGACAATTTTTTTTATATAATTGTACTATTTTAGTTTTGAGTGAAGCATACACCTCCCCCCAACCTGGGCCTAATACCCTGAGATGGAGAAATATTTTTTATTCTCCCTCATGGCCCTATTTTTACACAAGGTTATTTTCTCTCCCCATATAGGGGAATTTACCCAAGTTTTTAACCCCCCATTTTTTATTTTTCATTCCATCCACTTTTTTATACACTGTAAAAAATTTAAGAAGTTACCAGGTTCTGCTTTAAATGCTTTAACAAACTCACTCTTGTTTAAACATAAATATTTGTGGTTACGATTGTTGGATCTTATAATTCTCCTCTTGGGACGCGGGCCTTCAGGCTCCTACATTTCCATATACTCTCCTTTTAATGACCGTGTACTCTGATTTGAGACATTGAGACATTGTCAATGTGTATTTCCCCAACACAGGTCAGCTAACTTTTTTTAGGAAAATAATGGAATTGGTGAATGAGAACATGAAAGGGATTTTAGTGATGTGTGGAGATATGAACTTTGTTATGGACGGCGACTTAGATAATGCAAGGGAAAATTTAGACACACCCCATACAAGAGACAGTGACAGACTGGCTGTGAAATGCTCGAAGTACATGGTTGAATACGGATTGTATGATCCATGGAGACTATTGCATGAGAATGAGAGAGACTTCACTTACTACTCCGTATCCAAGAACATGTATTCCAGGCTGGACAGGTTCCTGATACAGGGCAATCTCATATCACACATCTCAAGATCTGATATTTTAGATATCAATTGGTCTGACCATGCTCCCATAACTTTGCATATAGATGAAACAGTTTCTTCCTCCCCCAACAAACACTGGAGACTGAGTGACTATTTGCTAGACAATCCTGAAAATAGATCGCTCACAGAGGGGGTACTAAATGATTATTTTTTGGATAACGTTTCGCATGAGGTTCCTGGCGAGGTGACATGGAATGCGCACAAGGCTGTGATGAGGGGTCATTTCATTTCTAGGGCGTCTCACTTGAAGAAGAATAATAATAGCAATTTAAGAAACTTGGAAAAAGAATTATACAACTTAAATCAGGCTAATAAATTCGGCCCATCTTCTTCCCTATCAGCAATGATAGGGGAGATTAAATCAAAAATACATAAAATAAATATAGACAGAACTACTCTTATGGTGAGACGCCTCAAGAAATTGTTTTATTTAAAAGGTAACAAGGCCTCAACTCTCCTGGCGTCCAAACTCCGGCAGGTAAATGCCCAATCTAAAATATCTCACTTAATAGGTGACCAGGGACAAAAAATATTTCACCCGACTAAGATTAGCGACCAATTTGCTAAATACTACAGCGAACTTTACAATTTGGAATCTGATTTGAATCTCACCCAGCCATCTGAGGCGACTATTAATAATTTTTTAGACAGGGTTTCGTTGCCCCGGCTATCTTCTGACAATTTGGAAAAACTAGAGTGCGATATATCTGAAGTAGAGATAGCCGAGGCGATCAAGCTCATGCCGTCAGGAAAGGCCCCTGGACCTGATGGATTTACCATTTTATATTACAAGACCTTTGCAGAAACTTTAATTCCCCACATGTCCAAATTATTTAACCACTATAAATCCAGGGGGAAGATGCCGGGACAGTCTTTGTCCGCACAGATTGTCACCTTGCCAAAACCAGGTAAAACTCCTGAGAGATGTTCTAATTTTAGGCCCATATCCCTTATCAACAACAACATAAAAATTTATGCTGAGATATTGGCGAATCGCTTAACTAGTTTAATACCCTTACTGATCAAGAATGACCAGGTTGGATCCATCCAGGGAAGACAGGCACCTGACGGAACCAGACGTTTCATAAACTTGATCCAGCATATTAATTCAACAAAAACTCCTTCTCTGCTCCTTTCATTGGACGCAGAGAAGGCGTTAGACAGGGTACATTGGGGATATCTATGGAAGACATTGAGTAAATGTGATATTCCATAATCTTTCATCACTGCGATTAAGGCACTATACTGTGCACCTACAGCTCACGTATTGGCCTCGGGTTTCCAATCAAGAACATTTTCCCTAACTAATGGGACACGTCAAGGTTGTCCCTTATCTCCGATTCTCTTTGTTCTGGTGATGGAACCCCTGGCCGAATTGATTAGGACGACCCCAGAAATAGCAGGTATTCAAATTAAGGGATCCACCCACAAAATAGGGCTATTTGCAGATGATGTTATACTAGCACTCAAAAATCCAAAAGAATCTCTGTAATCTCTTAACACTGTTCTACTCCAGTTTGGAGAAGTGTCTTATTATAAATTAAATATATCCAAGACCCAGGCCCTGCCTTTTCATTTGCAAAAGTCTGACATGGATGAATTAAAAGTAATATATCCGTTCGATTGGAGGAAGGATTACCTGAAATATTTAGGTATTAACTTATGCAAACATTTACCCAATATGCATATTCATAACTTGAAGAGAGCATGGCCAGACCTACAAAGGGAGATGGAGAGATGGGGTGGCATGGAATTGTCATGGTTAGGAAGAATTGCCTCCATAAAAATGTCGATCCTACCAAAAATCCTGTATTATTTAAGAACTATCCCTTTATCTGTTCCAATGTCCTTTTTTAACAAAGTGCATTCAACAATGCTTAAATTTATCTGGAACAATAAACTCAATAGAATTAAGCTTACATCCCTGCAGCACCAAAAAATCCACGGGGGCATTGGTGTCCCAAATATCAGGAAATACTACTTTGCTACTAATGCTGCAGTGGTTGTAAGCTTTAATAGTCAAAAAAACAGGCCGAGACGGATGGAGATGGAGGAATCCAGCATTCTCCCCTATCAACTCGGGGAACTACCCTGGCTAAGCCCTACAAGGAGACCTGGCGTATCAAAAATGTTTCTGACTACTAAGACCACACTTAAAGCCTGGGATATAGTATTCAAAAACAATTGTCACTTGATATAACTATATAGAGCCATGCCAATTGATTCTATAAAATATTACATCCCAACCTTAAACTAAGCACTGCTTAACCCCTTCAGGACCAAACTTCTGGAATAAAAGGGAATCATGACATGTCACACATGTCATGTGTCCTTAAGGGGTTAAAGGACACCAATTGCATCATATAGACAATTTTTTTTCCATGGAAACTCTATTCTGTCTTATGAAAGTCTAAAATTTAAACATAATCTGCCAATCGAATGCAAAGTTGAATGTGAGTTAGTGAATGAGAAACTGAAAGAAATATACAAAATTCGTGAATTTGATTAAAATTACGAAGCACTGGCTATATCTCCATTAGAAAAGCTATTTTTAAATGACCCAAATAGGAAAGGCATTATATCTATCTGCTATAGGATACACAACGATAAACCAACAACCAAACTGAAGCATATGTTATCTTGGGAGACGGAGCTGGGTACCCAATGCAAGCTGGAAGAATGGTTTACATTTTTTTCAGCACTGAAGGGTTTATCTTTCTGCTCCAGTCATCACGAAAATCATTTTAAAATTCTGTATAGATGGTATCTAGCTCCGTCCAGACTGCACAATATGAATAATAGGTACAGCGATAGGTGTTGGAGAGATTGCGGAGGATTGGGCAATATGGCCCACATATGGTGGTATTGCCCAAGACTAACTAAATACTGGAAATTGATACATGATTTATTTGTTAAAGTGAACAAGAACATAGACAATTTCACATCTGAACTAGCTCTATTAAAAAAATTCCCTGAATCCATCAGCAGAATCGACAGGATTATAGCAGGCCACATTCTGATAGCCGCCACCTCATGTCTACCTAGATATTGGAAGTCTAAACATACACCCTCTATCAAGGAAGTACTGACACTAACACTAGAAAACAAAGCATACGAACTATCACATAGAAATAATACACACATATTTGCACAATTAAAATATCACTGGGATCAATGGGAAACCGATGTCATAAAAACATATAACCTGTAATAACTTGTAATGTACTGTTACTCAATTTAAGTGCCTTGTACAAGTTAACATATGTACTGTTATAATGGATGGATATCCACTTTCTTTCCACACTTCCCAGTTTACCCTTCCTTTCCCTTTCCTAATATATTGTCCTTTATTATTTGTAGATTCTGCAACATTTTTCAATAAAACTTATTTGAAAAGAAACACACAAAGGAGCTGGTAAGAGTAAAAGACACAAAGGGGCTGGGGGGAGTAAGACACACAAAGGGGTGTTGTAAGAGACCCACAAGAAGGGGTAAGAAGCACAATGGGGAAAAATAGGGAATAAGATACACTAAAGGGGGTAAGACATTTAAAAAGAAACAATAGGTGGGTTAAGGGGCACACATGTGAAGATGCTTTTGGGTGGGTGGAAGGGGGCACCCAAATAATCTTCGCCTGTGTACCTAAATAATCCTTTCACTGGCCCTGTTGGTGGGTCCCCGCTCATATCTCAAGCTGGTTTAGCTCATCTTGTGCCATTAGAGAGAGAACATATCTGAAGCATATCAGACTGGTCCCACTCATTCAGGCAGTCCAGATCCGAAATACAGCAACCCCAGATGATCATTTCAGCCTTGTAAGGTATCATCAGTGAGGTATAGCCAATATCCTTTTAGGCACTGTAATCAGGGGGTCCACGTCTGGATTGCCCTTTAAACTTAAGGAGAGAAAAACAAGTAGCACAAGAGGTGAAAACCGACAACAGCTCAATTAGCCTGCCCTTCGGTGGGTCCCCGCTCAGATCTCAAGCTGGTTTTAGCTCATCCTGTGCCATTACAGAGAAAACATATCTGAAGCATATCAGACTGGTCCCACCTGTATGGGCAGTGTAGATCCGAAATGCCAGCAAGTTCCCTCTGCACGAGAGATACAGGTGGATTTACAATCAAACCTAAATGAGGGTGAAAATGTTCTGATGTAGTTGTAGAAAGGAATTTGAAGAAATCATTAAGTAGAACGACCTTTAAAAGAATTGAGTAAGACAAAAGGACATTTACAAGAACTCTGGCTGCTAAACTCAGTCTGAAAACACGCAATTATCTAAATACTGTCATAACAGTTAAACAATATAAATTATAGATTCATATTTAATATATCACTATATCAGAATACATTGTAACGTAATGTCTATTATTACAGATATTCCCACCTGACCCACCATTACACAGCCATCAATCTAAATTCTAGAAAACCATCTGCCCATCTGCTATTTAAATCACACACAAAAAGACTGTGGTGTTAGTGATACTCCTAATGTAGCTGAAAACCTGCTTCAACATAGAATAGTTTAAGAAAGTAATTTGCTTTTTGGTGACATGCAATTCAAGCTTGTGTAATAATTATAGAGAGTGAGGCTTAAAGAGGGTTTACATTTGCCAGGTAAAGGTTATCAAATGATGAAGATAAAGCCTCTCGGCTAGCTTCGGGCCTTTTTCCCATATTGGTCTTGAGCCAAGAAGGTTTATTTTGGATAAGTAACACATACAACAGTATATAGCTTAACATATTGGAGAAACTCTAAATATACCATCTGCATTATCTTGAATTATGACCAGTAACTGCTTCGTTGCAGTAAGACAAAATCAGTTTGAGTAATGATAGACACATAGTTGTAATAGTGCAAACCCAAAAGTTAGATACACAGAATATATTTGTGCACAGTACAAATATTTGATTTGACAGAATCAATTAATCCGGTAAAAAAATTGTTTTGAGATAATCAGGATTCGCCAATATGACATTTTGAGTCGGACTTTTTTTGTCCATGTGATCATATGGATTTTTTTAGGAAAATAATTCAAATGAACCAACAGACAACCAACCAATCTCCCAAAAATCTAACAAATCACAATTAATTTCAAACCAAATGAAGTCTACTTCAGATGTTGCTAAACTATAGCAACCATAATACTTTGTCAACATTTTAGTTGACAAATTAACAAGGGAGCTGTAGTCTCAAATTATCTGGGGATCTATTCTTTTTAACCCTTTTTAACCCCTTAAGGACACATGACATGTCATGATTCCCTTTTATTCCAGAGGTTTGGTCCTTAAGGGGTTAAATAGTTCTTCTTAAAGTATGGCCATGCATATTAATGGAGCAGTTTGAATAAATTAATACACAGATGAAAAAGCACTCTGCAGTGGACTCTGCAGTGGACACCTATTATATTTATATTTGTATATATTTTCTCAGCTTTAATTTTTTATTTATTTTTGTCTGGTCTGAAAATCTTTATGAAGCCAATTTTGTTGATCTGAATTACTTTAAAGAAATCTTGTTTGCTAAAATAAGTTCAGACATCCCCAGTATGTGCACACTGCTAGCTCTGTGTATGTCCTCTTCCAAACTCCATTTCCTGGGCTGAAGGGAGAATATGGTAAAACCATGCTTCTCATTTTTTCATCAGCACATGAGGAGCTAAATATTTGAGCAATAGGGCAGCCATCAATCCTTACCCCATCCTCTGGGTTTCTGAGGCGATTTTATGAATGATAGGTGGAAAGTCAAATACTGGAGGGAGTGTGGAACCACGTAGTGTATTAATATATAATTATTAACTCAAACCAAAATGCATGGACACTTTTTATTAACTAGCAATTCGGTCTATTGTGTAATTCGATCATATAGTTATTTGGGGTTTTCTTGGTGCAAACTAATTAATGAATGGATCGAAATCCAAATGCACAAGTGTTTTTACTATCCCTGTGATGTCATGTTCAGAAGTCTACTTCCCATGGACTGTCACTGTGCAACGAGATGCATTATTAAAAGCTTCAATAGATCCAAAGACAGTGGTCCATTCTGGACAATATATGAGACCACAAGAAAACAAAGTATATTACAAGGACAAATAGAATTATACAACTATGGAAATCAAAGTACAGAAACTGGAACAGATATCAAGAACTCAAGAGGCATGACTCATGGCTTGATCAAGGCTGAGAAGCACAAAAAGACAAACATTGTCCGCAGTCCTTGCAAGTAAATATTTATTTTGCTTGCAGATTTCAATAAACAAGGAAACTAAACCTGAAATATTGTCTTTATTTATCGCATCCTTGTTTGTGGACATGTTTTATACATTGGTTGTAGTATATTTTTGCTTGACCGCTTGAGCATGCCAATCACTGCTTTGTATTATGTTCCCATATGTACAGGGCCACACTGTCCCTTTTCCTTTGTTTCAGTAAACTACCAGACTTTATGTTTGTGTCTATATCACTCTTTATCTCTTTCTTTTTCTACTATACCCTTTTCTATTTTGTTTTCTTCCACTTATTTTTGTAGTTTACTTAGCAGCCACCAGAGGGAGCTGGTGTTGGTAACCCTTTTCCATATTACTTCCCCATCCTCTGTGTATTTTCTCTTTGAACATGCACTGTGTCCATGAAACATATTTAAGCTTGACACTCCCTGGTTCCTGTAATCCGGTCTACCATTAAGTGTCCTATGTTTCTTCACCTCATCTCTCCTATATCTGTGCATCCACTCACCTTGTGCTGTGGGTTTTTCTTCTTAAAGCCATGCTTGAAGATGGCATTTTATCATTTACAATTTCTATGTTCCTGAATTGTGTTTCTCCTATGGTCAGATCTTCTCTTTTCTCTGCCAATTTAAAACATTGCCATATCGGAGAAACACCAATGTTTAAATTTTGCTGAAAAAACTTTGATTTTTTAAAGATTTCATGGTTGACGTCATGGAGCACATGACAGTGGCAAATATAGCTTCTGATTATGGCAAACATTTCTCAATAAATGTTTCTCATAGAGAAGCATTGGTTTACCATGCAAGTGAGAAGCCTCTGATTGGACAAAAACTATCATGACTGATGACTTCACTGTAGACAGATCGAGCTCCGGCATTGAATAAAGCTACGTAGGAAAATTTCAAGGGTGGTCCATACATCTAAACTTAAAAAGCAACAAATATGAAAATGATATTTTTTTAATTTGAGTGTTCTTATAAGTAAAACAAATAACTGGAGACCTACGTAAGTGTGTAGACATTTATGGGAAGTGTCATGCCTTAATTCTGGTATCCTCTTACTTCCGGGTTCCACGGAGCTTAGCCACACCCCCTCATGACACGGTCTCCTTACTTAATGCGACCGCACCAGCTGATAGACGCTGGATTATTGAACTACGTACCGCACTCACGAACCGGCTACAAACTAGTCTGTAAAAGCCATCTGTTACCGGACCGGACTGGAAGACTACTCACGTCCCCTTCACCTCTCCTCATCCTCGACGAAAGCCTGAACTCTCTACACACATATCATTGGATATAACCGCCTCTGAGGAGAACTAGGGAACCTGTTTTCTCTTTACCGGAAGCTAAGTAACATTAACCCTCTGTGATAAGAGTTACATATCTAAAGCCTTTATTGCCTGTTACCAAAGTCTTATTATCAAACAACCCAGCTACAGCTATCTTCAACCTATCCACTATTCGAGTTTAGCTGCACCTGTCTTGCTTCAGATAAATGCTAATGGAACAAACTATTGTAATTGCTTATCACCTAACTTGTTAACTCAACAAACAGACTCTAAATGATTCAGAACCTGCTAATTGCAACCGTTTATTATTTAAAGCGACAGTGCCTGTAATTCTGGGCTTAAGCAACCGTTTATTATTTAAAGCTACAGTGCCTGTAATTCTGGACTTAAGCAACCGTTTATTATTTAAAGCTACAGTGCCTGTAATTCTGGACTTAAAGTCACAATATCTTCTAATTGTTCTAATAAATATTCAAGCTCTAAGAAATCTGCAGTTGTGTTCCTTCATAACAAATGTTAAACGTGTCATTATAATCCAGCCCTTGTAATGGATCCAGCAGATTTCGATTCTACGATAACTACGCTGAATCAACGAGTCGATACACTAGCTCAAGGTGTGCAAGACCTGCAAGTTACTAATGAAAGAATTCTCACTTATGTCAGAGACTTACAAACTCATACTCCTCATACTGTTCTGCACTCAGCTAGCGATCCTGCTGTATGTAACCCTGAAAAGTTCTCTGGAGATCGTTCTAAATATAGGGAGTTCCTTAATTCTTGCAAATTATTAATTGCTTTAAAGCCTAGATCTTATCCTACAGAAAGAACTAAAGTTTGTTGGGTTATCTCCTTTCTAAGAGGTGAACCTATGTCATGGGCCCATTCCTTTTTGGAAAACGATGACCCCATCTTAGACTCACTGGATGAATTTTTTGAAGCCATGTCTCTTCTCTATGAAGATCCTAACAAACAAGCTACAGCTGATTTAACAATCAGAACCCTACAGCAAAAACAGAGACCCGTTGAAGATTACATTGCTGAATTTAAAAGATGGGCAATTGAAACGCAATGGAATGACATCACATTGCGCAACCAGTTTCGAATTGGCTTATCTGAAGCTGTAAAAGATGAACTATCCAGAACAGAACTCCCTACTACTTTGAACGCTCTGATTCACCTATCAATCAGCATTGACAGAAGACTTAGAGAAAGAAAGGCCGAAAAAGCCCTCTCAAGTTCAAAAGAAAGAAAACCTTTCACTCCTTCAAAGACTCCTGAAAAAACATCCTTACCAAGCGAACCTATGGAAATAGGGGTAATAAGAAGTCCTCTCACTCCTGAAGAGAAGAACCGAAGACGTCTATTAAACCTCTGCATGTATTGTGCCTCTCAAGATCACTTGGTCCCTGATTGTCCCTTGTTGAAACGGACAAAGGGCGGTAGGCAAGCCTATGCCTCTACTATCCTAAGTGCACTCCCCTCTACACCAACCACTCAATTCACTCCTATAATTCTCATACTACAGTGGGATAAGGAAAGAATTATGACTGAGGCCATCATCGATTCTGGTGCAAATGGGGTGTTCATCGATTCAACCTTTGTAACAAAGAATAAAATTCCTTGTGTTCGTAAAAGCACTTCTGTTCCTGTTAGAGTGATTGACGGCTCCCTCATCTCCTCGGGACCGATTCTTCATGAAACCATCCCTCTAAAAGTAACCACCAATCATATTCATACTGAATTTCTAGTATTTGATGTTATTCCATCACCCCTTTATCCCGTTATAATAGGGATCAACTGGTTAAGGAACCACAACCCTCAAATTTCTTGGTCTCCCTTCTCTCTCACCTTTAACTCCAATTATTGTAAGGAAACATGCTTACAACAAATTCCAATCTTTCAGATCTTCAAAGAACCAACTATACCTTCTTGTTATTCAGACTTTTCAGACGTATTCAGTAAAAAGGAAGCTGAAACGCTCCCACCTCATCGTTCCTACGATTGTCCTATAGACCTCATACCTGGTGCCCCCGTACCTTTCGGGCACATCTACCCTCTCTCTGAGTCTGAATTACAAATTCTCAAAGAATACCTGGATGAAAACCTACGGAAAGGGTTCATTAGACCCTCCAGTTCACCTGCTGCCTCAAGTATGTTTTTTGTGAGAAATAAGGACCAGACAATACGTCCCATCATTGATTACAGAGCTTTAAATAAAATAACAGTTAAAAATCGGGGGGCGGCGCCTGACTTCCGGTGCGGATGGCTGCTTTCTATTAGAGCTCCGTAAAGGCAGGCATTATAACAGCTTCTAACAGCAAGTATACTCGAACAAACGAACGGCACACCCGGTCCAAAATACCCCCACCACGGCACCCGACCGACCTGATATGGGAGGAGGACGAAAAACTAAACACGGAGCGGAGGTAGCGCCAATCTTCCGCACCCGCAGGGAGGAGAGTTCCACACGTGGGGAAGATGGCCGCGATGAAGACTCTGACTCGGCGGCAAGCGATACCAGCCGCAAAGCTGCCACGACACCTCTCACCAGAGAAGACTTACGGCACCTGCTGCAGGAGATTAAACTTAACATGGCTGCGGAGTTCTCCAGGCACCTGACACCCATTACTGACAGCCTAAATGATCTCACGCGCAGAACCACCGCCATTGAGGACCAGCTGGACCGAACCTCCACGTGGTCACAGACAAACGAGACTGCCATCTCAGCATTGCAAGACCAGGTACGCCTGCTGGAAGAGGCACAAGAGGATCTCAATAACCGCTCCCGCCGTAACAATATACGGATTCGTGGGGTGCCAGAGACGGTTGGAATAGACACACTGGCCTCCACGCTGAGAGAGCTTTTCTGTGGCCTACTGCCAGAGGCCTCACCGGCCGAACTCCTATTAGATAGAGCCCACAGGGCCCTTAAAGCCCCTCTTCCTAATGCAACACAGCCCAGGGATATTATTATCCGCATGCACTATTTCCACATCAAAGAAGCGCTGATGAGAGCGGCAAGAGACACCCCGCTCCAGATAGAGGGGCATCAAATAAGCTTTTATCACGTGGGGAAGATGGCCGCGATGAAGACTCTGACTCGGCGGCAAGCGATACCAGCCGCAAAGCTGCCACGACACCTCTCACCAGAGAAGACTTACGGCACCTGCTGCAGGAGATTAAACTTAACATGGCTGCGGAGTTCTCCAGGCACCTGACACCCATTACTGACAGCCTAAATGATCTCACGCGCAGAACCACCGCCATTGAGGACCAGCTGGACCGAACCTCCACGTGGTCACAGACAAACGAGACTGCCATCTCAGCATTGCAAGACCAGGTACGCCTGCTGGAAGAGGCACAAGAGGATCTCAATAACCGCTCCCGCCGTAACAATATACGGATTCGTGGGGTGCCAGAGACGGTTGGAATAGACACACTGGCCTCCACGCTGAGAGAGCTTTTCTGTGGCCTACTGCCAGAGGCCTCACCGGCCGAACTCCTATTAGATAGAGCCCACAGGGCCCTTAAAGCCCCTCTTCCTAATGCAACACAGCCCAGGGATATTATTATCCGCATGCACTATTTCCACATCAAAGAAGCGCTGATGAGAGCGGCAAGAGACACCCCGCTCCAGATAGAGGGGCATCAAATAAGCTTTTATCAAGATTTAGCCCCAAGCACACTCCGCAAAAGACGGGAACTGAGACCTCTGACCCTGGAACTGGCTAGAAGACACATAAGATATACATGGGGACACCCCTTCAAGCTGCAAGTTAGACAAAATAACCGTGTATTCACCCTGCACAATATCTCGGAAGCAACAGAATTCGCAGAACGCCTGGGCCTCCCCGCGATTGACCTCACCACCGAGCAGCCTGACAGGCGACCTACAGGAAGGCCTTCTCCCAGGGGCCCAACACCGCACCCGATCGGGGACCCAGCTCCCGGCGGCTCTCGCCCTCCACAGGCCAACTAAAAATGCAACCGGACGGCCACTACACAGAGACACGGACTACCACCTTCACAGCAACCCTCACCCGCATCACACCGCCAGGACAACTGAATAGGCACCTTCAAACCCACCGAGACCACAGACTCACCCGCCAGGAGATTATGAACTATCAGAATCCCTACCGTCCAGAACCAGATAAGATATGACCTGACACTAAACACATAAACTCTACTCCTCAATATATGACAATCTTACGTTATCTGTTCCAATTTTTGATTATAGTTGTATTCTCACTGTTATGTACTAAATGGGAGACCAAAGAGGGGGGAGAGGGAGGGACAGGGCAGAGGGGAAGAAGGGAAAAGATAAATAAATACATGAAAAATAAAAAGCACACTAACCGTACCTATGGGCCCTGACACGAGAAGCCTCATGCGCCCACATCACTTAGCCACCGGAACCCCCCCTAACCCCACACACCTCAAGGGGTTCAACCACGGGCCAACGCTCACATAGGTGACATCGGCATTAGACCGACCGCAAAATACATGCCCAGGTGACCCCGAAGACAGACATCTGCTTACCCATAGGCACCTAGGCCTCCGGGGAGCCTCCACACGCACAACCTACCGGGCAACCAGGCACACTGAGGGACACGGACCCGCCCCATGGACCCAGTGAGCCCCACAACCCCCCACCAAACTGAGGTTGCGGCACTCTAGCCACACGGACCACAACCCATCGGGGTAGACACACAGCGTATCACATACTATAAGGGACCCCCTCCCCCCCCAAAATACATAAACAAAAACTTAAAAAAACAATAAAAAAAAAAAAAAAAATTAAAAAAAAAAAAAAAAAAAAAATAATTAATTAATAAATAAATAAAAACAATATATATATATATATATACGAATATATGCATATGTACACTCTTGCATACGAGTCGATAAACTTAAAGCAGACCATCGATCCCCGATTGATGAGCAAGCGTATCCCCAGACAAATCCAGAGCTAATCCAACACAAAGAGGCTAACCCTGAGAGGGGGCCCACGAACATAAGCCAACCCATACATGAACCCGGGACATCCCGCACTGGTCACCCCTGGGCACCTTTCCCCCGTACTGAAAGGACCCCAAGGACACTCTGGCTCTTACAGCATAGCGATTACAAAGTCAAATCAAAACATGATTCACCCATAATGTAATATGCAATGATTGTTACTGTACTACATGCTATGTTAATGTTTTTTCTTATTCCTAAATGTCTTGTTTTCACTTGTTGTGACACAACCTCCCCTTTAGGACAAGCGACGACCACACCAAGGACGGTACCTACTGACATACTGGAAGCAACACAGACAATGGGCCTGACGGACGATACTCGGACGCCACAGAATGGCCACCATGTCCTGGCGGCACTGACACATTGACCTAACCCGCCTGTACCTTCACACGAGGTGAGGAATGACAAAATTGACCAACCCACGGACCGACCACCACCTACCAACGTATACGCCTCAACACCTATACTGCCTGCCGACGACTCTTCTAGAGAGATCGCCAGCCCCTAACAACACGACACCACTAGGGTAAGAACACCCACCGAGCGGATAGACGCTCACCCCATATACTGCTGGCAACGATATAAGCCCAGCAGACCACCCCTTTTAACCCCCAACCCTCACCTCTATACTCCCTTCGGACCCTTCCTCCCTGCCTCTCTCTCCCTCGGTCAAGGGACCCTACACCCCTCCCTCCTACCCTCCCCCCATTCCCGTGGCCTTGGACCGCCCGGGCGCGTGGCCCCACTTCACCCATACCCCCCACCCCCGAGCTTTACAGGCACACCACTGACACAATGCCTACGCACTTACGGTGCGTCTCCATTAACGCAAAAGGTTTGAACTCACCCACCAAGAGACACAGCATACTGAGATGGGCACGCAAACAAAACATAGATATCCTTCTTATACAGGAAACCCATTTCACAGCCCAGCGCGCCTTTCCCCTAACAAACAGATACTACACGAAGAGCTACATGGCTCTCTCCCCAGACTCCAAAACGAAAGGAGTAGCCATCATCCTAAGAGCCAACTGCCCCCTTTCAGATGTGGTATGCAACAGGGACCCACAGGGACGCTACGTCACAATACAGGGGAAAGTGGGTACCACAACCTACGCCTTCTCCTCAATCTATGCACCCATGGCGCCAGACACCTCCTTCTGGCAACAACTGACAACACACCTCAATACTTACTCAACTACACGACTAGTGGTGGGGGGCGACTGCAACGCAGTCCACACCCCAGTCATTGACAGGACCTCTAACACTACCACACGCGCTCGCCCATCGCAGAACGATTCCCTATTCTACCAATTTCTGACCTCACAAAACCTGATCGACATATGGAGAGCGCAACACCCAACAACTAGAGATTATACATTTTACTCCCATCCGCATGGCACGTACTCCCGCATAGACCACTTCCTAGTGACCCCTAACCTAGTACCCCAAATCACCAAATCAGAAATCGGCCCCATAACATGGTCCGATTACGCGGAAATAGCCATTACCCTCACCCTACCGTCGATACACAGACCATGGACATGGAGGCTGAACCCTCTTCTCCTGCATGACAAATCAATCACCAACAAAATTGCTAAAGCACTGAAAGAGTACTTCGAGCTAAACACCCAGGCAGACACCGCACCCGCAATGATATGGGCCGCTCATAAAGCTGTCATCAGAGGTACCCTCATCAGCTTAGCCTCCCACAAAAAGAAACGCACACAACAACAAATCACAGACGCACTGACGGACCTCCGCCGCCTAGAAACCCTACACAAAAAGAACCCTCACCCCACAACACTTACTAAACTGACGGCGGTTCGGGACTTAATCAAAACCCTCACACAACAGGAAACCTCTAGGGCCTTGATGTGGCTAAAGCGAACGTTTTATGAAAAAGGGAACAAGGCAGACACTATGTTGGCCCGCCGCCTCAAGCAACGGATTGAATCCAAACGGATTTCAGCTATACGCACCACGGATGGCGGTATTAGCGATGACCCAACCCGTATAGGCAACATATTCCGAGACTATTACACCGACCTATATAACCACACCCGACATTCCCAAACCAATTTAGAGCCCCTGCGCACCCGCATAGACACATTTCTACAGAAAGTCACCCTGCCCTCCATGACCCGGGAAGCCAAGGCTGCGGTGGGGCAAGAGGTCACGGTAGAGGAGATGGCGTTAGCTCTCGGATCCTTCAAGCTCAACAAGAGCCCGGGCCCCGATGGCTACTCGGCCTTGTTCTACAAAGAATTCAGCCCTATCCTACTCCCCCACCTATGCAGGGTATTCAACGCCACATTAAGGGGGGAAAATCTTCCGCCTGACATGACTAGCGCTCACATCTGCCTCCTCCCCAAACCCGGAAAAGACCATTTAGAACCTTCCCATTGTAGGCCGATCTCCCTACTCAACGTCGATCTTAAACTCATGTCCAAGGTCATGGCGAACAGACTAAATCCTTACCTAGGATCGCTTATACACCCAGACCAGGTGGGATTTATACCCCATAGACAGGCAGCGGATAACACTCGACGAGCCATAGACCTCATATGGCTCGCCAACCACAGACGCATCCCTACTGCAGTTATATCACTCGACGCCGAAAAGGCTTTTGACCGCCTAACATGGCAATTCTTACACCAAACCCTGACACACATAGGACTACCGGCAGAATTCACCTCGTTCCTAACGGCAGTATACCACGCCCCTCAAGGAGCGCTCCTCCTGCCCAATATCCCACCACCACACTTCCCCATCACTAACGGCACGCGCCAGGGATGCCCCTTGTCACCCCTGCTATTCGCCCTCTCCCTGGAACCCCTACTCCAGATGGTACGCGCCAGCACAGAGGTAGAGGGGGTTAAGGTTCGGGGGGAAACATTCAAAATCTCGGCGTATGCCGACGATATCCTATTGACCCTGACCAACCCAGCAAGCTCCCTAGGACCCTTCCTAGCCATAGTGAAGGAATACTCCGAAATCTCGGGCTATAAGCTCAATCTGGCCAAATCTGAACTGCTCCCTATACAAATAGACTCCGCAACATTAGACAAGATCCGCCACACATTCCCTCTCCGGGTCTGCCACTCGACAATCCTTTATCTTGGGATCCAATTGCCAGCGGACATATCGTCCCTATACGCCAGGAACTACACCCCCATACTACTCAAAGCACATGAAGACTTGGTCAAATGGAAACCCCTGGGCGTCTCATGGTTGGGACGCGTGACCTCCATCAAGATGAACCTCCTACCTAGGTTCCTCTACCTCTTCCAAACCCTCCCGATTCCACTACACAAACCAGACTTCAAAACCCTCCAATCGGCTATCGACAAGTTCATATGGAACGGACACAAGCCGAGGGTGCGCAGGAGTACGCTATATGTCCCCAGGAAGTCCGGAGGCTTAGGCCTACCGAACTTTTTACACTACCACACAGCGGCACACTTAGCACAGATCCAGCACTGGCATGTACCACCGGGGAGGAAGAGATGGGTAGATTTGGAACACCTGATCTTTGGCTGGGACCACCCATCCCTATACATGTGGACACCCAGACCACACAGACCCCTACCACCACCGACTGCACCCGCGATCACTCACGCATTAGACCAGTGGGACAAGTCGAAAGACAAATACGACCTCTCATCCTTCCTCTCCCCGATGACCCCGATTTGGAGGAACAAACTGTTCCCCCCGGGCCTCACACCCAAACATTTCGCCAAGTTCGAGCAAAGGGACATCTCCAGGATAGGTCATCTCTATCGGGACAACAACGTTATCCAGTACTCCGAAATCAATGACTCAGCGTCCCTAACAACGTTTGACCACTTCCGTTACATCCAACTACGTAGCTTTGCAGCAATCCCGAGCATCAAACAAGCGGGGACGGCACCGCTCACCAGATTTGAACGCGGATGCGCGACCCACCCCAATAGAAAAGGTCAGATCTCGGACCTGTACACAATCATAGCTAACCACCCCACACAACGCTCCCTCCCATACATATCAGCGTGGGAGACAGACCTGGGCCCACCAACCGAAACGACAGACTGGCCGGACATATGGGAGGCAACAGCCTCCGTATCTATCTGCGTAACTCACACCGAGCAGGCATATAAAATGCTTTTTCGGTGGTACCTTACACCACAACGCTTGGCCGCCATGCACCAGAAGCCGTCCAACACATGCTGGAAACTATGCGGAGAGACGGGGATGTTCCTCCACTGCTGGTGGACGTGCCCAAAACTCCGACCGCTATGGCAAAGCGCCACCCAATTAATCACCAAACTATTACACAAACCTTGCCCGGTAGATCCTTGGGCCCTGTTGCTATCCAAGCCCATGGATCCCTTCACAAGATCAGAAAACAAACTAATTGCCCGAATCGCGCTAGCTACCCGCAGAGCCATAGCCGAACTCTGGTCTACGACTCGCATCCCCTCCCAAGAAATGATAACAAGAAAAATAATAGAGAGCTCACAGATGGACAAATTGACAGCACAACTCCGAGACACTCCCAAACAATTTCACAAAGTCTGGGACCCATGGCTAGAGGGGGACACAACCATTCCCTGGTAACCCGCACGCACAAACAAAGAATCAGCTGACAACACGGCAGATAACTGAGCCGCTGACAAGCGAGTTTTCAATGAACACATTATACCATGACTCCTACACTAGACCCCACTGATTTCCAACCCCTCCCGGTCACAAACGAGGGGGCACGGTGCCCCGGGCGGTCCATAGGCTACGATCCTAACCTTCAACCCAACCCACTATAACCAGGCCACCCACATCACCACCAACCTATTGACCTAATCCCATCATCCCTCCCATCCACAACAAGACCGGAAGCGCCACATACCCAGGAACTGGGGAAACACCACAACGACCACCTCATGAACGAATACAATGACGGACCTGAGAGGGGAGAACCACTGATGGGGCTCAATCACTGGTGCATAAGGGACACCAGCAGTGGTTCCCCACACTCGACGGAAGAATGACGAGCCCGAAGTTAGGAGCTACAACAGGATAGCTCTCGAAACCCAACCCCAATATCCCTAGACCACCCCACCGAACCCGGGGACCACTGAGTAACAACCCGGAGACTCACATCAGAAAAGGCCGACTCGGACTAACACACTAGACCGGGACTCTAGGGCTACTTCAACTGGACCATACACCCCCACCCCCAGCCGCACTCGCGACTTGCACAGACCCTCCTCCCCTACCTCAATAACTCCACCGCACTGAAGGTGCACCGGACAATACAACCGTAGACCCACAACTGCAAATAAATAAGGTATCAATGATTGATGGCTATCTTTGTAATTTTCAACATTCACCGCTGTACTACAACAATCCATAACGAACCCTACGTCGGTACAAAACTGAGTGGATGGAACTGGGGTACTCCACCCCACCCCCCCCACCCCCCACCCCTATTACTCTCTGTATCCCTTCCCTTGACTATTGATATAACCACAAAACCGATAAATAAAGAATGTTAATAAAAAATAAAAAAAAAGGATTAACAGGTTACATACCAAAATTCTAGAGTTACCTTTTACCTCAAGGAATACACCTATTACGGTGTTTTACGGTTTTGAATTTTTATTGTTTGTATAAAAATTAAAAAAACATTGACGAACTGCGGCCTCAAGAAAAATAACAAAGAAAGAAAAGATGGGGCTTCCGAACATCAAAGGTATTTCTAACAAAACCATCATCTTCTTTCTGTATCATTGAAATGCCATTGTACCTTTTGAAGCTCGGCTTTTGCACAAGCCCAAGTACTGCTTACAAGCTGTATTGTCTGTCAATGCAAAAATAAAGAATGATAAAAAAAAAAAAAAAAAATCGTTATCCTCTTCCCCTGATCAATGAACTGGTTGAACGATTAAAAACTGCTACCATCTACACTAAGCTTGACCTTCGCGGGGCATATAACCTCATCAGAATAAAGGCTAACGATGAATGGAAAACTGCTTTCCGAACAAGATATGGCCTCTACGAGTATCTGGTGATGCCTTTTGGCCTCTGCAACGCCCCTGCAACTTTTCAACATTTTATAAATGACATCTTTAGAGATCTATTGGACGTCTGTGTTATCATTTATTTAGATGACATTCTCATATACTCCAACACTCCTGACAAACACAGAAAACATGTCAGATGGGTGTTATCCAGACTCAGAACTCACAAACTATTCGCTAAATCCGAAAAATGTATTTTTCACGTCAATGAAATAACCTTTTTAGGTTACGTTATTTCCCCTCATTCAATAAGCATGGATAATTCAAAAATCGATTGTATCATCAATTGGCCTGTTCCCTCTACAGTAAAAGAATTGCAGCGGTTTCTAGGGTTCGCCAACTTCTACAGAAAATTTATTAAAAACTACTCGGAGGTAGCTCATCCACTCAATCAACTTAACAATAAAAAACATCCCTTCAATTGGAACGAGAAGGCTCAAACTGCCTTCGATGAATTAAAGAGAAAGTTTACAACAGCTCCTGTTCTTCAACTTCCAAACCCCTCATATCTTTATGTCCTTGAAACGGATGCTTCGGAAACTGCAATTGGAGCTGTCCTCTCTCAACATAAAACTCCTCAAGAACCTCTTCATCCAGTCGCCTTCTTCTCACGCTCATTATCTCCTGCCGAAAATAATTATCCTATAGGGGAAAAAGAATTATTAAGTATCAAAGTAGCTTTAGAAACTTGGAGACACCTTCTTGAGGGTGATCAAACCCCTTTAATTGTGTATACTGACCATAAAAACCTTGAATATCTTCACTCCAACAAGACTCTTTCTGCTCGACAAGTAAGATGGAATCTCTTCTTTTCCCGGTTCAATTTCCAAATCGTCTTTAGACCTGGGTCTAGGAACAAAAAGGCAGATGCCCTTTCCAGGATCCATAAAGACATTGAATTGGAACCTCCTCCACATACAGTCGTTGGAATCTTATCTTCCCTTATTGACGACATTAACCCCTTAAGGACACATGACATGTCTGACACGTCATGATTCCATTTTATTCCAGAAGTTTGGTCATTAAGGGGTTAAAGACCTCAGTGAAGATGCTCTTGAACTTCCTAAATCAGTTAAATTATCTAAGAAAAACGGTCTCTACTATTTTAATGACCGGATTTACGTACCTCCCTCTTTCAGAACTAAAATACTCGAATTTATTCATGATTCTCCTCTGGCAGGTCATCCAGGTATAAAAAAGACGCTTGAATTGTCTAAGAGATACTATTGGTGGCCTCGCCAAGACAAAACCATTGAATCTTATGTCAAATCTTGTTCTACCTGCCAAAGATCCAAACATGAACATCATCACCCATTCGGTCAATTATTGAATCTACCGATTCCTGAAAGGCCTTGGCAATCCATTTCTATGGACTTCTTGGTGGAACTACCCCCTTCTCAACATCATACCACCATTTAAGTGGTAATGGACCGCTTCACGAAAATGTCTCATTATATTCCTTTAAAGAAGTTACCCTCATCCTCTGAACTCTCAAAAATATTCCTCGACAATATAGTGAAACTTCATGGACTGCCAGACGAAATCATTTCAGACCGAGGAACTCAGTTTACCTCCAAATTTTGGAACGCATTATGTGCTTCTCTTCATATCCAACGTAAACTGTCATCCGCATACCATCCTCAAACTGATGGACAAACTGAAAGAGTTAACCAATGCTTAGAGCAATATCTACGATGTTATTGTTCTCACTTACAAGATGATTGGATAACATGGTTACCCATGGCAGAATTTGCATACAACAACTCTTTTCATACCAGTAGCAAAATGACTCCATTTTTTTCCAATTATAGATTTCATCCCTCCTCATTTCCTGCTCAGACAGTTTCTTCATCTAACCCCTCCGTTTCGAATCAAATCTCTCACATGTCCTCTTTATTCAAGAAATTACATGAAAATCTGGAATTGGCGTCATCCAATCAAAAGAAGTTTTTTGATACAAAAAGACAACCTCCTCCCACTTATATAATTGGTGATCTTGTCTGGCTTTCCTCAAAAAACATCTCCACAACCCGTCCATCAAAGAAGTTAAGCTCCCTTTTTCTTGGTCCTTTTCCAATAATATTGATTATCAACCGTAATGTTGTAAAATTGAAGCTTCCACCTACTTTGAAACTTCATCCTGTTTTCCATGTGTCCTTGCTTAAACCTCATCATCCTGACCCTTTCCATAGAAATGTCACTACTTCTCCTGATCCTGTATTAGTCCAGGGTGAAGAAGAATACGAAATTAAAAAAATTCTGGATTCAAGGATTCGTCGTGGCTCTTTACAATACCTCATTAGATGGAAAGGATATGGAATTGATGAAGATACTTGGGAAAACTCCTCTGTCATTCATGCTGACAAATTAATTTCCGCTTTCCACAAACGCTACCCTTCCAAACCATGTTAATAGCACCCAGAGGTTGTTCATTACGGAGAGGGTACTGTCATGCCTTAATTCTGGTATCCTCTTACTTCCGGGTTCCACGGAGCTTAGCCACACCACCTCATGACACGGTCTCCTTACTTAATGCGACCGCACCAGCTGATAGACGCTGGATTATTGAACTACGTACCGCACTCACGAACCGGCTACAAACTAGTCTGTGAAAGCCATCTGTTACCGGACCGGACTGGAAGACTACTCACGTCCCTTTCACCTCTCCTCATCCTCGACGAAAGCCTGAACTCTCTACACACATATCATTGGATATAACCGCCTCTGAGGAGAACTAGGGAACCTGTTTTCTCTTTACCGGAAGCTAAGTAACATTAACCCTCTGTGATAAGAGTTACATATCTAAAGCCTTTATTGCCTGTTACCAAAGTCTTATTATCAAACAACCCAGCTACAGCTATCTTCAACCTATCCACTATTCGAGTTTAGCTGCACCTGTCTTGCTTCAGATAAATGCTAATGGAACAAACTATTGTAATTGCTTATCACCTAACTTGTTAACTCAACAAACAGACTCTAAATGATTCAGAACCTGCTAATTGCAACCGTTTATTATTTAAAGCTACAGTGCCTGTAATTCTGGGCTTAAGCAACCGTTTATTATTTAAAGCTACAGTGCCTGTAATTCTGGACTTAAGCAACCGTTTATTATTTAAAGCTACAGTGCCTGTAATTCTGGACTTAAAGTCACAATATCTTCTAATTGTTCTAATAAATATTCAAGCTCTAAGAAATCTGCAGTTGTGTTCCTTCATAACAAATGTTAAACGAGACAGGAAGAATAGTTTGAGAGTGAGTGTGCATGACTACTGTACTGAAACCATATTTATTTTACAAGTTTTGACAAGAGCTTTGGGATAATGAACTATGTGAATGCCACCCAGATTGCACTCAAAGGGTTAAGATGACATGATCACTTTAGTTTTAGGTATTAATGTTTAGGGAGGTCCCATCAATCAGTGTTCTAGAACATCCTGTCTTTGTTCCATCATATGAAATTTACTGTTCCCCCATCCTGTCATCCTTCTGGCTTTGTCTGCAATACTTGAAAATTGAGCAAACCTCCCCCACAGCTTCAACATTTAATTTTGTAGGAGTTTGAACACTAGAAGTTATGAAGGCGCCTCTGTTTACATCATGTAATTTCCAGGCTCGAGATTTGATGAATGGATGTGAAGACCAGGGGATTTGCTATCATATGGCTTCATAAGTAACCTTTAAAGAAATGAAGGTTTTTTTTTTCCTTTTTGGAATAAACAAAGTAAAATAAGATAAGATGGATTTTTACTATGTTCATCTCCTGTAATGTTCAATCACATTTCTTACGCTTTATGAGACTTTTGTAAAATGCAGTTTTGGGTAATTAATCTTTTTTTGAGATAGTCAAGAACAGAAAGTGAAATGCTTAACTTTTGCTTGTGTCTCCCGTGAATAATTAAAAGGACAAAAAGCATATGCATAGTTTGTGGCACATAAGGTAAAATTGAGCCTAACCAGAAACCATTTTATGTTGACAAAATCTAAATAATAAGTGTTTATCTTTTGACTACTTTTTAATTGAAGCTTCTGAGTTTTTGTGCGCTAAAAGGTAGTCTAAATGTAGATGTTATGATGGATAGATACTGTCGTATTGAGCATATGTTTATTGACTTTGATATAACTTTTACGTGTTCACTTGTACTCAAGTTAACTTTAAGTGTGTCTCTAGCTTAACGTGATGTAAATATCTTTTTTAGTGTGGCAAGAAGAGTATTCTTTTTACTTATTTGTCACATTATTTACATCCTCAGCAATCCTACCCATTACATTTCTTAGATGAAATGCCAGCCCCAGAATATTTCCCTTAGTACACTCTTTTTTTCTGCTTTGAACACCTTTAAACAATCTACCATTTGAGAGATTTAGCCATACCCTCAATGAAGACACACATCATTTATTTTCCTTTTTTTTTTTTTACCGGATGTGCATCTTTTGACCACAAATGACTCTTGCTGGATTTTTCCAGAATTAATGAATAACCACATTTCTGATCTATATGTATGCTGAATTTTATTTCTAAATAAAGGTAATTAATTCCTTAGCAGATGAAGGCAGTAACCAGAGACCATTTGACTTCATATTTACAGATTCACACATAATTTCATTCTGTTAAAAAAGATTTTCAGTCAGACAAGTAAATCTTTGCACATTTTTTTTTAAATGCAGAAGGACATTATCTAGTCCAGTAATATCGTGGAACGCAGCCAAGCTGACCACTAATGGATGATTACTCCCTGGACACCTGCCTGGCATCAACAGTGATTTCCCTGTTCAATTACGACTAAACTAAACTGAAGGTTACTTAGTGCATGCCATCCCAAATGGGATGAGTCAAGGATAGCAGCATTATATAAACTCCGAATAGCAATATATTTATGTTGTACGTTAATACTGAAAAGGCAAGTGTGTACCTGTTTTTTCACACTTCTATGCCCATGTCCAGGAGATGTTTATATGCGTGCCATGTTATTTTGTATAATATTTCTGTTTTTACTTCCTGGATCTTTGAGGATGTCAATGTTCCAAACTGTTAGAGTTGCCAGTTGTATTTACAAATATAATTGTTTAACTACCTACACAACAAACAAGGCAGTCTGTTATAATGATTTAATTAACTATTTCATGTACAGGGTTTGGTACTTACAGTTATGCACTTCATGGTGGCCACTGCACCCTGTAGGGCAGACATTACAATCCTGTCACTATGATCACTGAGACAAGACTATTTCTTCTAGTCTTAGTACTGAGACATCATAGGATTAGCTATGTGGAGATTCCCCAAGGCAAGCAGGGGTGGCTGTTAAAGTTGGCAATAGCATGCGGTACTTACTGTTACTGTAGAGCCTCCCTCGTGAGACTGCCCACGCCAGTAACTGCCTGAATGCCACATGCCATAGCACCATTTGACATTGAGTGGTCCAGTGGTGTGGTTGGCAGCTGATGTCGAGCTGCAGCAGTGCATGCCAAAGTCAGCTGTCAACTGGCTGTTTTCTGGCTGCCTCCGCAATGAGGTAGTCCAGCAATTATTTATTGGCTCCCAGACTGGCTATTAACCCTGGGAGCCAATTATAGTAATCACAGTAATGCGTCAGTTGTTAATTCTAACAGTGATCAATCAGTATTGCTAGTATATGCTAGTGTAATGGTTAGATAGGGCTAGGGTTAAGTATTGTTAGATAGCTAGGGTTAAAATTAGCAAAGGTTAGGGTTAATTAGGGATAGATAGGGTTAGGGTAAGGTTAGTTAAGGAAAGTCAGGGTTAACTAGGTTTGGCTAGAGTTAGGATTATCTAGAGTTAGTATTATCTAGAGTTAGGATTATCTAGAGATAGGATTAGCTAGGGTTAGGGCTAGCTAGGGTTAGGGTTAGCTAGGCTTACCTAGGGTTAGTGTTGACAAAGGCCCTTATTAGAGTCAAAACATTGTCAGGTCCACTTGATGGTGGAATAAAGAAAGTATTTCCAAAATAATTTCTTCTGGTGGCGTGGCTCATTTATTTGAATGCTTATCAATATGGGGACACAGATCGTGCCGCTTTACCAAACAGAAGCAAAGAGAGTTGTCATAATTAGGGCATATCTCTCATTGAATCATCTAAGTTTCCCAAACACCTGACAAAGATATGCTGGGAATGCCTCGGAATGCCCAGCTAGGGTATTTAAAGTAATAGGATACCCATGCCCTGTGACAGTCACCCTGTGTTACATTTCAATATGTATGTTTAAACATCAGTATTCCTGCTACATTAGGTATATATTGGTAAAGAAATGGCTCAAAATGGCCCATTTGAAATAGCCAGAGTCGTCTTATGTTCCAATGGTATTCAGTAATTGGGGTAAAGTCCAGTTGAGGCTACTCTTTGGTCGCAAAATGGTCCATGGAGCAGTAAACGAATCGAAGAAAATTTGAAATTCATACCATTTTATTTTAATCTCTTAATTTGAGTCTATAGCTTCTCAAAAATCTGGCAAATGTTTACATCTGAGTTATTGCTGTGTTTGGAGCAAATCTGGGGTCTTTGTAATAGTGGGACACAGTCTGTGAAATGATTTACAAAATTGAAACAGGTGTATAAAGCACAAACTATTAACTATAACCATTAGATTTTATCGAGGTTGATGGTAATAAAGTTAAAAATTGTCAAATGCTCTTAGTTACATACCACAAAAGGTCTACTTTCTATTTACTTTTGTGTAGCAGTTTTGGATTATGTGATTTCAATTAACATTATAGTCTTAAAAGACCAAATTTTGGGGGCGTGGCTGGACCGCCGAGCTGGAAGGTAACAAGCAAGAGCAGCTCCTGCAACACATCAAAGAATAAAGTACTAAAATATGTCTTTCCACCTAAATACAGACCGACAGCGATGGTACCCAGAGCAAAGGGACTACTGGATCCAGGGAGAGTCTGGCTCGTCGAGCTTCAGTTCCCTGAAGGAGAAACTCACGTTGCTCCAGTTGGGGCCTTCTCCGGCGGTTAGTGGGGCAGACGGCCGCTGCCCCGCTATCTTGCATCACAAAACCCAGCCAGAGGCCCAAACCCGTGCGACCCGACCCTGTTCCCCCCGCTATGGCCCGACCGTGATATCGCAGTTGGGGCCGGGGGGCCCGAGTGCTGCATCCAAGATGGCGGACACCATGTGCGCGGGGAAGACCTGCTCCCTCCTCGTGCTTACAGTTAACAACGAGGCTCCTGCCCTCCGACCCAGCAACACAGAGGGACGGAAAAACCCTCACCTACCACTGCAGCCATCCAAGCCAGCGGCGCGCTGCACGGGCGATTCAAGCAAGCAGGTGACAGCACCGAACATTCCAGCCAGGGATGACCAAGCCTGCCGCCAAGCGAGATACCCCTGCAAGAGGACCGACCTCATACTCACCTCCCACCCAGCCTGCAACAAGATGACCCAGAAAGCAGCAAGCACATGCGGACAACACCCAGCTCCCTACCATGACTGACTCCAGCCTCCAGATGTATAAAAGTGGCAAGCTCAACATACCACGGCTGCAACCCAAGGGAACCCAGTGAGGAACTCACAGTAAAGCATGGATGGACTATGCTCTGATGCCTGCTCTGATGGACACTCGTTCCCTGCTACACAGACATAGCAAAGCATCGGATAATTGGATAATTGTGGGACTCCCCCTATCTGTGAGGTCTCGGGACCACCATGATGCCGTCTCCTTCCTACTGAGGCAGCCCAGGTAACCCAGATCAACCAGGGTGATAGCTTCTTTAAAGCGACCTACATAGACCTAGCTTGAATGTTATTTTATATTTTGTACGTTTACTAATTTTACATGACACTCATAAAAATGTCTACTTTCATCTACCTAGCATGTACTATAAACGTTTACTATCTAAGCCTGCCTATATGTAAGCGTTAAACTTCTAATTTGCCTAGCTTGTACTATAAACGTTGAACCTTAACTTACATAGTCACCATAGACAGGAAAAGCTTGAAACCTACAATATATTCTTTCTCTACACTGTCTATTCCTAACATCATCATCTACACAAAAATTGTGCTGTCTATTCGTAATACCTGTTCAATATGCTTGCGATTGCTATTGTGGCTGAGCAAGCCTACTGTTATTACATGCACAACAAAAATAAAGAATATATATATAAAAAAAAAAGAACACATTTTGCAAACTTTTACCTTTAAAATTCATAATTCGGGACTAGTAATTGAATCTATTTTGAGTATTTTTGTTTTGTTTTTGTGGCACTGTTTATGGAAAAGAATTGTATAAGCAAAACATTTTCTAATTTTTAACATTTTATTCACAAGCAATGTTGTGCAGTGCATGCATAGAAAGTTTAATAAGAAAACTATCAGTTCTATAAAAAAACATTATATAGAATATATATAGGTTCACAAGAGAACATTTGAAATATCAGCTAAACAAACACAAATAGCAAAAGTGAAAAAAAGGCCTCACACATAATCACACCGAATTTAAAAAAAAAAGTATTAGCCATGATGGGATTGTGGAATGGTTATTTAACAAAATGTGAATTGCCGGGATTCAAGTGAATTAAAAATTGTGGCCCACAATGGCTGATCTGACAAATTTAATAACTTGGTGTTTTCTAATTCATCTTTTTTGTCTGGGGAATATTAAAGACTTAAACAAATCAGTAACATAGTTACATAGGTATGTTTGTCACTATGTAAATGACTTGGCCTAAAAGTTGAAATTCACTTTGAATTTACACTTTAGTGAATAACCCTGTCTATAGCAGAATTGTGAAGTCAGATATTGTTTAGGCTTGAGTTCTGATATTGAAATCAAGCTGTATCCTTAAACATGTTAGACGTTTTCTTAATAATACCCATAAGCAAGGTATTTGTCTATTTTCTTTTCACTCACAAAGTTATTTGCTAAAGGACTAAAATACCCTGTACCAAATACAAAATATACCCTGACTATTCCCATATACAAAGGACATATCCTGAGATACTACAAAGTCTAACTGTCACCCGTTTTATGTTTATTTCAAACACAAACATACATTATTATGTTATTATTTATATAGCGCCAACAAATTCTGTAGCGCTTTACAGTGGGTAGACGAACAGACATGTAGTTACATGTGTCATAGCCTCTGTCTGTGTTATTTCACAAAAGGACCTGGGCACTCAAAGCATTACCTGGGAGCAGAGTTAATTTGAAAACAAACAAATAAAAAAAAAAATTGCCTCTGTTATAGAGCCTTTATCAAGCCTAGTAATTTCACACTTATTTATGCTTCAAATACTAATAAAACACTTACTGGTTAATTGGAGATCGCGCGTATGAGAGAAAGGAGCAGAAGTGATGGCTAACAGAATGACGTCTGGCATTTGTCGGCACCAATGCAGTTGTTAAAACATTTCCTTTTTTTGTTTTAAGCATGGCGTTAATGAGCATAAGCATATTACATACAAAATATTAATAGATACAAGAGGAAGAAGTTTAAATGTTAATGACATGTTGATCATTGTATGTCAGACGTGCATAAAGTAAAATGATAAATGTCTGTCTCAAGGTATGTTTAACTTATGACATAAACTCGAAGTCTGGATGAAACAAGCTCGTGCATATCTTGACAACAGTTCTGTTAGATGATATTCTGTGTGCAGATCCTGCTACCATACAGGTGACTTGAAGAGCAGCACGTTAACCCTCATATCAACAGGTAGGTTGTCACTGTCTAATTAAAGAAACAGTATAGGCACCAAGACCACTTCATCTCTTTGAAGTGTTCCGGTGCCGTGTCCCTGCCCCCCTTAGTCCTGTAATGTAAAACACTGCAGTTCCTGTGAAACTGATATGTTTAAATTGTAGCACTAAGACTGCCTCCAATGGATGTCTTCCAGGAGTTTATCGGACTTTGGGTCACCTAAATGACGCTGGACGTCCTCACGCTTTGCATAAAGACATCCAGCATCAGTGAAAACACAATAGGAAAGCATTGAGTCAATGCTTTCCTATGGGAAGGGCTAATCCACTCGCAGCACTTACTGCGCATGCGCATTAGGTACCCCCATCAGATGTTGGAGGAGGCAGAGCGTCGACCTCAGCTGAAATGAGCAGAACATTTGGAAACAAACTCTTGTATTCAACTGCACATTACAAAAGTATTCATGCATTTCCAGAGAAGCTAAGTTTGAGATAAATTTGTAGAAGCTGTCTTGCTAAATTTGGAGACTGATACATACAATGGCAAATGGTCAAGATATATTCGACACTGAACTTCTCAGATACCCCTAGAATACTTTCTGCAGATATTGTTAATTTATCTTTGAACCCAATAAAACTGTGCTGGATGTGACACAAAATAGGTCACTGCATGTCAATACTTCAGAACTGTCCGAACTATTGTGTGATAACGGTTGATAAAAATGAAAACTTTTTAAAAATGTGTGGGATAGCTAAACAATCCATGTTTTCAATAAATGTCATGCTTAATATTTTGTCGAAATAACACTCACTATCAAAGGGAATTATTCTTGATTTTAGTAGTAGTTTGAACAGCATCATGTGGTTAATACAATTTACTATATATTTTTTCTTAATATTCCAAAGGCAAGATTCCAAATGCTTAGCATTTGTTAAACTTTTTCAGCTGAAATAAATTTTCATCTCAACAGGGTGGCTACTGCGGGATATTGTTCCTTATGAAGTCAGTTACACAATATTTCTATTCTGATTGTGAAACTCGAACATTGCTATTCACTGTTTAAACCCCTAAACATTGTTATTTTGTTACACAATCCTTTAAATTGAATTTCAGCTATTGGCAAGACTCCAGTTCCCCACCAGCTGTTGAGTTTCATCTGGTGACAAAGAAACTGACATCTGCAAGTTCAGTACGATTGTACAAAAGACTCCATAAACATCCTCACCAAATCCTGTATGATAAATTTCACTCTGATTAGTAAAACAGATATTGTAACCTGCCAGCGGAAGGAGGCTTTGTTGATACTGTTTCTCCTGGGACTTTGATGTGTTTTCATTTGGTATTTTAGCATTAAGTAACCACAGCAGAGAGAAAGAAAAGAAGGAAAATCAGTCAGTGTTTCAAAGTAGCCATGGTGTTCTCTGATTCACTATTATAACAGATATTTATTTAGCCACTCTATGAATAGATTTAAATAATATACAAATTATTTTACCAACAGTGTTACCTAGAAAACCATAAAAAAAATATAAGAATGGGTTCATTCTATAAGAACGTAATGTTTTAACCCATTTACTACCAAGTTATTCTTTGGGGAAAAAAAACATTTATCTCCAGTGTTTGTCAATATGTCTACATATATTTTAATTTGTTTTTCTTGTACACATACATGTTGCTTTTTTGCTGATGTGGGACAATACAATAAAATCCCAATTTGTGTTCAACTACACTACCTAAATATAGCAATACAGCCCATACAGTTGCAAGAAAAAGTATGTGAACCCTTTGGAATGATATGGATTTCTGCACAAATTGGTCATAAAATGTGATCTGATCATCATCTAAGTCACAACAATAGACAATCATAGTCTGCTTAAACTAATAACACACAAAGAATGAAATGTTGCCATGTTTTTATTGAACACACCATGTAAACATTCACAGTGCAGGTGGAAAAAGTATGTGAACCCTTGGATTTAATAACTGGTTGAACCTCCTTTGGCAGCAATAACTTCAACCAAACGTTTCCTGTAGTTGCAGATCAGACGTGCACAACGGTCAGGAGTAATTCTTGACCATTCCTCTTTACAGAACTGTTTCAGTTCAGCAATATTCTTGGGATGTCTGGTGTGAATCGCTTTCTTGAGGTCATGCCACAGCATCTCAATCGGATTGAGGTCAGGACTCTGACTGGGCCACTTCAGAAGGCGTATTTTCTTCTGTTTAAGCCATTCTGTTGTTGATTTACTTCTATACTTTGGGTGTCCTGTCCTGTTGCAACACCCATCTTCTGTTGAACTTCAGCTGGTAGACAGATGGCCTTAAGTTCTCCTGCAAAATGTCTTGATAAACTTGGGAATTCATTTTTCCTTCAATGATAGCAATCCATCCAGGCCCTGATGCAGCATAGCAGCCCCAAACCATGATGCCCCCACCACCATACTTCACAGTTGGGATGAGGTTTTGATGTTGGTGTGCTGTGCCTCTTTTTCGCCACACATAGTGTTGTGTGTTTCTTCCAAACAACTCAACTTTGGTTTCATCTGTCCACAGAATATTTTGCCAGTACTGCTGTGGAACATCCAGGTGCTCTTGTGCAAACTGTAAACGTGCAGCAATGTTTTGTTTGGACAGCACTGGCTTCCTCTGTGGTATCCTCCCATGAAATCCATTTTTGTTTAGTGTTTTACGTATTGTAGATTCGCTAACAGGGATGTAACATTTGCCAGTGACTTTTGTAAGTCTTTAGCTGACACTCTAGGATTCTTCTTCACCTCATTAAGCAGTCTGCGCTTAGCTCTTACAGTCATCTTTACAGGACGGCCACTCCTAGGGAGAGTAGCAGCAGTGCTGAACTTTCTCCATTTATAGACAATTTGTCTTACCGTGGACTGATGAACAGCAAGGCTTTTGAGATACTTTCATAACCCTTTCCAGCTGCATGCAAGTCAACAATTCTTAATCGTAGGTCTTCTGAGAGCTCTTTTGTGCGAGGCATCATTCACATCAGGCAATGCTTCTTGTGAAAAGCAAACCCAGAACTGGTGTGTGTTTTTATAGGGCAGGGCAGCTGTAACCAACACCTCCAATCTCATCTAATTGATTTGACTCCAGTAAGCTGACATCTCACTCCAATTAGCTCTTGGAGATTTCGTTAGTCTAGGGCAGGGGTAGGCAACCTACGGCACTAGTGCCATGCACGGCACTCGATGTGTCTTTTCACGGCACTCAAGGCTGCTAGAGCCAAACAGGCTCTGGCCTATCAGGAGTCTCAGTGAAACTTCAGATATCTGCTAATACAAAGAGGTAGTGAAGGACAATCCTCAATGTATGCATTGCAGCACTTAGAGGAAGTGATCTCAGATCAGTTCCTCCCAGCACTTGTGAATGGGAATCCACACTGTAGTAGAGCAGCCCACAGCTGATTTTGCAGCTCCTGTCCTTGACCTGTACCTGCCCAGGCTGGTCCCCACTGGAACCCAGGGAAGCCACCCACACTGCTAGATATCCACAGACCTGCAGAATAAGCCTCTCGTCATTCAAATAATACGAACAGCCCACACACAAACATACACACAATCCCCACAAACGCAACACCACTAACAATCCACATACATGCACACAATCCCACATGCAGCCTCTCACGTGCAAAACCCCAAACAGCCCCCATACACTACCTAACACACAATGTGACATATGCATCCACACACAATTCCACAAGCAGCCCTCATACACAGCCCACATTCATATGTATCATACCATAAACTACTAATGAACATATACAGTATAATAGCTCATATACGCACAAATACAACGATACAAAGCAATTACAGTATAAATAACACAAGCAGAAAACGGCAGCACACACACCTCAATTTAAAAAAATAGGATCGTCAGGACCCTTTGAAGGAATTTGGGGGCCCCAAGCAAAATGGACATGCCCCCCCCCTCCCCCGCAAAGCCTACAGGAACCACACCATAGTCATACAGTTTAAGTTCACCCACACTTTATATAAATAAAAAATGTTTACAGTGCAAATACTGCTGTTGCATATAATGTGCATAAAACTTGAGCATTTTAAACAATTGAAAATTCCCTGTGTTCTCCTCATCTCCCCTTCTCCTCACCCCCTCCCTGTGTTCTCCTCACCCCCCTCCCTGTGTTCTCCTCATCTCCCCTTCTCCACCCCCCTGTGTTCTCCTCATCTCCCCTTCATCTCACCCCCCCCTGTGTTCTCCTCACCCCTTCTCCTCACCCCCCGTGTTCTCCTCAATTCCCCTTCGCCTCACTCCCCCCTCCCTGTGTTCTCCTCATCTCCCCTTCTCCTCACCCCCTCCCTGTGTTCTCCTCACCCCCTCCCTGTGTTCTCCTCACCCCCTCCCTGTGTTCTCCTCATCTCCCCTTCTCCTCACCATCCCCCTCCCTGTGTTCTCCTAATCTCCCCTTCTCCTCACCTCCCCTCCCTGTGTTCTCCTCATCTCCTCACCCCCGTGTCCTTCTTACTCCTTCCCCCTCCCTATGTTCTTCTTTCTGCCCCATGTTCTTCTTACTACTTCTTACTTACGCCCCTCCCATCCTCCCTGTGTCCTTCTTATTCCCCTCCCCGTGTCCTTTTTATTCTCCTCCCCCTGTGTCCTTCTTACTCCCCTCCCCGTGTCCTTTTTACTCCCCTCCCGTGTCCTTTTTACTCCCCTCCCCGTGTCCTTTTTACTCCCCTCCCCGTGTCCTTTTTACTCCCCTCCCCCGTGTCCTTCTTACTCCCCCGCCTATGTTCTTTTTACTCCCCCCTCCCTCCGTTCTTCTCACCTCCCCTTCCCTGTAGAGTGGCCGAGCTCAGGGTGCACTTCCTGTCATTCCGGCCTGGAACAGGAAACGGAATCTCCTGTACCGCGTGGTGCCCGGACGGACTGACAGGAGGAAGAGGAGCTCGGCCACGCTACAGGGAAGGGGAGGTGATGAGAGAGGCAGTGCTGCAGCCGCCTGAGGCTCTCTCTAGAGCGCTCAGGTGGCTTCAGCCTTATAGGAAGCGCCGGCCCTGCTTGAGGGCCCAGGCCAGCTCGGGACCCAAAGTAATTGCTTGGTTAGCTTGCCTGGTAGCGACAAGCCTGAGGATCGGCGCGCTACGGGACATCACAATCCTATATCGGCACAGTGCTGCTAAAAGGTTGCCTACCCCTGGTCTAGGGGTTCACATACTTTTTCCACCTGCACTGTGAATGTTTACATGGTGTGTTCAATAAAAACATGGCAACATTTCATTTTGTGTGTTATTAGTTTAAGCAGACTGTGATTGTCTATTGTTGTGACTTAGATGATGATCTGATCACATTTTATGACCAATTTGTGCAGAAATCCATATAATTCCAAAGGGTTCACATACGTTTTCTTGCAACTGTATATAAGATTGCAAGATTTTTTTAATTATTGGTGTAAATATGTGGCCATTGGTTCGAACTTCTAAAGAAAAAGCACGATGCCAATAGCATACGATCCAGTAGATAATAAAGAGAGCAAAATAAATTATTAAATTACAGAAAAACAATAATGAACTATTTTATTAGTTCCCAATTAGGGACAACAAACAAATATGTAACATAAAGTGAATAATGTGAATATATAAAAATGGGTAGCTAATGAGACACTTATATTGAATTAAACAGATGGATAAACTCTCCATATATATACACAGTGTATACCCAATAGCATTGATTCATTGCTTTCTGACAAGGAAGCTAGGATGCGTGCTTGGAGCTTGCCATGCCTCTGGTTTCCAGTACTTCTCTATGAGGATAATTGGATTGGACCATGCCGTAGGAGGTTCTCCTTGAAGATGTTGTCGGAGAAGGAGAGGTAAGCAGGCTGAAAAATTTAGTTCAGGAAGTACGATCTTCGTTCATATGCTGGGTCTTTTGTATATTGTCTGTGCAAAAAAAAAATTGGGGACAAACCAAAAGAGCGGGATAAAGGCACCTATTATTGTGCTGCAATGCAAATACTTAGATTTCTAGATTTAAAAAGATAGATTATTATATATCTTAATTAAAACAAAATATGTGAGAGAACTTATAATGATGATTGATAGTTTTTTGTCTTAATGAAAAAAGAGAGCAGAAACAGTAATTTTAAGTTGCAACAAGGGATAGTTTGAAAATATGAAAGGAAAAAGTTGGTGGCAACCGATGATCCATGCACCCCTTCTACCCCTTCCACCCGCATAAGAACAACATTTTCCCACACATCCAGTCTGTGGGTGACCGCCCTTCAATTTTGAAAAATATGTGCCATAGCAGCAGGAGTAAATTAATTTGAAAAGAAAGGATTCTACAAAAAAATATAGAGTGGAACTGGTGAGTGGGTCATCAATTGCCCACTCTCTTTTTCCTTCCACTTTTTAAAAAAAAAAAAGGTTTTTTTTACAAATTAATTAACTCCTGCTGTTGCTCCCATTTTTTTTTTTTTACAATGCCTTTCATTGTATTGGTTGGCTGAGCCCTTCCTGGCAAAGTCTTATGGTGCAACTCTGCCAGCTACCTCCTCAGATACAATTGGTAGAAGCTTGTAGGGCACGGTTATTTTTCACACTGAAGGAACATCACTCACTGGATGTGTAGGAAAGTTTTGTTCTTCTCAAAGTGGAACTGGAAAGTGAATCGTCAATTGCCAGTGCCCACTAACTTTTTTCACGAGAAAAATAAGTAAATGTCCTTCAGTGTGAAAAAAAAAAAACATACCCTGTTCTCCCTTAATTTATTTTTAGGGTTAGGATGTAACAGCGATGATGATGATGATGGGTTTGTTTTATTGTTATTATTAAAAGAAATCAGCATAGGAACGTGTTTGACTTTAACCCCTTAAGGAGCAAAGCTTTCTTGAGTTGCAATGAATTTTTTCCATGCATTCTTTCCACCGCATATAGTTACATAGTTACATAGTTACATAGTTACATAGCTGAAAAAAGACTTGCGTCCATCAAGTTTAGTCTTCCTCACATTTGTTTTTTGGTGTTGATCCAAAAGAAGGCATAAAACCCAGTTTGAAGCACTTTGAATTTTGCAACAAGCTAGGAAAAAAATTCCTTCTTGACCCCAGAATGGCAGTCAGATTTATCCTTGGATCAAGCAGTTATTACCCTACATTGAAAGATTATATCCTTGAATATTCTGTTTTTGCAAGTATGCATCACCATTTCCCCATTTATGTTTAAGTGCACCCATATACATTATGTATTATTATTTAAAGGAGAAATATGGCACTCTTTTAATACCATATATGTTTACTGCACATACCACAATATCAAATGGTAAGAAAATGTGAAAGAAATTGGAAACATATTTTTCTCAGGTTTACATGCAATAATTTCTACACACCAAGTGCAAGTAAAGAAAGCTAATGCAATATAGATTCACTAATTAGTCCCAGAAACATAGAATGTGACGGCAGATAAGAACCATTCGGTCCATCTAGTCTGCCCAATTTTCTAAATACTCTCATTAGTCCCTGGCCTTATCTTATAGTTAGGATAGCCTTATGCCTATCCCACACTTGCTTAAACTCCCTCACTGTGTTAACCTCTACCACTTCAGCTGGAAGGCTATTCCATGCATCCACTACCCTCTCGTTGAAGTAATGTAACTCTGTAAAGTCCTGATTGTTAAAATGCCCAGTTGTCCGGGATTTCAATTAATATTTAGAAGTTATAAAACAAATACTGCAAGTGAATTACGGTTTTAAAACTTTGCAAAACCTGGCATACTAAGATTACAAGTTAAACAGTAGTCGTAAACTCCAAACCCGCTACAAAAAAGTACATATTTGTCGAAAGTTCATCCTCCAGGATTTGTATGCGTAGTGCCACTTTTCATTTAACCATTTTATCACAAACCTAAGGCAAACTAGTTTTTGTTGTATGTTTTTTTCAAACACATGTTTTATTTTGGGGAAATTTACAGAACACACATGTACCACTACTGCAAACTGTATTAGCCACTGTTCTTGGATAGTTGAATGTGAAAGTAGAACTAAAGAAAATGTCTACTTGTTCCTTCTCATAATTTGAAAGATTTACTTTACATATTAAATATTAACCAACTCATTAGATTATTATTATTATTGTTATTATTGCCATTTATATAGCGTCAACAGATTCCGTAGCGCTTTACAATATTATGAGAGGGGGGATTTAACTATAAACAGGACAATTACAAGAAAACTTACAGGAACGATAGGTTGAAGAGGACCCTGCTTAAACGAACTTACATTCTATAGGTGGTGGGGTGTAAAACACAATAGGACAGGAAATAGCAATCACATAAGGTGGGAGTGAAGCAGAGCTGGTGGAGAGAGTAGAGTGCTGCCCTATAGGAGAGAGTAAGAGACAGGTATGTGAGGTAGAGGTTACTCTGGGAGTCCATAAGCTTCCCTAAAGAGATGGGTTTAAGGCACTTCTTAAAAGATGCAAGACTAGGGGAGAGTCTGATGGCGGTAGGCAGGCTATTCTATAGGAAGGGAGCCGCCCGCGAAAAGTCCTGCAAGCATGAGTTGGCCGTACGGGTGCAAACAACGGACAGGAGGTGGTCACAGGCAGAGCCGAGAGACCGAGAAGGGACATACCTATGGATCTGTGAAGAGATATAAGGTAAATAAATGAAATCCAAACTATTCCAACCAATTTAACACATGGTTTGATGTCTGTTCGTCAAAAATCTGAATAGTATTTTTTCAACTGTATAAAACTCAGCAGTGTAACAATACACGACACAGAATAACAAATCCTGAACAAATCAATTGGTACATATAACTCTTTAGTAGAGTAGTAGTAGAGATGTCCCGAATAGTTCGCCAGCGAATAGTTCCTGGCGAACATAGCTTGTTCGCGTTCGCCATGGCGGGCGAACATATGCGATGTTCGGTCCGCCCCCTATTCGTCATCATTGAGTAAACTTTGACCCTGTACCTCACAGTCAGCAGACACATTCCAGCCAATCAACAGCAGACCCTCCCTCCCAGACCCTTCCCCCTCCTGGACAGCATCCATTTTAGATTCATTCGGAAGCTGCATTCTTAGTGAGAGGAGGAACAGTATAGCTGCTGCTGCTGATTTAATAGGGAAATAAATAGCTAGGCTAGTGTATTCAGTGTCCACTACAGTCCTGAAGGACTCATCTGATCTCTGCTGTAAGGACAGCACCCCAAAAAGCCATTTTTAGGGCTAGAACATCAGTCTGCTTTTTTTTTCTGTGTAATCTAATTGCAGTTGCCTGCCTGCCAGCGTATGTGTCAGGCTCACAGCGTATATTGTGCCCACTTGCCCAGTGCCACCACTCATATCTGGTGTCACAATAGCTTGCATTTAAAAAAAAAAAAACTTTTTTGACTGTAATATAATAGCAGTCAGTTTCCTTCACACTTGTGCGTTTCAGGGCCTGCCAGGGCACAGTGTCACACCAGTGCAACTCATATCTGGTGTAACAGTAGTGTACATTTAAAAAACACAACACTATTTTGACTGTGAAATAATAGCAGTCAGTTTCCTTCACACGTATGCGTTTCAGGGCCTGCCAGGGCACAGTGTCACACCAGTGCAACTCATATCTGGTGTAACAGTAGTGTACATTTAAAAAACACAACACTATTTTGACTGTGAAATAATAGCAGTCAGTTTCCTTCACACGTATGCGTTTCAGGGCCTGCCAGGGCACAGTGTCACACCAGTGCAACTCATATCTGGTGTAACAGTAGTGTACATTAAAAAAAACCTAGAAATTTGACTGTGAAATAATAGCAGTCAGTTTCCTTCACACTTGTGTGTTTCAGGGCCTGCCAGGGCACAGTGCCACACCAGTGCAACTCATATCTAGTGTAACAGTAGTGTACATTTTTAAAAAAACAACACTTTTTTGACTGTGAAATAATAGCAGTCAGTTTCCTTCACGCGTGTGCGTTTCAGGGCCTGCCAGGGCACAGTGTCACACCAGTGCAACTCATATCTGGTGTAACAGTAGTGTACATAAAAAAAAAAAAAACTAGAAATTTGACTGTGAAATAATAGCAGTCAGTTTCCTTCACACATGTGCATTTCAGGGCCTGCCAGGGCAGTGTCACACCAGTGCAACTCATATCTGGTGTAACAGTAGTGTACATTTAAAAAAAATAAAAAATTTGACTGTAATAGATTGAATAGCAGTTAGTTGTCTGCAAGCGTGTGTGTCAGGCCTACAGCGTCTACTCTGCCAACTTCTGCCAGGGCACAGTGCCACTCATATCTGTTGTCACAGTAGCTTGCACGCATAGTACCACTAATCGAAAAAAAAAATGACAGGCAGAGGCGGGCCACCCCGCAGGGGCCGTAGTGGTCGTGGTGCTGTGATTCCCTTTGGCCCTAGAATAATGCCCAGTGTTCAAAGGCCACGTACCCTGAACTCGAAAAGTTCTGAGGACATAGTTGACTGGCTAACACAGGACACCCAATCTTCTACAGCTTCCGCTCGGAACCTTGACGCACCATCCTCCTCCAGCTTAGCTTCGGGCACTTCTCAAGTTGCCACTTACCCGCCTGCTGCCACCACCAACACTAGCACCACAGCCGCTTCACTTGATCTGTCAGAGGAGTTATTTACACATCAGTTGGAAGAAATGAGTGATGCACAACCATTATGGCCAGAGGATGTAGATAACAGGGATATGTCTCAGTCAGGCAGCATTACACACATGGACGTACGGTGTGATGATGATGATGTACCCACTGCTGCTTCCTTTGCTGAGTTGTCAGATACAAGTGAAGCGGTTGATGATAACGATGCGTCCGTGGATGTCACATGGGTGCCCGCTAGAAGAGAAGAAGAACAGGGGGAAAGTTCAGATGGGGAGACAGAGAGGAGGAGGAGACGAGTTGGAAGCAGGGGGAGGTTGTCGCAAGGAGCTAGTAGTACAGTCAGACAGCATGCATCGGCACCCGGGGTCAGCCATACAGCACGCCAATCAACGCATGCTGTGGCCACCACAAGAATGCCGTCATTGCAGAGCTCAGCAGTGTGGCATTTTTTTTGTGTGTCTGCCTCTGACAACAGCGATGCCATTTGCAACCTGTGCCAAAAGAAACTGAGTCATGGGAAGTCCAACACCCACCTAGGTACATGCGAAGGCACATGATCGCACATCACAAACACCTATGGGATCAACACATGAGTACAAGCAGCACACAAACTCAAAGCCGCCATCCTCCTCCTGGTCCAGCATCTTCAGCCACGTCAACCACTGCTGTCCTCCTTGCCCCCTCTCAACCATCCGCCACTCCGTCTCTCGCCTTAAGCAGTTCCTGCTCATCTGCCCACAGTCAGGTGTCTGTCAAGGACATGTTTGAGCGTAAGAAGCCAATGTGTCAGGCCTTAAGCCTCCCGTTGTCTCCTCATGCTTCCGGGTTTGACGGAGCTTAGCCACACCCCCATTGACGCGGTCTGCTATTTAATGCGACCGCACCAGCTGATAGACGCTGGTTTATTGAAACGCGTACCGCAACTAACTCACCGGCTCACATACCTCGCTGAGACGACCACATGCTACTGGACTGGACTGGAGGATTATTCAAGTCCCCAACATCTCTCCTCATCACCGATAAGTGCCTGCACTCTCTGCAACAATACACTGAAGCAACCGCCTCAGAGGAGAGCTGGGGACACAATCCCTCTACTTCTAGAAGCTAAGTATCTTACAGTCTCTGAGATAAGAGCTAACAATGCTAAAGTCTTATTTCTTCATACTAAAGTCTGCTATCAAGTTGTCCAGCAATCCTGCTACAGCTTTCCTCAAATCAAGTATTATTCAAGTTCAGCTGTACCTGTCTTGCTACAGATAGTCTTATTTCTTCATACTAAAGTCTGCTATCAAGTTGTCCAGCAATCCTGCTACAGCTTTCCTCAAATCAAGTATTATTCAAGTTCAGCTGTACCTGTCTTGCTACAGATAGTCTTATTTCTTCATACTAAAGTCTGCTATCAAGTTGTCCAGCAATCCTGCTACAGCTTTCCTCAAATCAAGTATTATTCAAGTTCAGCTGTACCTGTCTTGCTACAGATAGTCTTATTTCTTCATACTAAAGTCTGCTATCAAGTTGTCCAGCAATCCTGCTACAGCTTTCCTCAAATCAAGTATTATTCAAGTTCATCTGTACCTGTCTTGCTTCAGATAGTCTTTATTTTCAACTTACTAAAGTCTGCTATCAAGTTGTTCAGCAAGCCTGCTACAGCATACCTAAAGACAAGTACTATTTAAGTTCTGCTGCACCTGTCTTGCTACTGATAATTTCACTGTATACAATCTCTTATAATTTGAACTGTTAACAAGAATAACGGACTCTAATGAATTCTGAACCTTGTCATTGCTAACTGAAGCTAACCGTTTATTATTTAAAGAAACAGTACCTGTAATTCTGGAACTGAAGTCTCAGTTCCATCTAAGTGTCATAATAAAATATCAAGGTCCTAAGAAATCTGCAGTTGTGTTCCACATCATTTACTGTGAACGTGACACAATGTCACAAAGTCACCCCCTTGCCCGGCATCTGACAGCTGGCTTGTCTGAACTCTTAGCCTGCCAGCTTTTACCATACAAGCTGGTGGAGTCTGAGGCATTCCAAAAATTTGTAGCTATTGGGACACCGCAGTGGAAGGTACCCGGACGAAATTTCTTTGCACAAAAGGCAATCCCCAACCTGTACTCAGGGGCGTATTAGCCGCGAGGCAAACAAGGCATTTGCCTTGGGCGGCATTTTCCAGGGGGCGGCAAAAAACGCCGCCCCAAATGCCCAGGGCAAATGCCTTGTTAGCCTTGCGGCTAACTGACATGCCGTCTGGGCGGCCGGTCGGTCTGCTGGGCGGCGCTGGCGGGCGGCTGGCGAGGGAGCACTTCCTCTGAGCTGTCTGCTCAGCTCCCTCGCGCACCGCAGAGTGAGGCTGGGAGCCGGAATATGACGTCATATTCCGGCTCCGCCTCCCAGCCTCACTCTGTGGGCGGCGCGCGAGGGAGCTGAGCAGACAGCTCAGAGGAAGTGCTCCCTCGCCAGCCGCCCGCCAGCACCGCCCAGCAGCCACTGGACCACCAGGGAGAAATAGGATCCCCCCCCCAGCATTCCCACAGGTAAGGAGGCTGGGGGGGTTAAATTTTTTTTTTAAAAAAGAATGTGTTAAATATGTGAGTGAGTATGTGTGTATGTCTGTTAGTGTGTCTGTGTGTGTGTCTGTTAGTGTGTGTGTGTATGTCTGTGTGTGTGTGTGTGTGTGAATGTCTGTGTGTGTGTCTGTTAGTGTGTGTGTGTGTGTGTCTGTTAGTGTGTGTGTGTGTCTGTTAGTGTGTCTGTGTGTGTCTGTTAGTGTCCGTGTATGTCTGTTAGTGTGTGTGTGTGTCTGTCTGTTAGTGTGTGTGTGTGTGTGTCTGTCTGTTAGTGTGTGTGTGTGTCTGTTAGTGTGTCTGTGTATGTCTGTTAGTGTGTGTGTGTGTATGTCTGTTAGTGTGTGTCTGTTAGTGCGTGTGTGCGTGTCTGTTAGTGTGAGTGTGTGTATCTGCTAGTGAGTGTGTGTCTGTTAGTGTGTGTCTGTTAGTGAGTGTGAGTGTGTCTGTAAGTGTGTGTGTGTTTCTGTTAGCGAGTGTGTGTTTCTGTTAGCTAGTGTATGCGTATCTGTAAGTGAATGTGTGTGTGTGTATTTAGAAGGCGGGGCGGGGGAAGGGTGGGGGTGGTGCGGGCGGGGGGAAGGGTTGGATGGGGGTGGCGCGGGCGGGAGGGGGGCGCCTGAGTTTTGTCCTGCCTAGGGCAGCACAAAACCAGGATACACCACTGCCTGTACTCGATTGTGCAAAAGGAAATAATGGCATGTCTGGCACACAGTGTTGGGGCAAGGGTCCATCTGACCACTGATACCTGGTCTGAAAAGCATGGTCAGGGCAGGTATATCACCTACACTGCGCATTGGGTAAACCTGCTGACGGCTGCCAAGCATGGAATGCGTGGCTCTGCAGAGGAGTCGGGGACACCGCCACGACTTGCAGGCAGGCCTGCTGGACCTCCTCTACTTCTTCTACTCCATCCTCTTCCATAACCTCCTCGGCTGAGTCCTCTTCTGCTGCTGCGTCTTGCTCCACATCAACGGCACCCCCCCAGCTCCCCAGGTACTATTCCACATCCCGGATACGGCAGTGTCACGCCGTCTTGGGGTTGACTTGCCTGAAAGCAGAGAGTCACACCGGACCAGCACTCCTGTCCGCCCTGAACGCACAGGTGGATCAGTGGCTGACTCCGCACCAACTGGAGATCGGCAAAGTGGTTTGTGACAACGGAAGAAATATGTTGGCGGCATTGAATTTGGGCAAGTTGACACATGTGCCGTGCATGGCACATGAGTGTAATCTGATCGTACAACACTTTGTGCATAAGTACCCAGGCTTACAGGACATCCTGAAGCAGGCCAGGAAGGTGTGTGGCCATTTCAGGCGTTCCTACACGGCCATGGCGCACTTTTCAGATATCTAGCGGCGAAACAACATGCCAGTGAGGCGCTTGATTTGCGACAGCCTGACACGTTGGAATTCAACACTCCTAATGTTCGACCGCCTGCTCCAACAAGAAAAAGCAGTTAACAACTATTTGTATGACCGGGGTGCTAGGACAGCCTCTGCGGAGCTGGGAATTTTTTTGCCATGTTACTGGACGCTCATGTGCAATGCCTGTAGGCTCATGCGTCCTTTTGAGGAGGTGACAAACCTAGTCAGTCGCACCGAAGGCACCATCAGCGACATCATACCATTTGTTTTCTTCCTGGAGCGTGCCCTGCGAAGAGTGCTGGATCAGGCCGTAGATGAGCATGAAGAGGAAGAGGAAGAGTTGTGGTCACCGTCACCACCAGAAACAGCTTTATCAGCATCGCTTGCTGGACCTGTGACAACGCTGGAAGAGGATTGTGAGGAAGAGGAATCAGAGGAGGAATGTGGCTTTGAGGAGGAGGAGGAAGACCAACCACAACAGGCATCCCAGGGGGCTCGTTGTCACCTATATGGTACCCATGGTGTTGTACGTGGCTGGGGGGAAGAACATACCTTCAGTGAGATCACTGAGGACGAGGAACGGGACATGAGTAGCTCGGCATCCAACCTTCTGCAAATGGGGTCTTTCATGCTGTTGTGCCTGTTGATGGACCCTCGTATAAAAAGGCTGAAGGAGAACGACCTGTACTGGGTGTCCACGCTACTAGACCCCCGGTATAAGCAGAAAGTGCCTGAAATGTTACCGAATTACCGCAAGTCGGAAAGGATGCAGCAGTTCCAAAATAAATTAAAAAGTATGCTTTACACAGCGTATAAGGGTGATGTCACAGCACAACGGGAATCTAACAGGGGAAGAGGTGAAGGTAATCCTCCTTCTCCCACGACCACACCGGCAAGGACAGGACGCTTTACAGACGTGTTGTTGATGGAGTACATGCGGAGATTTTTAATTCCTACGCATCACCACAGCACTTCGGGGTCCACCCTCAGACTACCTCGCCTTAACTGCAGATATCGACACTCTGAGGAGCGATGAACCCCTTGACTATTGGGTGTGCAGGCTTGACCTGTGGCCTGAGCTATCCCAATTTGCGATATAACTTCTGGCCTGCCCCGCTTCAAGAAAGGACCTTCAGTGCAGCAGGAGGTATTGTCACTGAGAAGAGAAGTCGCCTAGGTAAAAAAAGTCTAGATTACCTCACCTTTATTAAGATGAATGAGGGATGGATCCCGAAGGGACTGACAGTGAGCGATACATTCGACTAAAAAAGGCCTGATGAGAGGGACGTAACAGGGATTAAACTGATAAGAATAGTACTACTTAACACACCACTCCTCCTATCTGGTGGCACATTAGATTACACGCGCAGTGCCCCAAATTTGAAGTAGGAGGACCAACCAAGCATCTTTTTCCATCTCCCGGTTCCTAAAATCAATGCCATATACACGTCCCCTGATAGGGGACGTAACAGGGATTAAACTGATAAGAATAGTACTACTTAACACACCACTCCTATCTGGTGGCACATTAGATTGCACGCGCAGTGCCCCAAATTTGAAGTAGGAGGACCAACCAAGCATCTTTTTCCATCTCCCGGTTCCTAAAATCGATACCATATACACGTCTCCTGATAGGGGACGTAACAGGGATTAAACTGATAGGAATAGCACTACTTAACACACCTTATAATAACACAGAGAGAGGAGTCTGAAGAAGAGGAGTCAGAGGAGGAAGGTGGCTTTGAGGAGCTGGAAGACCAAACACAGCAGGCGTCCCAGGGGGCTTGTTGTCACCTTTCGTGGACCCTTGGTGTTGTACGTGGCTGGGTGGAGGAAGAGACCTTCAATGACATCAGTGAGGACAAGGAACGGGACCTGGCTAGCTTGGTATCCAACCTTGTGCAAATGGGGAGTTTGCGGTTGTGCAAATGGACTGTTTGCGGTTGTTTGCGTTGCGTTAAATGGGGAGTTTGGTCTGTCACTGTGAAGTGGGCGTAACCCTTACACTACCTGATCGATACAAAATCATACCTGATGTTTTAAAGCACGTTATTCCAAACAATTTAGGAATGTTAGGTGATTTATGCCCTTAATGGATTAAAACCAGACTCTGCATCAACTATGTAATTTTCCATGGGAGTTTGCCATGGATCCCCCTCCGGGATGCCACAGTCCAGGTGTTAGTCCCCTTGAAACAACTTTTCCATCACTATTGTGGCCAGAAAGAGTCCCTGTGGGTTTTAAAATTCGCCTGCCTATTGAAGTCTATGGCGGTTCTCCCGGTTCGCCCGTTCGCGAACATTTGCGGAAATTCGCGTTCGCCGTTCGCGAACGGAAAATTTTATGTTCGCGACATCTCTACTCTTTAGTTCTACATTAATTTACCATTTAATCTATTCACAGTAAAAGTATAAGCCAACAGCATTTTTTTGCATATCCTTTTAAATTGATCAGAATCATGACCTTCTTACAGTGTAAAAGGAATACTCTCCTTTGGGATCTGTAAAAAAGAAAATTCCCAACTACAATATATACCAGACATAAATCAAAGAACCGCCCAGTAGCATTGATCTGTGCTGTGGGCTTAGCAGGTTAAATTCTTTTGAAATCCTTATGAAACTGGTCTTTTTTACTCATATTCCAGTTAAGAATAACAAACAGGATAGTTCTCTCAATAAACTTTCTTCTCAGAATATTAATTTCCTCTTAAAAGCATAACTTTCATTCTGCACGTGCAGAATATGAAAGAAAGGCACATATTCGATTAATCTGGAATGCGTAAAATAAGAAAAGCTGAAATGGTAAATTTAAACATATCCAACGGAAAGACCATCAAACCTCCAAAATGTTTTAATGATCAATTGTCAATAGTTTTATTTTTCACCAAAGACTTGGTGCAATTCATATTTTAAAAGAGATCTGTTTCACAATATCTGCCATGGAAATAAGTAAGGGGTACCGTGACATCTCATGTGGGTTAACTCATTTAGGTGGATTTTTTCTAACAAAAAAAAAGTAGAGATTATATCATGTGAATCCATATATCTAGGTGCTCGGATTTCAAGGATGTAGATGGATGGATCCAATGAGTTCTTGTAAACCCAGGTGCTAAAGTGTTTTAATAACCATTATTAATGTTTTTTGACTAGAGATTTGTTCAACTTAGTAATGGGCTCATAAGAGTTAGAGCTTGAAGAGCGAGAGTGTTTCTTCGGGGCATATAGGGCACGTTACGCCCCAATACCAACCTTGACTTGGGCAAGCTAAGTCTATAAGAAAACGTAAAAGCCAACATATAGAAGATTTAGGACAGACAATATGTTCTAGGCCCTGGATCTCAACTAGGATGCGCTGGTGAAGGTAAAACTTGCCTTTTAACCCACACACAAGAGGTAACTGCAGTAAGAGATTCTTAACTGGAAAATGATAGCTTGCTGTAGAAAAGTTGCATACCATGGTTCAAAGTTTCCACATGTGCATGTTTTATTTATTGGAAAAGAGTTTAATACGCATGTCAGCTTTCGAACACCGAAACATGTTCTGGACAACATACTCACCCTATTCTACTGTGTTTATTTTTCTACCTTTCTCAAATGTATTATCATTAGCTGCCTAGAGTACTTATTCATGTACACCTCAGTAAATAATATGTATAATTAATTATAGGGTAACTCTACTTTGATTGATTATGAAGGCATTGGTGCACAGATCCTCCTTCACCTATGCTCAGCTGTACGAGTGGTTTACAATGACCAACATTTGTAAAAGTTGGGCAATCAGGCAACTCAGAGCCAGATTTTTGTGTTGCCTGTGGCAATTTTGACCAACTTGTGCATGTGCCTTGCACAACACTTGAATTGAATTTATCCCATAAAGTCCTGCTGTACCAGGAATTCATAGAATACGATTAGAAACCATAGAGCACGTGGGTGACCGTTTTTCTTTTTTCTCTCTTTTTTTTTATAATTTTGAAATCATTATCTCTATAATTTTACCCAAAAGTGTATATTTTTATAGCAATCCAAGCACCTTAAACATCGTACTAGTGGGTACAGGTCCTACAAAGCATTCAGTGTGTCTTTTGGATTTTATTTACTATTTTCAGGCGGATTCTCGTGGCTAAAGTCCACTTTTTAAATCAGAGACATCATAAAAATTAAAACGAGTTTCTTTATTATCTGTGTAAGGACCTCTTAATGTATAATATCTATTAGAAAAGGTAGAATTGGCCCAAAGCAGCCTATCAAAATGTGCCCTATTCCCCTCTTTTTTTATACCAAATTGACTTAAAACAGGACTCCATTATATTTAAATGTTAAAGCCACTGCTTTTGATGCAAAAGCATAAATAGCATACCTTCCTTTTTTATACTTTATTTATAAAATATGTCAAAATAGATTTACAAAAACTTCATATTTTTGAATGGACAAAATCAACTTGAAAAGGTGTTCACAAGAGCTTCGCTCATCATCACCAATCTCATACACAAAATGCTTTCTCAGAATTACATAGTTAATAGTCTGTATAGTTTCCAAGAGTGAAGTGTATTTGAATAATGCAAGAAACATTTTAGTATCATTAGATATTTACAGACTGGTTTAAATGTTTTTTTGTATTTTTTTTTATAATAATGTAATTGAATGGGTTAGGCTATTGTTAGAAGATTATTATGATTTATTGAACCTAGATATTAAAATAGGGTTTGTATGAGATGTTTAATTTACACAGTGATGTCATATAAGATGATCTGAACACTCAGATCTTAAGCACTTCATATGAGGGCTTATCAGGAACATCATGTAAGAATTTGTACTCTGAAGGCTGACTTGTTCACTTGCAGAATTATAAAATGACATGATATTGTATCCTCTTGATGTAAAATTTATACTTGGCTGCAGGGGTTCTCTGGCAACTTTTAGAAGGAATAAAACTAGCAACGTCATAGTCCAACGCCAATAGTCCTTGTGAAATACTGGCCTTTAAAATACCTATTGCAACATCTGGTTTTCAGGCTTTCATTGCCTATGGCAACATTATACTTGCATTGGCTACTAAAATAAATTTACATTAATTGACTGTTATAGTTATCTTAACTTGGGTCACATTTACACATGTTAGTATTCAGTTTATCAGTTCAGGCAGTTTACCAGTTTGGGGCCCCCAATTAATTCTTCACATAGGAATGGCAAATGGGTAAATATCTAAATCCTGGGCCCTAGGCAGCCGCCTACGAATGACTTATGGTAAATCCTGCTCTGTTCAACACATAGTTATAGTTAGCAATACAGGAGTTTAAAAGAGAGCCCTGTTTAACCTTTCACGCATTGCTGTTGGCAATTCAAAAGGAGTTAACAAACAATATTTAGTCATTTTCAGATGTAGTGCAAAAATGCAAAGTAATTACTTTTTGACAACCATAGCGCCCATATTAGCCAGCTTTGAAAGAAAACAAAAGAACATTAAGGCTTTTTCTTAACTATATCTACTCAATGTGATAAAGCAATCTATAGGCAGGCAAATACTCTATATTGGTTGTTCTGCTCCATCTTATTAGTAAGCACTAAATAACTTTATTAACATATCTAATAATCGCAACACAAACTGCTGAGTGTGTATGTATAATACGATTATTTTATTATGGCTATAGCTAAATATATTCTTTCCACTTGAAAGAATTTTCTTGTTTGAAACTCCAGATTTTATACCATCAGAACTAATTCACAACTCAAAAAACACTCATGTGAGCTTCTCCAAGATATACACTTTTATATCTAGTTAGTGATTGCAGTAGTTGATGTAAAATATCACTTGACTTATTTTCACTTTCAGTATATGTTTAAAATTCATTCTTTGGCACTCACACCTTATAACTTACCAAGGCAGATTTTCTAGATACCGATATAAACCACTGAAAGGCTAAAGAAAAAGACTCGTCAATACAGAAACAGGAGCTACAGATTTGGGGGATATTTCAATCAAAGAATGTCATTATTGTTCAAATGTTTTAGTTCCAAGAAGCTCTTGGGACTATTGCAACCCAGCTTAATTACCAGACTATCCCTTAATGGATCACAGCTGTCAGATATGTTCACCTATCAATTATGAACCCATCAAAAAGGAAAATAAATAAAATATGAAAATAAACAGGTAAAGTGGCAGCTGAAATTTAATATCGTGTTTAAAATAGTAATGAATGTATCCCTAATGATTTTATTCAATGTTCCATACACATCTTTCCTACAATAACATATACTTGTTCACAGTTTGCATCATCCACTTTAGCACTTGAGGAACGCTCTTTAAAATCACTCGTTGACACAAGAGGTAAAAGTAAAATGTTTCCCATGTAAATGAAAAGTAGGTTACTAGTAGAGTTTAGCATTTTATTCAATTATTTTCTTTGGGTGGCACAGTAGCAGGAGAAGAAGCAAGGTGGGTTGATAAGGTGTGGTGAGGTAACGTTGTTAACAGTTTTATTATTAAAATGTAAATATCTTGATGGGAATGAAATATGTGGTGGGCACATCTATGATCATCAATGAACAATGAATCCATTTTTTTTTATAATCAGTTTTACTGTTCAGATAGAAAGATAATGGTGGGAAACTGAACTGGGAAGCCACTATAAAGATTATAGGACAGGTCCAAGGACTTACCAACTGCACTACATTTGTACATTTATCTTCTCTGTTGGATATATTGAGATAGATGCAACCAGCAACAATATCTGGGGATTTATATCACATAGCGCTAATTTATTCATATATGTTGATACATGATGTCCTGTAAAAGAAAGGAGCTGAATGAGTGGTTGTCGCTGTCTATGTATATATTTTCAAACTTTTTTACAGACAAGTGCCCAATTCACTTAAATCCTAATGAAAGTTTGTCCTTGATACACCAAGCTGACCCAATACCTTTAAAAATCCTCCAGTACAGTTGAACGATGCTGGAGAAAGTCTAACTCTTTGTCTGACTTATTCCACTATAAATTTATTCTGAGCTCCTACAGTTTGTCTCTTTCCTCTGCAAAAGTAACCTACTTCAACACCTTGATATCCACACTATCCCGCAAACCCAAATGCCTATTTCACACCTTTTACCTTGTCCTCAACAAACTTTGCAACTCACTTCACTGAGAAAATTTCTACGATCAGGGAAGAGATCTCTCATTTCGCTCCCTCTCCTACCGATCCCCCCCCCCATTATCCCAATTATATTGCAAAATATCCACCCTCGTATGCATATTGTATGTAATGAGAGTTGTGTACATGTGATGGCAGTAGTATAGGCATGATGAAGGCTTTATATTTGGGTTCAATTTAAAACAGATCCATTCCTCCACCCTTTTAGTAGCTGGGTAGAGCAAGATTAACCATAAGGCAAACCTAATCTCCTGCCTTGGTTCCAGAAGGTTAGACAGTGGCCGGAAAACCATGAATTTGCTTGACCTAATTACCAATCTCTATGTGAAAAATGAATGAGGGTCACAAGCTGGTTCCCTGCCTATGGCCTCATGGGACCTTAATCATTCTCTGCAGCTGAATGGATGGTGATAATATTAGTTTGTCACGGTCCCAAAATTTCTAACACCAAACCTATGGTCAGAGGGGTCCTATTTCCTCGGCCCTGATTATGCTGTACGTCAACAAAAAGAGGTGGAGAAAGAAGGATTTCATTTTGATGGGTAAGTATTATATTATAATTTACATAGTTTATAGGGGGGTAGGTAGGGTTTATAATTGGATGTAGTGCAAAGGGCTTGGTGAATCGCTACAAGGATTATTGGGAGAAATCCAATTAAATATTAACATGGTCCGAGAGACCATCATTAGCTCATCACCATCTGGAAGGTCACGAGCCTAGACACTATAGACCAGATTTCAGGATACAAAAGTAGGACTGTAAGGTAGAACTTTTCTAGCCATGTATGGCTGATATATTCATTTTGCATATGTTTTTTGGATGTGCATTTCTGTTTGTGAGTGCCATTTTTTAGTTCATGATTATTTTTATTTTAGAATTGATTTATTGTGCCATTTTTTTCTCTTCTGTTTTCTCATTAGTATGTGTTCATTTATTTATTTAAAAGCATATGAGAAAGCTTGTGTCTCTCTTGTTAAATGTTGATGTGTCATAGACCCTAGCATTTATTGTTTTAACAATTTTATTTAACTTTCAGTACCACAGAAGATAGCAGCAAACCATTCTGCTCACTTTTGCGTAATTAAAATGGTTAATCACACTGGTGATGCTCGTCTCAAGATCTTACATCTGGCCCCACTAAGCATGGCATATACTTACACAAAGAAGCTTTTTTTTATGATTGTGAAGCCACGGTACCAAATAGTATATAGAAATATGGTAGGTAGGTTTTTATTACTTGTAGTAGAGTGAAGAAGGCAGCTCATACAACCAAAAACAGAGTCCCTCTTATCCAGTTGAAGACAAGATGTGCATAAATAGAGAATATCAACTTAAAGTATCCTCAGGTGATGGTAGGTATGCAACCAGACAAATAAATATAAAGTAGTATGCCAAATGTAGATAGAAATTAAAAAAGCAGAGAAGATACACTTATAATATAAGTAAAGTAGAGCTATTAGTTAGCTCTACTTCTGTGCGCTTGGGTGGTTTATTTCTTGCGTAAAGATATGTGGTGTATCTCCAGGTCCAGAGATTGGTGATCCAGAAGGTATGAAAAATAAGTAGAATAAACACCAATATAATGTAGTATATTTGGTGTTATGAATGGAATATATATATGTATGGAAATGCACTCAAATATATACCAATGCACTTCACCTATTATCAAGACTTTCTCAAATGCTTTCTCAAGACATTCCCAAATTATAGAGCAAGGCTTTCTCAAGACTAACTCCAATTTTAGAAAGTGCTGCTTACCACATGTTACCAGCAAATTAATATATTATAAGACGTGCTAAGCTAAAGATACCTTTTTCCTCTTCTTTTTTTTTTATTTTTTTTTATTTTTTAAACTCTGTATTTCCGTATGGACAGGACAACAAAGAGGTATCAAAAGAATTATGCAACAAAATACAGAGCTATGGCATTACCTCTAAGCCATAGTATCTAGTATTTCAATAACAGAAAACAAGTGCAATATGAATAGAAGAATACAGAGAAAACCAAAAAGAAGAAACTGATAAGAGAAAGAAAAAGAAGCTACCCGCTGCGGAAAGGCAAGGAGTATGATTATTCCGAAAAAGGAAATAGCACTTAGCAAGAGGTGGATTTCAGCCATGGATCTTACAGAACGATGGGTGTGAGATTCAAACCAGAGCTGAGAGTTTCTCCGTTAAATTATTGTTGATCTTAGCTACTACCTCCCAGATTGAAGGAGTCTTATACCATAGCCACCCAGCCATCTGCGTGCTGCTAAAACGATTGTGTTATATAGTCTTTGCAGATGGGATAGAAATCTCTTAATAGGATGGAATAATAATAGTGACCAAGGATCTATTGCAAATGGTTTATGAAAAAAACCACAGTTACTTCCTCCTCTTTTAACATAGAGTCTGGCAATGGATTGCTGGCTAGGTGCGGAACAATCGCCCGGCCCCGCGGCATTAAATAGCTTTTTTTTATATGAGCTGCTAATCAGGAAGTAAAATGAACAAGTTAGAACACTTTGTTTCCTTTTGTTCTAGTGTTTAACTATATTTAAACCTGCGATACCACTGTTATATCATACATTTTCATTTAAATATATTCCTTACTATAAAAAAACAAAAAACTGTAAGACTTTAGAAATAAATAAAAAAATATTTCCATTCACATATCAATACATAATGCAATAACTGATAGAAGAGATGTGGTTATAAAAAGGTCATACCAGGTTTATATTTTTATATTCACAATAAAGACTATTGTATTGATCCTGAAAAATATATCTATTTTCCATACCCATGGAAATATGCCAGACAATAGCAGAACAGTCGCTAATGTGTTTCAAAATAAGCTGCGCATTTTAAATCATTTTGGACTTTTAGAGTGGATTCTTGCCCAGTATAAATAAGTGAATTGTGTTTACGTCCAAACGTATGACCAACTCAACCTTTGGCAGAGAACACGGAATGTGTATATAGACATATAAAACTGCAAATAAAAGTTTGAAACTCGTTCACACATCTGCAGTTTAATGGGGGGTGAGGTATTACATAATATTTACCATTACACAGATATTCTCAGTCTATGCCACTATTTGCAAAGCACAACTATAATAACCAACAGTTTCACACTATAATAATCAGGATTAACAGTTGGGTTTATTCACTAAACAGCAAATTATTAAATGCTGAAAGCCGACTTGCTGAATTTAGGTTGAAATATAGAAAAACGGAGAACATTATTGTCTTTTCATTTTCATGTTGGCTTTCAACTCAACGCAATTCACAGTTCAATTAGTTTAGTTTAGTAATTATATAAATCAAATTTGTAATTTTCATAAAAAAAACATTTCTGTTTTTCATGCATTGTTAAAGGGCCACTCTAAACACCAAAAAACCTTTAGCTCAGTTAAGTAGTTTTGGTATATAGAGCATGCCTCTGCAGTCTCACTGCTTAATTCACTGCCATTTCATAAATCACTTTTCAGCACTGAGTGTTCATCCATTACATTCTTTTAGTACCTTTCTGATCTGTCACTGCTGTGTGAGTATTGTAAACAAGGTCAAACTGGGGAAAATATTTCAGCCCAGGAATTTAAAGGCAGAGTAGCTCAGTAGGAAAGGGCAGGGACAGAGAGGGGGCTCAACAATAGCATGCACGCCACCTCCAAGTGAGCATTTTAGATTGCTGTTCCTACAGGGCATCTCATGCACAGAGTCCTGCTGAAGAGCTCTCTCATGGGAACGATGCCCTGTGTTTGTTTTACAAGGCACAGCTCTGCCTGGTGAATCTCTGGTGTCATTGTAAGAGGGAAACAAGAGGACACATGTAGGACATGGCCAGTAAATGTGGTGTAAATGTATGGAGAGGCTGTCTGTGGTGCTGTATGTGGTTAAAGGGTGCTTGTGGAAATGCATGTGCATAAAGGCAACTGTTTGTGGCAAGGTGTCTGTAAAGGAGTCTGTTTGTGGTATAGTATGTGTGGCTAGTTACTGTAGTGTGTATGTGTTTCCACTGGATTTAAAGTGTATGCATCTAGATTGTGTGTGTGTGTCTATCTAGCGTTTGTAAAGAGAGAGCGAGAAAGCATGTGTGTGAATTTGTCTGTGCGGTGTAGTGTACATGTATGTGTACAGGGGCTATTCTGTGCATGGCCATAGGCTGAAGCCAACAGGGCAGATTAAAAGTTCTCCCCAAACGACCAATGCAGAGCCGGCACTATCCGAGCCCCAGTCCTGCTGTGTGCCTTCATGGGCTAGTCTGGAAATTCTAAAATGAACGTGACTTTACTTCCGGTGAGCATCTTCTGGGGTTCCAAAATGGCCGTGTGCCTACTTCCGGTAGGCTTGTTTTCCAAGATGGTCATGTGTCTACTTTCGGTCGGCGTAGTTGGCTCCTCCTTTCTTTGGATTCCACCTCTCCATAAATAATAGTTCAAAGAACGGCAGTCTTTTATGTAATATATATCTGGCAATATGTATATCGTCCAGATCAAATTGATCTCCAATTAGATGTCAGATAGTCCACAGTGTATGTTATTTTAGCCATAAAAGAGAGAAAAAATATGATAAAAATAATTTTGTTAAAAAGACAATGTATAAACAGATACCTATTCTAATAAGAACTATATCCTTCACCCAAATGCATGAAATAAATAGTAAATAGATAAAAATATAAATACATAAAAAATCATAAAATACAGTTCATTTCAAAATCAATGTTGAGCCCTCTAGGCGTTAAAGTGCACATTTCAAAGATACATTTGGTTTCTTGTAAACTTAATTTTTTATTGAAATCCCCTCCTCTCCAATGGGTAGTAACTTTTTCTATAGCATGGAATTCCAGTTTTTTTGAATCGGAGTTGTTTTTTTCAAGGAAGTGTTTGGATATACTATGGTTGATAAAACCCTTTTTGATATCTCTTATGTGCTCGCTTATACGTATATTAAGTGCCCTAGTGGTTTTTCCTATATATTGTAATCCACATTCACATATTAAAAGATTTATCACTCCTTCTGACTGGCATGTGATGGGGGATTTTATCTTAAAAGATTTTCCAGTAACATTTGATGCAAAACATTTCTTAGTTTTATTAGTGCAATCAGAGTTTTTGCATGCATTGGACATACCACAATGGTAAAAACCTTTCTGTACTTCTGCCCAATTTGTTAAGAAATGTTTTGGTTTCTCTTTATCAATATAGCTTTTTGTTAAGATCTGCTTAAAATTCTTTGCTCCCCTAAAAACAAACCTAGGTTTTGGCCCTATATGCTTTCAAATATCTTGGTCTTGTCTTAGAATATGCCAATTTTTCTTAATTATTCCTTTTAAAGAGTTGACATTGGTCGCATAATTTAAAATAAGATGTATTTCATCATTTGTTTTAGATGTATTTTTCTCTTTATATATTAAAAGTTTGGACCTGTCTAAGTTTTGAACATAGTCAATATCTTTTAATAGGACTTTTTCAGAATATCCTTTTTCTTCAAATTGTTCTTTTAAAGCATTTGCTTGGTCAGTAAAAGATGTTAACTTTGAGCAGTTTCTACGCATTCTTAAAAATTGACCTTTCAGTATATTTTCTAACCAAGGATGATGGTGACAGCTATCCATTTGGATGTAGCCGTTCACGTCTACTTGTTTGAAGTAAGTTCTGGTCTCTATTGCATTGTTTGAAATATATATTTCTAAATCTTAAAAGTTAATATTTGTTTTACTGCTCTCTTTAGTCAGCTTGATACTCCATGTATTAGAATTTAAAAAACGGGGGGCGGAGCCTAACCGCCGATGAAGATGGCCGCGTTCTAGGAGAGCTCCGTGGCGGCAAACTGCTCATAAGCACACATTACGGGCAACAACACCGGCAATCCACCCACGAACCGAGCACTACATACCCGACCCACACCGGAGCAAGCTGAAATGGGAGGCGGACGAAAATCCAAGTCCGGAACGGCCGTGGCGCCGATCTTCAAAGCCAGGTCAGACAGAGAGGCGCCATGCACACACAGCATGCAGGCCTCGGACTCAGATTCCGACACAAGCATTACTAGCCACAAAAAGGAGACGTCGCCCCTTACCAGGCAAGACCTAAAAGAACTACTCACAGACATGAAATCCCTAGTGGCAGATGAACTTACCAAACATCTAGCCCCAATCAATGAAGGCCTGACCGCTCTAACAAAGCACACACACACGCTAGAAACTAAAATGGCCGACGTTACCACCATTACCTCCAACCATGAGGCCAAATTCAAAGATATGCAAGAGCAAATAGCCTACCTGGAGGACTTACAAGAAGACCTTAATAACCGATCCAGGCGAAACAACATCCGCATAAGGGGTCTGCCTGAATCCACAGTACCAGAAGCCCTCAACGCCATGCTCCTTGAGGCCTTCAGCAGCCTGCTGCCCGACGCCTCACCATCAGACCTCCTCCTGGACAGGGCGCACAGAGCCCTCCGTCCACCCACAGCGGGCTCCTCGCAACCCCGAGATATCATAGTCCGCTGCCATTACTTCCATATCAAGGAGGCGATCATGCGGGCTACCATAGAGACCCCACTGCAGATTGAAGGCCACACGGTACAATTATACCAAGACCTAGCACCCACGACCCTCCACAAACGCAGAGAGCTAAAATCCCTGACCCAAGCCCTCCAAGCAAGGAGAATTCGCTACTCATGGGGCCACCCCTTCAAACTTATGGTGCGACGTGACAACCGCACATACACGCTATACAGGCCATCGGAAGCCCAAGAATTCGCCACACAACTAGGCCTCCAAGACCTAATCCAAGATCCGAACGCCGCCTCACAACGACAACCAGTTGCCCAACACAGACCATGGGACCAACAGCCACAACGGGAGCGCGACAGAGGACAGCGCTCTAGGCAACCTCCAGCCTAAACCTAAGTCCAATACCACAGCCGCGTCTCGGCTTCACTCACGGCACCCTCACTTCGAACCCACCCTGCTGACCGACCCCGGATACACAGAACAAAGAATATCGATACCGCAAAGCCGAAACTAAAGACCTAACCGTGAACCCCAGAACCTGCCAAAGTACACCCAATACTTGCACCTGCCCTCCGGCCTCCGGGACACTCTCAACATCTTCGGGGCCCTCTCCCGGCGAGCGCGACCGCCCGCCGCAGCTGCCCACGCCGTCGGCACTGAGCCACACCGGCCTTGCCGGCCTCGACCCGAAACCCTAGAAGACTCCAACGACGCCCCCCCAAGAGCCACAAGACGCAGTACAACATCCACAACCGCAGACGAAGAAGACCCCACTCAGCCGTGGAGCACCCCAGCTCACGCCCCAAGATTCAGCTGACAGAGATCGAACTGTGAGAGCTCTAAGTACTTTGGGACTAAAGTAAGATCACACTGGGGACAATTTTTGCCTTTCTTTCTACTGTTTGGGGTGGGGATAGGGGAAAAGAATGGAAGGATCTGGGGCCCTGGTGGTCCTCCCTCCCCCCCTCCCGTGGGGGGGGGACGGCGGACCGCGACGGCCTCGGACCGGGATGATATATGCACCACGTAGGCTAAACACGACTTGACCTCTGGCGCTGGGGCGGCTGGGGGGGGTGGGCTTGACGGAACATAGTGGGGCTCTGGCTGCCTCCCCCCCACCCTCCCATGGGACGGCCCCGCGACGGAAATGATGACGGCTCCTCGGAGTCACAAAGCACATGACCTGACCGGAGGGCGGGACTGGGCAGACAATAGATTACAGACGGCCTGGGCCCTGGCGGCCGTCCCCTCCCCCCCTCCTACGGGACGGGGGGAGCGGCGGGCCGCGACGGCCTTGAGCCACTCAGAAATGGCGTACCTCGATAGCTGCAGAGACCCCAGACACTCTCAGGAAACGCAATAGCCCCTCAAAATCCCAAAGAGACTGGGACTAAAGCAACACGACCCTTTTACCGGACCGGACCACCCACACCTAAAGAACGTTTAGCCAGGTCAGTGTTAATGTGTTCTAGGCAATCTCAAAACTAAAATTATTGTTTAAAAATCTATTGGTAGCTTAAAACAAGATAAAATGCCTGACAAGCCATTGGGATGTTGATGGCAGAGATTCTTGTAGGAGGATCTTTCCCAGCCACCTGCAAATGGGGTACTGGTACTCTAACATCCCACCCATTAAAGGTCTAAAAGCAGTCTAAATCAAGGCCGGTCAAGCGTAAATGTATGATGGCAACTCAAATTGTTCTTTAACATATAGTCATGCCATACAGCTTCCTATGATGTATGTTACAACTTATAAGAACTGTTAAATGTGCTCATTCTGGAAGACACCTACTGTATCCCGCAATTTGTTCCTGTGTCCCCCCCCCCCCCCCAAAAAAAAGTACATATTTTTTCCTAACATTTATGGGACAAACAATACCCGACCACCAACCACCCCATACGACCTACTGCCGCACCGAGACGCGACAAAACACAAACTCCATTGTACATAGTTATGAAGATTACCTCCCAGGTTTCATTCTCCCCGGTTCCTTATTAAGACAAGAATGCCCGCACGAACCTATTAACTGTTTGCCGCCCACTCCCAGACGGACGACCATTACTCCCCCCACATAATCTGTTCCGTACCGCTGGTCTCCGACCACACCAACCAGAGAGACCCCCGGTACCACAGTCCACCTTTGCTGGCAATTGACGTAAGTCCAGCACGTTTACCCCCTCCCCATACGCCTTACCCGTCCTCTCAATCCTCCTGCTGCCCTCCTGGGACCACTCGGGCCCCGATCCCTTCCTCCCCCTTGACTTGCCCCACACCCTCCTCATACACTACAATACCTGACCAGGCCACCCCTGACCATGCCACTCAACTTACATTGTATCTCCATTAACGCAAAGGGCCTCAACAACCCCAAAAAACGCCATGCCCTGTTACGATGGGCCCACAGCCAGAAAGCAGACATTCTCCTAATTCAAGAGACTCACTTCACCCCCCACAAACATTTCCCACTCAAAAACAAACACTACAACCGCAGCTTTCTCGCCAATTCTCCAGAAGCCAAAACTAAAGGGGTGGCTATCATACTCAAAGCATCCTGTCCCCTGATCGACATCCAAGCCTTCCCAGATAAACAGGGTAGATACCTCACGCTCACAGGTAAAATAGGCTCCTCAACCTATTCCATCACCTCCCTATACGCCCCTACGACCCCAGACTCAACCTTCTGGCAAACATTCTCAGCACATCTCACTACGCTCAAAGCCACATTCACCATTGTAGGTGGCGACTGCAACGCCACACACCATCCGTCCATTGACCGCACCACCAGAACTCAGAACGACCCAAGACCGTCACACAACGACACTCCCTTCTCCCACTTCCTACACACACATAACCTCCTGGACATATGGAGAGCCCAACACCCCTCAACTTTAGATTATACGTTCTACTCCCACCCTCATAACACTTACTCCTGCATCGATTACTTCCTCATCTCCCCAAACATAACATTGAGAATCACGCACACTTCCATTGGTCACATAACTTGGTCGGACCACGCCGACATCTCCCTTACCCTCTCAATCCCCAACATGACACGCCCCTGGACATGGAAACTTAACTCACAACTCCTACAAGATAAGCTCATAACCATGTCCCTAGCAGAAGACATCAAGGAATATTTCACCCTGAACGACCCTTCCGTGTCTTCCCCAATCACCCTATGGGCGGCCCACAAACCAGTAATCAGAGGCAAACTGATAGCTATAGCCACAGCACGTAAAATACAACACAACAGACAACTAATGGACGCCATCTCTGAAATAGGCCGCCTAGAAACCCTCCACAAACACCACCCGACCCCCTATCACCTTGACCAGCTCACAACAGCTAGGGCCCTACTCAAACGCCTCTCCCTCTCAACCACAGCCAAAGCACTCACATGGACCAAACAAAAGTATTATGAGAAGGGCAACAAGGCAGACTCGATGTTAGCAAAACGCCTCAAAAACCTAACAGACACAAAACGAGTCTCTAAGATCCGCAAATCAGATGGTACAATGAGCACCGACCCACACACAATTGGGAAAACCTTCCAGCAATACTTTACGTCCCTTTACAACCACACCCCAGACCCCCAATCTGACCTCATTCGATCCTTAACAGATGACTTCCTCAAGAAACTCTCCCTCCCCTCCCTCACTGATACAGCCAGAACACTAATCTCGGCAGACATATCCCCAGAGGAACTACAAGCAGCAATAAAATCCCTGAAACCCAATAAAAGCCCCGGCCCAGACGGCCTAACAGCTATCTATTACAAAACATTCGGAGACATACTCACCCCACGACTATGCAAAGTCTTTAATGAAATGCTCAAAGGCAACCCACTACCCCCCGACATGACACAAGCCAACATTACCCTCCTACCTAAACCCGGGAAATCCCATGAAGACCCAGGTCACTTCCGCCCCATTTCACTCTTAAACATAGACCTAAAACTCCTGACCAAAGTCATGACAACAAGAATTAATCCCCTCCTGCCGAGACTCATCAATCCAGACCAAGTAGGCTTCATCCCCCTCAGACAAGCGCAAGACAACACCAGACGGGTCATAGACCTAATTTGGTACGCCAACCATAAACGCCTCCCAACCACCATACTCTCCCTAGATGCCGAGAAGGCCTTTGACCGCCTTCTCTGGCCCTACCTATTCGCAGTCCTTCGCAAATTCAATTTCCCACAAGAACTCACCCACTTTCTCCAAGCAATGTACCACACTCCGACCGCGCAGCTACTAATCCCCAATATTACCCCCCCCTCTTTCCCTATACTGAACGGAACCCGTCAAGGCTGCCCCCTGTCCCCCCTACTATTCGCTATATCCCTCGAACCATTGCTAGAGACCATACGTAACAACCCACACATCGAAGGGCTCAAAATCAGGGACGACACGTTCACCATCGCAGCATACGCAGATGACATCCTCCTTACCCTGACCAACCCCATCCCGACCCTGACCGCCCTCATAATAACCCTACAAGAATACTCAAAGATATCGGGATACCAACTCAACGCCACTAAATCGGACCTCATGCCGCTCAACCTCACAGAACCCGTTATCCGCTCCCTAAAACAAGACCTCCCCTTCCGTATCTGCCCAACGGCTATCACTTACCTAGGAGTCCAAATCACTAGCGACACCACTGCCCTATACAAAGCCAACTATCCCCCACTCTTCCAGAAAGCATTCCTAAACCTGGAACGCTGGAAATCGATGAACATATCTTGGCTAGGAAGAATAGCTTCCGTTAAAATGAGCCTCCTACCCAAATTCCTCTACGCCTTCCAAGCACTACCCATCCCCTGTAATAAAACTGACCTCAAAAGACTACAAACTGCCATAGACCGATTCATTTGGAACGGGAAAAAAACCCGTATCCGCAGAGCCACACTATATGTACCCAAACTCTCCGGAGGTCTAGGCCTCCCCAACCTCACACACTACCTACATGCAGCCCACCTGACACAAATCCAGCACTGGCATCTTCCCCCCGCACACAAACGATGGGTAGACCTGGAACATCTCATCTTTGGCCGAGACCACCCCTCCCAATACATGTGGCTCCAAAGGCAATACAGGCCACTGCCACCCCCCACCTCCCCGGCAATCACCCACTCCCTAGACCTCTGGGACCGACTCAGCGATAAATTTGACTTGTCCACAGGCCTCTCGCCCCTCACCCCAATCCTCCGCAACAAAATGTTCCAACCTGGCCTCACACCACAACACTACGCCCATTTCGAAGATCGCGACATAGTTAGGCTGGGACACCTCTACCCTAACGGCAAGCTCCTCCAATACACTGAACTCCCCAACTCTGAAACATTAACCACATTTGATTACTTCCGCTACCTCCAACTCCGAAGCTTCGCAGCGACCGACACGGTTCGCATAGCAGCCACCTCGTCCCTGACCGGGTTTGAGAGAGACACCCTTCAGTCACCGTCCAGGAAGAGCCAAATATCATCTATTTACATGACTCTAACCACACATCACACTCAGATAGCCTTCCCATACATCACGGCGTGGGAAAAAGATCTCGGACCCCCCGTGGACCCCACGGACTGGGCTGACATCTGGGCATCTATTAAATCTATTTCAATCTGCGTCACCCATCAGGAGCAGGCATACAAAATGCTCTTCAGATGGTACCTCACCCCCTACCGCCTGAAGGCCATGAAACAAAGCCCCACCAACCTCTGCTGGAAAATGTGTGGGGAAACAGGCACATTCCTCCACTGCTGGTGGACATGCCCTAAACTTGCGCCCTTATGGATAACAATAACGACCCTCCTATCCAGACTACTTAACAAGCCAGTACCCCTTGACCCGTGGGCCCTTTTGCTCTCTAAACTCCTGGACAGCTTCACCCGCAGTGAAAATAAGCTCATAGCGAGAGTAGCCCTAGCCACACGTCGAGCAATCGCCGAAAACTGGTCCACACCACGTATACCCACTCACCCTCAAATACACACGAAAATCACGGATAGCGTAGATATGGACAGACTAACAGCACAGATACATGACACCCCTAAATCATTCCACAAAGTTTGGGACCCATGGCTCGACGGATATAATGCCCTCCCGTGGTGATCTACCAGACCACACGACCAACACCACCAACGCTAAACATGAAAATGAAGAGGCACACCGCCCCAACCCACCCCCAACCCAACCCCACCCACCCTGGGCTCGAGGGGTATACCCAGACGGGCAGCAGCTCCCTATCCTCCTCTCCGCAGTTCCTCTCCCTACCCCCTTAACAACCCCCCCTACCCAACACTCCCCTCCCTGTAACACCCAACCTAACTACCTGGCCCTACTGACATAACCACAATCATTGACCGACTCGAAGGCCGCACCCTCTAAGACAGCTGTTCCCCTCCCCCCAACAATAGGACGACCACCACCGAAAGCACCTGGCTTAATGATCCTACGACCTCAACTATCTCTATTAACCGGCACATCCCGGAACCGGTACCTTGCTGGATACATCGAAACCACCCCAGGAACCCCGTAACATCACCTGATCAAGGATAACACGATCTGTAAGGTCACACACGTAACCCCCCTGATTCAAGGTCCTCAAAAGAAAATATTGTAAGAGATACCAAAACACAATGCCAGAAATATGTGCTAATGAAACTATGTTGTATCCTATTGTAACCCCCTGACTAACCAACCTCTTTTTTCTGTAAAAAAACGTTCATTAACTTTTGTTCATGAAAATTGAAAAATGAAAAATAAAGAATCTTTAAAAAAAAAAAAAAAAGAATTTAAAAAACTAAAAACAAATTCAAAAAGTTCTATTGGTCCTCTCCAGATTAAAAATATGTCATCGATATACCTCTTGTAGAGGACCAAGTTCGTGCCGTATTCATGGTTATTATATATAAAGTGCTTTTCCCAAAAGGCCATAAAAAGGTTAGTGTAGCTCGGCGCAAACTTGGTCCCCATAGCATTCCCTTTCACATGAAGATAAAAATCACCCTTGAACCAAAAATAGTTATTGCTTAAAATCAGTTTAATCCCCTCCACAATAAAATCAACCTGTAGTTCTAAAAATTGTTGCGATTCTGTCAGGAAATATTTCACCGCCTCACAGCCTTTTTCATGATCTAGCTTATTACATCGCAGGTGATTAGATAAAAATCTTCTTCTCATTTAAAATCTCATAGTATATTTAAAAGACTCATAGAGTCCTGTAAATAAGATGAGCCTGCCTTGACTAGTGGTTGGAGATGTGCATCAATATATTGTGAAAATGTGGATAAAATGGAATTGATTCCCGATACTATCGGTCTCCCCGGGGGTGTGGGTAGGGTTTTTGTGCAATTTTGGTAAAGTATAGATGACTGGCATCCTTGGGTGTTCTAAAAGAAGAAAGGAAGATTCATCTTTGTTTAAAATTTTGGTATTGATTCCTCTCTTAAGAAAGAGTTTATATTTCTCTTTTATCTCACATATTGGATCTTTTTTACGTTTTTGGTACGTATTAATATCCTGTAATTGATTAAAAATTTCTTGTATATATAGATCCTTGTCAAGAATAGAATTCCACCATTTTTTTTTCTCTCTTTATTTATGCATGTCAAAAACGGAAGCACCACCATCTTAGTGGTGGTGAGATGCTTCCTGGAATGACTAAATTTGGGCATTTAATTACCATTTCCTGCTGCTACGCCTGTCTCCAATATGGTAAATTGGAGGCATATATAGGTGGGTCAGCAAATGTGAGGATATACTGAACTTGAAAAAAACCCTGGAGTGTCAAAACGCGTTGTGCTAGCTGCTGTGTCAGCAATTTCTGCTTTTATTATTTTGTACCAAATAAAAGTTTATTTTTACACTTCACCTTACCTGGTTTCTGAGTTCCTGCTAAGAAAAACCTGTTACAAACATCTAAGAGGGGGATCAGATCCAGTGTATCCCTTGGTGATGAAATACCTTTACAGTCCAGAGCCTAACTTATGTGAGTGAACCTCTTTTATTCTGCACATATTGTAAATAGGTTTCAACAGTATACACTATGTTGTTTTCTTGTATATATTATATATAGGGGCCACAGTTACTGTTTGTTGCTGAAAATAGGACCTATACAAGTTTTTAAAGGTAAAATATTCCACTCTTTGTGCGCTTTCACCTTTTTCCTGTTCACTATATCTTTCATTTGGTGTAATAAGTGGCTGTACAATTAGGTGTTTTTAAGCTGCACCAGTTGTAGTATTTTGTGTATAGCGTCCTTTTCCCTTCTATTGTGTATTTCCATGATCATAAATGACCGTATGTTCATTATGTAGTTCTGTTAACTGGTTCCTAAACTTGCTTGATTTCAAAGGATAACCTATATGAAGTGGTTTGGGTCCAGTGTCCCTGTCCCCTTAACTCTGCAATGTAAAACAGTGCAGTTTCAGAGAAACTGCAATGATTATATTGTAGGGTTGAGACTGCCTCTAATGGCTTTCTCCTAGACGCCACTGGATGCTTTGCATGAAAACATCCAGCATCTTAAAAATCCCCATAGAAAAGAAATGAGCCAATGCTTTCATATGGGAAAGGCCAATGTTGCTTTAACATATATATATTTAAACACATTGATGCAAGACATATTTTGTGCTACATAAATAGATAGATGACTAAATATACCTTTCCTTTCCACTTTTTTGTATCTTCTCTTCGACCTTTTTTATGTTCCATTATGTACTTTTGAAAACCTGAAGCCCAAAGTTATGCTATATATTACTTTCTGATTTATATAGAGATATAACAGTATTTTCATCAAGTGATTAAATACCTTGTTTTTAGGCATGGTCATAAATAACTGCTGCTGAATGATTTTAAACACTGGTCATAAGTCTTCTGTCTACATGTATTCCCAAATCATAAATCACTAGATTGCATGTGATTCTATAGTGCATATTTTTGAATTTGCCAACAATAAATTCCACCTCCCACTTGAATGCCCAATTCCCAATTTGCCCAAATCCCTCTAAAGTAAAATGTCAACAGCCTAAAAACACATTATTATTTACACACTAAAGAGAAGCCACAAGAGAGAACCCCGAGTTTATCACATTTGTCCAATCTAAGAATTTTCCACTAACAAAAACTATCTATAAGTCAGTTTCTAATCCAACTACAATGATTTCCTCTTATTCGATTCCAAGATCTATATTATCCGCAGAGTACTTTAATGTATCAGTTCTTCAATCCATGCATAACATAAGTTCTGTCTTTGATCACATCATCCAACCACAACCCATCCAAAATAATGCAGAGCTCATCAGTTGCAGTGTAATGAAATACTTTTGCTGTAATTGTCCCAAATGTTCCACAACAGGAGCTGGATCTTCTGCAGAACACAATATGTTTCAGATTTCGATGAATAGAATGATATATTTTAAGCCTGATAAATGTCTCAATAGGTTTTCATTACATATGGGTAAGTTTAAAAAATAAGTTGTTGTCTTTGGTCCTTTTGGTTTTAAATGTCTATAGGGTATTATTAATTATCTGTGTCTTTATTGAAGTTATCAAAATATAATTGCTGATGACCAGCAAGGGACATAAGGGACCCTGATAAACAGGATTATAGACACAGTGACAAGATTATAGTGAAGAGCATTCACTGCAGATTAAAAAATCCATGAAGCTGACAGTAGACTCGTGCATGGCAAAACAAATCTATTTGGTCTGAATTCATCTAGCATGAAAAAAATGAATTGCTCAGGAGGTCTGAAATTAGGCCATGTGGCATTTTGGTTTGTCCTTACAAAAGGGCTCGAAAATGGTCCCCAGTTTACTGCAAAATATATACAAATTATATATATATATATATATATATATTTTATTATTATTATTATTATTTTTTTTTTTTTTTTTTTTTACTGTTCCACAATTGTGTCCCTCTGTTGGTCACTTCTCACTTGATATGTGAATAAAATCAACATTTAGTGGCTGTCCACTAACCATCAATCATCTTTTCTTCCCATCTGTCATGTTCTTGAACAGGTCCGATAAGAGATTTTGGCCAGAGTTAACGTTAGGGCCTTTATTGGTGAATTGGGACATCGTAAAGTAGCAGGAAATCCTATAAATGAGATTATAGGGAGAAGGAAAAATAGGAGAACCTATAAACGAAATTATAGGTAATGGAAAGAAGGTGAACCTATAAACGGAATTATAGGTAAAGGTAGAAAGATAGAACCCATAAATGAAATTATAGGTAAATTGGTAGAAGGTAAAATAGAAACAGAGGTTTAGGCAATATGTCCCAGACAGGATTATAAACAGGATATAATTAGTTAGTAGCAAACACCTATAGTTGAAAGTATAGGGTATATAGCAAAACAAGTAACATAGAACAGAACAGTAAGGTTTCAGAATTACAGGTAAAGTGAATCAGTCCACTGTTGGAAGGAACACTGATAAAACAGGTAAATAACACTGTGAAATATTAGTTAGTAGTGAAGTCCAATTTGGTGTTATGCAGGTTGGTATAGAGCCGGTTGGTTGTAACGATCAGGGATGTATAAAGCAGGTTAGTAGCATATTTCAGGTTGGTAATAAAGCTGGGTTTGTAGAGTAGTTCAGGTTTGAATAAAGTAGGCTGGTAGTAAAAGGATGATAACATAGATCAGGATGGTTTTCAATAAGAAGCTAGCAAAGAAAGTAAGTCCATAGGTATGATTACAGGAGCCAGGAACAGAAGTCTTTCTGGTTGACCATCAACTTCATTGTTAAGGCCCTGTATTGAGCAGGGTGAATTTTTATGGAAAATAAGTATGTTTAGTCAGCGGCTGAACTGCTACAGGTTGATATGGCTCATTGGGTGGCCCATACACTTGGGAATATCCGATGGGCATGTGTGTTCAGGGGACCAGTCGTCTGCTGTGGCATCTTAAACAGCCTAACCAGGCCCATTAAATAATGGCAATACTAGGAGGAAGTGAGAGCTGATCACTTCTTCCTAGCTAACACTAAGCCGTGCGGGAGGATGATGTAGAAAGGAGGGGAGGGAGGACTGGCAGAGCCTCTTACTCCCTATATGGTAAGCCAGCAGACTGAACCCCATGGAAGCAACTTTCCTGTACCCAAAAGGTAGGAAACAGGAGGGTGGCTAAAATTTTAATATTTTGCATGTGTATCTGTATGTGTGTCAGTGTATCTTTCTGTGTGTATGCATGTGTGTCAGTGTGTGCACCTATGCATCGGATGTGTACTGTGTGTCTGTATCTGCACGTGTGTCAGTGTTTGTATCTGTATGTATGTCATTATGCGCATCTGTGTATCTGCATGTGTGTCTGTGCATCTCTATGTCTGTCAGAATTTGAATCTGTATGAATGTCATTGTGTGTATCTGTGTGCCATAGTGTGTATCAGTGTGTGTGTCTTTGTTTCTCTGTATCTGTATGTGTGTCGTGTTAATCTGTATGCCTGTGTATCTGTATGTGTGTAAGTATGTGTGTCTCTGCATCTGCATGTGTGTATCTGTGCATCTGTCAGTGTGTATCTGTTTCAGTGTATCTGCATGTGTGTACCTGTGTGTCTGTGTATCCATATATTTTTGTCAGTGTTTGTATCTGCATATATGTCATGGTGTGTCTGTATTTTCATGTGTGTATATGTGTATATGTGTGTATGTGTATCAGTGTGTGTGTGGTAGTGTATCAAGATGTATGTGCATACATCTAAGTATTCATACATCAATACACCACTGCATTCAAATGACAACACTACATAAAGAAACACCCCTACGTTCAATGGCAAACACTATACATAAGTAAATCCCTGCTTACAGATGGCAATGTTACATAAAACACACAACACTATAGACAAAAACACGCCTGTATCCACACACACACATATTACAAAAACATATTTACATTCAAACACGCAAACACTGCTCAGTGCTAAATAAAACCTTGCAAGGATGGACAAATGGTAGATCCCAAGCTGGCAAAACATTGTTACACAGTGCAAAGCTGAATGAGACATAAAAAGTTCAGGCTTTCTGACATTTGTTTTGCTGTTGATCCAAAAGAAGGCAAAAAGCCCAGCCTGAAGCGCATCCAATTTTGCAACAAAGTATAAAAAAATCCTTCTTGACCCCAGAATGGCATTCAAATATCTCCTTAGATCAAGAAGCTATTAGCCCTCTAATTAAAAAATTATATCCCTGTATATTATGATTTTTCAAGTATTTATCCAATTTCTGTTTAAAGATCAGTATGGACTCTGATAAAACCACCTCCTCTGGAAGAAAATTCCACATCCTTATTGTTCTTACTGTAAAAAAAAAACAAAAAAAACTTTCATTTGCTTTAGGCTAAATCTCCTTTCTTCCAGTCTAAATGTGTGACCTTGTGTCCTATGTATTGTTCTGCTTATGAATAGATTTACAGACAATGGTTTGTATTGGCCCTGATTATACTTGTATAATGCCATCATATGCACTCTGAGGCGTCATTTTTACAATCTAAATAGATTTAAGATTGGAATTGTATGAAAGATGGGTATCTACCTTTTGGCCATCCTTGTGATAGGTGGCCCAATAAAGATTTTGCCATTTCTAGCTTAGGTCTGCCACTGCAATGGTGCAAAAATTGTTTAGGGCACTGTTACGGTTACCCTTAGGCTTGCTGAGAGCTGGACCGCTTAGTCGTCTGGATTCCTAGTTGCTGAAGAGGAGAGAGAGGCTTTCCGTAATATTCCATAAGAGTCCTGTAAGTGTAGAACAATCCCACTAGCTATAGTATAGCTAGGATACCTTTCTACCCAACAAAACGAGTCGAGGCTGCGATTTGAGGGTCAAGTAAGAACTGAGGACTGGGCTGACCAGCCTGCTTTTTATTGTCGTTACATACAAAAAGGATACTCCCAGGGGGAGGCATAAAATCACCAATCACATTTTGGATACCTCCCACACATCTCCTCCCCTCGGATAAACAGTTAACATAATTATGCAGTCCATATTTTTAACCAAGTTCTGGATGTACCCCAAAACCAGGGGGTACCCCTTTAAATTCTACACCGCTGTACAGATCTTGTTCAGGGGAGCAACATATCCGAAAACCAACCAGTTCGGATGAATGGTTCGAGAGTTATGGGTTTTCAAAGTTTTGACCGACCGCTCAGACTTCCTGGCCGAAAATGGTTCCACACGTTTAGGCCTTGCGGTCGGTCTCCGTTCGTACGGTGAAACTCCACGAACCCATTGACATCCATAGGTATCCTGGGGGTCGCTGTACTCCCCCTGCGAAGGGTAATCGTCCTACCGAACGGTGAGCCGTTCGGTAGGTCCAGCACGAAGTTATACTATCCTGGAGGTCTCAGCGGTGTTCGCCTGGGTGTGTCTCCGTTTTTAGTTCCAGACGATTGCTGGCAAACACCGCTGGTCGTACGTAAGATGGCCGCGAACACGTGCAAAGTCCTGAAATGG